>NW_026991714.1:137037019-137774519 GCF_029215605.1 Mirounga angustirostris | reverse complement strand
AAATTCAGGACCTCTTGCTTTATTAATCCACAGCTTGCCCACTCCTGGCCAGAGCCTGTGTTTTCAGGGTCATGGATATATCCATAATCTGCATCTTTGTGCGCTCTGTACCAGAGTTGGTAATAGGCAGCTTTCTCTGCCTCTCTCTCGGCTTCCCCAGCACGACCGCATCAGCACTAGTATCAAATTAACTCTCCGACTTTGAAACTTATTGATCTGCTATTAAGACACCAGTGAACTTGATGAAATGAGTGCTGTAGGTGCAGTCATGACTTCAAAGTCTAGCACAGCCACATAAAGCAAGCGCCTTTGATCCTAACTCGGATCTACTGAGGGTTTAAAGCCCAGCTCTCCCTAAGCTGCCCTTCACTCTCGTCATGTCTGATGTCTTACCAACTAGTGACTTGATAATGTTAATAATGCAAATTTTACAAATGATTTTTACAATGGCAAAATTAATTATACGAATTGATGCTTCTTTCAATAGGGGTTTCTGCATTTCTCTCCCTAAAACATAACAATTGTGGTGGCGAAAAAGGGACACGGGGCCAGGTAATTCCGGACAACATTTTACTGTCTTCTTTCTCCTTTCCATTTTGTACTTAAAACTAAAATAATTAAGTAGAAATTCGGTTAATAATCTTTGTAACTTTTATTCTATAATTCTCTTATCCTAGTAAATATCTACTATGGAATAGAAGTAGCCTCCTTTCTATACAAGGTTTCTGTGTTTTTATCATGAAGTCAGTACGAAATCCTTATCTTTGTGTAGGATTTCTTCCTGATAGTTACCAAAAACCCAGGGTAAAGTTAATAGGCTTTTGTGCCCTCCGTTACTTCGTTTTCTAACTAGGAATTACCTGAAATGGTACACAGTCAAGAATCAGCTTCTGTGACATGAGAAATTTACGCACATTCTCTCTCAGTCTAGCGAAGCAAAACTTTTAATCTGCCAATTTTTTTTTATCACCAAAGAATATGTCTTTAAGCAGAGTAATTTTACAAATTCCTTCAGTAAATATTTTTAGTCATTCGTATTAAAAAAGACATTTCAGATTTGAATTCTCTCTAAAAAGAAAGGTAAACCGTGTTGATTCTCAATTTCACTGAGAAGTTTGGTTTAAAAGCATATGAAAGGTTATTACAACATTCTAGGTTAAAAAAAAAAAAATCACATATATGACCAGAACAGCAAAATTTAAGCAGAATTGCATCCTGATACTCCAGTGAAGAATCAATATCTGAGAACAAACCCTTTGCCAAGAGATTGTTCTTTGTATGTTGATTTTGGACAGAAGAAATGTCAGTAGTTCAGAGGAAAATACACTCTACTAACAGAAGCTTTATGTGTCCCTTTTGATTTGCAGTATGTTATGTAATGTTCGTGGTACTCCTGTTCTGAATCCATTCATATAGGAAGAAACTAAGGAGTTACAATGGATACGTTTTACTTAATCAACATTACAATGTGTTTTCCCCACTCCAAATGTCAGGGCTGCCCCCACCCCAAAATAACAAAACGTAACGCAAGTTAAAAAGGACCATAATTTTAACACTTGCCTTCATTCTAGTGTGTGCGCTCGCGCGTATGTGTGATCCAATTAGTTTGTTTTCCAATTTGATTGTAATCATAAAATTTAAGTAGTAGTAACTTTGTGTTAGTGTTTTCCCTCCTCCCGCCCACCCCCCAATGTTGATACTCACTTAACCTACTTGCAATTCTAAAGAAGTCAACACTTGATTGTGACAACGTTCAAAAGAATTTCCTCTGCCACTAGCACAGTAAAAAAACTTTCACCAATTAGTGCAGGAAAAAAGGAGGGAAAAGCCACAGTGCTGGCGCTCAAAGAGCCAGGCCTTGCGGCAAATCTGTCATGTCGAGAGGATTGATCAACAGGACGGCAATTTCTAATGGCATGTTGTCATGAAAAGTCAGCCACAGGGAGCCACCTGCTTTGCTCCTCACAGACAGCCAGGAAAGGAAGGAAGGAAGAGGGCGGGAGGGGGAGAAGAGGGGAAATGCTCTCCATTCCTACCCCTGCCAGTTCCCTTTTGCTAACAATTTTGGTAAAGGCATCATGATTTTTCATTCTGTTGAAATATGTCAAGTCTCCAATCACATTACCCTTCCTCTAAGATAACTGTGGTTCGAAGGCTGACTCTTTTTACCTCGATCCCTTTTCCCCCCATTTTGAGAAGGGATTGAGTACCTTTATTATCCTATACTCCTTCCCCCTTTTTGTCAACCAGTACTCTTTAGATCAGGGGACATCTATTATAGCTTTAAATCAACAAGGAGCATCTTCACTTAATAAAATCCAAGTTTGGAAGATTCTGGAAGACGAGAGAGATACGGTGACACCATGAGCTGTCATTTTTCTAAGCCAAACGTTTAGCCTATTGAACATACATGGCAATGCTGTGCGCCTCAGATGTCATGGGCTCTGCCTCACTGAGAAAGAGTTCTGAACCTAGTTATTGTAAGCTGTGACCAAATCCATTATAATCTACTCTGGCAGAAGTCATGCAGATAGCTTTTGTTGGTTTGTTTCTGCTGTACATTTTCTTGTGCTCAATGCAACTCAATATTCCACAACAATTTCCAACTTACCCTTGAAAACAGAAGAGGGCTGCCTTTGAATACTCCTCTAGAATGTACTGTTTTCTTGGTACCCAAGACTCTGATTACCAAACACTCCAAAGAAAAGGACATTCCTTCCTCTTCCAAATGCCCTACTCAATGGCTCTCTAGTCATTTCAGATAATGCCAAAGCTGATTATTAGTACCACAAGATACTCTCTAACAGTATTACTCCCCCAAATGTCAAGCTCTTCAAGGATCCTAGAGGGACTCAACACAGAATCACGAGATTTGAAAAAATGCTTTCCCATAGACCTGATCTTAGAGAGTTGATTTGGTTCCCCTCCATAAAAACTGGTAAGACAAAGGCCATCTTCACAGTCTCTGTGAGGATAATCCAAAATATCGCTGTGACCTACTGTCCCTGGCAATTTTCATACTTTAAACACTCACAAATATACTCACCCCTCAATCTACTTTGAACAAAAGAAAAAAGTCAAATAAAAGTTAAAGAACTTTTAAGTTCATGAAACCAAACCCCACTTGGCATGCAAATCACGTACTGTAACCTTTTATTGGCGGGGCCTCTGGTCTCATCAGTCGATGAAATTCTCAGCCCGCGGCAACAGCTTAGCCGAGGGACACAGACCAATGAGAAAATATTCATTGTGTTAGCATTTCAAATGGCGAGAAAGGAAGAAGAAGCGCTAACTGATCACTGCCCGTGGAATTAATTGGATATTCCAAGAATAATGTCTCTCACTGAAGATCCTTGGAGGCCAAGCGCTGGTCGAGATCACATTTTGTGCGGCGCCTTCAAAAAGAGGCCGCTTGGGGGTACTGGACATATTAGGGTTTTAGCGCATTTCCCTAAAGGCCAGAAGATAATCAGATGCACTGAACCAAACTCAACTAATCCAATCCATAATTATACACACAAATCCAATAAACTTTGCCACGTTACTGGAAAATTAAACTATTATATTAAACTTTCAATAACTTACCAAGAAAACTTGAAGGGGCACCATGGCTAAAATGTTTCTTTTGGGGGTCGGGGATGTGGGGCCAAGAACGTTATTATTTTTTTTCCTTGCAAGCTATGGCCTTCTGTTATGCTCGAGGACTGATCTTAGTGCCAACTCGGTTTCTTTATTCAAAGAGGGATTTGCGTTTCGGCTTTATTGCACATAACCCAAGCATTTGCAATGACCCTGACCGATATTAGTATATCTTTCCTTAAGACACATCTTAATCTAACCTTTTTAAGACTCTTTTGCTTTCAAACTCAAAACAGCATAAAAAATAAGCATTGTTGGTGGCCCTGGGAGCCTGAACTAAGGCCCTGGCGTGGTCCGAAGCAATCGCCCCCTGGATAAACAGCTGCTGGTGAAACTAAGTAACCATCGGAGACCAAAAGGTAAGGAGGGAAAAATGAGATTAGGAACTTTCCCAAATGTTCCATCTCTCCTATCGACCACTGGCCTAGCGTGAGGTGTCAATTTTGACTCCAAAGAATTCGCAGCGGTCCCATTATGCAGTCTCTGCTCTCATTGTAAATTCTGTCAACGAAGTCAATCTTATTAACTTCCGCACTGGTTCACACATGACATTTTCTTCAATTTTCTTGCTGACATCAAAAACATCAATTAGCAGCCCGAAAATAGGAAGGAACGAATGACAGCGCCTGATAACGTCGACTATTTGAAGCCAAGGGTAAATCTATTCTCCAGTTCTGAATGCGTTCATTACAATTGCATTTTCAAAGAAGACCTCCAAATAGCAAAGAGAATTAAATTTATCATCTAGAAATGCCTAGAAATTGTTTTTTTAATCCTATGTCTATCTCTCAATCCCAGAGCATAATACAAAGTATCGCAATTGAGTTTTATGATAACATGCCCCAACTTTAATAGAAAGTTTATAAAATATGCAGCCTGGACCACACTTATTATCAAATAGCAACTACAAGGCTTGGGAAAAAAATTCCCCCAACAGATTGCAGCCTTGCCTTGTAGGGTCCGTCCATTTTCCTGGGCTGTCACTGTTTGCCAGGCAAATGTGCAGGTGAACACACACACACACACACAGAGACACACACACACACACACCAGACAACCAACTGGTTGAAAAGTTTTTTAAAAAGAAAGAGAAAAGGTAACTAAGGTCTACTGTTCAAAACCCAAAAGTTTTAAAGCAACCAACACTCTATGTCCCTAGAAAATTATAATCGTCTTACTACCCACGAACCCTCCTCCTTCTCAAGGAAACAAGTTTTCAAATAACATCTCCACTGCCCCAACACTGACCACCCCAAGACATACGTAAGCCTTGTCCAAACAGTCCAAGCCAGGGACAAAACAATTACTCATCTGCCCAACGCGCCCCACCTAATTATCACCCGTTTCACTCTTATTGACTTTTTTCCCTCCAAAATCAAATAAATAAATAATAAAAATGTCAAGGGCTCTCCCCTGCACAGAAAAATTGAAATGCCCACAAATAAATCCTACAACCCATCTGGCTGGGCTGAGCCCAGCGAATCTGGAAAAGGTTGGAGATGGACCGAAAAGACACAGCACCCAAAACTTAGTTTTTACAGTCTTAAAAGGAAAGCTGTTATTTACTGTATTACTTATTCATGGGGGCAGAGGGGTGCGGTGCGAGCAGGCACGCGTGGCCACTTGGCACAGCACTGGTATCACATCTCCCGGGGAGGGAGGGGACGCGGCTCCGTGCCTGCCCCAGACACCACCTTGGACTCCTGGCGAAACACAAAGAGCAGCCACCCCCCGGTAAACAGATCGCATTCCCGCGGCCCATTGATTTTTTGATCTTTTGACATTTTTTAGTTGCTTCCATTCCCTTCCTTGTCTTTTTTTCAATGTCACAAAAGACAAAAATGTCTAAACAATTGAGGGTAGACATATCTATTAGCTGTCAGTCTGCTGTTTTCCCGGCACTGACTAAGCGCGCACCACACAGAATGCCGAGAGCTGGTAAGGTGACAAATTATATCATTTTTTCTCCTTAAATAAGGATAATCATATTCCAATACCTTGGCTTCTCCTAGCCAACCAAAACATGCCGGGAGAAAGGAGAAAAAAACCTCATTGTATCCTTTTCTGCAATTTCTATTATGTTACCTACTATATTTGTTGAGAAAGGAGAGAGCGAGAGAGCGAGAGAGCGAGAGAGAGAGAGAGAGAGAAGAATATCCCTTCAAGGGAACGTAGTAACACATTTCAGGTTGTAGCATCTGAGAAGCAAAGCAGATCTTCCTGATTATTTTCCCCTAAGAACCGCTTCGATGCAGCAAGCACCACATTAATAAAAGAAACAATTTGTTATACTTAAGGATGAAAGACTGAGAAAGAATGAACTGATGTCCCCTAAGTTATTTGTTTCCCCCTGAAGACAAGCAAAGCCGTTCTTTCAAAGCAGTTAAACTGCAGATTTGAAGTATGGCCAACCTCAACTTTGCTCAAACCTAAAATCTGAAACTTACCATTCCTATAAATAATGCCCTGACAGGAATGCTTTAAAAATTATTTAAAATGGGTTCTCTCTGCTTGTGATTTGACTGCAATGAACATGTTGTACATCTATGATTTCAAAGTTAAAATTCAAAACACACTCCGTACTGTGCTTTCCTTCAAAACCAATAATCAACGATTTATGGACAAGAAGGCTAAAATGGATCAACTTTACACTTACATTTGAGAAGACTAATGATTTTCTTTCAAGGAAGCGGTGTATTAGGAGCACAGCTTTCCAATATATATTTTTGCATGTAGTAAAAATATTAAAATGTTTGTGTTAAAAAGTCAATTCTCTAGAAACCTGTTTTATCACAAGGAAATGAATTTTAACCCTTTTTAAAAAGGGCCCAAATTCGTAGGATGCACTTTTAAAAAAAGAACTTTCAATTTAGAGTAGCTATCTCATGATTTTATAAACAACTATTTCAGAAAAAAGCAAAGGAATCTCCTGATTTAATCTGTACTTTTATTTCTATTTTCTATCTATAGACTCCTACTTGACATTTAACATGCAGTGTTTATTTTTCTATTTTCAACAACGCCCTTGACAGAGATGAAGTATTTTAAGATACTAGTGTATGCTTGTACTTTTACAATTCAAGGGAAAATAGTAATTAGGTGTAATGCTTAGATTGCAAGTGATAAAAAAAAAATAACTAATTCAAATTCAGGAGGAACAAAGCCCTATTATATTTTTAAGAATTGTATGAAATCTCTCAATAATACTTCAAGTGTTCAATTTATGGTTTTCAAATATAGATTCAAACCAGAAAATACAAGAACAGATTTATAAACTCAAAAAGGGGAAGGGGAAAGGGGGGAACATGGTAAATTAAGATTTTTACCAAACTATCAAGATAACATATGTTTGCAAATATAATCAATCCAATCTCTCTGCTGTCATGATAAACTAATTTCTGCATTGATGTCAGCTACATACATCAAGATTTTCTTAGTAGAGCATGCCATAGTAAAAATAGATTCATTCAAACAGTTTAGTAAAACAGGACCAAACTCCCTTAAATCATCCCACAATTATAAAAGACAGGTATCGCTAAGGAGCTCTTTCTCCATGAGTGTGTGTGCGTGTGTGTGTGTATACACACATACATATAAAATGTTAGAGGTTTTTTTTTTTTTTAGGTTTATGAAATACAGTATGACATTAAAGCAAACCATTCAAGGGGATAAGGCAGTGGGGAATCACAAGAGGTGAGCAAACACACACACACATACACACACACACACAACTGACCACAGGTTGCGGACGGGATGGTCGGTAGTTGTGGTTTTTAAAACCGCGTGCTGTCCTTGAAACGGAGGCCGCACACAGCTCCATTAGATACAGATCCAGTGCTCTTGATCTATTATTTACAAAGAAAAACCCTTCACTGCTTAAGTGCCCCCTTCTACTTCAGCCTTCCATTTCAACAGCATCAAACAACTTACGGGGGGGGGGGGGGGGGGGACACACACAAGATACAACTTGTGTTCATCACAATGTCCATGCAAGTCAAAATTCCACTTGGATGGGGAAAAAATTTTAGAATAACCTGAACACAGGGTGTCGGCTAAATGCCAAACAAACGAGAGGTTTGCTCTGAAAAACGGACCGTCATTTTCCAACAGGCCACGTGAGGTTTTATGCTCAGAGTCTAAGAGGAATTTCTACTGGAAAAGAATGGGAAAATTTTCAGGAAAACCATTTTTACCTCAAGGATGTGAAAAGAGTGTTTTCAAAACGTATATTTGGTATGGAATTCCTTAATTATCAAGTCTGCTCTTTGAGTAAAACTGCATTCGATCTAATTAGTACGCTTAGATCTCACCTTCATGCTGAACTTTAAACTCTCTGAAGCCAATTAAAAACTATTTAAATGAATATTAAAAGGATTCCTGTGATCATCTCTGACATGAGAGAAAACATGCTTTTCAGCAAAAAATGGGTTTACACAGCATGCCTTCATTTCACAAAATATTTGAATTCAGTTTTGCATTTAATCTATTACCCTTCTTCAGCGCTACCATCCAATGCTCTTCCTTGGCTGTTTTATCCTCCTTGTTCAGCCATATCCGCCGCCAATACAGTTTTAACTGCAATTAGAACTGTTTTATTATTCAGCACTCTTCAATTTTCAATAACTTATTAAGATTTACTAGATGGGACCCATTTCCCACTTTCATTTTGATGCACTATTGAATTGAGCACATCTTGGCTATGGACCAGTAAAAGTTGGAATTGGGGAAAAAAAAAATTCCTTAGCAATATCCAGTTTGATGAGGCAAAGCTTTCTAACACTGCAGTCAACATCAAGTTAAATGCACACTCTCTCCCTTTCCGTCCAGGCCTTGAAATAGCTTTTTGAGAATTAATAAATTATTCTGTTTGCTTATGAAATTAAATGCTCCCATGCAAAGCCGTTACAATTAACACTACTAAATGTGTTAGGTTATACTACAGAAATCCTCACAGTATAATTATATCAATGAGTCATTTAACTCACATGTATTAATTCCATTTATCTTCATTTTGCACTGTGTGGACTGATGGATTGTCATCATTAGAAATGACAAAGCCCCATACTGGAAGAAAACACAGACCTGCTAATGCTAGGACTTCTCGCAAGACCACACATCATTGCCTCCACGAAGGGTGCCCACAAGTTATCAAGGGATGGATTCTCTGCTAAGGACCAAAAAAAGTCAGGGCTTCTGATCAGGATGCAAAAGAGTATCAACTGCAATCTCCAGGACCTGCAAACCAGTCAATTAAAAAAAACTCCCATGCAGAAATCGCAACGATAATATGTCCTACGAATATAAATCATACTATATTTTTTGGTATTAGAAAAAACTCTCTGAAACACTCCTTGGGAAAATGCTACACAACAAATACCACTTCCCCCAACCACGCAACCTATTGATAAACATTTCTGATTAAAAAAAAGAAAGAAAGAAAGGTGCCAAAGCAAACACATTAACTAAGAGAGCTCAGCTGGGGATACTGTCAATAAAGAAGACGTTACCAGGCAAAGCAATTCCGGACTGTTCATCAGGATTTCCTTCTGAAAACTCATAGGATTAGAGGGGTCATGATTAAAATTTTAAAAACTACTGAGACCATATTTGACCTGTAACAGCTGATGATCAAGCTAAACCCACCCTGATGGCCATCCTAGGTTTTGGAAAGTGGAATCACGGTGGAAAATTCGAGGCTAAGAGACTGGCTTTACATGTGATTCTTAAAAGGCTGAGTTTTAGATTTAACATCTTAAAATATCTGACTCAATTATTTAGTTCCCTCTTCCTCTTAAAAAGAGATCCTTGGCCCAAGTGAAGTAGAAATCCTTGGGTTTAAGATGCCCATAATGGCATTCATCTCTAGCTTCTCTAATTTGGACAGTGAGGAACAAAGGAAATTAGTGTTAGTTTTCTTAAATGCTGGTGGAAAAGAAGAGAGACCACAAAACTCTCTGGGACTAGAAGTGTGTGCAAGGACTAACAAGAATGAAGGGTCACAAGTTCTAAAGGGGGCATACCTCCTTTCTCCAGGCTAAGTTGCCAACCCCGCAGAGCCTCCCTGAAGAGAATGCATCCACCCAGCCACTGCATCCAGCCCAGGTCAGCCCTCCTTAGAAGGGGGGGATGTCCTATTCCCTCTGATTCAGGTCTCCATAGCCGCTGACCAGTTAATCAAGTACTGGGAGGCCAAAACTAAACAAGCACATCAGGCTTTCATAAGTTACAAGTTGTGGATCTGGTCAAAATTAAAATATTTCAAAATAACACACTTATGGGGATTTTTGCACTTATTTGCTAGGAAAGGACTGGTTGCTACATATCTCCTCCCCTGAACTACAGAGACAGATGCTGAAGAACCTGCAAGCTGTCAGGGTTTCTCACTGGCCTGACAAGGCAGACCTGGATGGCCAGCGCTTGGGGGTGGTTTCCAGTAATAGAACCAAAAGACTCCTGTCACCCATACGGCCCCTAATTAAGTACTGCTGCAGCAATATGACAAAAATAAGGGAATCTGCTTTACAGAGAACTGGGACTCTCTGCTAGAACCCAGAGTTGAAATTAACAAATGAATTGGAAGGGGAATAAGTCATTTTCTCAATAGCAATGACACATAGAAACTTACCAGAAAAGCACAATAAAGGAAAAAGACTTTAAAAAAAAAAAAAAGAGGAGAAGGATCGAAATATATGGACACCTCCCTTCATCACCTCATATGCTTAAAATACATGTATTGCTCACCTCTGCATAAAGACAACCTTCCACCAAAACATTAGAGGGAAGAGGAAGGGGAAAGGACAGGACAGCATGATCCTCTGAAATCCCTGGGTTTTCTTTAACAAATAAATGATGTTTTTGTGGACTTTGAACCTTTGCTTTTCACAGCAAGTTTAGCAACAGTGCCAGGGAAAGTCACCCAAACCCAGTAAGTGGCTTGTAACTCTACTAAGTAAGCATAGAGACTTGTTGTGCCCTTTACAATACATGTGTGTTTTTGAGAAGTTAGGTGCACGACACACTCAAGCCTCAAGCAGGTGCCAAAGGTAATAACAGGGCTAAGGGGAGGGGATTTTAAAGGAAGGTAAGTCCTTCAGAGCCCTTCAAGTCACTTGTTGGATGCTGATAATTTCACGCCTGGCCCCATAATGGTGCTGAATGCCAAGGACGAAAGGGGGTGTGTGTGTGTGTGTGTGTGTGTGTGTCTGTGGAAAGGATGTGTGTGTGTGTGTGTGTGTGTCTGTGTCTGTGTATACCTGGCCCTGAAACGGACAAGATAGCTTTTACAGACAAGACAGCCTTTACCTCTTTCCTAAGCAACTTGTAAACACACCCAGAGGCTAACATACAATGGGCACAGCCAGCAAATAATAAAGCAAAATTAAATTAGGTCATGCCTCCACCACAGTCACGCCCATAAGCCAGTGTTCCTGCCACGGTGCTGTGCAGAACGCACCGGAGTTGGGAGTGCAAGCTTGCTCCTCCGCATCCGCACAGATGGAAAGCATGTTGCAATCCCCGCCTAGAGCAGACTGTGAAACTGGTTTCAAATGCAACCAAGCATCTTAGTACAGTCTGGACTGCGGTGTGGTTCCCCGCCCCCGCCCCCCCAAACCATCTTGTTTTTGTCTAGCACCTTTCTTCAAGGAAGTTTAGGAGGGACTATTTCTCATAATCAAATAAAGTCTTACATGACAACAGCCTCATTTTACAGACAGAAAAACAAACACACTCAGAGGATTGAGAACTTACTCAAGATTAGAGGGTTAGTAACTTCAGCAAATGGAAAAGAGGAGGAGAAATTATTGCTGCAGTTGTCATGAACGGAGTAGAGATCTTCCCTACGTTCTTCCCATTCCCTGATTCAAAATTCCCATTTGGTGTCTATTGCATGTGCTAGGCACTAGGGATAGATCAGTGAACTAAACACAGAAAAGTCCTTGCCTTCAGGGAGCTTGTAATCTAGAAGGCGGTGATTATTTACAACTGTCCAAGAGCTAACAGATGCACTCCTTGGTTACCCTGATGGTATTTGGATAATCCAGTCAAAGTCAACTAACCTCAAACAGAAACCAGTTCTGTATAACTACCCAGGCCAATGTTCAACTCCAATAACTCTGTCCCCTGAAAAATATAATTGAAAAGCTTGCTTTATATGCTAGAGAAGAAGCACAAGTTTTTAATCACCCCTTTTTTGTAGTTTTAAAAGAATCCCAAATACTAAATTATGCTGTCAAATCATCTCGAGATGAACAGCTATTTGCACCAGAGGTCAGAGAACATCACAGACTTGGGGAACGTGGTGTTAACAATCAGACGCTGTGTTTTTCACACCATCCATAACTCGAGCTGTTGGCTATTTTGTTGACCCATACGGTTGGCCAAATTAGTCTATGCTTGGGACAGAAACATCACTGGTGCTCAGGAGCGATCATGAATGCCAATCAATACTAATTTGGATTTCTTCTCTTTGACCCAAATAGCGTGGGGCTTTCTGGTACTTCCGAACCTAATTCCAGGACTATATAAACTACAATTCCTCAAACGACTGGTACGGACTCTTAACATTTTTAGCTCTTTTTCCAACTATAAATTAGATAAAATACATAGATGTTGAGCTCAAGAGTCAGCAATTAGAATCCTACTTCATCCTTCACTGTAATGTTGGGGCAGCCAAGCTTATAAAGAGAAGAGCTTCCTTTATCAAAAATGTGTGTATAGTCCATGGTTACCACCATGTCCTAAGTACAAATATGCAGAACAAATTAAGCACCAGGTAGATGTTCAAGAAATGCTTGTTGTAGGAATTTATATATAAAAACATTACTACTGGACTACTTTTCAGAGGAAAATCTTTTCTTAAAACAAAACAAAAAACAAAAACAAAAAAACACCTCCAATAGATAATTTCAAAATATTTCAAAGAGCATGTTGGGATCATAAATTCCTTAAATACAGTTTCTAAAACTGATTTTTTTACAACTGTCAGACTGTGATGGTCGGATGAAAAAAGTATCTGAAGCCCATGCAACAACTAAAAGTGCATTTTATCTAAAAAGATACATTTTTCTAAAAATGCATACTTTACACTCAGACATCATAGAGATCCATAAGAATTGATTCCTCTAAAAGAGTTTCTTAAATTCAAGGGAAGAAGCCCACAGTTACAATGCTTGTTTTTAATTGAGAAGACTAATGTTTTCAACATTTTCTAAACCTGTCTCTTTAGCAGCTTCAACAAGTGTATTTTCAAAGTGTAAGCAGAGCAAAGCTAATTTCTGTGTGCAATTTGTTAAAATCGTCAAGCAAGAGTCACTTTTTGAAAAGATCTATAAAATAGTATACATTCTGATGTAAGCCACTGCTTAATTAGAATATCAAAATTATCAAAGAGACAGGTAAAAAAAACAGCAAAACCAACTACACATCTATTATGTTTCAAAAGACAGACAATGGATACCTGGCATCTAAGCCTCTCGTTTACTAGAGCTGCCTGGGGGCTTAACTTTGTATCCCTGGACCCCTGTATTGCCCCAGGTGCACGGATGCCTAACTTGTTCTCCAGCTTTTCATACGCATCTCCTTTAAGTCAGGCAACACTCACTCCTTGATGTTGATACCAGTCTCTATTTTTATAGACAGCAAAACTGAGCCTCCTGGGGAATAAAATAATCTCCCCTGGATGACACAGTAAGCGGCAGGGTCTGAATCTGCACTCAGGTCTGCTTAGTCTTCCCAGTCGTAAGACTAGATCCCCCTCAGATCAATACTACATGGCAGAGGCTGGACGGAACATTCCAGCACAGCAATTCTAAAGCAAGAAGTATACTCCTGCCTCTGGGCAACACATCAGCGACGGTGGCGTGCACGTAAAATCACTGCGTCAGGGGGGACTGCAGTGGTTCCCTTTACTAACCGAGAGGACGGCTGGCAGATATGTTGGCACAATTAGTACAGATAAACCCTCTAACAGCCTATCTGCCTTCTGATTTTTAAATAAACAAAGGCTGAACACTACAATTAAGATCAGAAGTGCCTCTGAAAGACCAGATGGCAAAGGGGAAGTTACACAAAAAAAGTCACTGGCAGGGAATTGGGAGAGTTTGTTGTTTCTAAGGTGGAAGAAGTGATTTTTAGCAAATGTTTTTAACTGGATGCCTGGAGGAAAACAGCCACCTCCC
The DNA here is from genome assembly GCF_029215605.1 of Mirounga angustirostris. NCBI lineage: Eukaryota > Metazoa > Chordata > Mammalia > Carnivora > Phocidae > Mirounga > Mirounga angustirostris. Next base: position 137,760,702 of record NW_026991714.1, on the reverse strand, counting down.
TGCAAAAATGATGGCTAGGCCTAGGGCCAGTGTGGAGGAAGCGAAGGTCCATATTGAGACGGACCCAGGGGGGCACCACGTCTATACCACAGGGGGCTCTGTCGCGCTTCCTGCCTAGGCTGACCTTGCCCAGCCCCACAGTCGGGGGGTTCCTTGGGGATAACACAGACCTAGAAAAGCAGTCAGTGTGGTGGCCACACGGATGCCTGCAGGTCCCCAGAGTCTTCCTCCTTGTCTTATTACTCAGAAACAATGGCATCTCTATGGCCTCAGTGGCTTCAGTGGGAGCCCCTCCCCCCCACAATGGCCCCATTCAATCCCCCACCAAGAGTGACTGCCCCAAGTTTAACGGCCTGTGTTAGGAGAGCACCGGACACAAAAGGAGGTGTTTCCAGGTTCAGTGAACACTTTACTTCCATTCATCCGAGGAGGAACAAAAGCGAATCCCCCCTTTACCTCGGGGAGGGCGGAGGCTGGCCTCCACCATCTCCACCAAAAGGCAGCCCTCTTTCTGGTGGGGGTGGGGACCACATTGTGTTCCAGGATCATGGTGCAAACAAGGTTCCTGATTATTTCTACCTTCAACCGCCAATACATCTGCATAAAAATAGGATTCTTTTGTCCCCTAAGAAAAGCCAAGAGGAAGCTGAGCCAAGAGTGTCAAAGTAGGACCCATGAGGGCAAAGGGAGAAAGAAGTTCCCAAACAAAGACCAACAAGGTCAGGAGATGGACCTTAAATTATACTTTGGAATCATTATTAGGAAAATAGTTCACCTCTTCCTTTGCTTGAAATTTTTATTAGGGTTTATTGCTATTTTTATTAAGGAACCTAATGTTTACTTTGTAAAATTGCTTTAATTACTAAGTACTTCTGCAGGGCAGCACTTGACCAGGATAGGCTACTTTAAGAAACACCATTTCACATAACCCAAAAGTGTTATTTCCCTAATTGCAAGTGATATACCTTGATCTTGACCACAGACTTCTATAGCAATCTTGGGTATCAGTCAACAGCCCTGATTTTACTAGTTGGTCATAAGGCTTAACTTTTTTTTTTCGTCTGCAGAGTTTACACTAAGTACTAAGACTTGAAATAGCACAAGTCATACCTCCCTTCTCAGAGAGACACCCACCCACCCCTTTACCCAGCCAAGTTGGATTAGTCATACTAAACATAGCCCATTCCCAACCAACTCTTCAAGCTTTGGCAGGCCTAGCCCAGCTGACATTCCCGGCCCAGTTTAACATTACATAATGAGAGCTTCACTCCCATCATGGGCCCCAAGTCAAAACAAACTTGCTGAACTCGGAGGCAGGGCACCAGCTTGTTTCCCAGTTACAGGGCATGGGACTACAAGGGGCAGAACAGAGCTTTTAGCAAAAACTTAAAAATCACCAGTGAACTCTTGAATCTGTTCTTACTGTGGTCAACTCAGTCATACTTGCTTTGAGTTCAAGTACTGGAGCTCCCCAACCTAGACACTTTCCAAGTTTTATCACATACTGTTGGTGTCAGACTTGTTTTCAATGAATCATTTTCACACATTTATTTCTATGTTTGAGTTTTTAACAAAACCCCCAGAAAGCAACACTGTAAAAGGATTCCCAAATACCAATCCTCTGGGAAAGAAGGTGGTAGGATTATATAGGAGGATAAAATTCCCTGCCAAAGACTAGTTGTTCATCCAGCATTCAAAACACAAATGAATGGTAAGATCTGATTTTCTATGTATTGCTAAAGGAAATCCATTGCTGGAAAAGTTTTAAAACTCTCTGTGTGAATTCCAGCTCACCTCTTCCTAGGCAACCTCCAACAGATAATTATATCAGTCCCTGGTCATCACCACCATGAGCCTCCTGATCATCATTATGTCAACACCCAGGGCATCCCAGAAAATGAGGATCTCTCAAGTGGAAAATAAGTGAATTCATACTGAACACACATAACTTCACACACTAATCTCGCAAGAGCTTAAAATTAATAGCACTCAACAGGAATGGTTCACAAAGTCAAATTCCACCTTGAATCAGAGGTAGCTGAACAGAAAGAGAAAAGCCAAGAGGTCCAGACAAAGCCTCGATTCTATCACGATCCGGCTACACGTGACCATGTGATCTTCCGGCAGCCATCCCCTCACTCCAGGCCTCAGTCTCCCCAGGTTTACAGAAAGGATTGGACAGGACAGGTAGGTTTGATTACCAGTCACCTGTCATAATCCTAAGATTTTATAACTAATCCTCCCACCCTGCCCACAGTGAACAAATTACTCTCTGGTTGTGGCTAGATACTCCGGGAATTGTTTGTGCCAATATATTAGGGCACTCAGGTCCATTTCTCTGACCTGACTTATTTCATTTGTCTTGCACCAGAAGCCCAGGCCCACGTGCACAATAATCTTACCAAGAGCTGCTACTACCTGTAAGGTAATACTCAATTTATTACTATCTCTTGACCCACAAGACAGTCCCAGTCAATCTCCCTAGGTAACCTCTATTTTTTTTTTTTTCTTAATCCTGGAGACCACATATTTTCTTAATCAATCAGGAACCAAATTAAAAACATTGATCCCCAGAGCACTGAAGGCTGTTTGCCCTATTCTAAATAGCTCCAGCTTATGGTGCTTTTAAAATTCCTTTGCTTTCCCCTCCTTCTAAACTGTAAGAGGCTCTTAGAATGCTCAGACTCTGGTCTGTCTGGAGCCCACAGAGGATGTGCCCCACGGACAGGGATGTATAGTAAGTAGATCTTTGTGGTCGGAAGAGAGGCAGAGCAAAGACTCGATGTTGAATGAGCAAGAACAAGAATGTGGTGAGAAATCCCACTAGGTCGGCAAAATGGAGGAGGAGAGGGAGAGGGAGGGTGGGACCAGAAGGATCCTGGTCACCAGGCAGAAGTGAGGATGAAGAAGCAGAGAAATGGGTCTGGCAGCATCTAGGCTATGGTCAGAACCACAGGCCTGGTAATTCCCCAAACTCCAAAGGCGGGCTTATCCACAAAACACCCACTTGAACACGGCTTTCTTTGGCAGCCTCACTACCAAGACCATTCACACCAAAGTGGAAGGATGCAACCATTGAGGGAGTTTTGATTTCTCTGCAGGGGCTCTGGAGGAAACTTCTTCTGATGATGCCTCAACAAGGAGCAGACCTCAGGGTGGACTCAATCCATCTTGCTCCTACCCTTATCCCTAGCACCAAAACAGCACCTGGTTCAGAAGCATTCAGTCACATCAGGCTCTATGCGCCGGGGCTGTCCTAAGAGCTGGTGTCCCTGTTGTGTTATCCTAAGAGTCTACAAGACCTATTTCTAAGGCTTTTTCATAATTGGTGTGCAGAAGCAGGAGATGCCTGTCTTATGGAGTCAAGTGAATGGCCTTTGGGACAACTCAGTCAGAAGTCTGATGTCGGAATTAGTGGGGTCTGAAAACCTCATCTGCATCCCTACATCACTCCAGAACTTCCAGTCCCCCTTTAATCCTCATCTGCCAAGCTAAAGAGATGGTATGGTCTTGTCTACCTGAGAACTTGGCCTGGGAACCAGGTCCTCGCTCAGCCAGAAGAGTAGAATCAGCATTCCTGGAGTGTCACTCAATATTGCAAAAGCTCCGGACAGATCTTCAAGCATCGTAAACAACCAGGAGGAGGGCTCAATAATGCGGAGACATTCACAATGAAGTCGAAAGGGGAGCTTACTGTGTATTTTTTAGGCTGTCTGCAAGTCGATTAAAACACTGTACCCTTTGTTCCAAAACTGTAGGGTACTATACACAATACTGTGTGGTACCACCAAAAAAATTACTCTGAATGCATTGCCCTGGAAGGGATAAAGAAGAGTCTGGGAGCTGGTAGCATTAGGGGTAGAATCTCACTTCTAAGACTTTTCCCCCAGTACTTCTGTATGCCCCTCCCTGGTGTCCAGATGACATCTATTAAATTCAGGCACTGCTCCACAAGGGTTCTTGGCCTCTGGCTAGGAGAAGAATAGCATCAAAAAAGTTGCTTGCCAACAACCCATAAATTTAAACAAGTCAGGATGGCAAGAGGAGGTTGCCTGGGAATCATCATAGAAGAGAAGTCAAAAGCAATGTGGTTTAAGATGGGACACACAGACAGATACCCCTCCAGCAAGATGTTCCTTCTTTCACAAAGGCAAATCCTTAGGGCTCCCACGAGGATTAGGAGATCATCTCTTCACCCATGTGACCACTTACACTCTTCAAACTCCAAGGAAGTTTTGGGGGGTGGGGGGGCTGAAGGATCTCCAATGGACAGCACATCTGACTTGACTAAAGGCATCAACCCAGACCGTGGCCCATCCTCGATCTCAGGAAGAGGGTGAGTGAGGGGAACAACATACATGCAAGGGCACAGATGTCATTTGCACACAAGTGGGGGCACAACTTGCATAATTAGAGTGCGGTCCTAGGGAACGTGGAGTCCCGGCTGCACTGATTCGGACCTCCTGACCTGGAAGAGGTCTGGCTTACTCCAGCCTCAAGGATGAGGTCCATACAGTGGAAACTGTTGAGGCTGTGTCAGAGCTTCCTGCTTTTCCTCCTCCTCCTAACTTAGCCCACCACCACCACGGGGAGTGGAATGCAGCAGGAAGGACCACACGCTGTGCAAATATATGCTTTATGCTCTGGTCCTCACACCCACTCATACAAAAGACATACCATTAATAAGTACAAAAAAATGTGGGTTCTTCCCAGAGCCATCTTGTGCAGAATCCCTCCCCTCATTAGCAACTACCTTTAACATTATTTGATTCTGAATTCAGACAAAGGAGGAGGTGAAAACCCAGGGATCCTCAGCATTTACACATCTAAAGCTCACTCTGCAAAATAAACTTACCTCTTTAAAGCCCCATTTTAATCATCCTACCAAGTGGCCTAATTTTTTTTCCCTTAATTTGCGGGATCCAAGCAATTTTTACTGTGGGTGGTAACAAGAGTCTAACTGTTTCTAATTATTTAAAAAACAAAACCACACACACAAAACAAAACAAAACAAAAATCTATGCTGCCAATTGCCAAGAGACTCAGAAGCCACAACTTCCGGTAATAAAGATTTTTCTTTCCAACTATCATAAACCGGCGTATCTGGAGAGCATCTGTGTGTCTGCTCAATGCTTCCCGTCCATGATAGCGGTGAGCTGGGCCCATGCACAGAACAGGGGGAGACGGTGCAATTGGGAGGCCTTTGCAAACATATAAAGACCCAGTCTTTAAAACCCACCCCCTAACCAATCACTCTCAGTGCAACTGAGGACACATTTTTTTTTTTTTTAATTTTGTGCCACAATTTCCCTATCTTTAAAAATGAGGACAACAGTTCCTACCTACTGGGAGACTTACACGGGTTAATGGATGAAAATCACTTCAACCAGAGCTGATACATAGAAAGCACTCAATAGGGGCGCCTGGGTGGCTCAGTCCTTTAAACGTCTGCCTTCAGCTCAGGTCACGGTCCCAGGGTCCTACGATAGAGCCTGGCATCGGGCTCCCTGCTCAGCGGGGAACCTGCTTCTCCCTTCTCCCAGCTTGTGCTCTCTCTCGCTATCTCTATCTCTCGCAAATAAATAAAATCTTAAAAAAAAAAAAAAGAAAGCACTCAATAAATGCTACTACTACCTTATTTATATATAAAATGGGAACAATATTAGTTTTTCTCTCATGGACTAGCTGTGAGGGTGAAACAAGAATATTATGAAACACTGGAGCCAATGCCCAAAGGACTGCAGATTTTTAACAAATGGTGGGTAAGTATTAATACTAAACCACACCCCCCACCAGGAAGCGAGTTCACGTTTCTTTCTTCCCACCGAAGAGATGAATTAAAAAATACCCACTGAGAATAAGTCAGAGCTAATGCTGACAGATGCTTAGCAGGTTCCATGTACGCCATCTGCACACAAATTCATTGACATCTCCCAAGAAATGGAAGGTAGGTACAAAAATTTCCCTGTTTTATAAATGGAGAAACTTAGACCTAGATGGCCCTCAGGAAGATATACATGGTCATTCAGCTAGCCAGGAGCAAAGCCAGAGTTTGAAGTCGTGGAATCTGAACCCCAGGCTCTTAATCATTCCATGAAGCACGCTCTGCAGTAACCATAACCAAGTACCAAAACAACATCCTCTCTTCTTTTGAGGCAAACCATCTCCTACCAAAAAGGCTTTCCAAGAATTACGATTTTATCATTAAACCTGAAAGCTGGAATAACACGTAGATGCTTTTCATGGAGAGGAAATCCAACGGGAAGACCGTGCTATTAAAGACCCAGGAGAAGGAGATCAATGCCAAAGAAGAAGTCAGGAATTTCTTTGGGCTAACTTGGACCTCAATCTCCACAAAACAGCCCTGTTCCACTCAACATGAAAAAGAATCCAGTACAATCCTCCACTGTCCAACCTTGCTTTCTACCCCACTTGTTAATCATGCCTAGAGGGGGGCACTAAGTTTAACTGCAGACAGTCAATTTTGTTAATGGAATTCTAAGCCCATCCGTTTTCAGTTGGGAGGATGAGAGAATCTTTTGCTGTGTTTCTCTAAAGCAAATATTTAGTGCTTTCATCTTTTAGTGCCCTAACATGCGATCTGTCGCCCAAATAAAAAAACTAAACCTTCTCATGTGAGTGTTTGTAGACATGATACTTCCAACGTCAATCAGACAAACGGCGAGTACTTTCAGAGGAGAGCTGGGCGATCCCCGTGTTGGCTGTCTCAAGTACCCTATCATTTCAATCCGGATGCAGAAAAGCAACTTGTTTCTAACCTGCTTTGCTCCTCTTGTTTGGCTTAGGTACCCAGGCTTGCGTTGCTTTGCTTAGTGGCGGTGGTGGTGCTTGCTTTAAGTGAAAACCATTCTTCATCCACCTGGAGGACATTCCTCTACAGAAACCTGTTGCCTGACACAGTAGTTTCTTATCAGCAAAACTCACTCCTCTTAGCTGAATGAATCACCAATGCCCTGAATCTACCAAACTCTGAGAGATTCCTTCAGCCTGGCAAGCAAGAAGCAGGGAGAAGGGGTACAGCCAGGGAAGTTGAGTTACTTTTGTAGAAGGCAGTTGTAATTCTTCTTCCTGACTCTAAAAATGTTTTGGGTACCAGAAAGCCAGAAGGAGAGCTACGACTGTGTTTCTGGATGTCACCTCCCCCATAATTTCTGCTTTCTGTACTGGGTCACCGTTCCCACTTGTCAACTGGATGCAATGGCAACTGTCCAAGTAATTACAGAGACAGGAATTAGATGACACAAGAATTTACATGTGTACAATTGCTTGTACCTTCCCCAGCAGAATCCACGGCAAAGGCATCATCTGCTGTCCAGTCAAGTGTGACACTCTGAGCAGGGGAACTTTGAGGTCACCTCTGCTCATTTCTCAAGAGGAGAATAGGCACATGTACCCGCATTGCACTTTTCCCTAAGCATTACTCTGAACCACCACAGGTGAAATGTAGCTCTGGCCTTCCCGTGCTTGTCCCACCTAGAGCTGGGATGCACGATGATCCAGGAAGCACCTCAGGTGCTCTAAGCCCTTACCTCCTGCCTTCACCTAAGAAATGTGACAAGTGAGGACAGCCTGGGAGAACCATGTTGGCTCAACAAAACCGTCTTCATTTTATAAGTTATGCCCAAACCTTAATAATCTGTCCTGACATCTGAGAAAGAATAATATACAGAATTCAAAGCAGAATATTCCAAAAGTTGTTTCATATCACATTGCTGCCTATACAGTGAGCAATAACATATATCCTTTGTCCTTTATTAATTGTATTTGTCTTTGGCCACTGTCAGAATTAGGTTGAATTCTCCTAAATCCAGAGTGGCCCCAAGCCTACTGGGTGCGCGGGCAAGAACAGCCAGTTTAAAACACAGAAAATCCAACCAAGACTCATCAGTAACTAACAAGCTAACAACCAAGGCACCACGGTTACACCTCTTTGGCTAAAGAAGGCACAGAGGAAGAGCAGAGAGTCTAATAATCAACAGTGAAAAATTAACCTCTCAGAGAGAGAGAGGGAGGGAGGGAGGAATCAAGTCAACATTACCTTTCAAATGGTAAAAATGATAAAAAATAAAACCCACATTTCCTGTGACTAAGAAAGGGACAGCATGAGAGTGTGTATAAGATGATGGAGCAGTTCTATATCCTGATGGCGGTGGGGGTCATATAAATTTATGCTAAAATTCATAGAGAAGTCAGTTTTGTTGGATGATAGATTTTAAAGTACAACTAACTCTTGAACAACTTGGGGGAGAGCAGGGGGGAGGTGTTAGGGACACTGATCCCCCTCCACGCAGTCAAAAATCCACATATAACTTTTGCTTCCCCCAAAACTTAACTACTAATAGCCTACTATTGACCGAAAGCCTTGTCTATTCATAAACAGTCGATTAACACATATTTTATATGTCATATGTCTTATATACTATATTCTTACAATAAAGGAAGCTAGAAAAGAGACAATGTTATTAAGAAAATTGTTCGGAAAAAAAAAAAGAAAAAAAAAGAAAAAAAAAAAGAAAATTGTTCGGAAGAGAAAATACATTTACAGTACTGTACCAAAAAAAAAAAAAATCCGCAGAGAAGTGGACCCATGTAGTTGAAGCCCATGTTGTTCAAGGGTCAACTGTGTGTGTGTGTGTGTGTGTGTTGTGTGTATTTTTTTTTAAATCCTGCATCTCAAAAGAAACCTGGTCCCCACATCTAAAATCTGGGGCACAAAAGCATACGTAGTAAGTGCAAAACTGAAAAATAGATGGTTGCAGGTGACCCAGCCAAGCAAAACTGCAATGAGGAAAGTTACCCCCCACCCCAGGAATCTGATCTGAGTCCATTTTGCTGTCCAAAGCAGGACACGGCCAAGGAGAAAGGAGGGTCCCATTCCCTTGAGAAGCAAACATATCTGTGCATGATGATAGCCACAGGCCCAGAACTGCCCCGCTTCCCTTAGGAACCACATGCATTCCTCAAGCGGACAGAGATGTCACAAGCCATCGCCTCCCTCTGCCCACCTCCACCCATTTTTCTCAGGTGTTCATGAAAAAGCGGTAAGAGGAAAGAAACATCCAGGAGACATAGCTGTGAACACCCAACAAGCTGGATGTCCCTCCTGGCGGTTACGAGTTTCTTCCACTTTCTGGTGGAGGGGCTCCTCGTGTCCCAGGCAGAGGGGACCTCTCACCGGTCAGCCTGACTCTCGGTGAACCACTGGGCCTGCCAGAAACCCAGTGTGGGGAGCCAGCCTGAGCAGCAGTGACTGAGAGCTCCCCCCAATCCCTGTGCCCCCGGCCCCAGAGCTCATGTGCAACCCCACAAGCCCACATCCTCTCCTGCCAACTCTGTCTTCCTAAGCAGTGAGAGGCCACCACCGGGGCCACGGGGCTGCACCGCAGGGGTTCCAGCAAAGCTTGGCAGACACAGTGACTGCTGGGGCTGGGACATAAATCCAGTGGGGGCAGCCGCGCCCCCTTCTGTCACCCCAATTCCTGCCCACCTCCCTCGCCTCTCACCACCTTCTTTCTCTGGTGACTTTAGTTCCTTCCCTCACTGGAAGGAACTGACTTTCCAAAAGAGAAACTTTGACTCTGAGCACACACAGTCCTCTTCCTTGGACCTGCCCAGAGAAAAATGTTTCTCTCCTGCTGCCCTGGTCACCAAGCTGCCTGCGTGCTTGTGCTGGGGCGGGGGGTGGGGGGCGGTGGGGTCGGGAATTGGCCCCAGACACGTGCATGTGCACATGGACAGGCACACATGCCCCAGGAGTTTTCTAACAAAGAGTCAAAAGCTCTGTGGCTGTACAAAGGCCACCTCCTTCCTCATTTTCAGCTCAAGCTGAGGGGCCAGCGACTGACTGGAGAAGGACCGCCATGGAAAGGACAGCCAACACTTGTGCGTGCCCCCATGAAGCATGCTACGCCACGTCTGTCACCTTCCTCCCCAAAGCAAACCAAAAACGACAAGTTTTCCACTGCTGCATTTTTAAGTGCAAACAGGCTTGAAAAGGGACTTCCAGAGATACGATGGACAAAGTTGGCAGTGTGTGAAGTGAAGGCTGGAAGATGATCTATTTCTTAGTATTGCCTCTTGCTAAACTAGCAGCAGCGGACGCAAGAAGTACCTTTTGAGTAAGGTGCACAGGACTGGCCTGAGAAGGAAGGATTAAAACTCAGATCTCCTACTTTGCGCACCTGACAGTAATTGCCCTTAATAAAAATGAGTAAATGCAGCTCCAGAGTCTGGGCTGAACTCTTGTTCCTATCTGTTCTCAAATTCTAAACATCTACCACCGTGGCATCATTAAAGACATCAACAATAGGAAAGTACTTTGAGAAACAGATATCACAACAGACAGATACACAGACTGATGTGACAGGTAATGTCACAACCATCAGTGGGAAGCACCCACTGTCTCTCTTCAAGTACTGACCAAGTCATTGGATCAGGGGGAACCTATAAGGAATAATAATAATAAAAAAAAAAATCCTTAGGCTAATTTAAACTCTCCCTGGACACAGGTTAGCCCATTAAAAAGTGATCTGTCACCTCCCAGTATTACAAAAGGGGAGGACCCCACAACAATAAACTGTGTGGGAGATAACATGTCCCTCATCAAAAGTCAAGTCTTCTCTATTAATGACCTTTGTCACACGGGATGCCAAGAAAACATGTGACTCACAAAGAATGGGGGAAAGGGAGGTAGTCACAAAGATAAGAGCCGTGATGGCTCCTGGCAGTGGCGCCTGGCGGACGTCAGGCAGCCCAAGAGGCACGCCACAGGGCAGGGAACACCTGCACCTCCCACAGGGGTGAGCTCCTTGCAGGGCCTCCGTGCACTCAGTCTGCCTGGGCTTCCAACTCCGTACACCAGCCTCACAGGGTGAGAGGAAAAGTGTAAGAAGTGAAAGGAACAGCATTCAGTCCAAGGAATGGCAAACAACATGGGAAAGAGGGCCTCGACTGGTCCTCTCCCTCTCCGGGCCTATTTCCCTGGGCAAGTTGTGCCTAAGCTGCGTCAATCACACAGGAGACACACTACCTCATGATGCACTGGGAATGTGATCTCGCTGAGGCATGAGAAATTCTAAGTGGGGCCTGACAGGGTCCATTTCTACTACGGCAGTGATTCACGGGAAGAGGGAATTCATGCACTCACTGGACCTGGAAGAATTCAACAAGGAAGCTTTGCAAGGAGAGAATGAGAGAAAGGAGAAATCACGAAATAATATGGGTGGTCCCACTAGCGATCCCACCCTGAGAATGAATTTGGCCAGGGGGTGCACTTGCTGGTCTGCCAGCACAGAATCATCCAGGGCTGAACGCACGAAGCTACGGGTCATGTACATCACAAGGGCAGTATGGACGGTCTGGGGACATTCTGCCTTCGTCATTTTTAACTCACATCCGCTCCCACGTGTAATGCGATGGCGCCAGAACAGGGGACTTTTAGAAACAGTCTGTCGGCCCTGGGGCCATGACTAAGCCTATTGAGGAATACCCACATCCAGAATTGGCAACCATCAGAAGTTTTACAGAGACTCTTCATGGCATACATAGGAAAGTGTTTCCATCGCGAGAGATGGAAAATAAACACAAAACAACTGCATATAATATGATAGGAGCCTGCCTATGATTTTTAAAATACATCTCTTCAAAGACTGGAAGGAAGTCTATCAAAATATTAACTTTGCAGGGCACCTGGGTGGCTCAGTTGGTTGGGCGTCTTGCCTTCAGCTCAGGTCATGGTGCCAGGGTCCTGGGATGGAGCCCCACGTTGGGCTCCCTGCTCTGCGGGGAAGCCTGCTTCGCCCTCTCCCTCTGCTGCTCCCCCCTGCTCGTGTTCTCGTGCACTCTGTCTCGCTCAGATGAATAAATTAAAAAAATCTTTAAAAAAAAATTACCTTTGCCTCTGAAGGTACTTTTACTGTTTTCTCATGGTTTCTTTATGTAATAGGGAGTAGGGAGGCAAATTAAACATTCTAACGTAACAGAATGCTTGCAAAGTTATAATGCAGAGATTTGTAAAGCAAACACTTCCCTTCTAATGCACTTGGTTGTGTAAATCCAGATTTTCCATACATAACATGTATTGAAAAATAGAGTACCAAGGAAATGAAGCAATATCTGTATTTGTTTCAATGACTAACAAGCAAAAATAAAACTTCAGCTGTGATGCCATGCTTTTTAGAAATCAGACATATAATAAGCCACAGATTTATAGGATGTGGTCTAATAAACCTAAGAAAAGTTTCATTTCCTCCTCACCAAAGTGGTTCACTCCCTGTCTGCGCAACTAGTTTTTTGCAAAGTTAGCAGATGTCTCTTTTTTTCCTTAAATGTGTAAGTTGAGAGATCAATAAGCACCAGCAATAATAACGTGCCCCCCGAATACACACACATACGCACACTCACTCACTCACCCCCATATCCCTAAATATGAAATAAAAACGGGCTCAATGCTAGCAAAAGGGTAGGTGGCCCAAAACATCAAAGGGACAGAGCTTGCCATCTTGCTAATCCCCAGCCACTGATCAGGAAAAATTTACAGAACCCCTGGAAAGGGGGAAGCAAGGAATGAGGGAAGGATTTAGACAAAGAACTTTTTAAAAGGTTGTTTTCAAGCATTTCCGTGAAAATGGTATTACCTCAGCAATTACAGGAAAAAACACTCTTTTCTTATCTGAATGCACTTATGCCGCAGGTCACACCCTATTATTGTCACTATTAAACATGTTAATAGCCCCAATGTAATGGCTCTGTGTGGCTAGCTTTAAAATGTACATGAATAAATAGCTAACTAGAAAAAAAAAGTGACTCATGCCTGCCCAGGTGGATATTGACTTTCTTAGTCATATTTACTCAATTGGTCTACCAGCCTTAATTCCCTGGAGGAGGGGGCTGAAGTGACAGAATCCAGCCAACTTGCAAGGAAAGAGAGGGAGGAGGGACAATGAAAGTTGAATCCAGCCGTGGGTAGAAAGTGTCCCGAATGCGGTACTGGTAAGGCAGAAACTTGACTTTGAGTGTCCTGAATCAAAAGCTTCCTCCCAGCCCCTGAGAAGGCAGGGTGTTGAACAGGACCCGACACATCTTCTTTAGCAAGTGGAGGATGGTTAGTATGGAAGACTCTGACCCAGGGGCTGTTGCCATGGTCTTCAGTAACAGCAGTTTTATGGCTACACCCCTGTGCTGTGTGATCCCAAGCAGCTGCTACCCCTCCCTGGGGCTCACTTGCAAAATGGGGTCACAGCATCTCCCTCCTGGGAGTGTGGTCAGGTTTTGAAGTTACTGTGAGCAAAGCACTTCCAGAAGTGCCTGGCCCATAGGAGGCGCTGTGTGAAATCTCACTCTGATCAGTATTTCCAGGCATCCTGGGAGGTGTCCCCAGGAAGCAGGCTGGGCAGGTATTCCACGCTCATCCCCCTTTTACAGACCCCGGGAGCACATCATGCAGGGGTGAAGCCCCTTGCCAACGGACGTGACGGAACGTTGGAATCAATCCTACTTCTGACTCCAATCTCATGTGGTTTCCACGATGCTACCCAGAGCCACGTCTCGCACACCCACGCTGCGTCCCACCACAATTCCTCAAGTAGAAAGTACTACCGATGATACATCACTAACTATTCCGTGAAAGTGTCTACGGCAAAGCAAGCTGTACAACTGAGCTCCCCGAGCAGTGGCTGGCCCATCACACCGACACACTCTCAGTGTGTGATTCCCCGGGAATCCTGCCGAGCGCTCATGCCAGACACCTGCCCCTTGGCCAAGCTCCACTCTGTACGCTTCGACTCACGAGATGCTCACAGCAGCCCACATGTGAGTCCCCTTCACCAGCAGGAAACTGAGGCACAGAGCAGCTGGGTAACTTGCCCAAGTTCCCACAGCCCATGAGCAGTGTCTGTGTGTCTGGCCTATTCACAGTTCAGGGACTCAGACCCAATCCTGGAAGCAGGGCATACTGGTGCTTCCTCAGAAGATGTTTCCATGTCCTGAGGGCAAAGCTGAGAAATGAACAGAGTCACCGGCGTCAAGGATCTAAGTGGCGCCTGCGGATCTCAAGTTATAAGGAAGAAACCCAGTCTTCCTGTTTTATTCTCCTCACACTCAAAATGGGTGCCTGGTTCTCCTTTATCTACCTCATAACTCTGACCAAAGATTAATGAGTCACCGTTCACCGGGCCCCAGTGGGGGGAGAGCTGTGTGCGGCATGGCCTTATCACCCGCGGCCAGAAGAACAGCTAGCTACCCTTGCTACAAGCTGGACCAGGGGGCGGCCGCTGAGAAGAGGCTCCTCTCAGGCCATGGCTGCTGAACAGACGGCCTCCCTGTGCTGTCACACCCAGACCCATCAAAGGACCCGGGCCTTCTGCATTCACGGGCTCCAGGAAATCTGAGTACAGGCACCATCACGGGAGGAGGAAGGGGGGTTTCCAAAAAGACCAGAAACATCTTCAGTTTTATTCACATCTGGCTGAAGAGGGGGCCATGACATGGGAAGATTTCCACAAGACACCAACACACGAAGTTACCAGAATTCAGACACGTCGTAGTGTGCAGAAGCGTCCTTGGTGTCACGGCAAGTGAGAAGAAAATACAAAACTACTGTAAGGTCCAATTCCAATTCTGTGAAATATTTCTAAAGTTTAGACACAGGAATGATGAGAAAGAAACGCATCCCAGTGTTAAGCCCGAATGCCCAACACAGCACCCAGCACATAGTAGGTAAACTATGAATGTTTTTGAAAGGCAGAAGTTTCACTAACTGGCTCTTAAATATTCATTTTTTCTTTAAAAAAAAAAAAACTAGCATTAATACTAAATCATTTGCCACTTAAGTTTAAAGAGTCCCTTCAAAATTTTTTTATCTGCATTGACTTTTGCTTTTCTGAGAACCGAAAGCATGTTCTACACGGTCTTTATTCTTTGGGACTGCTAATTTGAAGAGAACTGTCACTCCCAAGCACGGAGCAATGTGGGGTATTGACATCGTATTGAATTATTTAAAGGAAATTAACAATGCTTCCTGTCCTTGGACAGCCACGTCTGCGAGAAATGCTGTTCACAGCTGCCTCAGGAGGGTACCATTGCAGAGGACTGAGCATTTCTCAGCACCCTGAAGTCTCCAAGAGAATCTGTACGTTCTAAATAACTAAGAACAAAGGCAAAGTTGAGGTAATAACTTCTCTGTCCCCCTGGGAGCTGTGTGAAAGGTCCCAGGAAATCATTTCCTGGGGGTCAAGTTTAATGGGATGACATATTGCTCATCATTCTCACAGAAGCCACGCAGGACACTGGACCACGTGTAGCCTCTCCTGCGAGCCGGGCACCTGGGGTTCACAGGGGCACCACCCTCCACCCTCTCCTCATAAACTGGCATTCTTATGGCGATGATAAACCTATCAGTGATCACAATACCCGGACATGGCACCCGACACGACAGCTACCTGACGGGAATTCAGGGGCCATGGCGCATGGGCCCTGCCCTAGTGCGAGGTAAACTTTGGATGGGTGGTTTCATTTCAGAGCTAGCTCATCTCATACCGTCATTCTGCTCCGAGACCTACCTCCAAACACCAGGGCTCCCCAACCTTGTGTAAGGAGTGGCTCCTTTTCATGTCCCTGAAGACTTGAGTGCTGACAGTGAAGTCTGAGGGGGGGTAGAAGTGCTGACAGTCATGTCCCTGAGTGCAGCAAGGGAGGGGGCACTGCTGCCAGGAAGAAAGGGGAACAGAGTGAGGCTCGGGAGGGAGGGGGACGCAGTCACCAAGGCATTCACGGCCCCCAGCCTGACTTTCTTCCCTGAGCCCACACTTCTCTACAAACTCCAAGCAAGGAGGACTGTGGTTCCCGATGCGACCCCAGGACTCTTCCACCTCCCTGCCTTCCAGCCTGGGGCCCCCTCTAGCAACATCTTAAACACAGTCTCCTCTATGCAGCCTTTCTGCTGCATCCCTGCCCGCTGTCCCCACCTCTGCCTATCCTTCCCCCAGGGGACTCGGCCATTCCTTGCTCCGAGCCTCCACCGAGCCAGCTGGCCGGCATTCCCTCTCCGCCCCGTTCTCTCTCTCTCTCAACTTACCTTACTGAATCTTCTATTAATTTAAACCATGTGACACCGCTGGTATTTCTACCCTACAAAAATGCAATCACATATGGTTCCACCCAATACTAGAGCTATGTGGAGATCTGTCTAGTCACCCTCCCCTCTGCCGGTCTACAATTTTTCGGAGAGGGGCGACTGCACCTCCATCTCTGGACCCCTGGGAAGCATCGGGCAGCGCACACCTTGAGTGCTCAAGAAGCATGTGCCATACTGAATTTCAGCGCAGCTTGAGCTCTAGCACACCTGCAGCTTTGGTTCACTGCCTGCCTACTCTGTCTGGGGCTTTCGACGGGAACGTGCGTGGTGTTCTGCAGCTCCTCACAACCACCCTGTGAGGTAGGTATGTGCCCATTTTACAGAGGAGGAAACCGACTCAGAGACGTTAAGGAGCATGCCCAAGGTCACACAGCGAGTAAACGGCAGAAGGGGAATATGGACCAGGTCTCAGTCAACTCATGGTGCTGCTGTGTAGACTCGGATGCCCGTCCAGATGTTGACTACCATGCTATCAACAGGATGGGGAATTTAGGGGCATAAAGAGAGACCTGCGATCCAAGAGGGGCTATTTCACAACAAAGAAATATCATTTTAACTGTCTTTTAAAAAGAAAATGCCTGTGTCCTTTGTATGGATGTATGACTACTCTAGTTTTTAAAGGGTTTATATGAGGAAAAAATGCCATAAATAAATTCTTCACCCTTTTAAATCCCAAATAACAGAACTCAGGATTAAGAATATAAGATGGAGCACAAAACCCAATTATCTTATGTTCTGATATTCACCCAAGAGCAGCAGAATGAGCATAGTGGGTGCTCAAGACTCTGGGAGATAGGAAAGTGGTGGAAATAAAGGACAAATCCCACAAAACAGCAACCACCTTTCCAGAACAATTTACATGGTTACCATATTACCTGGTCCTCCTGTGGGAGGGGGTGAAAGGGGTATCCAGGTGGATTAAAACCGTTCAAAGGCCACGTGAACTCCCAAAGTGGGAAGGGGCCACGTGGCCAGCAAACTGGGGCAACCCCAGGGCCCTGGCTGCCTACAGCTGTCCCTGTGTCTGGACTTGGAAAAGCCACCATTGCCGGAAGCCAGAGGTCTGCCCCCCAGAAAGGGCAGCCCAAGCCCTCAGAGGAAGCACTGGTTGCCCATGGCTGGAGGTCTCTGGTCGGGGAAGCAGAACCTCCCACTCTGCGTTTCTCACCAGCGCTCATTTGTAAACAGGAATGTGAGTCATTAAGCAAGCAGGAGTCCATTTTCAAGATCGGCCCAGCTTTACAACTAAGGTAATCCTATTCTGCCTTGTCACAGTGGTGACTCACCTTACTGTCTCCCACCAGAGATGACATGGTTTAAACCTCCAATTTTTCCTGGAAGGAACCCAGCAATACAGGGGTTTAAATCCCAGTCTGTTTGCTTTGTTTTCTAACACGGTGCTGAGAGCCAAGAGGCAAGGCTCCCAAGGGCAAGCGCCCCAGAGGAGTTTGGAGAAGAAATGTATCTAAGGTTACCATAGACCACGGCATCTTTATTATCTTCCCATGGCCTTTCCTCGGGGTCTATACTCCCAGAGGGGCCTGTGGTTTATGAGGACAAGCTGTGCGCGCGCACACACACACACACACCCACCCCTCTGCCCAAGATCTAGATCTGGGAACCTCAGAGCCAAATCTGCACGTCACTTCAATTCTGTGAGAGCTCCCAGCTTTGAGATGTGTCAGATTAACCTGATCCTCATCATCTCTTCTGGGCCTGCCCTGCTTTTCTTCTTTTTTCTCATTTCTTTAAATGTTCATTTCCAATCTTTGTGCATAATGTGAAGTCTTCTAAACCACTTCAAATTTTGAAGGGTAAAAAAATGTCCTATAAACAAATTCAAATGTATCTACAAATACAAAATCAATCATTTTGTAATGGGAAAGAACTGTAGTGGAGTCTCCCCTAATAAATACAAAACTCTTCAACGGATCCATCCTAAAGATTAGAAAGCAGACATCCACTGAGTTTTCTGCTCAGCATCCATTCATGCTGTTTCCGGTAGTAGTACCTTGACTTGTTTAGGAGGTACCACCCCAACCCTAAAGCCATGTAGTTTACATGGAGTGGACCCCTCAGTCCAACTGTACTCAGCATATTACATCCCTTGACCACAACCACTGGTTCAGAATTATGGGGGAAGAGAAGATCTCTCTGGACTTCAGGCTACTTTCATGAGGGGACATCAACCCAGGGCCAAGGAGAGAAACGGTGTCCTGGTAAATGGGCCCCTGGATCCAGCCATGCCTGATGCCTGCCACCTGTGCACTTTTCAGTCAATACACTGTTTTTGCTCAGGCTAGTTTGGGTTGGGTTTGAGGAGAGACAGAGAGAGACAGAGAGAGAGAGAGATAGAGAGACATCCTGACTGGAGTAGGCTAGTCATCTAAGCCAGACTGACCTCAATAATTATCCATCCACGAATCAAGGGGTAATGTGGAAAGAACTAGAGACACTCCAGGAAGAGTTCATGAAGGCTTCATGAGGTTCATGCTCCTGGCATGATGAGGGGGTTGTTATAAGGCAGTACTTTGGAGTAGGCACCCGGTACTTCTTGAAAGAAGAAAGACTGTGGCTTGCGGCCACTGTCTGGGACAGGGAGAGGGACCCTGAGCAACAACACCTGTAGGAATCGACGTTCGGCCCTTCTGTTCCTCTAGCACCGCAGACGCCACTGGCCACACTGACCAACTTTAGGATGTGGTCTCCAGAAGGTAGGAGCCACGGGTACTGAACAGCACCAAATCTGCCTCCTAGCTTTCCCCAGCTACACCGCCTTTTTGTGACAGAGCGCTTGGAAAGATGCTTTTCACCTAGGGAAAGGGAAGGTCCGAAGCTGAGGCATGTCAAGACAGAAAGCAGACAGAGCACGTGGCGGCTTTCATTTTCACCGGTGACTCAGCACCTGACGACACAGAATGCTGACCGGTCCTGGGCATGGCCACACGGATCAAGAATCAGGATGTGTCACCAAAAAAGTTGCGGCAATGTTTGTGTACTCTACCATTTTGTTTCTTTCTGAGTTTATAGCCCCCCTCAACAAGTGGCTGGGCAGTATTCAAATATTAAATGCAGTAGAATGGAACCCAATGAGCTAGAAAGTACAATTTGCTTCGCCAGGAAAAATAAGAGAAAGGAGTATAGAAGGAGGAGCTGAACACATTGAAGAAACAAAAACCCTAAAAAATACTAAAGCCTCCAGAGATAAAGATTGGGTATGAAAAAATGTTATTCAGACCCCACTTGGCTAACAGCTATTGGCTGTTGGGAGAATTCTGAGCCCACCTCTTAGAAAGAAAAAGAAGTTTTAAATTTTGTCTCAGAAAAGTCTGTTGTGATGGTTAATTTTATGTGTCAACCTGATTGTGCCATGGGGTGCCCAGATATTTGGTGAAACGTTAATTCTGAGTGTTTCTGTATTTTTGGACAAGTTCAACATTAAAACTGACAGACTAGCGGTACCTGGGTGGCTCGGTCGGTTAAGCATCCGACTTTTTTTTTTTTTTTAAAGATTTTATTTATTTATTCATGAGAGACAGAGAGAGAAGCAGAGGCAGAGGGAGAAGCAGGCTCCCCACAGAGCAGGGAGCCCGATGCGGGACTCAATCCCAGGACCCGGGGATCATGACCTGAGCCAAAGGCAGACGCTTAACCGACTGAGCCACCCAGGCGTCCCAGCATCCGACTCCTGATCTCGGCTCAGGTCATGATCTCAGCCTGGTGGGATCAAGCCCCATGTCAGGCTCCATGCTGAGTGTGGAGCCTGCTTGAGATTCTCTCTCTCTCTCTCTCTCTCCCCTTCTCCCTCTGCTCCTCCCCCTCCCTCTCTAGAAAACAAACAAAAATAAAAACAAAACCAAAAAAACCTGGCAGACTAAATAAAACTGATGCCCTCTCTCATGTAGGTGGGCCTCATCCAATCCGCTGAAGGCAGATCCTCCCCCAAAAGGAGGGACTCCTCCTCCTGCCTGGCTGCCTTCAAGTGGAGCACTGGTTCTTCCATGCCTTCAAACTGCAGCCTTGGCTCTTCCAGGGTCTCAAGCCTGGCAGTCTTTGGACATGAACTCCACCATCAGCTTTCTTGGTTCCCAGGCCTTCAAACACGGACTGAACTACATCACAACCTCTCTCACATCTCTAGCTTGCCTACCGCAGATCTTGGGACTTGCCTGTCTTCAACATGGCGTGAGCCAATTCCTCACAGTATATCTCGTTAGACACGTATACACACACACACACACACACACACCATTGATTCTGTTTCTCTGGAAAACCCTAATATACTTGGGTTGTTGTTTTTTATGTGTTTTCTCCCCCAAGCAAGAGGGAAAGGATTATTTGTGGGTCTCTAAAAGAAATCAGAATTGTGAAATGAACCGGGTCTTATAAATCGTGTAATCAAATTCTTTATCATTTTTATTTTAAATCTCTAGGTCTAGACATAAAAGCACCTACCCAGGATTACACAGAAAAGAACAAAGCAAAACCCAGACTTTAAAAACAAGGAGTGTTCTATGTATAACATGGAAGAATTTTATTTTGAAACTACAACATCTTTGGAAGAATAAGAAATGCATTTGAGGGGCCCCTGGGTGGCTCAGCTGGTTAAGTATCTGCCTTTGGCTCAGGTGATGATCTCGGGGTCCAGGGATCAAGTCCCGCATCGGGCTCCCTGCTCAGCGGGGAGTCTGCTTTTCCCCTCTCCCTCTGCCCTTCCCCCTGCTTGTGCTCTCTCTCTCTCCCTCCTTCCCTCTCTCTCTCAAATAAATAAATAAAATCTTTAATTAAAAAAACAGAAATCCATTTGAGAAAAAGGTACTGGTAAGAGCCATTCCACTAAAGAAGCCAATGAGCAAAATGACAAATTTTATTTTAATTGCTAAGACGGTAAAATCCTCGTATTTCTTTATCATTTACTCACATATCACATGTGTACAAACAAGGACACCGAAAAACAAGCAACACCATCCACCCATCCAACCATCCAACCAAAGCCCACAAACACATGTCACCTCGGAAAGAGAGCTCAGGTCTGTACAGGTCGTGCTATTCTAGCTTTAAGCTCCATCAATAATTCTCACCTCTGAAAGTGAGGTAACTTTGGTGGGAACTAATTACATTCGAAATATGTTGTCAAACAACTTAACACAGATGCAAAGAAACTGTAATCAGAGCTACCGACAAGCCACCATTTTTGTCATTAAAGGTAAAGCCAAACCAGGACACTACCGTGGACGTGGCCAGTGGAAAGCAACGTCTTTTCTTCACGATTATGTTTCAAAACTGGGAGCGTGTGCGAGGGACGAAGTGTGAGAGTCTATGCGAAGCACATACGTGTGGGACACGTGGGCACACCTGCGTGCAGGCAGAGGTAGACAGGTGTCATCAAATATGGCAGACCACGGCCTAGGGTCCGGAATGGCAACGGCCAGCTCATGGACAGCACCTCCTTCTTCCCTTGCCGGCGTCCGTGTCCCTGGGCCACCCTGCTCAGAGCTGGCGGGAGGTAAAACGTGATCCCCATCCCTACATTCAAGGGATGCAGAAATGAAGTCGGCCTTCGCCCTCCAGGATCTCATCTTGGTGAGAAAGACCAGGATCCAAAGGCAAGGCAAAACAGGAAGAAGAAGCCTTTTTACAAAGCAAAGGTCACCTCTTCTCCAGCTTAGCACAGAGACAGATGTGGGCCCTCAGAGTCACTGCCATCTCCCACTAACTAGCTGTGTGCCCCGCGTTTCTGAGGCTCAGTTTGTCGGGTCACCTGAGGGTGCCTTCCAAAGGCCCTGCCTACCTCCGACATGATCCAATTCTGCAGGGCGAGCAGAACGCAGAGGAGGGAAACTCACTGGGTCCTCAAATGGCTCTAAGTACAAATCCAGTGTGCCTCGATTTCTGGACATGGCCCCTATATCATAAGAGGATATATTTACTGAAGACACAGGTACATCCAAGGAGAAGAGGCAACGTGTGCATGATAACACTTTCTTTTACGAGATAAAAGCTCAACATGGCCAAGAAAAATATTTTAGGGATAAGGTATCATGAATGGGGATTTGAACCATCATTTCAAAAGATGCTTTTTGGCTAAAAGAAAATTTTGCCAACCTGTTTTGTTTTCCAGGGGGGGAAAAATACTTCTAAATATCAGATATTGAGAAGCTGGAGATAAAACATATTTTTTTTTCATTACAGTATCATAAACAACAAAGGAAAAGTAGGTATAAAATAATTTCTTAAGGAATTTGGAATAAAGGGGGCGCCTGGGTGGCTCAGTAAGTTAAGCATCTGCCTTCAGCTCAGGTCATGATCCCAGGGTCCTGGGATCGAGCCCTGCATCGGGTTCCCTGCACAGCAGAGAGTCTGCTTCTCCCTCTCCCTCTGCTTCTGCCCCTGCTCATGCTCTCTCTCTCTAATAAATAAATAAAATCTTTTTTAAAAAAAGTAAAAAGAACTTACTCAGGTCATTTTGAATAAGGGAGATAATTTTACTTTTCAGCTGGTATTTACACTAAGTTAGCTTTTTAAGTGAAGGTCAAGGCTTTACTGGGATTAAAGGTAAAATGTCAAATGGCTAACCTTAATATTGGGAAATCAGCCAAGGCATGCAAAAAATGAATGACTTTCTAACAGACATCGCTGGAACACTTAACGAAGTTCTTTCTGAGGCCATCCTAATTACCGGGATACCTAGACACCAGCAGAGCACTGGTGCATCTCTCCCATCTGCTTCCTCGGACAGTGAGGAGGTTCCATGGTGACCTCAGCATGTGCAAAGTGAAGCTTCTCCTTGCAACCGACCTCCATCTCCATTACTTGCATATGGATCTGAGAGTCCCTGCCCTTAACAGTGCAATCTCCCCAGACAGGCAAAATGCCAGTGAGCTCAAGAAAAACCATGCTCAGCAATTTGAGAGAACAGGAGTTGATTCCCATGTGTTGACCTAAAATATAAGCCCATCTACCATACGCAGAAGTCACTGCTATGGACGAATTGGAGGCAGAAGCTCAGGTCCAAGAACCACAGGCTGCAGAAAGTGGTGTGAATCCAGCTAATGGAGGGCATGTGGTACTGTGCCTTTAATGAGATTCCTGCTAAAGCGAGGTTCCTTGTCCCAGACTAGCCTTTGGGAAGGAATGCAGGTCCATATTATGCCACCAGGGACCATGAGCAGCCCCGAGCAGAATCGAGGAGGCAGGAGGAGGAGAGGGGCTGACTGGGACTTGTACTGTCCATACTAGTTGATCCTCTCCTTAAAAACCAGCGTATCTCCTACAAAAAAGACAGAGACAAGCAGCCAAAATGGGACGGAGTGTGGCGGTAAAGACAACAGAGGGGCTGGGTGTGCCTGGGGATCCAGTTACCACTCAGGAAATTTGGAGTGCTTCACTCTGAAAGAGAAAGCAGTGTTGATAAACAGCACCCGCCTTCCCTACTGGTGGAGACCAAATGTTTTAAAATGCAAATAACAGGTTTCTGGAACAACCCTGGAATCTCTCCTGGAAACATTTCCATAATTCACATCTTGTTAGCCACAGGAGCCCCAATTACATTTCTTCTTTTCTCATCTCCACTAACCAATTATTAGCATTAGATACCATACTATTTTCTGCTAATATGTTTCCTGACAACATCAAACTCCGGAGGATCTTCCTGGCATAGTAACGAAGTCACGGTGCAGACAAGGGCAGATTTATGAGAAAACGTTATTTAAACCTCCTTGGTGTTTATGAAAACACTATCCTAATTGCATAAAAAGTAGTAGTGAATTAATTGAAATAATTTGGAAAAAAGTTCTCTCCCACTTATAAAAGGAGGGATCCCACTGGAAGGATATAAGGATATAAATATTCCAAAGCAATGGATTCCCCCAGGCAGGACCAACCCGACACCATCTCATTCAGAATGGGAAGGTACGCAAGAATTTGGGGAAAGGCTCACCAGCTCCATTCACTAACATCCCTGGTTCCAAAACGACACTGGCCCCTTTCTGTCATCGCAGAAAGAATCGAGCCGTTGCCAATCAGATTACTTGAGCTGGCTCCACTGTTGTCACCGGGCCCATGTCTGGGCTGCCGTGATGTGGCAGAGGGCAGCCTTGCTTTCCTCAAGGTGGACCCTGCCTGAGTCAGCTGCTTTGTTAGTACAAGTCAGGTCAAAGAGAGTCCTGAGGCAGGAAAAAAAAAATCCTAAATTTGTGTGTGCACGTGTGTACAGGGAAACTGAGAAAGCACACACGGGAACTGGAGTCACCCCATCTTACTCCCGTTTCTTCCCACCACTAAATGGACGGGCCCACCTGCTAACATGTAGAGCCCAGAATAAGGAGCACGTATTCTCATCTGGGGGCTCTGAGAGAACACTTAAGTTTCAGAGTTCTCTCAAAGACCATGAAGGGTTCCCTGCTTCTTAAAGTGAGATTCATCTTCCTATGTCTAACCCACGCAGCCAATAAAGAAGAAAAAAAAAAAAATCAGGTTTTCCTTGAAAAGTTTCTCCTCAGAGTACCTAGGGATATTAATGCCCTCAGGTATCAGAGGCTAGTGATCCAGAGCGATTATAAGGCAGCTGACCCAGGTGGGGTCTAACCGGGAGCAGAGAAACTCCACCCTCGGCCACACCAACCCGGGCTGCCGCCAGCGTAGCCAATCTGCGGCCAGTGTATTTCCCTATCTCCAGAATGTAAACATACCTGGGCCTCTAAATATTTACATCAGGTAAAACCAACAACAACCAAAACAGTAACAAGCAAACCACACACACATACAAAAAAAAAAAAAAAAAAGACTCCCCAAGCTGGAAATAACCTCATCTGATCACAATCTTTTGGATGCCATTTGAGTGATGAGCACCAGAGGAGAAAATGAGGACAAAGGAGATAGTCCTGCTATCAGGGACATGCCTGAGTCACTGGAGATCCTGTCTCAATCCTCAGCCAACCCACAGAAAAAGTCACCAGAAAACAGTTATTACCTTTACACGTGAAAAGCCTTATGTTTCAGGGAGAAGAGGACTTATATACAGTCATCTTTACCCAATATTTGGTTCCAGGTCGAATCTGTTGAGGTTCCACGGCAGAGGATTCCTTTTAAGAACACGATTTAGAAAGCAAAATGGGAATTCTAGAAGGTAATCTGGAACTATACCTTTAAAAAGACCACTCACAGACTTGGAAATCTTTGCCCCATAAGAGTGTTTACCTAACTTCCAATGAGAGTGAAGGGATAATTTTAAGAATTAAAGCACATGTTCTAGCTTATATTTTTAAAATTCTGAAGTTTACCATCAGCTGAGAGATCAACAAAATATCCATATGATGGAATATTACTTGACTCTAAGTAAGGAACAGAATACTGATGGATGCCACAACATGGATGAATCGTGAGAACATTAGGCTGAGTGAAAGAAGCCAGTCACCAAGGACCACATCTTGCTCAACTCCGTATGTACGAAATGTCTGGAATAGGCAAATCCACGAAGACATAGATGGGAGGACGGCAGATGCACTGGGGGAAACGGGGAGTGTCAATAGGTATGGAGTTTCTTTGGGGGATGATGAACATGTCCTAAAACTAATTGTAGTGAGTTGCAAAACTGTAAATATACCAAAAAACCATTAAATCGTACACTTCAAATGGGTGAACTATATGGTATGTGAATAAACTTATTTTTTGATGTTTCAACTGGCATAGTTGCCATTAATCTTATCTCTAACTGCTTTCTCTTTGAATTCTGAGCACACTTCATTTGAAATGAATACACAACTCTGGGAAACAGGCAGGGTAAGAATTACTATTCCCATTTTACAGGAAGCAGAGGTCCGGAGAGCTTCTATTTTCTATTTTCCACTGGCTGGCTAGGTTTCCGCCGGGCACAGGGAGGAGTGTAAACGGGGGGTGGGGGGCGGTGTGTCATAGGCCTTATCATCCCCCAAATCAGGGAGGGATTGATAACCAGCTCTTGCCAAACGTCTAGAAATGTACATGGCTGGGTCATACATACATGCTACTAAACAAAAGACATTTGAAAATGGCACTTGGATTACTGGAATGCAATTCTCAACAGCATGAAATTCAGGTTAAACAATTTAGCTCAAAACGCAGGGGAGGGAGAAAAGTCATCTCTTGAGCTGATATCCGGTGGGGTGAAAATACACCCAATTAGATGTGGCCATATAATTTTCACATCAAACATCCTGTGCTCCCAAAGGCAACTGATTGCTGCGGATTTTCCCAAGTTTTCAAGAACAGTGACAGCCCTCTTCAACAAAGCCATTTAACATAACAGAAGGTTAAAGTGGGAACCACAAACACTTGCTTTTCTTAATTTACACCTTTCATTTACTTCCCCAGAAATGTCATGGAGGAGCCATGAAATTTATGATGTACTGTCAATAGAGGATTCCTTTTAAGAACACGATTTAGAAAGCAAAATGGGAATTCTAGAAGGTAATCTGGAACTATACCTTTAAAAACAAAGAAACAAACAAGCAACTTGTAGTATTCCAGGAGAAGCAAGATGATTTGTTTTGGATCTCTCGCTTTAAAAAAACAAAAGATGGTTAGAAGAGGAGAAGACTAGGGTTTTGAGAAATGCAAATGTGCTGACTTCACATGCTCTCCTCTACTAACCATGTAGGACACAAACCCACTGCTCACCACAGCACACAGACCACAGCTCACAGGGCTACTCTGTGTCACAGACCTCTCTGAAGCCTGAGAAGCTACTCGTTTTTATAACATCATGCTCATGTAGTATTAATCTTTTTTTTTTTTTTTGGAAGAATACTCTAGTAAACCACCAAGATATTTTTTAAGTACATAAAGTAATTGGGAGGGAAAAAAAGACAAGTTAAAATGTACATCTGCAAATTGGTGTGCCACTCACTTTAAAATCTTCTTTCCTATACCTGCATCTGTTCCTTAGTTTCAGGAGGAACGGCTGCTCAGTAATCACTCAGGTTAAAGCAGGCTTTCTCCACCTCAGCACTACGGACATCGGGCCACTCTGGCGGTGGGGGCTGCCCTAGCAGCATCCCTACCACCCACTAGATGACAGCAGCATCCCCTGCCCAGCTGTGACAACCAAAAATGCAGCCAGACATCGTCAGATGTCTCGTGGGGAGCAAAATCGCCCCAGCTGAGAACCAGTGAGTTACAGGTAACCGGCAGGAAAATATTCCCCTGGCGTGGGCTGATCCAGAGGCTCTCAGATCACTGTGGCAGGAACAGCAAAATCACCCAGCCCTAATCCAAATCCCCAGAAAGCTATGGTGTTGCAAATGTCCCCAGGAACCCCTCAGTGACCAGTGTGCAGCCTTCAGCCATGTCCAAGGTCCCGGGAGCCCTACAGTTCTTTTAGCATGGTCCCTAATGTTGTCATTTACAAATGTAGGAAGTGACAGTACTAGCAAGATTAGTACGCAGCTCAAGGCAAGGGGGAAGGGGTTCCAGTTATGTTTAGATCTCTTTAAAATCACAGAGCTTTAGTAATCTGCTGATCTATAATAAATAACCTAGTCCCTCAAGAAAACTCAAACTCATACCTTCTCAGAGTCGGGGGGGTCTGTTGGTAGCCAGCTGGCAAAACAATGACATTTTTACCTCTGATCTCCTTAATGAAAGAATCCAAACTATAAAAAAAGCCAAGTCTAATTTATAAATCTAGAATGTTCTGCATAAAGCGAGACAGTCTCCAGGAGATCCAAGGTCACACTTGCGCTCAAGGAAGAGAGGTGCTAGCCTCAACACACTCGCTGACCTTTGGGGGATTACAGTCAAGCTGACCACCCTCTGAACGCCACAGGTAAGCACTCCCCTGCCGACCACCACAGCAGCCCACCAGCGATGGGACCCAAGAGGCCAGCGCAGCACCAGACACAGGGCTATGAACCCCGGACCCATCGCAAGACCCCGGTGCCGCCGGTCCAGAGCGGGGAAAGGCGACAATGCATCATCATGCCCGGGGTGTGGTTTGTTTTCTGGACATTGTGCCAACAGCTTCCGCCCGGGGTCATCCAGGCCAATGGGGCGGGCAGCAGACCGGCTCAGTGACTCAGTGCCGAGGCCGACAGTTCGGGAGGCTCAAGAGAATGGAAACGGGGCCGGAAGCAGCTCCGAAGGGAAGAGTCAGGAACATCTTGTGACCATTTAAATCCAGACACTTTCGTGATCACATCAAAACCTAGACTTTCAGGGTTGACACACTGATAACTTGACAGTTCTTTCTCTACAGACCCCAAGAGGAAAGGGAGCCTGGGAACTCTGCTCACTGTCAAGGGTTCTAGACTGGAAAGACACCTGCTTGAAAGACAGACACACACACACACACACACCACCAGGTGGACAGTGTGGGACCGTGTGCAGCCCTGACCTGCCACCCACACACCAGGCCACCTGGCTCTGCCCTATGGAAACACGGCCGGTCACCTGCATCCTAGGGTCCATCCCCCCAGCTCCCCCCCGGGACATGAAGAGTGTAATCACTCCAGCTCAAGGGCCAGGTTCATCACTCAGCACTTAACACCTGAATTTATTAAGAACCCTGGTCTCTGCATTTCTCCCTAAGACACCAGAAAGGTCTTGGACCCAATGCCAACCGCCACATCATTACCATGACCATATACAGGGAAGCACACTGTTTCTTGTGGGTTTTTTTTTTCCCCACCCAAAAGGCAGGCAGGAAACAACAGATGGCTAGAGACCAGGTAAGAACCAAGCTCTGAGCACCCACCAAGTCACCTGCTATCATATAAAAACTTCTCATATTCCACTGCCAGCCTTCTAAGCATGAACACCACCTGGATGGGTTCCTTTGATTTAACTAGCTTATAAGCAAGTGAGTGATTTGAAAAGCTCTTTGCCCACTTATTAACAGCCATTTGCCTGAAGAGTCATTCTCCTTGGGGAACGTTACTGGAGAAGGGGCACACCGACTACTTCCCTCAGCAACCACACAGCCCCAGGCCAGCACCCCCCCCTGCCCCGAGCCACAGGAACCCACTCATTTTAGGAGAGGTGACCGTCCTCCATGGATCTACGCCAACGTGACCTGCCTGACAGGGTTTGCACCATCCCCGTGCCAGGCCGGCAAGGACAAACCTCAGCAGGACCAGTCAACCAGCTCACACACAACCTGCACAGCTGTTTCAGGCTCGGCTCGGGTTTCAGTTCAGGCACCGGCAAGGTTTGGTCCCGGGGCCCAGTCCCAACACTGATCACATGCCTTATAGCTGCCGCACCCAGAACAGAAAAGGTGAAGGACTCCCCCATCCAAAGCATGAACCAGTGGGGAAAATCGGGAGGACGGGGGTGAGAATACACAGAGAAAATGAGGTTTCCAGAAACTCCCCTGAAGTCCCCCTTGGCACCCAAGGCCTTGGTACCACAGCGGCACGTTCTGCTCTAACCCCACAAATGATAGGCCCCCCAGCATCTCCTGCCCAGTGAACCTTCGAAGCAGGCCCCCCAGAGGGGAATGGTAGGGAACCTCATGCCCAACCCTCCTCGGGCAGCACGCAGCCCTCTCCCTACAGACACTGGAGCCCCCAGGTATTAAAAGGAAGGAGTCTGTTCCATCCAAGGTCCAGATCTAACCCACCAGGCATTCCACTACTCATTCCAGCATCTCGTTTGTACTCAAAAGTTCGCTTGGGTGTTTCTATTGTCTGGCTTCTTGTGGCAAGCAGGGTCTGGAATTCGAGGAGAACGAGGTACCGAGAGGATCTCTTGGACAATCTTCCATCAACAGTTTCCCCATTTCACTAAGGGAAAGGAACAATCACAAAAGACCCCACATTGTAGGATTCCCTTTACATGAATGTCCAGAATAGGCAAAGCCACGAGACAGAATATACATTAGTAGCCATCTAGGACTGGAAGGAACTGGGGGCAATGGAGAGTGGCTGCTAATGACATGGGGGTTCTCAGGGTTGGGGGCTGCACAGCTCTGGATATAATGACAACCGGGGAGCTGTACACTTGAAACGGGTGAATTGTATGGTATGTGAATTATATCTCAATAAAGTATTGGGGGGAAAAAAGTTTCCTTGCGCTATAGCAAACATGGGCTTTTGTGGTCCCCTGGTTGAGAGTCACCTTTAAATACCGTCTCGGGTAAAGACCATCTGGAAGGTCCTTAGAACGTGCCTGGGTAAGTTATTAACCTGCTTGAGACTCAGGGGCCTCATATGGGGGTAATAATGATATTTACTTTAAAATGTCACGAAGATTCCATTTAAAGGGGCCTATAAAGAGCTTAGCACAGGCCCTGTTGCTTTTTCCAGCATTCTTTCCTCACCTGCAATGTAAGGCTTTGTCCAACTTAAAAATAATAATAATAAAAGCCGAAGGTTTGGGAGCTCTAGGGAAGCTATATCTGCAACGGCAGGTCCTAAAACCGTACCACACAACTGTTCCTGCACGGCTGTCCTGCCAGAAGGCCTTGCCCCAGGTCAGCGGAGAGGCCCCAGCAAACGGGCAGGGGAAGACGCCCAGAATGACACTGGAGTCTCCAGAATGGGGTGGCCATGACCAGTTCTTAGCTCAACGTGATTTAGCCCTTTTGGTCTCCTTTATAGGGGAAGGGAGAAAATTCACGAAGAGCATGTAGTGGATACTAAAGGGCTGAGAATTTCACAACATTCACTGAATGCGAAATTCAATTACTAATAATTTTTTTAAAAAGCTGGACCCTTGCAAATTCCCCCAGTGACCTCCTCACCACCAGCCAGTCATGTGATCCAACTGCGAGCTGGCATCTTCTTCCACGATGGCCCCTCCTCTCCTGGCCTCATTCATTGATCCAGAAATAGCACCTGACCCAAGCCAAACCAATTAGAATCCAGCCCCAGAACGTTCTCTCAATAAATCTGGGGCAGTCCCACCAACCTTCTGCTGAGGGTGAAAGCCCATGATACCACCCTTCCTCCAGACCTTCCCACCTAAAAGCCACTATCAGAGAAAATGAAAACAAGGAGACAGAGGGGACGTACTCACAGGTGTCCAATTACTCCATTACAGGAGGGTTTTTTTAGGTCTTAAAGGGGGAGGGGATTCCAGATTAAGTAAGTTTTCTCTCTTTTTTTTCAAGATTTTATTTATTTGTCAGAGAGAGAGAGTACGCACAAGCGGGGCGGGGGGAGGGCGGCAGGCAGAGGGAGAATGAGGCTCCCCGCTGAGCAGGGAGCCCGACGTGGGGTTCAATCCCAGGACCCTGGGATCATGACCTGAGCCAAAGGCAGATGCTTCGCCGACTGAGCCACCCAGGCACCCCTCCAGATTAAGTAAGTTTTCAACAACACATGGATGATAAGGAATGGGACCAAAACCTTTGGCCTGCCTCTCTGGCTCCAAAGTTTGGGTTGGTCCATTCCACTACAGTATACCAAGCCACTGCTCCTACTAAAACTGTCTGCCATGGGGCACCTGGGCGGCTCAAGTCAGTTAAGCACCTGACTCTTGGTTTTAGCTTAGGTCATGATCTCAGGGTCGTGGGATGGAGCCCCATGTCAGGCTCCTCGTTCAGCAGGGAGTCTGCTTGAGATCTTCTCTCCCTCTGCCCCTCACCCCCACACGTTTTCTCTCTCTCCCTCTAAAATAAATAAATAAATCTTTATGGGGCGCCTGGGTGGCTCAGTTGGTTAAGCGACTGCCTTCGGCTCAGGTCATGATCCCAGAGTCCTGGGATCGAGTCCCGCATCGGGCTCCCTGCTCGGCAGGGAGCCTGCTTCTGCCTCTGACCCTCCCCCCTCTCATGTGCTCTCTCTCATTCTCTCTCTCTCAAATAAATAAATAAAATCTTTAAAAAAAAATAAAAAATAAAAAATTAAATAAATAAATAAATAAATAAATCTTTAAAAAATAGTAATAATAAAATAAAACCCTCTTCCCTAAGCAAGGCCCCAGAGCACTCACTGAGGCCCTTAGCTGGCCCTTAGAGGTGTCGCGAGGTTTTGTCCAAAATATGCGTGTGCACATTCAAACAAATCAGCTGCAAACAGAAGGGCCCCTCTCCCAAGTCAGCACCAAAATAATTAAATGTGGACTCCTTGGCGCCTGTGTGAGTATGTGTGTGACAACATGCATACGGATATGGCTCCCACACCCCCCCCACCCCTGCCATAACAGTTCTATCACTAGATGTGACAGAACACAGGGCTTCTACAGTGCAGGTGCTCAAAGACAAGGCAGACACCACACCCACGCCATCTCTGTAGAATTCGTGCTCAGAGCCCTGCGTGGGGAATCAGCAAATGGACCTCTCCAACACAGAAAGCATCACCAGTGTTGCCTCAACTAGGATTCTACACAGCTGGTTTCATAAGGAATCTCAACCCGATTGATTCATCAGCCCTTGCAGAGCTCCATGGCAACAAGCAGATGTGAGAACAGGTGAAGGAGATGCCCTTGGTGTGAATACACTAAGCTCCAACTGTATGCACAGTCTCTCAAGAAGGGGAAGATCGGATTGGTCTGCTTAAGGAGGCATGTCCCAACTCCACTTCTGAGTAATGCCCAAGTATTCAGAGTTGCTTGGGCCGCCCCAGCACATCCTCCTGGAAGGCTCCTTTGACTCAGGCAAGCTGAAAGAAACAGCTTTCTGTTATAGACACACATCCCCCTCTGAGCTAGACACACCATTCACAGTGCCTACCACACCCACCATCCACTTCTAAGGGGGTCTACCCAACCCTGGGCTGCACATTCTGCACCATGTGGCAGCCCCTCCCTGCTAACTGGACCGAAGGCAGCATCTTACCCAAGGACACCAGCCAAGGCTGGCTAGTGGTCAGTGATGTCGACAGGCAAAACCACACCATCCAAACAAGGGTGAGCGGGGCCAAAATCTTGTTCTTGGGTTGTTTTCTGTTCGGTTTTTTTTGTTTGTTTGTTTGTTTTAATTGGGGAACTCAGAAAGAACTGGAAGCCAAAGGTAAAGGGATAAAAAGAAGGAATCTGCAAGGTGGAAGAGAACATGGAGAGGCTGAGGGAGAGCGTGCAGGTGCAGCGGAGGGGAGCTGGCCTATAGGTGGGAGGGCCCAAAGCTGACCCACAAAGATGGGAAGAGATGCAGCCAAGGCCTGAGTGGAGTGGACAGGCAGCTCTGCTGCTGAGATCCCTCCAACAGCCAGGGGTCCCGAAAAGACCCCATTTCTGGGCCTTCCCGAGCCAACACCTGTTGGCTGTGAATTCTGTCCATGTCTCCACAAGGCCCAGATGCCAAGGCAGAGTCTCTTTCCTGATTCCATGTGTAGTCTCATAAAAAAAAAACTCCACATGACTCATAGTCACCGAACTGCATCCCCATATTCCCCAAGGCCCATGTCCCACTCCTTCCCTGGATCACTCACAAGGGCTTCTGGGTTAAGCACCATTCAGGTGGGCCAATCTTTAGCTAAATAAATAAGTCTCTGTCAACTGTCAACAGTGAGCAAGAGCATACAAAACCTTTATGTACAAAAAAAAAAAAAAAAAAATCACTGCATTTTACTCAGTCAGAACATTATGTCCAAAATGGGAAGTTGGTGTAAGCTTCATCAGCCTTTTTTTTTTTTTTAAGAGAGTTAAATCTAGACTGTTTTCACATGTGATAAATAGTCTCCCAGGACCAGAGCTCCTCAGCAGGTTTAATAAGGCACTTAAGATTTAAAAAAATAAGAACTTTCTGAAAGGGACTTCAGAGTTTAACTGAAGTCCATAAAGTCGTATTAAATGTCATGGAGGAAGACTTGTACCCAGTTAAAGAGGTTTTTAAAGGGTACCCAGAGATTAAAAAAGAGAAGAACAAGGACGAAAATCCTGGCTCTCAAAGATTATGAGGTTCTGTACATTTTATTTTCCACTTTCTGGTCACAGCAGAGGACAAAGATCATTGAATCTCTAAGTTGCCCAGCTATCACGGACCAAGAAAAATCATACGTAACTGCTATTTTTTTTTTTTTAACTCCTGAGGTCAAACATGCCGAGACTTGCCCACAGTCACACGGCAAGGGTCTGGCATGAGTAACACAAAGCCCAGGCTCGCTGGGTCTGAGCCCCAGGAACCATTCCTTGTTGCCCAGGAATTAAACTTTCAACACACTGAAAATTTCTGTGAAATCTAAACATAATTACATCAAAAACCTAGCACTACTTCTTATGAAATCTAACAGAAAAATATACTGCTTCTCAGAAGCTTCACAAGAGAGCCTTGTGTTAAATTTATCTACCTATTATATGCATTTAGCCCTTGGCAACAGAGAAAAATTATAGCTGAGTATTTCTGGGGGGAAAAGAAGTACAAAGAAGTTTGTGGATAATAAAATCACTTCCAACCCAAACTGACCCATATTTAAAAGTCCAGATCCAATTAATCTGACATGAGTCAATTCTGTGTTGCAGCCTGAGCATTTGAAAATTTACTTTGGGCTGAGTGTTACCAGAAAATTCTTCTGCCAGTGGTCTGCAGTTCATTTCTTTGTATGACAACCTCGACGCCCAGAACTCCAGTCCTTCTGGAGCCCATCCTACAGGCTCTTAACTGGTGGATTTAGTTCAAGGTCCTCAAAGTATGTATCATTGTCCAATCCACATAATATGTTAATAACCACAGGCTATTATGTTGATTTATTCAAAACCGCTCACAGCAGAAATGCATATTCTTTGGGCCATTCTTCCACTGTATGTTCAAATGCATCACACTTACGGTAAGGTTAATGTGTGGTGCCCATTCTTCCCAACAGAATACAAAAGAATGGCAGTACATTAAATGCTCAAATATCGCCTTCTGATGAGCCTCTGTATTCACCGCTCCCATTCACGCTGCAGCCCGACTCCTTCCAATGGGGAGATGGGCTACAGAGAGGTTGGAATGTGGACAGACTTTCGATGGTGTGTTTATGGAGAAGCCAGCTTTGCACAGCAGCCCATCTATCAATACCAGCAACTCCCTTTAATGGTCAAAAGGGACGTGAGAACTTGGGACTGCAGAATCTTCATTAATAGAATCCTGCAAAATTGGTCTGCGTGATCTTCCAAGTGCTGCTATCTGGCACGGTCATGTCTAATGACTCTGGTTTGCTTTCACTCTTTCTGTGCAGCTTAAAAATCTGGTCCACACGAATTCTACACCCTTATAGTGATCAAAAGTGGGCTTGGAAGCTTCTTACATAGCATCCTTTTGAAATGGAGAGCTCCAGACGGCACAGCCTTTACTCAAATTATACCCGCACCCAGATCTAGCTCCTCCCTTCTGAGACTTCCATTATTTCTACGTGTTATTTCTGAAATTTAGATGCATATAATAGGTAGATAAATTTAACACAGCAGTGTTTCTTTCCTCCCGAAAATCGCTATTAGATTAAAGGCCCATCTTTCGACTGAGGATATATTAGAATTTAGAAAACATGGTATTGCAAACAGTAATTCTCATGCCCTTAATGCCTGCATTTTTCTGGCAGCTTCTTGCCTTCATGCACTGACACAAACCAAATAATAAGAATTATCATAGCCTTAGATTGATGCAAAAGACTTACCATTTGCAAAGCACTCCAAGGATTAATGGCACCCCCCCAAACATTGGGCAAAGCAACATTTCCTGTTTGAAAAGCATTTCTACCCCACACCATCTGACCCTTACAACATCTCTCACTCGTGACCACAACCCACGAGGGAGATAGGTATTATTTTCCTCACTTTACTGATGAGGAAACTGGGAGATCAGTAACTTCCCAAGATGACACAGCAAAGAGGCAGCTAGCTGGTCTGAGAGAAAGCCGGCGTCTGTCCGTCTCCAAAGCCAGCACTCTCAGCTACCACGCTGCACCCTGCCCTTCACAAGCCCCGGCTAGCCCCACTCTTTACAGATGAATACGCTGAGCCTCCATATTAAGCAGTCAGCACAAAAAAAAAAAAAAAAAAAAAAAAAAAATCACACAACAGCGAGTGAAAGCCAAATCCTATGTGAGTCTGAAGACAGGAAGTACTTTTTCCGATGCACTAGACAAAAATACGGTATGGTCCCAAATAACTCCCTTAAGCTGAAGGAAAAAAAAGAAAAAAGCGAAGATGTGTGTCCTTTACTTTGCACCCCGTGAGTGTTTGGGATGAAGGCTCCACCTCTCAGAATGGATCTGTGAATGTCTGCTCTTCTCTGCCCTTGACCCCACCCAAAATATTTCCCAACTGTTTGGATATTACATTTCATACTTCTAAACAGGAGGCTGTTTTCCCCACGTTCAAAAACAGGCCTTCTGCCAACCCATGAGAGGTTGCTGCCTGATAAAGAGCACTCGCGCAGGGCCCACTACCCACCCGGCCTCGCACTGGGCTCCATTAGGAAAAGCTGTCCCCAGAGCCCCAGCCCTGCCTGGCCCAACTTCCTGGCCTGCAGCTCCACGACAGGCAGGTCAAGGAACCTGGCTAGACTCCACTTTTCTCTCTGTAGAATGGGATGATCCTTCCATCATTTATTTACTCAAAGCCATCCATTCATTGCACGAACATGTGGGGAAACGGGAAGGCAGAGCGCTATTTAGGTCAATGGTCATTAGAAGGGACAACAGTAATAAACAAGTTTAATTGCACGGCCTGCTCCTCAACCAATTCTGGCGAGACACTGATTATACTTCAGCTGAAAAAGCTATGGGCTGCCTCGAGAGGGGACGGAATTTCACTTTAAGGAATGACAAAATATTTTCCCAGGCCCTCAGCTGCTTCATTAATGCTTGCCTTATTTGGGGAGAAAGAAAAACTGGCTGAGGCATCCGTGGTAGTTTTATATGCCGTGAACTGGCAATGTTTTGGAACAAAAAACAACTTTTGCACTAGGGTACTTACTGCATCATTATCGCATTTTCCAAGCCCGGCTGCCGCCGGGCCAGGCACAAAAAGAAGGGGCCGAGGAACAGTAGTACCTTCACCAGGGGCAGGCTGTAACAAGGGGGCTTTAGAATAAATCTTGGTCTGGGTGCGTATTTATGGCAAAATAACCCACGTGCATTTACCTTATAAAAGTGTTACAGGTAGGCATACTTATGTAATTTATTTAATGTTCTTTAACATCCATGCTTACTTGGGTTTCATACAATTTATTAAGTTTTCAGTCTGGCCTGCAGAAATGGGAAAAATAAAAGCAGATGTGAACGTACTATTTAAATGTTCACCAACCTCCTGCAAAGCCTGGAAGCAGCTAAGAAACACCTCCGTGGCTGCCATTCGGAGCCTGCCCCGGCCGTGTCCCTCCCTTCCGCCTGGGGGAGGCCTGTCCTTAATGGGGACGAGGGTCTCTGCAGCGGGCTGGAGTCAAAGAACAAACAGCTCAACAAAGAAAAGCCTGATGCCTGACTGGAAGCCTGGTAGACATCCCAAAGGAAACGGTCCCTGTTCAGGAGACAAGAAGCAAGATGGTACAGACCCTCCAGACACAGCCAGTCCCTAACACCTCTCCAAGGAGTGATGTACTCCCCCCTCCCCTTCCTCCTGCCCAGAGTTCCCTGGACTTGTCCATTTCAGGAACCCCACAGCCTTTCAGGCCCACCCTAGAGCCTACCGGGCGACACACAATCACCCATCCAACAAAACACATATAACACGCTTTGTGCCTGCACGCACACACTCTGCACACTCATCCACGAACGAGCCTACATGCCTGCACACACACTCTCTCTCCCTTCTCCCTCTGTCTCATCTTCCCGTGCTTGGCCCTTCAGTTTAATATTTACCAAATTTCTTGGCACAGTTCCCTTTCTGCTAAATAAAAACTCTTTCACTGCTCTTTTTTGGCCCCTTTTTCTTTCTCCAGCCTCTGGCTCCTTGGGAGAGGCCCAGAATCAACCAATGGAGGGGTCCTCCTGAGAAGCCAGTCAGGAGGAGAGGGAGGACTGGGAGGGAGGTGGCAGATTGGGTTGGACAGCTTCAGATAATGGAATCAGAATCACGTCACACGGTGTAGTTTCCTCTAGCTCAGAGCTCACACCTCCTCCTGGGTCCTCCCGGATTCCCATCTCCTCCTCCCCACCCCCCACCCCGACTCCCCTCCAGCCAGAGCAGTGCCAGGGGGACATCGGAGCCCTCAGAGCCATCTCCATCTACGCGCCAGTTCATCCGTTCACCGATTAGGAGGGCGCTGAAAAATCCCAGTTGCTTCCCTGTGGAAGAAACTACGGGGAAACAGGAGTATGCTTCTTGGTGTCGAATAGTTTAGTCTGGGGCCCTGAAGCCAGTGGCTGTCAAAGGGGAAGTTTATGAGTAAATACAAGCATTAGCCTATCATCAGAGAGTGTGTCTTCTCTAAGGTCAAATTTACATCCCCAAATACTATTACCCCAAGGATAGAAGGCACATAGATAATTGGGGGGTAGGGGGTTGCTTCATGAGCTTAGAGCTATAAGAATTCTTGAAGTCAAGCTATTTCTTAGAGTCAGGCTTAGGAGGGCCACCCCCAGAGAGACAACAGGAAGTATATAATGTAACAACAAAAACACTGTCCTATCTGTGAGCACTTTGGTCAAGCAGGGGAGGTAGGATTGAACTTTAAAAGTTCCCAGGTCCTGAGTTCAGTCGGTGCATTATTTTTCCTAATGTAAAATGAGAAATGTTATGCATAGTCCCCAACAAATTTCACATGGTATGTGTGTATCTATAAACACACACACACACACACACACTCTCTCTCTCTCTCTCTCTTTCTTGCTCTCTCTGGCTGTTAATGTTTAGGGCAAAAGCATTACACCCAATTTATTATTCAGTCTTTGGTAGTAAAGAGCTCAAAATGAAACCCTCACTCATTTATTAAGACCCCAGAATGTCCTGCGGGCCCAAAGCTCCAGGGGAATTGTAACAGACCACAAAGCCTTGACCTCCAGGTCTTGGTTCAACTCCTTCCTCAGCTTCTACAACTTAGTTGCTATTAAAATACCTAATGGGCCCTTAATTGGGTTGATTTTTTACCTAGATGGCTCAAACTAAATAATCTGGCCCAGAAAGACTAAACTTTCCCTTAACAATTATCCGCTTATCCTTTCACTTACCACACAACCACCACCCCGCCAAAAAGGGGAGGAAAACAAAAAAGGGCGGGGGGGAAATGTGGTAGGACCATAAAAGAACCACACAAGAAAGAAAGAGGACCAAGAGCAGTAAAAGGGACCCCTACACATCAGGAAAACGTTAACTTCTATTCCTACTGGGTTATACACCTAGGCTAAGGCTCTTAGGGGAAGTTTGATGTGGTCCTTTTTTTCTCGTGGCTTCACACGGATGTATTTTGTGGGAAGAGAGTGAGATTCAGAACTACCCAGGCACCAAGGAGATTCCTTTCCCATCTAGGGGCGAGGGGGCTGGTTTCAAGATGAAGTGGCGAGAGGGAGGGCAGAGGTTGGGCCAAATACGGGGGGGTCTGAGGCGGCCTTTCTGGCCGGGGAGCTTGTTTGTGGAGGAGGCAATAGGAGGCAATCACTGAATGGCTTAGTAAAGGTCATCCTCGCAGAAATCACTTCTTCCACCGAAATCACATTTCTACTGAACGGCATGTCCAGACCGTTCCAGCCACGGTGTCCGTTTTGCTCCCCACACCCTCCCCCTACCCCAGCGAAGGTTCAGTAAGAGGAATCTCCTGCCCTTGGTTAACAACAAAATAAACAGATGTAGAATGACAACGTTTGCTACTTTCCTCTTATTTCCTCCTGCCCTGCTTCTAAGGCTCTCTTCACTTCTCAGTCACCAAAGAGATTCTTTGAGAAACATCTTCTAGCTCTTGAGCAGGACGAGACTGAAAATACCGAGTGCCTACTTTTAACTCTTGACCTGCTAGTGCGTCCGCCCCCAAACAAACTGGGAATTCCCTTTGTCGAGAAAAAGATCAGAACACGGACTGTATGTACGGTTCCAGGGGAGAATCAATAACCATCAGAGGGGGGAAAAAAGGAGAAAAAGCAGGCACTTAATTCACTGTCCTTTCATCTCAATGCAAGAGCAAGAGTCCTAGGTGACACAGCCTTCTCTTTCCTCCAAAGTCTTGTCCAAATAAGGCCACGGGAAGCACTTAGGACTTGGATGCCATCGTTACAAATACACTCATTAATACCTAGACAGAAGGGGGAAATGGGAGATTGAAGTATTACAAGTCATCACAGAGCTTAATCCTCATTGGCAGAGTTTACGCCTCTCCCTTGAATTAAGGAAATGTGTCTGAAAAGCAGCAGGTTATCTAGTGAGCATCCCGGGTAAAGACACGGGGCCCACACGCCTCCCCAGAGGGGCAGATGGGATTGCTGCAACGCATGAGTTCTTCGTGAAATGACCAAGCGCCCCACTCCAGCAACGGGGGGCCGTGCCCCATCAGCAACCCCCAAAGTCACTAGGCTGTCTCTTGAAAAGAGCCATGACATTGAGAATTTGACTTGCCTGAAAGGGGGGGTCGGGGGGGAGGTGATCCTTGATTAACTGATGAAAGCAGGGGAAAGGGCAAGCATAAGACACAAAAAAACTTGACCATGGATTCCCAAGAGCTCTAGAATATTTGAGTTAATCAAGAATCAAGGAGAGCTTCGTCGACGGCCACCCCTCAGACCTCAGGGCTCCCAAAGAATGTGAGATCTCACTCCTAGACAGGAAGTTCACTGTGGCTCAAAGAGGCCAGGGCTCCCCGCGAGCAGCCTCCAACCCATCCCCACACCACAGTCGCCCCACTCCGGCTCTGGGCCCTTGGAGTAGCAAAGTTGAGCCCTTCCCGGCAGCGCCTGGCCTTGGGGACGCTCCCGCCCCAGCAGCGACACTCTTCCCTAGGTATTTTGGGCACACCGCGATCACACGGCGTACCAATTTATTCTTCCGCATCTAGAAACACAGTCTTCTGGGAAAAACATGCTCTTTTCGGTGTGGCCGGGGAGTTTTGCCACAGCTTGTAATTTTGGCTAAGGAAGTGACTTCCTGTCTGACAGGAGGCAGGAACCAAAACTGACTTTAGCTGCTACAAACCTCTGGCTTAGAAGTTAAAAGGGAGAGAAAGGCAGCCACTTCCACTTATCAGGGAGTCCGAATCCGGGTCTTCCAAGAACGCGGACCTCTCCCCTGACCCCTATTTATTAAAACAAGTTTATCTAACAAACAACCCCAGTGCATTCTGTCCCGAAAAAGTAAGCTTGGTCTCTGCTTTTGTAACAACACAGTCCTTTTAAAGCTTGTAAGGACATCATTACCAGTTGAGTTTTGAACTTTGCCCAGATAAAGGCTGATACACTAGGCTTTGCTGTTTGGTTCTCGAATCAAGTAAATGCAAATGTGAATAGACTTCCGGACCTTCTTCGTCCCCAGTCCTCTCTCCAAGATATACTTATTTTTCCCCCTTTCTTTATCACTGAGTAGTAGAATGTGTGTTGTTTTGGAGAATTCCTACCACTTGATTTTTATTCCATCCAGGCATTTTCAGAGAAACAAACACTTAACAGGATATTAGCTGATAGCTGAAATTTAAATTGTTATCAGAAATTCGGCTTCCCTCCCTGACCCCACTGCCTTTGTCACTGGAGGCCGAAGGCTCACAGGGCAGCTATCTTTAAAAATTGACAATGTACAAGGCTAACATTCAAATTTTAGAAGAAATATCCTTGTTCTTCCTTCACACACACACACACACACACACACACACACTCCAAAAATATGGAGTTGGATGGCAGATAATTAAAGAGAACACTATCTGCACTATTCCCATCACTTACCAACACGTTTAATAGTTTCTAAATAAAAATGTGATTTTCTTCCCCCCCCCCCCCCAGCAACTTCCCAGCCAGCCTTGGGCAGTAAACAGTTAATATTCCACTCTCCCCTGCTGCCTTGAAAACCAAGGAAACAATTGAGACATTGTCCAGCGAACAAGACTCCCAGGGACTGACATTTTTGTTTATGTCCCAGTTCTCGGCCTGTCAATTTCCACTAGGCTGCCTGACCCGCACCAATACGGTCCGCCGTGAGCTGAAAGGGCTCCGCTTCATTTATTTTATTAAAGCTTCGGTGTCTGTTTTTGATTCAAACTCCAAACCTCCCCACCCCCGCCTTTTCCCCAGAAAGTTGCCTCCTAACTCAGAGGCTGTGTTGCAATTTCTTCTTGGGACACGTTGCCAAGAAAAGTAACAAAATATTTTTGAATACCAATGTTTGCATGGTTTTGCCAAAAAAAAAAAGGGGGGGGGGAGGAGTACCTGAACAAGTCACCCAGCCTTGAAAGCCTCATGTTTTTATGGAGTCTTGAAAATATTCCGCTGAAATGTGTCCGTAGGAGTGGATACCTACATGGTGATCTAACGTCCACAAACTCCGGCACTTCAGAAAACATTTAAAAATCCACAGATACATCCAAAAAGCCCAAACTTCACATTCAAAAACAAAAAGGGTACATCAATATTTTCCTCCCCACTGATGTCACTACCTGGCTAATTACACGAATGACAGCCCTGGAGCGCCCTCCTCAGCCCTTCCTCACCCCCCACTGCCACCCCAACGCTGCCCTTTCTGGGTGTGGGGACCGCATCAGGAATACTTAGAGGCCCTGCTTCTGACACTTCAGCTCCATGAAATGCACATACAGCAGTGAGCATGAACCAAAGCACACCCTATGTGGCAGCTTCGGGATTCAGCTGCATATGGCATCGTGCAAGATTTACCACGGAGTAAAGGCAGCAAGCTCTCC
Organism: Mirounga angustirostris; assembly: GCF_029215605.1. NCBI lineage: Eukaryota > Metazoa > Chordata > Mammalia > Carnivora > Phocidae > Mirounga > Mirounga angustirostris. The sequence goes on along the minus strand of NW_026991714.1, from coordinate 137,717,887 downwards.
TGCTGCTTCGTATCAAATCCCGTCAGTCGGTGCTTGGGGGTCTCCCTCTTTCCCACTGGCTCAAGCCCACCTCTCCACATTAAGGTGCTACGCGTGCACGCGCGCGCTCCCAGCCCCAAAACCTGGAACTTTAACAAGAAACAGGATACTCGAGAACTTGAAAGCCACATGGATCCAGCCTCCCTTCGTCCCCCTTGATTGCTCCAGTTAGAGACATAGCCCCTCTTTTCACAAGCCCACCAGCAAGCAAAAGGCTGGGGCTGGGGCTGTCCTGGGGCACCACTGAGAAGTCCACATTGTCCTCGATTCTCAGGGACCCCTACCCAAACTCGGTGCGTAAAACCACATTTTCTAACTACCCACCTCTACCTTTCTTTCCCTCTCACCCTTTCCAAAAACAGCGTTTGGCTATCTTCCCATTGCGACTCTTTGTTTAGAATTGAGGATCCCCCACCCCCTTTTCATCTCTGCTCTAAAGGGCCTCTTCAGACCCTTTCAAAGCCTCGCAGCCTCCCCAAGCTCAGGTCATCAGACACTGAAATAAATGGTGATACTTTTATGGCATATTTGAATGTAACAAGCCATTCTCTTTCGTTTCCTAAAAGGAAGCCCTGTTGGGCAGTCACAAGTTATTACTGAACCAAGGTTGAAAGACAGAATCCCTAAGGGCCAAAGGTAAGATTGTAACATTTACAGCCACCACGTTCTTCCCCCTTTTAAGGTCCTAATGAACCAGCTTAGGGCATAGGCAAAGCATTAACTCCTTCCTGCCAGAAGCTTCCATTTGCCCTGCTAGGTGAGACTCGCGACCCTGGCACCGCCCGCCGTTCAGCTCTCAGCTTGGACCCAGTCTTCTGGAGGAGCCCTCCCCTTGCCACCCCACCTACCACAGCCCTCAGCCCATGGTCCTTCTCTGTCCTGCTGTCCTGCTTTATAGTCACCATAGCTCCCACCGCTATCGGAAATGACCTTGCTCATTTTCAGCTGGAAGGGGAACACACAGAGTAAGATCCTGGCCACTGGCCAAACAAATACTGCAAAGGTCTGACCTTCTAGCTAAGAAGAGAGAAGCCATTTCCTTTCTTTCTGGACTTCAGTTTCTTCATCTGTAAAATGGAATAATAATAATAAACAATAATATCTACTCTCCAAATGGCTCTACAGATTGAAGTAATACATGTAGAATGTGACAAGTAAAAGTGGTCAAAATATAATTTTTAAATTATTTTTATTTATTTTTTTATTCTTTTTTTTCTCCATATTATTTGTTCACTGGTTTGGGTCTCTACACCTCTCTTCCCTGCCCGGCCCCCCTCCCCTGCAATGGTAGAACAGAAGCTCCATGAGAAGAATATTTTCTTGCCCAATGATACACTCTCAGCCTGTCTCCTCATGGGTGACCAACTAAATGCTTGTTGGGAGGGTGGGAGGGAGAGAAATAAAGGGGGAAGGTGGGTGTTTCCAGGCAGACACCTGGCCTTTCAGTTTGAGTGATCAATAATCACCTACTCACAGCAAGCTTCTTCAATGGACACAAAGGGGCAAAGACAAAAGGATTTTCATTGGTTGTGAGGTCTGTGGTCTTGAGACGGACTGACATCAGACACCGTTCAGTGCTGACCCCCCGATTTCCTCTCACCTCCAGGAGGTCGAGTTGGGGAGATGTTCGGAAGGGCCTGCTCGGCAGAGGCCCAATATAGGGACCACGTCCTGAGGAAAGCCCTTAACTACCCACCAGGCGTCCTCCCCCCGCCCGCCCATCTGAAGTGACGATGCTTTTCCAAGTGGTGAATGAATCATGTCAGACCAAAAGCCATTTTAAAAGTACACTTTGTAAAAACCCCATACTACAGCACATTTCATTTATTAATTATGCTATGGATTAGGGATCAAAGCGGTAGAAATCTCAGTGTACTCGAAATAAACGGCTTTTGTGGTTACCTAAATCCTCGGAGTCCCCTGGAATGTAATTCCTTAGGCAAAAACAGCTTCCCAGACGTCTTGCTACCACCACCCTCCCTAATACAGAGGAGGGTGATTACTCAGCATCAGACCTGCATGATGCAATTGTTGGGGCTTTTAACGTTTTAGCCATATGAAACATGGAGCGATTCCTTTTGAACCACCCTCCTGGTGATGGGTTTTTTCGTTTCTGTTATTCAATCTCAAGTCCTTCCCCTTCTTCAGAAATTTCTGCTCTCCACCCTCACCCCCTCTTTCTTCCCAATTACATTCAAATTGAAAATACCATACAAAGATGTTGGAACTCAGACAAATTTCCAGTAACTTCCAAGAAGGAAATGGGGTACAGCATGAAGCACACAAGCTTTGTGGTCAGAAAGATCTGGATTTGAGTCTTAGCACTGCCACTTGCCTCGTAAATTTACCTTCTTTAAGCTCTGGTTTTCTTATCTTTAAAATGGGGATAAAACTGCCTACTTCAAGAGGGGCTGTTGGAAGATTATAGAAAGCTTCTGTCCAGAGCCCGCACCCAGTACCTCATCTATATGTGCCCAAGAGTTATTTACTGCCCCTCTACTTCCATGTTTTCCAGATAGGAGTCTGGTCCACAGTTTCTGCATCTCGCTCCAAGTGAGTCGTTTTAATATTTAAATTTTGGTTAAAAAAAAAAAAATCCTCTGATTTAGATTCCTACCATAGAAAAGTAATGTTTTTAGATGTGGCTATCAGAGAGCAGACACCTAATCAAAATCACAGTTCTGCACAATTTCTTAAAGTAAGTACAAAATGAATGCATGGAGGATAAGATTAATAAATTTGAGTGCATTAAAAAAAAATCAAAACTTCATTCTTTATATTTAAAAACCCATCTAAGCAGGGTTTTAAAACATCACAGACTGGGACAAAGTAGCTCCAATACTTAACCAATTCTCCGACTTATATAAAGAGCTCCTATAAATCAATAAGGAAAAACTATCTGATTCTTTAAAATGTGCAGAGGATTAAACCAGGCAAGCCACAGAGGAGACAATAAACAAATGACAACAAGAGTGTCAACCTCAGGAGTCAAGGAAATGCAAATTAAAACATGATACGATGTCACCACACACTTATCAGATTGGCAGAAATTTAAAGTCTGACAAAATAAAGTGTTGAAAATGTGGGGAGAGAAAGTGTTTACACACTGGTGATGTGTGTACTAATTCATCCAATCGTTCTGGAGAGCTTGACATACCTCGTGAACTATGGTTGAAAACCAGCCATCTGTGTCCTACCAATTCTTCTACATGGTACAAACCCCAGAGAAATGCTTTACATGTGGCTACATATGCCTACCCCAAGGATCATTACTGCAGCAATAACTTCTTTAAGATTTTGTAATCATTTTTCTTAAATCATTTTTTAAAAATATTTTATTTATTTATTTGACAGAGAGAGACACAGCGAGAGAGGAGACACAAGCAGGGGGAGTGGGAGAGGGAGAAGCAGGCTCCCCGCGGAGCAGGGAGCCCGATGAGGGGCTCGATCCCGGGATCCTAGGATCATGACCTGAGCCGAAGGCAGACGCTTAACGACCAAGCCACCCAGGCACCCCTAAGATTTTACAATCTTAAAAAACTGTAAGGAACCCAAATAACTCAGTACAGAAATGGGGAAACTGGTACACCCATACAATGAAATAGTACATAACAGTTAAAATGGGTGAAATTCAAATGCAATGTTGAATAAGAGAGACAAGCTGTAAAATATTATGAAACATGAAACCACTCACCTAAAACTTAAAAGTTACTAACATTAATTATAATACTTTGTAGATATAGACATAGATATAGATGTATGCAAGCCTGGACTAGGGAGACACCAAATGATAACAGTAGTCATATCTCAGGAGGGGAGATCATGGATCCCCTCCCCAGGGAGGGACACCTAGGTTTGGTTTTGTTCTTTTGTTCTTTGTTCTTTTTCTTTGTTCACAAAGGATTAGATTAATAATTGTTATTTTAGGTAGCAGGTAATGAGTGTGTTTGTTCTATTACCCTTCGTCGCTTTCACTACATTTTGTTTTAGAAGAGCCAACCATCTTAGAAAACTCCACTATGTAAAAATCCAAATTTATACAAAAGATAAATGAGAGAGCGTATATGCCTGGCCCCAGATGGTCGTGATCTGAGAAAAGTACCCACAAAAGCCTTCCGCCCAATGTAACTTACCAGAAAGATTTGTAATTTGCCCTCAAGTTGGCAGGTACACACCCACATTGTGTGAAGGGAGGTATAATTTGAGCCGAATGGAAGGCTCGTCTTGATACAAATCTCCTTTTGCTGGTTCCTTTCTTCTGCCAAGAGTTCATACGTTTTCCTCCTAGGAATCCACAAAGCCTCATTTCCTCAACAGGAACTAACAGCGTCACAAAGGCACGACAGGCCTGGAGTTTCCTGGTGCTGCAGCCTGATGGGCACCGGCCTCCAGCCCGGTCTGTGGCCGGAAACCTGCCCCTCCCTGGCTGCGTGCTTGCTCTCCGGGGAAGCAACAGAACACCTATCAGTGAGAGCCCCAGTGCCGGGGCCAGGCTCCCCGCATTCGAATTCCAGCTTCACCCCACGTCACCTTGGGCATGCCATCCCCCTGCTACATTTCAGCGTCTTCATCTGTAAAATGGGAAAGTAACAACAGCTAACTCATAAGGCGCTGGGAGGGTTAAAGGGGACTATCATGTAAATTACGCAGAAGAAGCAAATTAGTACAAGAGTAACTAGTAAGTGCTCAGCAAACCTCCAGTATTACCATGATCTTGAGTACATCTCTCCATTCCTCAGTGAATCCACTTCTTAAATGTCACGATGAAGGCTTTGCACCAAGAAAATTACTAAGTTCCTTTGCAACATGTTGAGTCCAGGACTAAGTCTTGAGAGTAAAAGAAAAATCAGGAACAGAAGAGCTAGCAGGACAGTGAACAAGGCTCGGCTCTGTAATTTGCAATCCTGGTGGAACTGAGGCTCTAGGACAGTGCATGACAAAAAGGTCCCCCAACCCCTTGCCTTGGCTTCAGTTCTGGCCTCTGGTATCACACCCCTGTGCCTAGCAGGATCCCGACAATCCCCACCCTTGGCTCCATAACCAGCAGGTTCCATGTTGCCAGCTCAAAGCCTTTGGAGGAATTCACACAGGCATCCAGACACCAGAACAGTTGGCCAAACCCAACCCTGCTGGCCTCTGTATGCAGTGCTGGCCACCTCTGGAACCCCAGCCCATTTTCCCCACGCCAGCGGCCCGCCCTCTGCCCACTCATTTATTCCACACAGATGTCCAAACGCGCACTAACTCACCATAGGTCCTTACTGCCTCTCAATGGGTATACTTTCCACATCATGTTCTGAAACTTAACCGCGAAAGACTGTTGGCTTAAGAGCTGTGCTTCTATCTCACATCAGCCCTGGACTCCAAGTGTGGATAATAATTCAGGCCAAGAGTCATCACAGGTACGCACCAAACAACAAACAAACAAAAAGCCTACCCTTCCGAATTAAAAAGTTGAGATAGCATTAAAGTGATCACCCTCTTTAGATACATCTTGACTTCTTACCGGGCAACTTATAATTTTAAGGTCGGAGGAAGGGAGCAATGTGGAGTCCTTCTTTTAGTAACTGTCAAAAACAGCACTATGTACCCTGCAAACTTTCACAGATGTGATGCACAAAAAACACAGGCTGAATCTGTGTGTCACACTTGGTCCCTGGCATGTCCTGCAAGACCTATCAATCAGGGACAGCAAGGAGGCATCCTAGCCATGGGAAGAACCTGGTGGAGCCAATCAACACAGGTAAGCCACACCAGCTCCTAATAAGCCTAGCTTCATCTGCTTGGACACATTCTCATTCCTGGTTCTGATGAAAAATGTTCCTCCTTCCCACTTCCCACTTCTTTTAGAACTGGTTTTTAAGTGGTGAGTCACAAGAATTTCCTTCACTGTGACATCTTAATGGACATTTCCCTGGGCTCTGATAGATCCAATAAAGGGCTTGATTTCTGACACTTTCCCCCCAAAAAAGGTGACTGCCTAAAGCAGAAATGACAGCTGTGAAACCACTATTGTCTATCCTTCTTCACCCTTGACAGATATTAATCCATTAATGCATTGTTTTTCCTGGAGCCCTGACATAGAAGGCATCAGAATTTCTCTCAACACAATGCTCCGAGCAGACCCCACCCAGCCTACAATCTAGGTGCAAACACCATGCTCTGCTCAGAGTCTTTGGAACAATAGTTTTAGACTTTGGGAGTTACAGGATCTTTTCACAGCTTACAGGTATTTTAAGGAAAATGGGTAGACCCTTCACCAAATAGTAAAGTGGTAATAATCAATAAATCACACAGAAATAAACACCTGTATGCTCAGCTTGCCACCAATTATCCTGATAAGAAAGTAGTGCTTCCAAAATAATATAAGTAAGTGTTAATAAGTAGAGGAGATCACTGAGGTCACAGCGGCACCTCCTTATTTATGTGGGTTATTATCACATTTTTCAACAAAAAGAGCAGTGCTTAATACTATTAATTAACTGCTTATTCCTTAATTGTCCCCAGGAACAGAAGAAATAAAAGCTTTCGGCAGAGTATATCTCTGAGAAACTAAAAATATGAAAACGGGAATTTTATGAAAATACCTTAAGTTCATTTTCAAAATTCCCCCATGACCACAAGAGCAAACCATGGAAACTGCTTTTTTCCCCCCACACAAGCCTCTGTCTCTAGAAATTCTTTGTGGCAGAAAATCATGGAGACTATGTCTCCCTCTTAGGCAACTCTCAATATTAGTACAAATCAACCCATTCCTGAAGAAGGCAAGTGGGTCCCATTTACGTTGGTCCCTCTTTACACAGTAGCAGAACAATCAGTTCATGCTCCAGCACTTCTAATTCAAAAGAATTAAAAACTCAAAAGAAGAAACAATGTTTTTATTATAAGCCTGAGGCTTTGAAAACTATTAGTTAAAATTCCTTGGGTTGTAAGTGACAGAAAACATCTCAGACTAATTGGCTTCCTAACTGGATAATCCAAGACTGGAGCTGGCTACAAAGAATTAAATGGTATCACCGAGACACTCTTTCCAGACCATCTTAATCTTCTGCAAATGAGCACCCTCCATTCGGGGTATGTGTGTGTGTGTGTGTGCTCGTGTGTGCACGTGACCATGTGTGCATGCATATGTGTGAAGGCAGTTGCAGAGTCACAGATTTATACCCTCTCTGCCTAGTGAAGAAGCCTAAGTATCTGCTTAAATAACATGCTTCCCCTTCTGCCCCATCACATGTCTACATGGATCAAGAGAGTAGGGAAAGTTAGTTCCTTACAGCTGAGGGGCTGGGGGAGGATGCTGTTAGCAGCAAACAATGGTGCAGAAATGTCCAGAACCCTACTCCATTTTTTAACATTTGGTTTCTTATCCTGGAAAAAGTCGGTGCACAGGCATTATTCTCAGTACCTGCAAACAACTGGATTGTTTCAGAAGGAAGGATAATAAAGAGTGTATCAGTCAAGTGCTTCATAAAAGTGGGAATGGGAAGGGGCTTGAGGAAGAATGGAAGAGAGATACTTGGCTAGATTCTAAAAATGGAAATGGTTTCTACCAGTCAAACTTACCAGTTTGATCTCTGACAATGCCTTGCCCTGATCATTGCAATTCTGGGTTTCTGACATTCCTTCATTTATAGGCTTTGGCTGAAGGGGGCTGCTAGCTCTTTCCAAAAAAATATTTTTTTTCGGGCGCCTGGGTGGCTCAGTCGTTAAGCGTCTGCCTTCGGCTCAGGTCATGATCCCAGGGTCCTGGGATCGAGTCCCACATCGGGTTCACTGCTCGGCGGGAAGCCTGCTTCTCCCTCTCCCACTCCCCCTGCTTGTGTTCCTGCTCTCGCTATCTCTCTCTCTGTCAAATAAATAAATAAAATCTTAAAAAAAAAAAAAATTTTTTTTTTCCTGAGTTTCAACTGAATCATTCCAAAGGTTCTCCTGGGAGCCCTTCTGCCAAGCTATGGTCCCCATTCTGTTACTGTGATACTTTTTTAAGATTTTATATGTTCTGTCTCCACCCATCAAGGTTGGCTTCTCTGAGTCTGAAAGGACTGGGAAAACACATCTCAGAATCTTACATGTGCCCCTGAGTCAGGCCTAACTTTAGGAGGTGTGGTCCAAAGACAGGCCTTGAGAATGGGCACCAGCCCCGCCACCCTACGTGGTCTCTGGAGGCCATGAAATGGCCTAGTCCCAAAGCCTGTGATGCAGCCTGCCTGCCTTCCTTCTCTAGCCTTCGTAAACATTTGCTACTTTCTTCACCCCAGCACCCGGGCTACACAGACCATGTCCTTGCGAGACAAACAGCCAACAGGCAACTCACACCCTTGGAGCAGGGAGAACAAGATGCTTTTGCCCCACTGCACTTGGATACATGGTGACCCCATCTCATCCAAGCCTATTAAACAAGCCTCAGTGATGCACTTAATCACGGCCTCGATCCACCCACTAAGCAGGCTCTGGCTGGAACAGATTGCATCATACCACCCAGAGTTCTTCACAAGCTTCTAAATGCAGACAAGATACAGCTGGACAGACTGCACGCTTTTGGAGAAGGGCAGGGCTCAGATGTACTATAGTCGGGAAGCATCTGGGTCCTGCCTGGGTTGGGGATGCGGGGGGAGAGACCCAGACATCTGCCACATCCTGCTGCACTAACACAGGATTGATGAAGGGGGTCTCACTCAGACTATGTGCCCACCTATTGCCCCCTGGCCCTCTCTCCTCCAGCCCCAGCCAACACAATACTCCAAGCATGCCCAGTGCCTGGGCCCAGTTGCTTTATACACTCTCCATTCTGAGCCCTTGAATCTCAAAGTCCCACCTTTCAGTCGGGTGACAGGACCAAGTGCCTGCTCATAGCTGCTCTGGGTCTCTTTCTAAAGACAAAACGTATCCTCCAGATTCTCAGTCAAGGTATGTGATATGATCTGTCCAAGGATTTAAAAGGCCACCTCAGGTACGGGAATGAAGCACAGGGACCAAGGACAGAAGAGGGGATGTCACAAAGGTAGGAAGGGGCGGGGGGAGGCCAGGGCAGACACTCCAGCAACATCCAAGTGAGCCACAATGGTCACTGTGGTTGGTGATGGCGGAGGTGGTGAAAAGGGGTCAGATTCCACAGTATTTTGAGGGCAAAGCTGATACAGTATGCACATGGATTATGAGCCCACAGGATAGACCAATGGGTAGAATGTGGGATGTGAAAGCAAAAGAGGAGTCAAGGTTTGGGGCCTACACAATTGGTGGATGTTGTTCATCTTTATTGCAATGTTGAACACAGAGACAACAGGTTTGATGGTGGGGCAAGGGTGGAAATCAAGAGTTGGATTCTGGACGTGGTAATTTTCCCATGTTTATTTGGCATCCAAATGGAGGTTGAATCTGGCACTTAGGGGACAGCTTGGGGCTGGAGCAAGGACCTGGATTAACTGTCTGAATATGGCCATTCCTGCCTATGGAATCCTGGGCAACTCAGCTAACTCACTGGACTTTCACATCCTTCTATGCAAAACGAATCTAACAATAAACTTTCCCAGCCCAACCCCTCTAGGATCCCCCCCACCCCCCGCCTTATTCCCAGTATCCTCCAAGGGCCAATTCTAAAATCCAGGTGTTTTCTCCCTCTATATTAATTTATTAAGAGATGAAAATTGGGCCTGCAAGCCACTAACAAGCCAATCACAAAATCACTCCACATACCCTACAACATCATTGCTGAAAATACCCATTTCCTATAATAAATAATCAAGCCCTGGATTTCCCAATTGGACACTCTCTTAAAAAGTTCAGGCACGCCACGTCAAGATTCCTAAAGAACAGTTTAAATCAAGACTGGAAAGAGATAGAAACCCTACAAGCCTGACCTTCTGGAGCTTCTGTGTTAACCATGTTCCACATAAATGCTACTATGGCGATTTCACACGCTCCACTGCAAGCTGGAATGTATAAGGGTGGATTATCAAGTTACTGGCAAACCGTGCACAAAGTCATAACCCAAAATTATGCTTCTCCAAAACACGCTACCCCATCAGGTAGAAAGTACACACGTGGACAAGCTCTCGTGCTAACCAGGATGAGTCTGAACACACTAAGATAACAATGAAGTCACGCTCATTCCAGACGAAATCAACTCGTGTCCCTCACCAGAAACTGGTTTTCTGCTTAATTAACGAAGCACCACAGTGGGAGGGGCGGGGAAAAAAAAAAAAAAAAACCACATGGAAAGAAAAACCATGGGGCTCCTTGGCTTCAAGAAACTTACAATCTGGTTGGAGGCACAAGCCCCGTACACAGAGCTAATCAGCAAGGGAAGAAGTGACAAGCAGGACAGGATGGGTGCCAAGTGAATACTTTTGTTTTATTTACTGGGAAGATAAACATAGGCTAAAACCATGAGTTGAACTCTAAGTAGAACCATGTTGATTTAAAACAGGCTCCCACGCTTGGTAAACAGAGCAGGTGCTGAAACTAAAACAACTTTCCCGGGTCTGCTCCAGTCCTGTCTGTAAAGATGCCGAGAGGCATTCTGGGGTCGGGCAAGCGTTAGGTACTGCCCCGAGTGTCCAAGCATCCAGAGGACTCAAGATCCTGCCCTAAAGAAGCTCGCTGACTGTGCATAACCAGTGCTTCCCTAAACCTCTTTTCCAGTAACCTTATTAACACTCGGTGAGACAAATGTCAGAAAATGCGAGCCCAGAGCTGCCAAAGACTTTTCCCCCAAGCACAAGACACAGCATTGAGAAATGGTCAAGGATGACCGGAGGCTGCCAGCCTTACGCTCACTGTGATCTTAAACACGGCAATAAATAACATCTTTGACAAGTAGGTGTGTTTTCCCAGAGACACAATCCAGAAGCATATTCCCTTGTTTTGTTGTTTTTGTTTTTAAAGATTTTATTTTTAAGTAATCTCTGCACCCAACATGGGGGCTCAAACTCACAACCCTGAGATCGAGAGTCCCATGCTCTACTGATTGAGCCAGCCAGGTGGCCCCACAGTCGTATTCCTGATAGAGCTCACACACAGCATCAAACACTTCATTAACTATCTGCCTGATAATATGCCATTAAAAAAAGAGATATTAAAACTTAAAAACAACAACAAAAGAAAAACAAAAGAACTGTACAGTTCTTTGAGGTTATAAAAAGTATACTCCAAGACTTCTAAAATAGCCCTAAATGTGCTTCGTAGATTCAGGGGACTAATAAGGTGCATCTGAAAAGTTATACTGTGGGGGGCGCCTGGGTGGCTCAGATGGTTAAGCGTCTGCCTTTGGCTCAGGTCATGATCTCCAGGTCCCGGGATTGAGCCTCATGTCGGGTTCGCAGCTCAGCTGGGAGTCTACTTCTCCCTCTCCCCCTGTTTGTGTTCTCTCTCTCTCTCAAATGCATAAATAAAACCTTAAAAAAAAAAAAAGAATACTTAACTAAAAATGTAATTGTTCATCAATTGGCAAACTGATTAACCAGTGATATGCATATAATATAGAATACCATGGAGCAGTTTAAAAAAGAATGAGGTAGAATTATACAGATAACGGACGGGCCTCCATTTGTTATTCGGGTAGTTAATTGAAAAAAATAATAATAAAATAAAATAAAAAACAAAAGGCTACAGTGTGAGCTATCAAAAATGAATATACATAATTCTATAAAACCGTGATAATGTCAGTTGACTTTAAAGCCTCCAACCATTTAAGAAGCAATTTTTTTTTTTTTTAACTGTTTTGAAGATGAAAGGTCTTGGGAAAGCCAAAGTGAATGCCTTTGGGTGGGTCTCTTTTCGGGAGCTCAGTGGTGTACAGGTAACATTCTTCCAGGAAAGCTGAACTTTTTGTTAATTCCCCGGAGACATTAAAATCAGTCTGATCATGGTAAATCTAACTCTCACACATGCTGATAATTGTAAAAATTGAGAGCTTTCAGGAAAATATTTGTGGCTATAGATCAAGAAATTTTTAAAGATTTTGTTCTCTTTTACCTGTCTTCCTAAGAATCTGTCCTATGAAATAATAAAGGAACAGGGTGAGGGGGAGGATGGCACAAAGATTTATGGGCAAAGATGTTCATCACAGGATTATTTAGAATAGTAGAAACAAAAGGCATAGGATACTCTAAAGGCCCAACAATGTGGCACTGATTAAGCAAATGGGTGTACGAGCATATTAATGGGCTGCTCTGTGATCATTTAAAATCCTTAAGAATTTTAATGATATGGGGAAGTGCTTATTCATTACAGCAGTTTCCTTTTAAATAAATACAAGGCTGCAAATATTGAGCACTATTACAAGCTCAAGAATGTTAGAAACAAATATAAGTATTAATGCACTCAGGAAAAAGTCTTAGGAGTAAATATACCAAATATGCCAATTTATTCATAATGTAATCTCTGAGTGGCAAGATAATGGGCCAGTTTCCAAACTGCCTATAATGAACACAAATTTTATGAATGAGGAAAGCGGCATCTAAGCATTAATTTCACTGGCTTTAGGGGTAAGGTTTTTGTTTTGTTTTAATAGAAAGATCGCAATTCCCATCCTTAAATAGTTGAGGATCAGTCACTGAAGATGTGAATTACAATGGAGGATAATCTTGAACAGAAGACTTGGTGATGAAGGAAGAACGTACAATAGCCCCCTTCAAATTTCCAAGATCGGTAACCGGAAGCGTGAGCGGAACAGGACGCTGAAACATACCTCCAAGAGTGGGCATTTCAAGGAGAGACCCTTCGGCACAACAGAAAGTCAGAACTATAAGAGCCCATGGTGACCCCAAAGGAAATGGTCTACATCAGGAGACGGATGCCCCATCTCTGTGTTCAGGAACACTGTGGCCAACAGACCCCTTCTGGACAGTGATCCAACAACAGAAGGGACAGCAGTGGGTGACAGGACATGTGATGGCAGGTTGTGAAACTTTCCGTGATTCTAATCTGAAGGGGATACAACCAAGCTTATACAATCCTCCCAGGTAGAATATTTTCTGTCTCCACAGTGCTCAGCAGCCACACCATCAACTCAAACCTCAAGAACTTCAGAATTCCTCATCATAGAGTCTTTTCTGGAAAGAGAGAAGGAAGCTTGGACTTTTAACTAGAGACTGTTTGGGCTGAATTACTCCACTCTCTCCTCAGAGCACGACTGATCTTATCCACCACTTCTTCCCCAAAAAAAGATAACCCGGTGGCCTGCTCCTCAATATTATAACACTCACAGCTCTCCTTACAAAAACAACCGTATTTTTGCAGTGCTCACAGGCTCGCTCCAGATCCTCAGACACAATATACACCCTTACCGCAGTTTCCGTCTGTGAAATGGGAAAAATCTGACTCAGCTGCTGCTAGGAAACACATGCCAAGTATTCTAGAAAGTCTGGCTGAGTCACAGATAAAAGCGGAAAAAGACAAACCAAGGGGAAAGTATATACACAATGGAGGGAGTGGAGATGGTGCACAGGGAAAAGCTTTTCGGAAACCAGCACTGGTTCATACCCTCACATCACCCAGAGCTTGCCTGCCCTGGGGCAGCACGCCCTCCCCACCCACATGTGTCAGCACCCACCTCTGCCCATGTCAAGGACACCCAGAACCCAAACCCTAGCCAACCTCATGTCCCACTGTCCAGTGGCACCAGTGAATTCTCCTTGAGCCATGCCCGCCCCGTCCAGCTCCTGGTGCCCCACCCCCCACCCCAGGCAGCGCTGGGCATACCACACTATGCCTCTTTGTTCATCTTTCCCCACCATCGTTGTGGTCAGGGGCTGGGAGGATGGCAGGTTCTGGCTGCCCTGTCTCACATCCTGACTCCCACAACTGGGCAAACACTTAACCACCCCCACTTCCTCCTCTGTGAAATAGGGGCCACAGAATATCAGCGAAGCACCTAGAACAATGCCTGGCACGTAGGACGTGTTACTGGCTGATTGTTATAATCCTTTGTCATCGACTCCACTCTCTCCTAGGGTCTAGAACACTTTTTCCCACACAGTAAGCAACCACTAAATATTTGGGGGATCAGGGAAGGAATCCATGATTGATCAGTGGTAAATGCAAGGTCAAGAGAAAGACCAATAAAAGCTACTTACCTAAATTTGGGAGAAGGAAAGGGAGATTTCTCTAGCCTACCCTAAATATATTCTAAATAAATTTAAATTTAACAGATCGTTGACGTTACTTTTCAGGGACTAATTAAAAGTTCGGATTGTTCCCATTTCATCCTGCTGTGGGGGTCATGAAACCCAGGAGCTGAATCTCTCCAAAAAGGCAACTCTTGAACTGAAGACCTTCTTCCAAAGACGGTAAATGAAATAAACTAACAGGTACATGAAAAGCTGTTCAACATCACTAATCATCAGGGAAATGCACAAGGAGATACCACCTCATACCTGTCAGAAAGGCTATTGTCAAAAGACAAGAGATGACAAGTGCTGGTGAAAATGTGGAAAAAAAGGCGAACCTGTGAACTGTTGGTGGGGATGGAATTTGGTACGGCTACTATGGAAAACAGTACTGAGATTCCTCAAAAAATTAAAAATGGAACCACCCTTTGATCCAGCAATTCTGCTTCTGGGTAGATACCAAAAGAAATGAAAGCAGGACCTCAAAGAGATATTTACACTCCCATGTTCACTGCAGCATTATTCACAATAGCCAAGATACTGAAACAACCTAGGTGTCCATCAACAGATAAATGGATTTTTTATTTTTATTTTTATTTATTTTTTTTTAAGATTTTATTTATTTATTTGAGAGAGAGAGAATGAGAGAGAGCGAGCACATGAGAGGGGGGAGGGTCAGAGGGAGAAGCAGACCCCCTGCTGAGCAGGGAGCCCGATGCGGGACTCGATCCAGGGACTCCAGGATCATGACCTGAGCCGAAGGCAGTCGCTCAACCAACTGAGCCACCCAGGCGCCCCAGATAAATGGATTTTTTAAAGTGGCATACACACACACACACACACACATATACACAATGGAATATTATTGGGCTTTAAGAAAGAAGGAAATCCTGCCATTTGTGACAACATGGATGGGCCCTGAAGGTATTATGCTAAGTGAAATAAGTCAGACAAAGACAAATACTAGATGCTATCACTTACATGTGGAATCTAAGAAAAAGCTGAACTTACAGAAACAGAGTAAAGTGGTGGTTACCAGGGGCTGGGAGGTGGCGGACACGGGGAGACATTGGTCAGAGAGTACGAATTTCCAGTTACAAAATGAGTAAGTTCTGGGGATCTAAGGTACAGTATGGTAATTATCATTATATACTTGAATTGCCTAGAGAATCAATCTCACATGTTCTCACGACAAAAAAGAAATAGTAATTATGTGATATTAGCTAACCCTAGGATGGTAATGTTCCAATATAGAAGTGTCTCAAATCAACACACTGTATACCTTAAACTCATACAATGTTATATGTCAGTTACATCCTAATACAATGTTATATGTCAGTCACATCCTAATAAAGCTGGGATGAAAAAAATAAATGAAAAAAATAAAAATACAACTCTCCCACCCCAAACTTGCTCCATTCAGTGAATGGCATCCCCACCCACCTACCTTTGACTCTTCTTTCTCCCTCAATGCCAACGTGTGACCCATTGGCAAATTCTGCTGATGATCCCCCCGAATCTGTCCACCTCACCATAATCCCCACAGCCAGCAGTTTAACACAAGCCAAACCACTCATGGACTTGCCCCGGTGGTTAGAATCAAACACCAAATTCTCACCATATCCTACCCCAGGCCACTCTCCCTCATCCCTCAGGACCTGCAGCCATCGTAGATGACTTTCTGCTTCTCCCACAGCCAAGGTCTTTTTCCTTTTAGGAACTTCATACGTGGTTTTCCTTCTGCCTGTAATGTTCTCCCATCTCCTACCCCTTCCTTCTCTCATCCCTTTATCTGGCTAACTCTAATTGATCCCTGAACATCTCATTTTAAATGCCAATTCCTCAGGGGGTTGTCCCAGCCTGGAACCCTCACCAGCTTCTCAGTGGAAATCTCATGTCCCTGTCACACACCGTCACAGGACCTCTATTCCCCTGGGCACCTGGCACAGGTGGATGCTGCGATGATTTTGCTGGGCCTCAGCACCTAGCACAGAACCTCCCAGCACACAAGCACCCAGCCGAGCAGAGGAGAATACAGGCCACGCCAAATAATCCATCGAAACATCCACATGTATTTAAAAACCAATAGGATTCTCTCAAAGCAGTTTTGCTTATTAACTATGAATAGGTGCCCCTTCCCCCAAACTCTTCAGACACAAAAAGCAAAAGTTTCACCATGCCCTCTGAACTTACTTGAAAATGCTCAACACAGGCCAGCAGAGACCCTGCCTGCAGCTTTCCCATCACGCTGCATTTCATAAGTTTTCTGCCCTCTTTCAGCATTTAAGCAATAACAACAACAACAAAAAGTACACCCCCACAGTCTGGCAGGCTTTGCTCCTCGGGATGCAGACTGCTTTCTTATCCCATACCTCAATGCTCATTACACAACAAAACGCACAAGACCTGGAACGACTAGAAATTCAGCCCAAGGTAAAATTCCACATTGACTTCAAAAGGAAGCCCCCAAGATAAAATGGTAAGAACTTTTGAAACCTTTTGCCATCTTGTAAGATACATACTATACCAAAATACCACCATTTTTGGTACAGAATCTATTTTTGCTGGGTACAAAGGAAATTAAATGAAAGTCTTTGTATAGCAAAGACACCAGGGGTGGTGCCCGGCAAGGGCGGTTCCTAACCCCACAGCGTATGGACTGCCTGAGGCGAGTAGGTCAACACTCAAGTACCACCACTTAGCACAACCCCACTGCGTGGCCGTCATGGGGGGTGGGGGGGTGCACACAAATAATTAGAAATATAAATTTAAAACACCACAGAGAATGAATTAGGAGCTAGTTGTGTGAATCCAAAAATGGGCCTGGGGAGGCCAGGAAGAGGAGAGGGTCCTGGAACCTGAATTTCTCAGGGGTGTGGGAGGGGAAGAAGGGGGAGAGGGAAAGCAAAGGAGAAGGAGGGAGAGAGATGGATCTCTTGCATAAATTCCTATTTTCTGGCTAGCCAAAAAAAAAAAAAAAAAATTCAAGACAGCATCTTGGGGAATAATTTCCTCTCTCTTCTGAACACAGATTGGGAACCGCTGGATTATAATAAACAAGATGCAGTATCAGTTACAGTAACTAAAATTTGTGGGGCTTGCTTCTTAATTTAAATATTATTTGATCAATTGAACTCTACTTGTCAAAAATATTTATTCTTGGGGCACCTGGGTGGCTCAGTTGTTGAGCGTCTGCCTTCAGCTCAGGTCATGATCCCAGGGTCCTGGGATCGAGCCCCGCATCAGGCTCCCTGCTCAGCGGGAAGCCTGCTTCTCCCTCTCCCACTCCTCCTGCTTGTGTTCCCTCTCTCACTGTGTCTCTCTCTGTCAAATAAATAAAATCTTTTAAAAAAATATTTATTCTACACGTCTACTTTTTTATAATGTGGTAACCCATGTACCACATGAAAAAAAATCTAGGTTAAAATCTTCTGACAAAAAGCTTTAGTTTAAATTCCCATGTGAAAATTTCTGCCCCAAATGGGTACTGGAGAAAGTTATTTTCTTAGCAACCGGTGACAGTGATAGTCTCTAATGATTACTGACAAACACTGAACACTTCTCGAGTTTCAAAAGAAAACATTAGAAATAATTATGAAATAACTTGGCCCAGAAATTACAATAAACCCAAATTTCAGAGAAATTAGGAAGCAATCCTTAGACAATTATTTTGAAATATGTCTGATGAAACACTGCGATGTGACGACGTTTTCTTTAAGAGAATGAAAAACAAAACGAGAGGAAGAACCCAGGATCTGGAGCAGAGTTAGCCATCCACCAGCGGAGCTGAACACAGCCCAGACTATACACAGACCCAGATGATACCTCAGCCCTCCTCCAGAATGCGCCCTTGATAAATACAGACGCGCTGTGCCTGCCAAACTGACTTTAGCTGGCGCATTGCCCTATGTCCAGTGAAAAGGGGATCATCCATTCATAGTCCCAAGGTGTAGGACTCCTCTGTTCCCAAAACTGTGTGTGACCACTGGATGGGTACAGAGGTCAACCATCACAGCCCTTCTTCCACCTGACCTGCCCATGTCCCTCTGCCAACCCCTCCCACTCCAGCACCCCCTCCTCACCCCTTACTATCAGGTGCAGACTGCCGAAATGCACAATTACGGGGCTAATCCATACAACCAGACACCATTCAGTTGTCAAAGCATGAGGTACGTCACAAATTTGCCTTCCTTTTAGCCCAGCTGATGGCTTTTTCTCCTCTGTCCCGCTCCCAGAGCCCACCATCCTCCACAGCCTAGAACCTCTATGCAGTGGCCATTCCCCAGGCCCCAGGAGCACAGCAGAAAGCACGAAAGTTGAGGCGGCTGGCTGTGGCTCCTTGGGACAAGGGTCTCCATCTGAAGTGTGGCGAGCGCTCCAAGTGGTGGAAAACACACCTCCTACACAGCAGAGGTTGAAGGAACCTAAGTCCCCTTGCGCTCCCCCTGCTAAAATCTACACTGGATCTGGGTAAAACATCTTCCCATCTCCTCAGATTGTTCATTTCTAAACATGAAAAGAAGTACTTCGGGTCTACACTGGGACCACTGGTCCTGGGGGCTATCTGGACCTCTCTCAGAGTGGGTAAGCCCCACTCTCACCCTTGGGCGATGGTCACCGGAGCGGGCCCGCAACCTCCATCCGCACCCACGAGGGGCCGTGTCCACTCTGAACCACTTCTAAGAATGGCACCTTCTCTCCACTCAAAGAGAAAAAAAGCCTCCGAGAGATTTTAAAGATAACGTCCTTTCTCTGTAGCTTAAAAAAAAAAAAAAAAAGAAAATGTAGCAGCCCTGCCAAGCATTTCCAAAAGCAGAGAAATAAATTTCAAAGCCTAGACACACAATGGGAAATGCAGGGAGGCAGGAAAAGTGAAAAGGACATGCTTCCTCGTTTTACCCTGTAGGACACTGTAACTCTTGCACTTTTTAAAAATCTTTGTATATGGCTAAAATGGTTTTTATAGGGCATTCACGTTTCTCAGAGAAACCTGCATCAGAACCCCAAACCAACAACATCCTGCCACCTATGACGCTGTCCCTGATGATGACCCAATTTATAGTTCGCAGAACAGAACCAGCCACAGAAAAGTTACTTTCTACTCCCTTAGGAAGGAACATGCCATGAGGCCCCGGAAGAGGAGCCAAGAACTGGGTCCCGTCCTCGCTCTGGCCACTAACTCAGCGTGTGACATTGGGCAGTTCACTTAGGGCATCTCTGGGCCTGTTTCCTTTTCTGAGAGCAGGTTGGGCCGAGATGATCTAAGGTCGCTTCCAGCCCTGAAATCTTGACATTACAGGAGCATGTGTAATTATGAGCATCCATGTTACTGTGGGGCTGGAGGAAGGAGGAAGCTTCTGGAAAAATGTCAACCTTGCTACGTGCCTCATTTATAACATAAGAATTTGTAGAACATTTTCACACATGATGACTCAAGATGTGGTTTAACGGAAATAAATCACTTTGTAATAATATACACATACATATATATTTAATTTTCATATAACAGAGGCATAATTCATTAAATAATATATACTCAATTATAACAAGCTACAAAGTAAGGTGGCAGTTAGCCTGAAATCTGACACAACGCGTCTTAAGATTTTTCTGCTTAATAAAATCATTTTGCCATTTTTAGAAATTACAAGTAACATCGAGGCAAAATATATTAATGGGTAACATTTTGTGTTACTTAAATAAAAAATACATGAATTATTTCATGCTTTGCATAATTCTACCTGTCATAGATTCGTTATAAAAATGTGTCTTCCATTAATTATTTCAAAAGTAGGAAGTCCAGCTCATGATATAAACAGATGGAAGAGAATATTCTAATAAGGCTGAGCCATCTTCTCAAGAGGTTAATTTATAAATTCCACTTTCAGAGCCTACAAAATCCAAAAGTACATTAAAAATATATGTAGACACACACTTTATGTTGTAGCCTCACTACTAAAACAAATGTTTCATATGTTAAACCCACGGGCTCTCAAAGCCACGGATGTACAGATCAAGTTTAACTTAAGCCTTCCCAAATTCATTTCTACTCTCTGTTTACAATCAACCAGCCCAGATAAAATTTGCTGATGCTGATGTAGAATGTCACTTGCCAACAATTAAGATAAATGGGAGTGGGAGGGGACTGGAAAGTCTGAAATCCAGCGCTTCCATTTTGAATTTTCTAATTCCCTCTTCTGCAACTCACCTCCACTAAATGAGTTTTTCAGAAAAGGATCTGGGGGTTGTGTTTTTTAAACAGCTTTGGCACCACTTTGTCTCCCCCAAACCATGGTGATAGTGCCCCATTAACTGGAGACCACGAGGCTAAACTAACCCAACACCAGGAGGAAAGGGTGGTGGGAAGATCTAGAAAATTTCTGGGTGGGTAACAGTCACTGAGGTCCAATAGCAGAAAACAAATTATCTTCTAGATATAAACCATATCCAAGACTATTCCAAAAATATATATTTTTAAAGAGAGAAAAACAGATAAACAAGGCCTGTTATCAACAAAGAATATTTTCTTCATCTCCCCCCAGTAAAGGAAGCAATGGCCTTTGTAAGGTCACTTACGACAATGTGTGCCGGCGACGGAGAGCGGGCATCCTTGAGGGCTTGTCTGCTCTGGAGGGTCCCCGCCTGGACATCAAGCAGTGGCCATTTCATCTGGAGATACTGGAGGGAGGAAACAAAATGAATGTGGCAAATGAATTTAGAAAAGAAACGCAAAACCGCTATCCCAAGACATAACTTCTGGGGTGCCTGATATACAGATGAGAAACTAAAAGGAGTAAGGACATGCAAATAACAACACAGAAAAAACGTAAAAGCATGCAAATAACAACAATATCAACAGAAGAATCATGCCATACCAACAGGTTCTTCCTTAGAGCTCACGTTCAACAGGTAGGTACGTTTATAGAACATCAACACTATTAGCAACTATAGAGTTTGGTCTTTGCATCCAAACGTCAGGCTGGCTCCAGATTACATGATTTCATTAATCCTGCCTCATTTAGAGGGAAAAGTAGAGATGCAGGAGAGACAAGAAGGGAGAGAACACAGGCCTTCCAAAGGAAGAAAGCAAACAGGAGTCTCAAGCCAGAGGCGTCCAGGAGACCATCAATTCCAGACCTGCTCTTTCAGTGACCTTCATTTCTAAAATGCCCTCATCCTTCACTCTAAAGTTGAGTGTGTGTATATATATATATATACGTGCAACTGTCCTTTAGTAGAAACTACTCCAGTAGATGAGGATGGAACCCCTCATCCAACCCAAAAGCTTATAAAACAAAAATACTTCTCAGGGCACCTGGGTGGCTTAGTCCGTTAAGTGTCCAACTCTTGGTTTCAGCTCAGATCATGATCTCAGGGTCTTGAGATCAAGCCCCAAGTCGGGTCCCACACTCAGCAGGGAGTCTGCTTGAGATTTTCTCTCTCTCCCCCCCCCGCCCCTCCCCCTGCTCGCTTATGCTCTCTCTCAAATAAATAAATAAATCTTTGGGGAAAAAAATACTTCTCAGTAAAAGATGTACAAACAGGGCACAGTACAATTTATACACTCATCTCAAAAGGCCCGAGAAATTCTTAAATATGCACAAGTTTGCCACAGAAATTAACTTAAAGGTATAAGCCAATGACATCTATCTCTGCTCTTCTCTGAGGTGGAAAATACATAGCACAAGGGAAAGGAAGTTACTTCTGTCACAAGTGATACATCAGCTTTCAGAAGGACTTGAACAATCAACTGACCCAACTCCCTACTGAAGAAACAAGGAAAAGTGAGGTGAGGTGGCTTGCCCAGTCACAGAGATACTTAGCACACATATAAGCAACTCCAAGGCATTTGACTTTGGTGGGTAACATCGCGCCAGTTTTACTCAGGAAACCTTCAGACAACTGAACAAAACCGAAGACACAATGCTAAGATTTTGATAAGAACATCATCAGCCTTTCTATCTCTGAAGGCCACCTGTTTAATGCACCAGTTAATGCTTGGAGGGAATATAAGGGGCCATCTTGATCTTTTCAGAGATGCCAAAATGAAATAAATGGCTAGTTTTCATACAAATTGTACAGGAAATTTTACTCAATGAATATTAATTAAACTCTCTGTACATAGCCTTCTTGTGAAGGATTAAGGAGATAGGAAGAGGTCAGCCCTCAGGGAGCTTATCCCCATGTGAGGGAACCAACTCACACTCAGATTAAGTCTAGATAGAAGGTAGTGGAAATGGCAGAGACTCAGGGAATTGTGCCTAGGGAATGCCAAGAAGAAAGACAGGATTTTTGAGTAGAGACTGGGGAAGGCTGCACAGAGTAGGTCTTGTTAAGTCAAGAAAGATTTCAACAGAAAGAAAAAGGACAGCCAAGGGCAGTCCAGAAAGAAGGAAGGGTTGGCTCAAATCTCATGTGAAATAGAAGGGCAAAAGCCACACACAAGCTTTCCCATAGGCTCCTTAAAGATATAACTGTCCAGCGAATTAAAACCAAACACAGTTACGCCTAAAACTAGAAGACCCTGGCCCACAAGCTACCTGCCAAAGTGCACAGCCATTTTCCCAACCTAGATCTGGACAAGGCGAGAGCACCTCTACAACCTCAACCTTCTGTTACCCAGAAGGCTCTTGTGTGAGGGAACCTGGTTACTGGTTCTGGTGACTCACCACAAGACCTTGCATCAAATCCCTTTGCTTCTGTGGACCTCTAGTTTTTCATCAGTCAACTGAGGGGGCTGTTCTATCTGGGATGGGGATGAGGGCGGGGCTGCCCCAGCACTTAAGGATTCTGGACTCCCAGACAGTAAATACCAGCAGGCACCCCACTCCCTGCCTCAGTCAGCCATATAATCAAGCCATTTCCAAGTATCTTCTTTGTCGACAGTAGCATCCCAAGTTGAGAGCCACTGTAATAAATGTTTCCATGGTCTCCCTCAGCCTGTAACTCAAGCCAGTGGGCCATGGGAACCTATAACGCCCCATCTCACCCTGACTGCTTCCCATTCTCACCTGCCACATAAATAGATGAGCCTCATTGCTCAGAACCACTCAATAGCATCATTTCCTTGAGGCCAATCAAAATGGACACCTGCCCATATTCATCTCTCCTCTCATAAAATCCTATGAGGAAAAATGCCAAGCTGAGTGCCACCCACCTATACCTCAGGCTACCCACGGTGGGCAGGGTTGGATTAACAGACAGGTTTCCATCTCTGGCCATCTGCAAAAACAGATTTGATCGCATCCAAATCCCGGCTCCATAGAATTCAGAAATTTAGGCTTTGTTTAAGGTGACAGACCTGCCCTGAGGACCCCACCAGAGAACTGTCATACCCATAATGCAATATTAACGCAGAGTCTTAGAATTCTTATTTTACATAAAAGCTTCATTGTGTGCCATATCCAATCTCCGCAGGCTACCTGCACCACTATTTTTATGAGCCTACATTTCAGCGCTCCAAGCCTACAATACACATAATTTTCAATTATGTTTGGGCAGCCCAGGATCACTGCCTATATAACATTACTGGTTGGAGGAAATGAGACTCGGCCCCACTGCCCAGAGAGAGCTAACCAAATCCAGATGGTGGAGGAAGACAGCCCCAATCGTGCTGGCTTACAAGGACTCCACGGTGACAGGCTCAAACTCTCCATCCCAGTGAAACTCGATCCCACAGAATGGCTGGGCCCCTGCAAATCTGTGCCCGTCCCCTGGAAATAACTGGCATTCAGGCTGACGAGGTTCCTTCTGGGGAAATAAGTATTATGTCAGGATTTTTCAAAGGAAGTTATTAACCTCCTCCAAAAGTGATGGGTTTCCCAGGTTCCTTCATCTTCTACAATTGGCCCTTATTAATAAGGAAAATAAATAAATAAAGGGAAGAAAAAGGAAATTAGGTACGATTATAGCCTCGAGGAAAATCTTTTCCTTCCTGGAGACACTAAGCAACAGGAAATTCTATTCTGTTGGGTCCTCAAGGAAGACCCGAAGGAGGAGGCATCTCAGGTTTATGAAAGGGCTGGAACGCCATGCCACATTGTCCCCCTGGTCCAACTTCGGTTTTATATCCTTTTGGGGAAGAAAAAAAAAAAGTTCCCACCATCCCACTATAAAAACAACACTAGGCTCCAGCTCCCTTCCTTTCAGGCCGCTCAGCGTGGAAATTATGAATTACCTACAAAAACATTAAACTTTTCAGCAAACTGCAATCAAACGGGGGCCGTGGGAATTCCTGCATTGAAAACTGTTGAAATGGAGTCCTGCTCAACTTGCATTTTGCAAAAAAAAAATAACAATAAATATATAAGGCCATCTTGGCTTAAGTGTTTCATCCTTTCTTTAATACTAATGTTCTGCTCATGGCCCATTAGGGTTTTTCCCCAAATCATATTTTATGATATGTCTCAGGGAGCTTAAGTTAAGCTTCAGACCTGTGGACAAAGTCTCGAAATATATACAAAATCAGTGGTCTGAATGGAATCAAGGAGCTTTAAAGGCCTGTTAAATTGTCAGCAAAAAAAGAAAAAGGTAATGCAACTCAAACTTCTCCTCCCCCTCCTCCCCCAATTAAAAAAAAAAAAAAAAAATGGACGAGGAAAGGCAAAGACAGAGGGATCTTCCGAACCAGAAGACCCCTCCAGGATCCAGGTACAAGTGGGCCTGAGGGAACCTGCTCCCAACAAAGGCACCCCCATCCTTGTGGGTCCAGCTTCATTCAGTAGTAAGGAGGGCGAGGAGGGGCTGTTGGAGAACCTGCATCTATCTGACGGCTGCTGAGGCCTCGGTACAAAAGTTAATATTCTAAATAAATAGGACAACCCAAAGGCCAATGATGATGCTGATGACAAAGTTCCCAGGAAACTCCACATCGCTGATAAAATACCAAAGCAGCTTGGCAGTACTTCCTGTCAGTCAGTCCACCTCACAGACGGACAGGCAAGGGGAGTCCATCCCCTTACTTGTTCAGGACAGAGTTGGCAAACTTTTTCTGTGAAGGCCCAGGGTACATATCTTAGGCTCTGCAACCCACACCGTCTTGGTCCTAATGGCTCGGCCGTGGTAACACAGAAGCAGTCATGGGCAATAGGTGTACCTACTATGTCATGGTCATGTTCCAGTAAAACTTTATTATAAATAGTGATAGATGGATTCCATAGGACTATCTTGTGTCAGGAACTATTCTTCTCTTGGTTTTTTTCAACCATTTAAAAATAATAAAAACCACTTTTATAGCTCAAAGGCCACACACAAAAAGAGGTGGCAGGACAGCTTCGGCCCTGAGCCATAGTTTGCTACCCGTGGCTTAGGGAATGAATGTGCAAAGATCTGACTTCGTGTCAGACAGGAAACATTCCTTCACTGGGCCTAAAATCCAGACAGCCGAACGCGATTATTCGGTGGCCCAAAAGCGACATTTTGGATTGAATCGTCACTGGCAGACTCCAGTTTGGGGAGAAGAGCTTGGAAAAGAATCTGAGCTCTCCAGCCATGACTCCCAGTCACAAGGTCTAACCACTAGACCACAATCTCACCGAAATAACTATCCGTCCTTTCCAAAATGGAAGTTTGAAAAGCCCTGAGCAATTCTGACTGGAAAAGGTTCTCGTGTTCGAAAGTTCTCACCCACTTACTTCCCAGGAAACACTGGCAATGTGTCACATGTCATCGAATCATCTGGAAAGAGCACCAGGCAGAAATGCCGCAGGTCATGGGCAATGTGCCCCGTATGCTTTGGGAATCACCTTTCTAGGTCCAGAAGCTCCTCTCTCCAGAGACTTTCGGTGTGTACCACTCTCACACATCACGAAGTTGGAATGAACCCCGTGCCAACTCTACCCACCCCCAACAGATGGCATTGGTCACGGGCTCCGGCAAGATGGGGAGGCGGGGGCCATCATGGGGCCTAAACAGACTGCTAAACGGAGATGAAACTGGCCTCTTCTGGAAAACGAGGCCCCACTGAAAGCCTATCACCCAGAAAAGGACTGATTTTAAACACTGCGAAGGCCTTGCTCCCCTCCCCTGCCTGGTACATAGGCATCCTTGACCTGAGTACAAAAACAACAACAACAAAACAGCCTTTTCAAGCCAAGCTTTCTCAGCAGGTACGCTTCTTCCTAGGAAAATCCATTTTTCAAGAATTCCAAGTCATTGGAAACCATCCTCATGACAGATCATGACTGCTGAGTCTTCCTAACTCCCAAGACCCAGAAAGTCAATTCATGTTGTGTTTCTTATAAAACAGAAAGTCACTATTTTGTCCAAACACCCAAACCTGAGAGACCACGAGCCATGGCCCCTCACATCCAAACCCATGAGTCCTTCCTCCGTGAGGTGACCGTTTACCCAAGTTGTGCGGCCGCATCATAGGCCATGCCCACTCCACCACAAACGTGTGAGCCAGAAGGGGTAAAGCATGATGGTAATGTTCACACCACTCCACTTTGCAAAAGAAAAGGCCACCAGAAGCCACTCATCCTAAGAGGAAAATGGAAAAACTTCATGACTGAGACAATAGGAAGCCCAAGTCTATCGCCAATGGCATGCACGCCTTTCTTCAGGGGCTCACGCTGGGAGGCACACCCTCAAGATGCAGCCACACACACAGATCTGTTAAAGAACACATCTGGCAGGGCGCCTGGGTGGCTCAGTCGTTAAGCGTCTGCCTTCGCCTCAGGTCATGATCCCGGGGTCCTGGGATCGAGCCCCGCATCGGGCTCCCTGCTCAGCGGGAAGTCTGCTTCTCCCTCTCCCACTCCCCCTGCTTGTGTTCCCTCTCTCGCTGTCTCTCTCTCCCTCTTTCTCTGTCAAATAAATAAATAAAAAAAAAAAAAAAAAAAAAGAACACATCTGGCTCTCTCCTTTCAGAACCTACCTCATTTCTCAGAACTGGAAGATGGAAAATGCAGCTCATCTTCTATAAATAAGTAATTCTGCCCTGGGGGTCAGGGAAACCCAGTATATCCAGAATAATTAAATTATAAGAAGCGGTGATTAATAATCTGTCCTACCCTCTGAATCATACAGGTACCAACAGGTTTCCCAAAGCTAGCATGGATCGCATATACCTAACAGAGAAATGATACCAGAAGTCATCAGAATCCTGCAGGACCCTCACGACCACCATTACAAAATCAGTTTGGGCAATTCTCCCGCAGATGCAGGAGGTACAGGAGATTAGGTTGCTTTGTTCTAGGTTAAAACATAGCCCAGAAATTGTTTCTTTTGAAAAACCCACACAAGAGCCTAAGATAGAGGCTCTAGTTAAAAGAGGCATTATTTGCCCATAAAGTGTGCCAGAAAAAGAAAATTTAGGAACATGTGATTGTGGCTAGTTGGTATATAGCATAAGCGAGTATATACCATAGTTACCGAGGAAAAGAAAACCAAAGACCTTGAAGGCTGGGTACATTCTGAACTTGGAGAAGGAAAAAAGCCACAAAAGAAAATGAAGTAAGAAGCTAGGATTGACTTTACTTCCCCCCCTCTTTTTTTTTTTTAATGACACTAAACACAGTAGGAACTTAGGAATATTTCCCTTAAAGTCACAATATGGGGGAAAGGAGGGAAATCAGGTCCTCGTGTAAAACAACAATTTATTGGCTCTGCCTTCTATCTCTAGGAGTTGGTTGCTGCAAGATTTTTAAATGAAATCCTTACAGCTACCTTTTTCTTCCTCATCCTAACGATCCAAAGGATCATAACAGTATCGCTTCACATTTAGGAGGTACCTTATAGAGTTCAAAACCACATTCACTATAATCCTATAAAATAAAGGAGCATGAAGTTGCCACTAAAGCCAGTTGAACCCAGACTCAGCTTGCCTGAGGTCCCTGGGTCAGCTGGCCTTCTAGTGCGCAGGCCTCCAGACCACTGGTGTGTTTGCACACCAGCATCTAGCAGGGAACATCACACAGGGGCCCCAAATGAATGAACCATCCTCCTCTCTGGCACCTATCGGCTCTCTTCTCCCCACCCCCCACAAGATCGCTGGGCAGACATTAAATTATTTATTTTCCTCCAATGCTACTAGAAAATTATTTCTACCAGAGCTGCTAAGGTCACTGGTACTAAGGGGGTAACTAAGCTAAACAAGCAAATAACAAACCAAAAAATCCCATAACCAAAACTCTTTATCTCACCAGCTATTCAATACCCCTGTCCTTGAGATATTTTTGCATTTCCTAGGTCAGTGGTTTTGCAGGGAGGCTATGGTTTGGCAGCTCAGGGAAGCACAGCTGGATAGAATTTCACCAGGCCCTTCCTCTCAAACCCAGCTGGGCCCCCCTTGGGCTGGGGCCTGGGCCCTCCTATCCTCCCGAAAAAGTCACTCTGAAAATCATGGCTGTGTGTTCCTGGGGTAGCACAGGAGGGAGAAAGCATCCAGAAACCCACTTTCCAGGCCCACTTCTGCCACTATCTGGACGATCACTGTGCTTCTTCACTGGGCAACACCTTCCTCCCTCTGGGCCTAAATCTGTAAGTGATGAATCACTAAATTCTACTCCTGAAAACAGTATTATACTATATGTTCACTAACTAGAATTTAAATAAAAATTTAGGGAAAAAAAATTAAAAAGACTACCACATGCCACTAGAGATCCTAGAATTTCAGCTTCACGCCAGGACTGGATAGGACTTTGGGGAGTGAGTAAGGGAGTAAGTAAGCACACATGGCCTACAATAGGACTGTGTCCTTCCTGGCCCACGTAATGGTGTGGTGGGGTCATGTACCTCATTCCAGCTGAGGAGGTAGGACATGTGTTGTATCTAGCCTGCAGCACTTACTACCAGAGTGGTTTTCCTCTGCCACAATGCTGCGGAGGACCTGAGAAAGTGGCTGCTCCACCAGCCTATGACCCAGATGGAAAGAACATGCAGGAGCCCCAAGAGCACCCGCGACGGATATGCAATCTGAGCGGTAAGTAGCAGTTTAATGTAACCCACTGAGACTTAGGGGACGTTTGTTACTACCGCATAACCTAGCCTCTCCTCACCAATACACCCACTTGCTTTCCTGCTTGGAAGAGACATACAACAGAGGTAATCCATGGTCTATTTTCTACGGCTAACAGAAAAAAATCGAACAGGAATTCTGACATTCATTACCAAAAAAAGAAAAGAAAAGAAAGAAAGAAAACTGAGGAAATTAGCTCAAGAGTCCCATTCTCTACTAACACACAGATTCCTGCAGCATTTACAAAGCACATGCCCTGGGCCCAGTGTGGACTAGATATTCTGAGGCCTAGAACAGTCATCTAAGAACCAGTCAACGGGACAATAAGCTAGTCAACGGTACAGGGACTAACACAAGGAAGTAGAGATGTTATAAAGAAAGATTTACTTCATGATGGTGACATGGTCCTACAGGCCCCACACCTTGCTGGTTTGTTTAGCAAGACTTTCCTCCTGACCCACTCTGGACCGCTAAATCCAACTATCTCGGAGTGGGCCCAAGGGTCTGTAATTCCCCCAACCCCCAACTTGTTACATGACCCTGACGATCAATAATTAGCATAAACTATTGGTACCAGGGCAGTATCAAAAATGAGCATGTTGTCTATTAGCAGGTTCCATCTTACTTTCTCAAAAGTTGTTTTAAACTTCTACAGTGACTGTCACTCCATCTTTTTTAGGTGGCCAAAGCAGATCACCTCTAAACCCGTTTTAAAAGTGAAAAAAAGCAGGGGCGCCTGGGTGGTGCAGTCGGTTAAGCATCCAACTCGTGGTTTCAGCTCAGGTTGTGATCTCAGGGTTGTGGGATCGAGCCCTGCATCGGGCTCCATGCTCAGTGCGGAGTTCGCTTGGAATCCTCTTTCTCCCTCTCCCTCTGCCTCTGTGCCTCCCACTCACTCTCGCTCTCTCTCTAAAATAAATAAGTCTTTAAAAAATAAATAAAAGTGAAGAAAAGCAGAGAGAAATGAAGTGACTTAGCCCTGCAGTTACAAGGGATTTGGAACCAGAATATAGAGTTCTAGTATTTTCAGGCCAGGACTCTTAAGATCTCTTAAAGGAGACTGAGTAGAATGAGCAATGGGAGGGAGAGCAAAGTAGACGCACGGGGACAAAATAGATGGTGCAGCCCCCACCCCCGCATGGGGAGCCGGTGGGAAATCAGCCTCAGAGACAGTGTCGCTCTGGTGTGACCCAGAGCCGCCCAGGACTAGCCATGCAGTCTTCTGGCAGCCTTAAGATCCAGTTCCCCCACAGAGGGCTGTGGATCCCAAGCCAACAACAGCCCTGCCAAAAGCACCCAAGTCCCTGGGCCACCGGTCAGAGGAAACGAAGCCGCTGGAAGAACTTGAGAGCAGAAGCCCTCGCCCTCTTGTCCTGCTCAAACAGGTCGCCCATCGTCAACCCCCAGACAGGGTAGCGCAAACTCCTTCTCCACGGCCCCCTGTGGTAGCTGACAAATAATCAATGCTCGAATGCCACTGGAGGAACCTCACGTTAAGAGACAGACCAGGGGACGCCTGGGTGGCTCAGTCGTTAAGCGTCTGCCTTCGGCTCAGGTCATGATCCCAGGGTCCTGGGATCAAGCCCCACATCTGGCTCCTTGCTCCGCAGGAAGCCTGCTTCTCCCTCTCCCACTCCCCCTGCTTGTGTCCCCTCTCTCACTGTGTCTCTCTCTGTCAAATAAATAAATAAAATATTAAAAAAAATAATAATAAGAGACAGACCAAAGGCGACCTACTTTGTTCACATTTTTTTATTATTGCTTCTTATAAAAAAGCCAAGTACAGTCCAGTTGACTGGAATGCATTAGTTACCACCTGCTTGTCTACGCCCATGTCAAAGTGGATACAAGCACCCGCAGACCAGGAAAATAAGCTGGAAGATATGGAGTGGCAAGTGGACGTCACTGGGAGCTCAGCAAATATGGGGTCTGTTGGGATTAAGAGCACACCAAGTCTCAGCTAATGAATGAATAAGGAAATGGTGGTCTAGCCATACAATGGAATATTATTTGGCAATAAAAACAAGGGAATACTGGGGCGCCTGAGTGGCTCAGTCGTTAAGCGTCTGCCTTCGGCTCAGGTCATAATCCCAGGGTCCTGGGATCGAGCCCCACATCGGGCTCCCTGCTCGGCGGGAAGCCTGCTTCTCCCTCTCCCACTCCCCCTGCTTGTGTTCCTGCTCTCGCTATCTTTCCCTCTGTCAAATAAATAAATAAAATCTTAAAAAAAAAAAAAAACCAAGGGAATACTGACCCATGCTACAACAAGGATGACCTTGGAAACATTATGCTAACTTAAGGCAGACCAAAAAGGTCACATATTGTAGGATTCCTCCTATATGAACTACCCAGAATAGGCAACTCCATAGAGACAGAGATTAAATTAGTGATTGCCAGGAACTGGGGAGCAGGGGAGATGGGAGTGATTACTAGTGGGGGTACAGAGTTTCTTTTGGGGGTGACAAAACTGTTCCAGAAATAGCCAGTGGTGACATGTGCACACCACTGGGAATATACTAAAACATGCCGAATTGTGTATTTTAAATGGGTAAATTTGACGGTATGTGAATTATATCTTGATTTTTAAAGTGGATTACAAAAACATGCACCAAGTCACCTGATGGTTATCAGACTCATTTCAAAGACAAGGGGGTGGGGGAGAGCACACAGTCACGTAAGCACAGACTCCACCCACAGTGCCATAATGCCTAAAGAATGAACCAAAAACCCAGGTGAGCAAACCTACTCTTTAAAGAAAACTCTGACCCTCCAAAGCTTCTTGGGAAACAAGCCACTTCCCAGTGTGACTGGCTGATGCAGGATCTTGGGAAGGGCCCATTCCCATGGCAGGGGAAAGCCAAGACTGCCGAAAGCTGGAAAGAACACGGCCAGATTAAATGTGCCAAGGAAGAGGGGCGCCTGGGTGGCTCAGTTGGTTAAGCGACTGCCTTCGGCTCAGGTCATGATCCTGGAGTCCCGGGATCGAGTCCCGCATCGGGCTCCCTGCTCGGCAGGGAGCCTGCTTCTCCCTCTGACCCTCCCCCCTCTCATGTAGTCGCTCTCTCTCATTCTCTCTCTCTCAAATAAATAAATAAAATCTTTAAAAAAATGAAAATAAAAATAAAAATAAATGTGCCAAGGAAGAGACGCAGTAGACAGCAAGCGAAGTGCCTGATAACTGTTTCGAGGCAAACCGAACAGATGGGAGCACGGGAGTCAACAGACACTGGAACCCTCTAAGAGTCCACTCCCCATCACCCTGTGGCTTCAGGCAGAGCCAGAGAGGTAACAGGGTCCTGGTGACCTGGAAGAGTTATTTTAAATCCCTGAATCAGCATGACTGCAGCAGATATTAAAATCAGGAACTCTAAAAGAGTGCTTTCTTTCTCCACAGCCAGTAGCTCCCAAGACTTGGGACTTCTTTGACTCGGTTCTCCTCCCTATTCCGTCCTGTTTCTTTCCCCCCTATTCCACAACAACAAAAGACAACGCAAGTCTTGGCAGTCAACAAGCAACCAATTAAGGCGCTTTTGGTCAGTCGACTGGGGAACAAAAATGCAAGACGGATCTCGGCTCCTGTCCTCAAAGTCCAGCTGAAACTGTGACCCGCGCGCTGCATTTCCCTTTTATTTTTGTTTCCCCTTGTCACATTTGAAAGAGGTCTCCCTGTCCAAATTTTTATTGTCCGAGGCTGGCTGTGACAAGCATGTGGAGATGCTTCGTAATGCTCCCCTCAGGAAGCCAAAAGGTCAGCAGCGCCTCTGGTTCATTTTGCTTGGGGAGGAACAAACCCCCGAGCCCGGGTGAAGATTTAGTGAGGCTGACCTTCTGGAGGCCCCCGACCCCCCTGCACACAAGTCTTGCTGCCTCAGCCAGAAGCCGTCTGCCACTCAAGTATCATCTTGCTGTAACAAATTACTCCTAACCCAGGATTACGGCTCTTTCCAAATCCCTCCTAGAGAGCAAGGAAATAAACATTCTCTCCCAGGACTCTGCCCTGGTTGTTTCCCCTGTTGGTAATCCTTGTCTGTATTTGCTTCTCCTACAAGCCTTCGTCTGGGAGGTCTGCTAGACCATTCCGGCCCCCTTTCCTTTCAGACATAAGCTGAATGTCTCAATTGTCCATTAGGCACAGTAAAAGATGAAGGCGGGCTTTCTGTCCAGAGGAGCCTTCACACAATAGTTCTCTTTGCCCACACACTTCTCGTCTGACTGCAGACCCGACTGGCCTAATCCTAGTCACTCACGGAACTCCACACCCCAAATTCCTTGCTAACGCCCGCAGGGACGAGTGCGGATGGGCCATCGTGAGGCCATGCTGGTCCAACTCCAGGCCAGGGCAGAGAAGCAGGCCTGCCCCCCACCCCCCGCGCCCCGACCCCACCCCACCCCCCAGAACAGCATGCCATCTGGGGGCGGGCTGACTGGGGAGAAAGATCTAGAAAGAAGAGGCAAGACAGGAGACTGCCGACAGGAGAGACTGCCTCTGACCCCATCCTGTGGTTTCCTTTAATAAACTACCAGGAGATATTTTGAGCACAATAACCTCACTTGGGGAAGGAAACACAGTTCTGTCCACTTCCAAAGTCTCCTCCGAAACACCGGGATATTCCAGACCCTTCGGACAAGAGAGGCTGCTTTGTGTTTTTAATTGTAATCATACGGTGACCAGCATATGCCAAGAAGCGAAGGGCAGAACAATAGCTGTTAGGATGGACGTGGGTGATTTGAAGCGAGAGGGATCTTAGGGTTGTTTTATGCAAGACTTTCTCCCTGCAGAGAGTGACTGACAGCAGACTTGCTGACACATTCCGGGCTGGGAGAGCAACTTTCTGAAATAACCCAAAGGCATGGAGAAGACAGAAATACCATCAAAAATCCAGACAACAAATCAAATTCCTGTTTCAAAAAAAAGGGGGAGGGGGTGACACCAGTTGAAGAAACGGAATTAGACAATACTACTCATTCTGAAGGGAGCGCCACCTAAATTTCCCACGTGCAGGCCCACCACCCTTCTCTCGATAGGGCCACTGTGCCTCTCCAAACAAACCTGTTCTCTGCTCTCGTGGTTTTAGTCTTTAAAGAACCTGGCTTGGGAAGGAGCAGTAACGATCTGAAGCTAACCACTTAGCTCATTACTAGGTCATCTGGACGGGAAAATCAATTCCAACAGCATCAAGTTTGGGGATCCCCTCCCCCGAAGGTCTGCACTATTAATAGCAAGAAAGTTTCCCAGGCTTTGGTTTATTTCTAATCCCAACCAGTCCTGACCACGGAACCTGGACATCTACACTCCTAGAACTCCCAGGGACCTGGGAGATGGAATTCCAGGTCTCAAGTCTTTTAAAAGCAGCAGAAAGATGCAGAAGGTAGGCCCAACTTCAGGCAGGCAGAAAGATTCAGCTCAAAGGGACTCGATCCCAAGAAAGGGCTAGGTAGTCAAGGGGAAAAACTAAGTTAAGGTCTCTCTACCCATCTAACCAATTCCTGTGCGTACTCTTCCAGGTTGAGCTACCCTATGGACAAAGGTCACCCTGTTATCTCCCCATTGTGGAGTTGGCCGACAGAAGATTGTAGAAGGTTAGTTAAAAATAAACTTACAACCTCACTAATTCAAACCAATGTAGTGCTGCAGAATGGTTAAGAGGCACAGAAGCGGGAGCTCGAATGCCTAGGTTCAAACCCAGGATCTGCAGCTTCATGCTTCTGAGGCCTTGGACAAATGGCCTCACCTCTCTATGCATCCAGCCCTTGCCTGCAAAGAGAGGGTAATAACATAGAGATAACAGTGGTAACTCCTTCTCAATATGCACAGGAGTGATTGACAGGATACATGCTACAAATGAGGCCTGGTTTGACGTATGAGATAGAAGGCTGATGGGGTTCATGGTCATGGAGGGAGCCATCTCCCCGCTGGACGTATAAAGAGAGAAAAGAGAAGTGTGGGATTCCTGTAAGTAAATGCACTAAGTTAACAGACCACCCAAATTGGGCGCCCAGGAACAGACCCACGGATACAACCCGCAGTTACTATCCACACATAAATGGGAAAGTAAGAAATTATTCATTCAGCTATTTTAAATATATCCCTCCTCCCTCTCTTTATGTACCCTGGCAAAGAGAATTCCAGTCCAGCTGTCTGAAGTTTCCCAAACACCTGAATGAAGGAAGCCAACTGCACCAAGTCCCACTCAGGCTCTGCCCAGGTACAGGTGAACAGTCATCCCAACCAAAGAGTCTTCCACAGTTTGGCCCCCCTTGCTCTGCAGATACAGGTCCACAAAGCAAATACACACGCTGCCACGATCAGAGAGGAAAAATGCCAATTCAGCAAACCATCTTGAATGACAGTTCATGCCATGCCTTTCATGTCCCCATGCCCAGGAAATACCCAGGAGCCATGCTCCTGTCCCCACAAGGCACCCCCTGCTCCTTTCCCTCAGGACCACCAAGCCCCCGCTGAGTTAATTCTATCTACTACTGTGAGGACCCAAAGCAGCAAAGTAGGAGTTGTGGGGGCTGCGTTCATTCAGACCAACTTTCCAGGTCACATCTCAAGGCAGCTCAGACCCAGGTTCAAATCCCAGCTCCAGAACTCCATTCATTCACCAAAATATTTATTGAGTACCTCCTATGTGCCGAAAGAATTGGGCCTGTTAAGAGAGAATATCAGAGCTGACCATTTTAAAAGCAGAATGAGCTTAGGCAAATGAACATCATCTCTCTGAGCACTGGTTCCCTCCTCTGTAAAATGGGAATATACATAAACATCCACCTCTCAGAGTTCTTCTAAGGATCAAATGCTTGGCCCGGTGCCTGACATATGGCAAATGCTGAGTAAATGCTAGCTATTATGTTATTATCTGGCTATTACACTGCTATTAATACAATCAGTATCATCAGAATAAAACTCCTTGAGATACTGCATGATTCTAAATCATCCAAAAAAGTCAATCCCGGGTATGTGTATTATCCACTGCTTAAAGAGAAATAAACACTTACCCTGAAGTAAAGCAAACTGACCAAAAACATTCCTAGTTGACCAGGCTCACCTCTCCCCAGCCCTCCCCCTTCAGTTCACTCACTCCTAGCCTTCCAGGGAAGTGGGATTTTCCTATAACTACAGTTGGTCGCCCCGTATGTCTGGTCTCCCCTCAGGTATACCAAGGCTCAGCTGCAGGCCTGCTGTTCCAAGCCACTGCATCTCCCCTCCGACTGGCCCGCAAACTTAGGTATTCCTTAAAGGTCTGCAACCCCAGCAGAATTCTGATTCTTGCCCCGCGTGCTCTGCAAAAAGCAGACACACGAGGCACAAGCTGGAACACAAATCAGGGGGTGGTGAGGCATTAGGGTGAACACAGCAGCAGCTGCTTAAAGGCTACCAAAAAACCACAAAGAATCCTCACCCCAAAGAGGTTTTACACGTGCAGCAAAGAAAAACGAAAAAGAAAATAAAAATCTCAAAAAAACACCGCCGCTGCCAGACGATGCCACGATTTCCTTTTTCTTTAAGATTTAAAACCTCGCCTGCTAAAAACATTGCCTAAAGAAGGGGTAAGACAGTTGGGAAAAGGAAATTCAAAGAACTCCCTGGTGCCCCTGGTTTACCACCGTCAGGCAGCAAAACAAGGGTCAGCTGCTTGGCACCCTGTTTGGGGACCATCTCCACTCGCGGTTCTATCCCAAATCAGTGTGATTTCCTCCTGCACTGACCATGTACTTGGGAGAATGAAGTACATGGAGAAAGCAAAAGAACAGGCTGTAAACGAGATATGGAAATGCCCAGAACACACACATGTGGGAGAGGTAAGTTTTGTTTTATTTTTTTTATGGGAGAGGTAAGTTTTAACTACAGTTTCAAGAGTGGGAAGTCAGACCAATTCTGGGGTTTGAATCCCAGACCACCACCTACTTCCTCAGAGGCCTCGGCCAGGTTACTTCACCACCCTGAGCTTCAGTTTCTTCTTCTAAGAAACAGAAGCTAACAGCAGCTCTTTGAATCAGAGTTGTTGCCAAATCATGATCACAGAAAGTGGCGTGGAGCAGCATGGAGCATATGGTAAGCCGCTCAAGAAAGGCCAGCCCCTAGGACCACTGCTGGGGTCGTTACGAAGTTCCTATCCGTCCCATTGGTGATCTGGGCCATAATGTCAGCAATGCTTTTCTTGTGGGTCCTCTGACACGACAGTCTGTCATCAGAAACTGATATTCCAGGAGGTGGAAGGGAAAAGGAGGAAACTGTGTGGTTGGAAAGTTAAAAAGAAAACAGTAAGTAGTAGAAACCACGTCACATGTGAGATCTTACTACGGGAAATGCCCTCGCTACGTCCTTTACCCATTTTTCAGATGACATCTCAGGAAACTGAGCTGGGAGAGCTTAGGCGAGGAGCCCAAGGTCACGGGATTTGGAAGTGAAGGTTATGAGGGCAGGAAACATGCTGGTCTCCCCTGTGCCCCTGTGCCAAGCGTGAATGGTCTCTTTAAGCCTCATTTAACATTCGACAAATATTTATTGATGCCGGCTCTTTGCCGGGCATTATGCTGGGTACTGGACAGAAGAGAAAGATCACAGAGCCCAAGAGTCAGGTGACCTTGGTGAAAAAAATTCCCAGCTCCCGCCCCACTTGCTGGGTGACAGTGGGCAGAGCCTTCTGCTCCCTGACCTCCAGCTATTGTAAAATAATTTCCCTCCACCCCACCTCATAGGGTGGACACAAAAATTCCACTAAATAATATCTAACTACTTGGCAGCTTCCAGCAGAGCCTCGGGATTCATTCAAAATCGGTTTCCTTCCCTCTGTCCCCCCACCCCCCTCCCATCTCCCAAAACTAGCCCTAGTTAATACATCTATAAAATAAAGATAATAGTGAGGTATCTGAGAAGCACTTCGACTATAAAATATAATAGGAAACATAAAACCACACATTATTAGAGGAACGTACCCCGCCTCTATGTCCACTTGCCTCATGGCCCCTGGGAACGAGGTTTTTGCAACAGTCTCAGTCCCATCAGGTAGGGGCAACCCTCCAGGGCGGGAGGAGGAAGGGGTGAGGGTCAGGGCTGCTGAGCCTGCATTTCCAGGCAGGAAAGAGAAGTGCGTGGCACTGGGTACGTACCAGGCTGGATGCACATCGGGGAAAGCGGTGCGGGTCGGGCAGGCGGTGCGGCCCACCCCCGCGATGGGCCCGCCAACTTCTCCGCGGGCTCCCCATCAGCGTGGCGTCCACTGCCACCCGGCTTCCAAGCCCCATGTCAATCAAAGGAGTGTTCCGGGCCCCTGGAATAGGCCAGACACGTCCTGGGTGACGGCGACCTTCGGGTGAGGGGTGAGGCAACATCGCTGAACTCACTGCCCTCATTATCTCCAGGCCCAGAAGATTCATTAGTTAGAACAACACAATACACATACTAACTTCTACAAAGCTTGTCCTCGGGCCACAGCACTTCCCAATATTTTAAGAGGCATCCATGCACTCACCACCTATTATTCTTGATTTTAAAGAAGGGCAAAGGTAACGTTCCGGCCCACCACTAGCTCAAAAGTCACAACAAAGAAACCACCCGAGTGGCTCAGGGTCGTCAAGTCTTTAACATAACGAGAATCCGCCTCCCTTGGTGCCATCCACTGCTAATCCGTCTGACAAATAAGGCAGTAGTTTGCCTTTCGCTCAGGGGCAGGTGTCAAGCCTGGCTGAGATCCACAAGAAAAAAATGTTGGCCGCCCATGTGACCGCAATGCACACCTAAAAAGTCAACATATCCAGACTACTCGTCTGTTTACCACTTTTAAAAGGAGAAGAAAAATCAGCCACCTTTTTAGCAATGCTTTCCTCTATGTAGTGGAATTACAGACAATTCTTTCTTGTTGCTTTATACTTCCTAACAGGTTGTTTTAACCTTAAAATATAAAAAAAATTTTTTTTTTTTTTTTTTTTTTTTTGAGAGAGAGAGAGAGGGAAAGGGCGAGAGGGGCAGAGGGAGAGGGAGAGAGAGAATCTTAAGCAGATTCCACAGCCAGCGGAGATCCCAACGCGGGGCTCGATCTCACGATCCTGAGATCACGATCTGAGGCAAAACCAAGAGTCAGATGCTTAACCAACTGCGCCACCCAGGCGCCCCTTAAAGTTTTTAAAGAAAATATATTTTTCAGCAAACTATCTGTGTAACTATGTCTAAAACTATGCATAACTATGTATAATTCTGTATAATATGAAAAGGGTTACCATGCTTGGTGACATTGGTTATAGAACCTCAATTAGGTTTGCCTGGGTGGAGTACTGCATTCACTTCCCCAAAGGGACACACAGGCCTCTAAAACCCCTAGTGAGTTTTTCTAACAAACCAGAGACATGGTTTCCTCCTGTCCCTTGCGAGGACTTCTTCAAAGGTGATTCGGTCGCAGGGAGGAGCCCATTCCCCAGGTTTGCTGGGATTTCAAGCATTCTGTCCCACTGGCCCCAGAAACCTATTCTCACTCCTGTGTCCCATCTGGACGCTGTTCAGATTTCCACCATCACACCCATAATAACTGTACTCCACTTCCTGGTTCTCACAGCTGCCTCCCAAGGTCATGTGTCCTGCTCACCTCCAGCTGTAGCTCCTAGCCCTGCTGCTGGCAAGTACGAGGTGCACAGGAAGTTACATTAAAAGAAAACAGACGCCGGGCTGTCCACCCCAGCAAGGTACTAACGGAGGACTCAGGACGAAGCCTGCAGGGGTGGCCGAGTCTCTGGCCAGCAGCCTTCCACCCATCCCCACTTAAACGAACATGTCAAGGGTCAGAGAGGACACTTCACTGCCCATTCCAGCACTCTCCAAGCCTAAAGGACAAAAAGAACAACAAGGCAACACATCCCAGAGAGGACCCTTTCACCTCCTCTCACATCTTTACTGAGCACCTGCTACGGGCCAGTCTCTGATCCAACACTTGCCATAGCTCATGTAATCTTCACTACCACTGATGATATCAATGCATCGGTTTCCTCAGCAGTGAGGGGAGATGGACTCTAGTGGAAGGAATTAAATTTTTCAATGTCTTTTAGTGACCAGGAAGTTCATCCATCACCCAGCACTGGGCCCCCTCCATAATCCTGCATTGATCACCCAAATGTCATCTTACTCAGCTCTCCCCAGCCCTCTTAAATACACTCAATTTCTTGGTTTGCAAAGAAGATGCATTTTAAAGAACAAAAAGATCCATAGGGACCCTCTCTGGAACTCAGTCTTCTCATCTGTAAAATGAATATAAACATAACTCCATTTGCAAAGCCACAGTTAAAAAAATAAAGAAACCAGTTAAAAGGCCCAGTTAATGGGACTCAATAAAAAAATATTTCTTCTGTCTTCTTTCTGAGAAATAAGGTAAATAGGACAGAAATGCTTGGACTCCCCAATGACTCTGTTTTTTAGTTGATTCTGCAAGATGCATGCCCTCCAAGCAGTAGGGCATTGGGTAGAAGGGAGAAAGTCCGCAGTGGCCACAGAGGGTGTCCCCAGGTGGCCAGCCTTCCCACATCCACAAGAGCCCCCTGCCCCTTCCTCCTTCCCAGCCAGGCTCCAGCCAAGGGGAGCAGAGTTGCCCCCGAGAATTTCCATTTAAAGGTGTCTCAGTCATAGCAGCCCAGCCTGCAAAGGAGACTGTGTGCGTGGCTGAAAAGTACACCCAAAGAGGAATCAGGAACATAGGATGCTTCGCTCCCACTCCATCGCTGGGTAATTTCTCTGCTTCCTCATGGGTAAAATGGGGATAATGCCTGCTTCCACCCACCGCACAGGATCCTTCATTGGAGCAGTCACGCCTGGCTCATGGAGGAAATCATTCAGAAAAGTCTCAGGCCCTGCCCGGGATAGTACTACCCTGTGGGACTCAAATCCCTCAAGGTTCAGGAACAGCTTATAAACTAAATCCAGGGTTCCTATAAGAAACTGCTCAGGTAGAGTAGACATACATCAATTTTTGGCTTCATCGCAAACTAGGATTTGAGTACTACTGGCTATTCTATGTTAATAGAAGACCAGGAGTGGAAGGTAATATGTGGGGGGTGCGGGGGGGTGGGGGGGGCAGGGGGCTTGCTGGTACAAAATCCCCAGTCCTGCTAGCCAGGGGCTCTCTGCAAACTGGAGGAAAGCCTCCAGAAGTGGTCAGTCCTCAGGGTTTCTGAGCCTCAGGGCAAAGAGACACCGCCGAGTTGAGAGACCGCCAGGAAGCAGAGGTTGCCGGTGGCTTACACGGGTACTCCAGCGTCCGAGGATGCCACAATCTGGGGGTGGCGGTCGTATGTATCAAGGGTACAACCATTTCTGATTAACTGAGGGTGGGGGTGGGGAGACAAATCATTCCACTGATAAGCAGAAAGGAAACCACATCTTCCATTTCAAAAAGGACTGGCCCAGTGATTTTTTCCCTTTCCTCCCTCTCTCCAGACCTCTTTCCCCCACAGCAAATAAAGCAAGCCTCTGGCAGCTGATGAATTCAATTCCCGTCTAAGAAGACCAGGGTGAAGAAAGAAAGTGCCAGAGAGCTCCCCCTTGGGGCTCCTTGCATTGCTCGGAGCTCTGGGAGCATCTGCCTTGGCATGCCAAAATCTTACAAAGAAATGAAATATTGACACACATACACTTGAGGCCTATAGGAATCATACTGGAACATTCTACCATAGCAAAAGATAATTCTCAATCCCTACCCTCTTGACACTCGTAGATTTGGGTGCCCAGGAAGCAGATTCCTTAGCACTTAGATCATTAAATCAAGTGAAATTCCAAGTGAAAACACAATAACGGAGCAGGACCAAAAGTAACCCCCCCCTCCCGCCCCGGCCAGCTCATGCCAGACCCCACAGGAATAGCAGCTCCCATCATGCCAGGAATAAGAGACCTCTGCCCCGGGACCAAGCGTGCTGTGTTTCACGTCACCTGTTCACCGTCTGGGGCAGACAATCCCCACACACTCTTCAGTTTTGTTTTGTTTTGTTTTAATATATATACAGAAAGCCAATCAGGCAGAAAAAGACCAGCAGAGGAATGGGCCTGGCACAAGGCAAGAGGCGCTCCCATTCTGGTTCAGACTAATAATAAATAATAATACTTCGTACTTCTCTGGTGCCTTTCATCTGAGAATTTCAAAGTACTCTGCAAACATTAACTAATTATTCCTCCAGAATCCTGCAGAGATGGCAGAGGGAAGGAACGGACGCAGCCCTGGACTCCCAAGCCTTTCAGGATTTCTACCGTTCAAGGATTCCAAACTCTCCCCGGGACGATGCCCCCCACCCCAAGAGGGCAGAGGGGAGGCAAGGGTGAGGTAAGGGGCAGAAGCCAGCCTGCAGCTTTCTCTCTGGTTCTAATCCCGACTCTGTGGCTTCCTCAAAGTGATGCGGAAGTTACTGGCCGCAGCCGGTCTTTGATAATAACTAGGGGTGACCATATAATGCATCACCCAAACAGGGCACTTGTAAAGATAAAAGAAAGTGCTATTAATAACTGGCATAAAGTAGAAAGGTCCAGGTCCAGAGTCCAAGAGACTCTGACCCTCGCGTGAAATCTACCCATTTCAGGATGAAGGGTTAGCACAGGGCTCCCTGAATTCATGCACTGACATAATCAACAGAGAAAGCTCCAAGTGCCAAGCATGTACTTCCGTTCTAGAAGCATTATTGGGCCTAGAAATTAAGCCTCACAAAACTACCACCAGACGGTCTTAATCTGGTTCCAGCAGAGTGATATGCAAAATAGAGAACTACCAGCAGATGGCCCTCCCATGGGACCCATTAGGGTCCTGAAGCCCCCTACTTTTATGCCCTTTACAGTTATTGGATCATGAAGATTTGGGAAGGTAGGCAGAGCATGGGTATATTTATCAGGGTTTTAACCACCAGTCTTTCAGCTAAATGCTAACCCAAACACTATCATATGCCCTGTCAAGCCACCCCCACTACTAAGAGGCCAGGCTCTTCAAGGGGCAACTCCCTAGGTACATGCACCCCAGTCCTAACATGCAAACTCTACTATTTTGCAACCAAGTCAAGTTTTAGCAACACAAGTCTGGGGGTTACAGAGAGAGCTGAATGCACAGAAAGCCTCAGTCAGCGTTTACTGGTTCTCTCAAATTAATCCAAATTAATGAAAAATGTGAATTGCAGATGACTGTTATTTTTAGGAAATGTCTCAGTGCCTTCAAACACTTCCAGTAACCCCAAAATAAGCAAAGAAATATTCCCTAGGCGAGATCCTTAAAAGAAGAGGTGAGCCAGGCAGGTGCTTGTACATAAGTGATATGGCTTCTAAATGACCTGGATGCAGCAAAGTTGCTGTCCCTCTGCTAGCTCATTACCCAATGCCCAATAAACCCGTTTCATCATGAAGGAAAAAAGAAATTGTGTTTTGGAGTCCTGACCAAATTACCTAGGATTCAAAAGTCCAGGGTATCCTCCTGCCTAACACACTTCTGCTTTCGGGACCCTGCCTTCCCTTGGTATGCCTTCAGGCTGGTTCAGATCCCCCATTACAGTGACACACTGCGGGACCCCCAGCCCCGAAAGCAGTGCCTGTCCTGCTGTAGGCACTCCACAAATACCGCCAAATTCATTCACAAAGTAAGAAGGCAAGTGTGATGGTTCTCAACTCCACTCCCATCTGCCTCCTACATTCCATGAATAGAGCGTGCAGTCTCCCCGGTTCAAGTTCAGCACGGACTATCCAGTCCCAGAGCAGGACTTGCCCAGCGGTCCGCACGCTGGAGTCAACGGGGTATCCCCTAAAGATACCAACACCTGGCTCCCATCCCTCAGACATTCTAACCTCACTGAAATGGACTGCAAACTGAACATCAGAATTTCAATTTTCCCAGGTGACTCTGCAGCACGGCGAAGTTTGGGAACCACTGCCCCAAAGCAGCAGCAACTGCTAGGAGCTCGGGGGGGGCGGGGGATGCAGACTCTCAGGCCCCCACCCCATGCCTACTACTGCATCAGAATCTGCATTTTCACAGAGCCCCAAAGGTTCGTGTGCTCATTAGAATCTGAGGTCTCTGTAGCACACAGCATTCAAGGCCCGCGGCGGGAGAACTCTCTGCCAGAACTCTTGCTTCCCTCTGCACACACTGTGTCAGTCCCCCTGCCTTTCTGCAAAGTCCATGACTCCGTGCTTTTGCTTCATCTGGGATGTCCTTCCCTTCCCTAACCTCTCCGTAAGAAAATTACTATTCATAGGCCACTGCTTAAGCACTGAGATACCAAATTGTTTCCAGTCCACCAGGGACAATCGTCCCCGGCCACTCGCGCCCCACCCCCCCAAAAACA
Source organism: Mirounga angustirostris (assembly GCF_029215605.1). Lineage (NCBI taxonomy): Eukaryota > Metazoa > Chordata > Mammalia > Carnivora > Phocidae > Mirounga > Mirounga angustirostris. The sequence continues at coordinate 137,673,487 of NW_026991714.1, read as the reverse complement.
CTTAACCATTAAGCAAACTCCAACTGAAACTGGGTCTCCACAGTGTAAGGCTAATACCAGGGCAATGATCTGACTCGGGAGGCAGTCACTTAGGATTCAAAGCCTCCTTCCACCACAAACTAACTCAATGACCTTTGTCAAGGTGCTTAACTAAGTCTCTCTGAGCTCCAGTGGTCTTGCCTATAAAATGGGGGTGATGCCACCTACCTCCTTAACTGCTTGAGGATTAATTGAGATGATGTCTGTAAACTGCTTGGAAGAGTGCCTGGTGAATGATTAGCATAAGTGCCTTAGAATACAAAGACACAAATCCCATTGTCCTAATACAGTGGCTCCCACACCCTGGGATCACTTAGGAGTCTTTACAGTTTCGGATGCCTGGCTCCTCCCCCACAGTGGGACCTGGACATCGGGATTTTTATAAAAGCTCTCCAGGTGATTCAACTGTGCAGCACATTTGGGGAACCACTGTCCTAAAACATGACAGGTGAGAGACATCCATGAGTAGGAGCTCTTGTCACAAAGAATAGTTCAGACACACACCCCTTTGCACCTGTTCCTGTGTCCCTCACCTGGCGCCCCACCTGGCAAACACAGAAGCAAGCTTCTACAGGACTCCGTAAGAAAACTCAAAAGTTCCCAAACACCGCCAAACCCCCGTTCTTCAATCCCCCATGGTACATTTCAGCAGACTGGACAGGGGAGCAATGAAAATGGGAGTCCACAGGGTAGGGACATCCATGTCACCAGGATGTCCATGGGTGACATCCAGGTATACAGTTAAAGGAGACTACGCAAAGATTTAAGACCTCCGAGTGAAAGGTAAATGGATGTGTGTGCCCATCTTTTATGGTCTCCCTTAATTACCTAAAAAACAGTCCATGCTACCGAGCAGGTCTGGAGAAAATCTTTCATCTCTCCCCTAGCCTGTCCCCCAGGAGACTCTACAGGTTTTCTTAAATGTATGAAAGGCTCTGTCCAGGAAAGCTAGCTTCAATTCACCATCCTCTAAGGAACATGAATTGAGAAGCTAAACAAATTTGACAATGGCCCTTTACAGCTTTAAGCACAGGCAAAAAAAATGCCCATCTCAGGGAAGCCAGTTTGGGCATCCAGCTCAAGGGATGAGGGCAAGCAATAACATTCTCCTGAAGTAGCATTTCCTCAACACCCCGGGGATGTGTCCCTGACGCTTTGGACACCCCAAGGCTGGCACCTTGTATTTTCTGAGGAATTTCCAGAAGCCCATGCCCATCAGTGGCGGGAGACACCTTTGCAACAAGGCACCAAATGGACATGTATAATGAATGCAATGGAGAGTCTCAAGGGCTGAAAACCTAGAACCAGGGAGACTCGTGCCAACAATTCTGATCAAGAGGTGGCAGGGATTTTGGAAGACCTTTCAGAGCGTAACTCAACCCGGAGAGATCGCATGCTGCTCCAGCTTCAGCATCTACAGATTCAAGGGGCAGCACAAAAAGCAATGGAGGAGGGACCCATCCGATCTGGAATGGATTCAAGTCACCATGAAACTGATTTCCAGAAGCCCAACACCACTCCGTGCACCGAATTTCGAATCCACTCATGAGATGAGCAGGGTTCAGCTGCCCTCAGGAAGAGGAAGAAGACGACGGAGAAGGCTAGCGTCGTCAGACGCCCAAACCTGCCAGCCACCGAGAGGGAAAGGCAAGGGCAATCGCCCTCTTAACGCAGTGTTTCCTGAACTGCGGGGCTACCAGGCATGATTTCAGGTGGTACCAGCTGTTACCTGAGCAGTTACAGGATATTAATGTGTATTAGAAAAAAATAAACTGGCACGTCAAACGTATAATTTCACAGATGTTAAGGCTTACAGCAAGGTTGAGTTTAAATAAGTGAATCAAATGTTTGCATCAAATAAATAACAGTGCAGGTGGCATCCAGTTATGCCAAAAATCATGACGGGACGTATGGGGATGAGAAGCCTGAGAAACCACTAAGGAAACCCAAAGAGAATTCTGGCTGCCCGGTGCTGACATCATCAGGGTTGCAAACCCAGCTGAACGGGGAGGCTGTGGTGCCCCGTGGGGAGTGACAGGTGGGGGAGACAGATGAGTGAGGGGGGTGGCAGCTTGCGATGCTAGACGGTGACCGAGGCAGCTGCCACCGAAGCTCTGGGCACACCGCGAGAAGTACCCTAGGCAAGGGCGAGGAAATGACCGGCCTGAGAAAGCGGAAACCATCCCCCAGAACAAATCATCCGCCGGACTCTGCTGAGGCTGGAATGTGTCAGAAAACCATTCAGACAAAGCTTTGGATGAAAATCTAAAGAATGAATGGTCCATAAAATCTGAAATGAGACAACAAGCAAACAAGTATCTGCAAAGCTCTGCAAAGAGACCAAGCAGGGGAGACGGGTCAGCCGCTTTCACTTTTGCTTCCAACGTGATTCACTTTCCAGCTCCTGGGCCTGCCACTGGGTGTCTACGGCATAGAGCTTCCCCAAGCCCCAGCCAAGCTGCCTGCCCGCCAGCCTTCTCCAAATTCCATCAGAACTCAGGAACACCCAGCTAAACCGGGGGCCCAGTAAGTGGTCCAGAGACGCCATGCCAAAAGCCAGGCAGACAGCGAGCCCCTGAGGGCAAGGATAACTTCCGGGGTGCTGGTCACATGGGGTCACCTGCCCTCTCCCATCCTGCCCCCACACACCCCTGACACACACTTCTCCCCACCCCCTACCCCCCACCGCCCCGCGTTTTCACACTTGTGAAGAAAGGGGTAAAAGGGAAAGAGGCCCTGGCTACAGACTGACTTCATTCCAAATGCAAATGAATCCTTTTTACACCGCTAGCTTCCATTTCCAGGAAAATGTGGCAGAATCACTGTGTTTACTTCAGCCTCAGTGATGCTGCCCGGACACAGCACAACCTTCAGTCAAGCTATTAACTTGAACGTTGAACTTCACAGCCTGGCTGTCTTCCTCAGCCTTCCTTTTGATGTTACCTCCAAAGCAAAAGATCAAAGGCTCTGAGTGTGGTGAGGGGAAGTCCCAAGCTCTTAGCCTACCAGCCTGTGATATATGTTAAAATCCTGGCCAAGAGAGCGAGCAGGAGAGGGAGCCTGCTCCAGAGAGGCCCGGGGCGGGCAGGGGTGCAGGAAGGAGGCTGAACGTAGAATGAGGTCACTTGTGACACAGACACCAGGGACAATGACAACTCGTGTGCGTGGAACATCTCCTACCTGGAAACACACACAGAACTCCCAAGAATAACACTGCCTTGGCAACACACACCCAAAGAGCCAAACCCCATGCACGCACACACACACACAAAAGAGCCAAACCCCATGCACACACACACACACACACACCCAAAAGAGCCAACCCCATGCACACACACACACACACACACCCAAAAGAGCCAAACCCCATGCACACACACACCCCCCCAAAAGAGCCAAACCCCATGCACACACACACACACCCAAAAGAGCCAAACCCCATGTCCGTACGCACATACACACACACACCCAAAAGAGCCAAACCCCATGCACACACACACACACCCAAAAGAGCCAAACCCCATGTCCGTACACACACACACACACACACACCTAAAAGAGCCAAACCCCATGCACACACACACACCCAAAAGAGCCAAACCCCATGCACACACACACACACCCAAAAGAGCCAAACCCCATGCACGCACACACACACCCAAAAGAGCCAAACCCCATGTCCGTACACACACACACACACACACCTAAAAGAGCCAAACCCCATGCACACACACACACCCAAAAGAGCCAAACCCCATGCACACACACACACACCCAAAAGAGCCAAACCCCATGCACACACACACACACCCAAAAGAGCCAAACCCCATGCACGCACACACACACCCAAAAGAGCCAAACCCCATGTCCGTACGCACATACACACACACACCCAAAAGAGCCAAACCCCATGCACACACACACACACCCAAAAGAGCCAAACCCCATGTCCGTACACACACACACACACACACCTAAAAGAGCCAAACCCCATGCACACACACACACCCAAAAGAGCCAAACCCCATGCACACACACACACACCCAAAAGAGCCAAACCCCATGCACGCACACACACACCCAAAAGAGCCAAACCCCATGTCCGTACACACATACACACACACCCCCAAAAGAGCCAAACCCCATGCACACACACGCACACACACCCAAAAGAGCCAAACCCCATGCACACACACACACACACCCAAAAGAGCCAAACCCCATGCACACACACACACCCCCCCAAAAGAGCCAAACCCCATGCACACACACACACACACACCCAAAAGAGCCAAACCCCATGCACAGACACACACACACCCAAAAGAGCCAAACCCCATGCACACACACACCCAAAAGAGCCAAACCCCATGCACACACACACACACCCAAAAGAGCCAAACCCCATGCACACACACACACACCCAAAAGAGCCAAACCCCATGCACGCACACACACACCCAAAAGAGCCAAACCCCATGCACACACACACACACCCAAAAGAGCCAAACCCCATGCACACACACACACCCAAAAGAGCCAAACCCCATGCACACACACACACACACCCAAAAGAGCCAAACCCCATGCACACACACACACACACCCAAAAGAGCCAAACCCCATGCACACACACACACACCCAAAAGAGCCAAACCCCATGCACACACACACACACACCCAAAAGAGCCAAACCCCATGCACACACACACACACACCCAAAAGAGCCAAACCCCATGCACAGACACACACACACACCCAAAAGAGCCAAACCCCATGCGCACACACACACCCAAAAGAGCCAAACCCCATGCACACACACACACACACCCAAAAGAGCCAAACCCCATGTATGTACACACACACACACCCAAGAGCCAAACCCCATGCACACACACACACACACCCAAAAGAGCCAAACACTGTTCCATGAGCCTTTCTCCTTCACAACGTACCCCCTTAACCAATCATCCAACAAACTTGAACTGGGCACACACTGCATACCAGACACTGCCCGGTTCTCCAGCTGAAGGGAAAGCACGCGTTCATCAAATAACCACACCAGGCAATGACAATCACAAACAGAGATGCCAATGCTGCAGGGGAAGGAGTGTCATCTTAAGAGGGTGCAAAACGCAGTAGCCACCAGAGGTGTCCCCCTGAGGGTGTGGGGAATGGACTGTGGGGACAGAAGGCACAGGGGCCCGGCTGCGTGGTGGGAAGAAGCAAGAGGGTGGAGGGTCAAGGGGGGGCTCGGGCTGGCCCCACAGGGCTCCCAGCAGCAGTGGGGACTTGTGTTCCCAGGCAAAGGTGTGTCTCAGGCTTTTCCAACTACAATTCTTTGACACATAGGAGACCCAAAAAGCGTTCTTCTAAGAAACATGTAAAGATTCTCACAGACTGGTTTTTGATGGGGGGGGCTATGAAAATACAAATGATAACTCAATGTATATTAAGTGGAAAAAGAGAAAAACTAAAATCAGAAATGGTTCTCTCTGGGAAGGGACACAGCAGAGCCTTCAGGACACTGAAAACGTCCTTCCCCTTGCCCTGAGTCGTGGTTACACAGGTGTAGACATATAAAAATCAGACAGCTGAATATACCTGAGGTCTGTGCACTTTAAGTTCTGTGCCGAGAAGTAAAGCAGGGGGGTGGGGGGGGCCTAGATCGCCAGCGCCCCGTTGCCTGCTGGCCCACGTGGGAGGGCCTGGGCAGCCAGCACACCACGGTGAACCAGCCTCAGGCTTTGCTTGTTCTCACCCAGGAGAATGGGCTTGAAATATAAAAACCGAGGTTTCAACCAAGAACATAAACAAGCCTATCTCTGGTCCCTTTCCCCTGTTAGAAACAGAAATTTGGCTAAAGGGATAAAATAGAGAAATTCTTGGGGGACAGCTTTCATTATGGACAGAATGTGCTGTTTTCCAATTTGCTACATCTCCTCAGTTCCATTTTATGTTTCACAGGAAAAGTCTCTAAAAGGAAGCGGAGGCCCTTAGGGTCAAATTTATCTTCACTCTCTCCAAATCTAACAAGTTCTTCCTCTGGGACACCAGCAGGGCCACCCCCCATCCCCTGGCCCCGCGCCCTCGATGCAGCATCCCTACTGGCCCCATTCTTTCCCTGCCTCTGTGGCTCCCCTGGACCCGTCTTGATTTCTCTTTCTCAGAACATGTAACAGCTATACTCCCACCTTCAGACAATGGTACCTTGGCCCGACTCTGGTCAAAACAAAACAAGTTTGACAGAGGGGAACTACCTGATCTGTCAACTAAAATCCTTGCCCAAACCACCAAGAGCGGTTTTTCCTTTCATTCCTTCTGATTCCAGGCAAGCACTCCAGAATGGCAACAAGGACAACCATGTAGGGATTGCTTCCTCCGGCTTCCCCCCGGCCCGTCCCCTTTGCAGACCACCTCTTGGGAGCAATCCTCACCACTCAGGGCGAAAAAGCAGCCTTGCCATCCCATGGCAAGGGAGGGAGTGTGAGAACCACGGGCAGTTCAGGGCACTTTAGGAGCCGCTGCTCTCTGCTAGAGGGTCAGCAGAGGGTGGGAGCATTCCACAAGCCAGAGTGCAGCCCCAACGATGAACCTCAGGAGCAAACAACTTCGAATTCAGGCAGTTTCAGCTTGATTAAAGCCCACTGAGCTGGAGAGCCTCTCCACAGTGCCCCTGCCAACTAGTGCCACAGACAGGCCTGAGCCCCCCACCCCATCCTCTCAGAACCAACCTTCCTCCCGGCAAAACCCGAAACATGCTACCTGGATAGAAGACTCCTGCCAATCACATGGGCACAACACACCATCAAAATGACCAAATGGCATGTCAATCTAGAGGACTGCCTTGAGCACCAAGAACCTCGTTCATTCATTCATTCGTCCATCCATCCATTCATTCATCCATCCATCTTTGGCACAATACCCACTAGGTGTCAGGTAATGTGTCTCAGGTCTGAACATCATAAAACAAAGGCCCCCATTCCCCTACACGGCCATGACTGCCATAGCAGGCTTACACGGAAGACACAGCCAGGGATCAAATAGATGGTTTGAGAGGCACCTGGGTAGTTCAGTCGGTGAAGCGTCCGACTCCTGGTTCCGGCTCAGATCATGATCTCAGGGCCCTGAGATCAAGCCCCACATCGGGCCCTGTGCTGAGCATGGAGCCTGCTTGAGATTCTCTCTCCCTCTGCCCCAACCAACCCTCCACTATTGCGCACACGCGCACTCCCTCAAAAAAAAAATTAATTAAAAAAAAAAGAGGGTTTGAAAGTGGAACTGGGCAAAGACGTCCACACCCAGAAGTCCACTTCCACTCAGTATGTGGGGCAGGTCATATTAATTGTCTGAAAACTCATGGTGAGTCACAGCTGGGACGAGAAAAATGCCATCCCAATTCCAGACAAGGAAGGCCTGCTACAAAACGTCTTCCTGCCCCATTTCTGATTTGTGATATACCTGGGCCCTATCATCTCTCAGTCTGAATAAAGACCACAGGACCCTGAAGGACCACTATCCACTGAAGACACATTCTCACAGGGAAGGAGCAGCTAGTGAATCCGTTTAAACTCTCACTTCCGCACTCCCCTGCAGCATCTTCACAGCTCCCTAAAACACTACCATGGTTCATCTGGAGTCTGGGAGGCTCAGGACACCATCCGGGGTCTAATCCTTCCCTTCCTCCCCCACTCGACTCCCTCACTCTCCCACCACAGTGGCTCACACGGGACTGCCCACCCCAAGAGCGCCCCACCCCAGAGCCTTCCCCACTCCCTGGCACTCCCCATGCTCTCGAGGAACCCCACGTCTCTTCTCATTCAGGAAGTCCCAACTAAATGATTGGTTTAGGGCAATCAATGTCCCGAGTCTCTCCAACTCCGTTTCTTCAATCCGTGAAGTCCCAATTCCAGGCTTCACTTCATTCTTTCAGCCCCAAGGACACCTAACGTGCCTCTCTGAATGTGTCCATTCCCGCATTCTCCACAGAGAAAGCACATGTCCCCGGCCCCTGTTGCCTGGGGACAGGTGCAGCCTCCAGCTTCAGCTTCTGCTGTCAAGCTCAGAGCCATGGAAAAGTGCTGGTCTACCGCCATATGAGGTCTCGGGATTTGAGTCAAATCCTGGCATTGACACTTGCTGCCTGGGGAATCTCAAACAAGTTCCCCAACAGAAGCCACAGTCAGAGTCCTCACCTGTTGAATGAGAATCCCATCTCCTGGCCTCAAAGGAACAATGAGGGGGCTGAGTGGCTGGCACAAAGGCGGTTACCTCAGATGAGTTCCTTCCCCCCACCCCACCCCAGCTCGTCCATAAAACATTTGGTAAGTTCCTAGAAACAAAGCTCAAAATGGTTCAGGCTGGGAAAGGGGGTCAGGGAGGGGAGGGGGGAACAGAGCACAGCCATTATTTCTGAGTCCAAAAGTGGATCCAGGAGACACCCAATTCTAGTCATGGCCATGCTGGGGCTCTGGGGACAGCTCGCCACAAAGCAGATGCTACTGACACCACATGGGTGGTTGGCAAACAAAGCCGCTGACAGCCGAAGGATCTCTAGGGGCACGTGGGTGAGAGCCCACAAAGACGGAGCATCAAAAAGAAGCCCCAAATCAAGACCTGATCACATATCAGCCACAATAACTAATGTTTGCTCAAAGGTGGGAGGGATAGAGAGAGGTCCTTATTGGAGAAGGCCTACTTGCACGTCCAATGTCAAAGAAAAGCTTGTTTGTATGCTACACAAAGGAGACACTGTTTGCAAATGCTTTGCCCATATACATAATCGGGGCTGCCTTTGGTTATTACGTAAGTCTCTGATCGTTGGAGATTCCGAAATTAATTTCTTGCTACACTTACTCATATATATATGAATGTGTAATATATAAGAATATATTCATATATACAATATATATTCTCATATATATCAGAACACACACTCTAAAGTAAAATTTAAAGATAAGCAAAATCTAGACATATCAAATTGTTGGAAGCAGTTACATCTGAAGAGGTGAGGAATTCCGACTTCTTCAATACGACCCCCTCCACGAAAAAGTGGAGGGATAATGTGATTTTTATTACCTTTTGTGTTTTACTGTAGTTTTTTGAAGAGAAAGTCTCAAAGCAGAAGTGACGACAATTTAATAGAACCTCTAAATAAATCACATTAAATTCTTTTTCCTATTGGGTCTAAAGGCCACTCAGGGACCTACTTAAATCCGGACGCTGCCATCAACCAATACCAGGACTGGGGCACAGATGGGCATTCCCCACATGGGGTGGCATGGCTAAGTTCCCTTGAGCAAACACAGAACAGGAAACACACACGCCCCAGACACGCAACCAGGGTTTCTCAACCTCGGCACCACTGATGCTTTGGGCTGGAGCAGTCTTTGTTGTAGGGGTCTGTCTTGTGTATTGGGAGGATGGTTAGCAGTATCCCTGGCCTCTGCCCACTAGATGCCAGTAGCACCCCCAAGAAGTGATAATCCTAGAAGTTGCCAGACAATGCCAAATACCCCCTGGGGACCAAGATCACCTCCCTTTGAAAACCCGCTGAGCTAAGCAATTTGGACCCGGCGGACCCAGAGAACAGAGAAGCCAAGCCCCCAGCCAGCCACCTTGGTGACCAGCTCACACCGCACAGAACGGACGCTCCAGGACCAGTTCACTGAACCGAAAACACCCGGGTCTAAAGTCTTCACCTTGGTATTGTCCCGGGCCCCATACAAAGCTGAATACAACTGATAGGTTTCCTAAGTTACAGCTTTCTCTTCCTGCCAACAGGAGCTGGAGGATGCAACCTGTCACTCCACTTAATTCTAACCACCCACAAGCGCTGGTATTATCGTGCCAGGTTACAGATGAAGAAACTGAGGCCCAGAGAGCTGCTGGGACTTGCCTCAAGTCTCCTCACCTCTCAGCAGCTGGGTTCAGACCCCAAAGCACCTCCCACCTATGCCAATAAATGGAAACAATGCCGTGTCGAGTTACAAAGGCGTATTTAATTCTTTAGGAAATTACTTTGCGGGAAAACAAACAATCTTAGTGATGCCTGGCTTAGATTCACATGTCCTCTGTTTAAATTTAAACTCAACACTCAGAAGACAATAAAAACAACCAGTATCACTGAGAGTGATTTTGTTCAGGGTTGAGGGGGGAGGAAGAGGAGCCTCATACCAGCCATCTCTTACACACACACACACACACACAAACACACACACAACCCACCTAGCTTTCTTTGTGGCACAAACCAGAAAGGTTAGAAGATCCCTCCAGGACTTAACATGCCGAGAGAAAAGTTTAGAGTAGTCCTCCCTCTGCACTCAAAGAAGGAAAAGATAAAACCCTCACTTAATCATTGAAAACGATGGCGTTGGAGAGAAAAACTGAGCTCCGTAACCTGTCTACCAGCCACTTCTTGGAGAACCAACCTCCCAGCTAACAGCACACAGCAAGCTCAGAGCCAGCTGGCTGGGGTTCTACTTACCCTGCAGGCATTTTTCTTATTTCAAAGTTTCTATTAACTCCCCACTGATGTGCCCTAAAAGAATTTTTAAGGGCTTGGAAACACATAAATAAAATAGTCTTTGTTGGACCAGCACAGCCAAATGAAAGTCTTTCACCTGTAGCAGTGGTGATAAAAGTTTCAGGCCTCACTTTCACACAAAGCATCCAAAGACAGGAGAACCTGGAGTTCTCGAACCTTCCGTGGCTCCCCTCCCCTCCCAGCCAACACATTCCGCCCCCCAGCTAAGGGCTGGTTGAGGAGGGTATGTCCCTGTATGCACAGGTTGCAGGAAACCTTCCTGACACGAGGCCTGCCCTCCGGAGTGCTCTGCGTTCCTTCAGAGCCTTCCAAAAATACCCAGTTAAATCGGGTTTGTCAAAGCCCAGTTCGCACATAGTTAAAGGTGAAGCAGAATCCTTAGAGGCTGTGGCTCACTGGCTCAGTGGAGGGCTGAGGGGTGGAGGCAGAGAACAGAGAGGGAATTTGGAAGAGAGAAATATGACCCAACCACATCAAATACCCAGAAACAGAAAAATAAAGGTGCCTGTCCAACCAAAGGCAATGCGGTAAATTTGCAGCCATGGATCGCACGGGCCAAGGTACCCATGTGATGTGCTCATGTATTCCGAATCTTCTACCAGAGTCAGGATTTGTTGCCCTCCCCTCCGGGCCCAAAAGACGGTTTGCCAGTAGTCGGACAACAAGAGCACTGTCAAAGGCCATCCTGAGCAAACATCATTGCTTACGCTGTCCAGAAAAGACATCATCCTAGCCCCATTTGGCAGATTAAACAGCTCTGGTGTCCTGTTCTGAGTTATTCATCAAATCTGGGCCACTGGCTAGCTGCGTGATCTTAGGCAAGTCCATCTGCCTATGTGGACCTACAGATTGCTCACTTCTGCAAAGAAGACACTGGCCAGACGGGGACAAACTCCCTTCCATACACGCCTGTGCACTTGTCCTTGCCAACACTCTCATGCCCCCAGCCAGGTCACGCTCGACTTCCCTTCCTCCCTCCAGAGCCTGGTTGCCATGGGCCCTGGGCAGTGAATCCCACAAACACTCGTCCCTCTCTACCGCAGCTCACGCTCCCACCATGGTGACCATCTCTTGACGGAGCAGGTGCTGGTGAACTGTCACAGACGGAGATCCGAGATCTGGAAGGGCCGCTCAAGCACCATCTAATCCCACATTTCCCCAGAGCGTGCTGTTCAGCCCTACAAAGGGCTGCCCGGGTTCTCTTTACCTAAAGGCCTTCTCAGACCTTCCTGTGAGCATCTTATGCTTATGCAACATCCCCCAGAACTACTTGGCCACAGTCCTTGTGGAGGCAACTCCAAGGGCTAGCATGCCAGAGAACATACATGGTGATGGGCTGCTCCCTACTTCATCTTACAGAAGAGAAAATGGGCTCTGGGGGAGTATATCAAATAGCCAGGATGAGGCCCCGGGTCTCCTGAGTCCAGTCTGCATACCTTTCCAGTTCAACATAAGGTAGACAGAGATATTTATCAGAAAGACTACATATTGTTTGGGCTTTCCCAGGATCCCCACAGTTTCTGGGATCTACAGGCAACACCCATTAGGAAACAGCAAGTCCTACCAGCAGGAAATCCTTAGGCCAGGATCATCTTCTACACACGTATTCACTTCTGTGATGAGTAACTGAAATTTCAGTGTATTCCACTTTCCATCCAGACCATGAGAAGAATTACCCAGCAACGCCATGTAGCCGTCTGCAAATCCTCAGAAGACCTCACCCCCTCCTCCCAGGAAGCAAACGGACATGGTGCCTATATAATGCCAACAGCTCCCGAGAAGGCAGGCGCCAAGCTAAGACAGTATTATACAGTAACAGGCGCTCAGAACCCCACCAGAAGGACCTCGGCAGTGTACAGACTCCTTCAGGTACAACACCGAGTGTGCCACGAGGCGCCCACCCGCCTCTCCCACCATCAGGGATGGGCCCTCTCAGCCACAGGACACACAGACAATATAGGACCATTTCAACTGGTCTGTTACACGGGCCTGGACACTCAGGGTCCTCCTGAGGAAAAAACAAAAAAAAAAACAAAACCCATAAACTGGAAAGTCTCATGCAAACAGAGAAGGCCTGCTGAAGACACGGCATCCCTTCAGAAGGCCCAAAATCCATCCACGAGCGATACTGATGGAGTGGACATGGAAAAAACACCCCTCGGACTGCAGAACACAGTCTCTTAATTTGATGTAGATGTTGTGATGACTCATAAAAACACAAAGCCATGCAAAAGCATTACCCAAGTCTTAGCACTTCTGGTTACCGCATATTGTTCCCAGTAGGCAAATACAGTGTATAAATATATACTGATGATTCAGGGCCCCAGGGTGGCTCCATCAGTTAAGCGTCCGACTCTTAATTCGACTCAGGTCCAGATCTCAGCGTTGTGAGATTGAGCTCCGCATCAGGCTCCGTGTTCAGCAGGAAGCCAGGTGGAGATTCTCTCCCTCTGTCCTCCCCCACCGGCTTGCGCATGTGTGTGTGCTCTCTCTCTCTCTAATAAATAAATCTCTTTAAAAATGTTTTTTAAATGTATACTGATGAGACGAGAAGTGACAGGTTGAGTGCTCAGGCTTCTAACCCCTTCCACGCTGTGTGACTTTGAACAAGTTACTTTCCTTTCCTGTGTCAGTGTTCCCTCCTCCAGAAAAGGAGCCTGCCTCACACTGTAATTAAATTGCATAATGTCTATAAAGTGCTTTGCTTGGTAACCATGCAGTAAATAACAGTTGTTTTAAGTTCTGATACAGGGACAGTCTGCGCAATCTTCACCATTTAAAAATGAGAATTCCAGGGGCGCCTGGGTGTCTCAGTCATTAAGTATCTGCCTTCAGCCCAGGTCATGATCCCAGGGTCCTGGGATTGAGCCCTGCATCAGGCTCCCTGTTCCGCAGGAAGCCTGCTTCTGCCTCTCCCACTCCCCTTGCTTGTGTTCTCTCTCTCTCGCTGTGTCTCTGTCAGATAAATAAAAATCTTTGAAAAATAAATTAATAAAATATAAAATAAAATAAAATAAAAATGAGAATTCATTGGGCTGGCAGACACTTTCTCGTATTTGCACTGCCATCTGATGCCACCCCTGCTCAACCCTGCTCTCCCCCCTTTTCCTGTTACAGAGGCTAACCTCCGATAAAACCCATGTCTACCTAAAAAAGGGGGAGGGTCTTCTTATTTCACATAAGACATGTTTGCTACAGTCCAATTCAATTTACAAAGAGGAAACAGTCCAGAAGGAAGGTCCTGGTTTGTACAACCAGAAAGTGACTGAGTAAGAAAAGAACCTGGGCTCTGGGGTCCCGAGCCACAGCGATTCCCATACCTCACCTCATCCCCCATCCCACTACTCTCCACATCATCTAGAGTAAATCAGGAATGTCATCAACCACCCCCCCCCTTTTTTTTAACTGTCAAGGCAACTGATGGATGAGCCATCTCCTCTGTAGGGGGTTGCAATCTACAGGACGTCTGAACAAGCATGTGTGGGGAGTGTGCCGGGTATCATTAGATTACAATACAAGGTCACAGACAAAGTTGCTCAGCCATAGCGGACACCCCTGACCACCCAGAGCAGCACTGGAGTCCATGAGGAATGGGACTGGGTCCCAACATGACACCCCAGAGTCGATGGAAAGAAAACCAATATGGAATCTCGTTGGGCTCGATCCCAGTCCTCAGAAGGAAATCCCTAGAGGCAGGACAGGGTGACGAGACCAGGACAAACTCTGCAAGCACAACCACTTCACCAGCCAATGCACTCCCCTGTCCCTGACCCACTCTCCCTGGGGACAGGAGTGTAGGCAGCCCTACAGCTCTCTGCCCGGGAGGCCCATGGGTCTCTTGCTCCCTTTTGGCCTCTGGGTGACAGCAAAGTGACCATCAACAGATGGCATCAGTGTCCTGTCACAGCAAATCCCACAGCCTGATGCCTCTCAGCCTTCTGCCCACTGCCCTTTGGATGAACAAACCTTTCAAATCCTCCCTTCATGTTACTTGAAATTTCAAGACAAACCTTCAGGACTCAAATCAAAACCAGCACAGTTTTTCCACTTGCTTTTTCAAATGCTAATGGACCTGTGGTCTGTCTAAACCAACCTACCCCAGCTAGATTCAGGTGTCCTCCAAGTTGAGAACTAGTCTACCAGCTCTAGCTGATTCTCCAAGACTTCTAGGAGCTAAAGCTAAGAGTGGGCAGGAGGGGAGGAAATGACCCAATTAACCATATCATGTCACCACAAAACCCACAGCAAACATTTTTCAAGATCCCTTCGGAAACCCATTGTTTTGTTATTTTTTGAGGAAAAGGATACCTGAGCAGGAGCCTCACTAAACTCTCTGGAACCACCCGGATTTCAGCTCAGCTAGCTCCTCACCGGCACTCCCCACAATCATGGCAGGGCATGAACTTCACCTTTTCTGTTTTCTCTCTCCCCAAGCTAAATTCTAACATCTCTCAGGAACACAGGGTCTCCCCACAGTCTCAGAAGAGAGAACACCCTTGGAACGTCCTCCAAATCTGCAAATATGGAACCTCTGGAACCCTGGACCCCAGCCCCGGCTCAGTCTCAAAGAAGCTCTGACCTTCACCCCTCTCAGTTCCCTGATCTGAAAACAAAGAGGCTGACTGAAACTGGGGTCCCCTTGCAGCTAGATGGGTCTAACTTGGCACTTAACACACACGCCATCGGCCTGCTGGCTTTACACTGGCTCAGTGCTGGCCCAAAAGCCCAGTGCTCCCCAGAAACCAGCCCAGAAAGGAGAGAGTGGGCAACGGTGGCCTTGTGGCCTTGCTAGATGAAGATCACTAGTGAGGCCACTGGTTTCTGTGGCCACCACTATGGTCTGGGGCAGCAGTCAACAGTGAGGACAACCTTTCAGAGCCTCGGTATCCCTTCATGGCCTGACGCATTGGCTCTGGCCAGAGAGCTGCCTCCTTTAGTATTGTAGGCACTCAGACCACCATATTGCCTCTTTTATGAAACCCTTTCTGGGTTTCAGGCAAAAACCAAAGCAGGATCACCCTGGGAATCTCTAAAATCAGAATCTTTCTCTTGGTTCATGACAGATACCTTTGCCAGGGGGTCCGATTCATTTTGACTGCCATATCCAAAAGGGTCACCATCCTCCTCCCTAAATGTTATTTTTTTCCAATGGGCAGGATTCTTTTTATTTGCTGATTCATCCACTGGGGACAACAGAGTATTATGGGCTCTGGAACAGGGCTGGCCAGGGTCCGACTCCATCCTGCACCCCATACTGGTCTGCTTCCTGATCTGCAGAACGGGAATCTCTGTAAATGAATGCCTACCCTCATAGGATGGCTATGAAGTATAAATGAGGTCATAATATAAAGTCCTTAGCCCCATGCTGGGCACAAAGTTTTCATTAAACGTTAACTATTATTAATTCTTCTTGAATATGATTTATTAAATGGGGAGAAAAAATAAGAATCTCAGCTCCTAGAGGCTCAAAGCTACATTGCTACAGTCAATGGACATTTGAGGTAAAGATTCAATAACTCATTTACTCACAGATATTTCTGGAGCTACTAGACAGTGAGGGTCCCTACCCTCACAGAGCTAACATCCAAGAGGGGGGAAGTGACAGCAAAAGGAAGATGCCAGGGTGCGTGTGTGTCCTACCACGCTCGAGGAAACCAATGGGCAGACACGAGTGGAACAAGTATCTCTGAGGAGGAAGAGGTCTCAGAGAGGGAGTCTCTGAGGGAGTGGTATTTAAGCCAATTTAACCAAATACCAGGCTGTAGTGGGTTTAGGAGAAGACAATCTGAACCGCAGAATGGCACAGGGGAACAGTCCTTCTAGATCAATCCCTCCTGAGCTGCCTGGAGTGTGGTAATACACCCAAGAAGGTCACACTGGTACTTGGTAAAAACCAGTGCAGACAGAGTCTCCCCATCCCTGGTGAGTCGTGTTCCCTGCGGTCAAAGAGGGAAGCCTGTCAGGAGAGGGGGTGCTCCCTCACATCCCTGAGGCAGGAAGACAACCACAGAACAACAATCAAACTCCAACCACTGTCGGGACCAACAAATCTCTCAGCAACTGCCTCTCTGTGGGTAAATTACCCACAGGTTCTTCAGCTTGAAAAAAAGTTAGAGCCAAATTTTGCCTAGATTGGGGGATTCTCCTCTGGCACCCCAGCTACAAGCCTGCCTTCTCATAAGCTCCTCCCACTCACCTGTCCAAGTCCCAGGTTCCCAGTTACACCCACTGAGCAATCCAGGGTTCCTCGAGCTTTGTGATCTTTCCTAGATTCTTTCTGATCGGCATGACCAACCCCATCTCTGCCTTTCCTCCTCACCCCTGGGGAAAAGGAGGAGAGAAATAGGCGCACCAATTCATGAAAAATCAGATCCAAACTCCAGTAGCTAGATTGTGATTTAACCGGCCTAGAGATGAAGTTTCCTAGAGATGAGGCCAAATGGATACTCCCAGGTGGCTGTATCCATTTGGCCAGTGTCAAAAACCCCTAGGCTACGGGAATGTAACTGATGGGTGTCCATCCAAACAACACGGAGAACAGAAGGAGGTTTAACACGACCACTTTTTTAGTGGGCAATCTTTATACTGTCTCTGGCAAACAAAAGTCACATTTTGCTGTCTTGCCCAAGACAACTGGCACATCACAGAATCCAAGGTTTTAAGTTTGGCAGTCCCTCAAAAAGTTAAACACAGTTATATGACTCAGCGATTCCACTCATTGGTATACACCCAGGATCAATGAAAATAGAGTCCACACAAAAACTTATGAATGATTAATAAACAAAATGTGCTATATCCATATGATGGAACATTATTTGGTCATAATAAGGAATGAAGAATTGACACATGCTAAAACACGGATGAACCTTGAAAACATCATGCTAAGTGAAAGGCCAGACACAAAAAGCCATATATCTTACAATTCCACATATATGAAATGTCAAGAATAGGCAAATCTATAGCGATTGCCAGGAACTCAGGGGAGGGGAAAATGAGGAGTGACTGCTAACTGGCACAGGGTTTATTTTTGGGTGTGACGAAAACATTCTGGAATTAGTGTTGATGATCACACAACTCTGTGAATATAACTAAAAATCACTAAATTGCACACTCTAAGTGAGAGAACTGTATGGTTTGTAAATAACTCAGCAGAGCTATTGCTTTCAAAAAGAATCTGAGGTTTTACTCACAACAGCTTGGGAAGAAGTGGGTGTTGATTTCTGCTGGGCCCCCGTGTGCCAATACCATGTGCTAAGTGCTCAGTGGGATGACTTTCAAGTCCAGGCGTACCCGGGGGAACCTCACCATCGAGGTTCGAGGCCCAATGCAGGGCATTAAGCAGGAGACCATACGTGGCAAAAACCGTTTTTACAAGTGTGTTAATCAAGACCCCTTCCCAGGTCCCACCCCAGAAGATCCTGCTTCAGTAAATGGGGTGGGGAAGGGACACCTGATAAATCTCAGTTTTTAGCAAGGTGAGAGTTCCCTGATCAGGAAAGTCTGGGAAACACTAATAATGTAACAAAGTAACAAGCTTTATTCCAGAATCTCAGAAAGGGATCAACTCACAAGTTTATTCTTCAGGAGAGGCCTCCGGGGGCCAGAACAGAAGCCTGGAGTCCGGCTCAAGATGCTCCAAGCCTTTCCCTTCGGCACCCTAGGACTCCCTCTCTCCTCCCAGGGGCTCAAAGCCTTTGGCAAAGACAATGCCATCTTCACGCCCAGCAGCATCTAGCTCCCATAGGCCTTGTTGGGCAGGCTGCACTCCTTTTGATTCCAGAAATGTTAGCCCAGCACCCAGGCGATTGGCAGGGAGCTGGAACCCGAACCCAGGAATCCCAACGCCCACAGATTCTCACCTCCAGCTCCAACAAAGGTCTCTTTGTCAGGTTTGGGTGTCTCCCGGAGGGCATGTTTCCCTCCCAGGGCTGGGGAGAGGAGGCGAGGGCGGTGTGTGGAATGGAATCCATGCCACCGACGTGCATTCTCTGGTCCCCAGGTTGCCCAATCACACTGCCCGCGGGGACGGATGGGCAGCCTTTCCCTGGACTTGGCAGCGGGCAGCCAGGAGGGAGTCGGGCCCCGCCCCCCGGGCCTCGCTGCACCCTGAGTCCAAGGCCTGACCAACAGGCCGCCTGAGTCTGCATCCTACCGGAGCAACAGGGCCCAAATGAACAACAGGGCTCTTGTTCAGACACGCTTCTTAGCCAGTGAGGTTACCCTCTAGAAATACTTCTAAATAAATACATAGGCCAGCCCATCCTGAGGTATACACACGGCTCTGCTTTCGGCACAGTGCCAGCCTCCACGGCCCTGCCAACCCCTCTGTCGGGTGGCTTACTCCACTTTCAGGGTGAGGTGTCCTCGGGAACCAGAGGCAGAATCCATAGGCTCCCAAGCGTGGGGCCAGGAGGCAGAGAGCTGGAGGCCAGCTGACCACAGCAAGCCCTTCTCCTTCTAACCAGCACAAAGAAGGGGAAGTTCGCCATGGCTGACTAGCCTGACAAGAGGCCTTCGCCACCAAGGCAACCCACCCCGTCTCTGCTCCAGATGCAACGCAGCCCTGGCTGGGTGCCAGGGACCACCCCAAAGAGAGATCACAGTCCCTACAGTGGTAGCTCAGCCTGAGCGCCCTTGGCAATGGGAGAGACACACCTTGTGGTTCTTCTTACCCCAGGGGAGGAGTGCCCTGCTTTCTGAACCACCTAGGAGCCTGAGCTACATCCTCATACTGAAGGCAGGGATGGGTAAACCACTACCAAGATCTCTGTAGCATCCCCACTTCCCAGAGAGGGAAACTGAGTTCCCATTGGGTGCTGAGATTAGCCAGGTGGCCACAGCTCTGGGATCCCCAATTGGACATACAATCTCTACCCTGGCAAGAAGGAATCCAGAACCTGAGGAAGGCCACAGAGCTCACCTTGATGGGAGAGTTATAAGAAGGTTAAGGCAGCTTTGAGCTATAAAAACAGAGGGTTCAGACGTTGGACCAAAAGACAGTGAACAGTCTCAAATTAAAACCCGTCTAGTAACACTGTTTTCCCCAGAGGGCTTCCATCAAACTAGGTCCCTTTTGGTGCTCAAAACTACCCACTGAGATGAGTATGGAATATTATTCCCATTTTAAAGGTGAGAAAGAGACGTGGAGACATAAAGAAGTATAGGAAGCTGAGGAGTTCATTTTTAACATCCCTTTGGATCCTGAGATTGTATATCTGCCCAAAAATTTAACGGATGGGGATGTATGGTGGGGGAAAGGTGGGAGAAATGAATTTTGCAAACCTGAACTGCGCTGACATTTGATGGATGTAATTAAAAGTTACCCTTCAAGCAAGAGGAAAAAAATAAATAAATCCATGTCTCATCTGAGTTACCCTGGGGATCTGCAGGACAACCATTAATAAAACACTCCGGTCCCCCATCGCGATGTGTCTGATTCCGTGGAGAAATAACTCTCTGTTAGCCATGTGCAGGAGTCTTGAGAGGCAGGCAATTGTCTTTATATTATTAACAGTAATAGGAACACACTACCAGGAATAATCATTTCTGCATCATGCCAACCTGAACCTTCTATTTCACTGTATGAGCTGCTGGGCATCAAAGCCAACAAATTCGCAGAAATGCTCAGGGAAGGAAGGAGGGGGAAGAGAAGAAAGCCCAGCCTTCTGCCCACCACCATCCCCCACCCCAGCCATTAGAAAACATATTCCTAAATAAATAACGAGAAAGCCCAATCTGCAAAATATTCCACAGCACCAGGTGAGCAGAAAACCCCAAAACAACATCTCCAAAAAATATTTTAGACCACAATCTCCCGATTCATCCACCCCACCTCGGTTCAAATTAAACGAAATGCTATCACACTGCTGTGTTTTAAAACAGTGTCCGAGAAGGTAGAAAAGGTTACCCACAGCAAGCAAGGACTGCCATCCTCACCATAGCAACGCGCCTATTTATAATATGGTCTACCTGCATCAAAGGCTTGCACAAGACACTCAAGGCAAGTCTAGTGCTACATCCAAGCCCGAAGATGAAGCCGGAAACTCTCATGAGCATGGCAATGAAACACTTCCAATTACATTACATGCCACAATTATTAGCATTGACTATCCATTTTTTTTCCTCTCTCTACTCCAGTAAGAGTAAAGGGGAAAATGAATTAGGACAGTTTCGAAGACATATAGAAACCCAGCATGTGACTTTCTAAAAGTGCTGTGGCTATTTTTTTTTTTAATGGTTAACCCCAGAGGCAGAGACAGGAAGGAGAGGTTGCGAAGGAGAGCCACATGTGAGGTTGCTGACTCTTCCCCGGTGTCCCGCGGGTTCACGAGCAAGGCCTCAGCCACTCACACCAGGCAGAAATTCCAGAGAGGCCCAGATCCAGGTATCCGCTGGACCTGGACCATGGAAGGAAAAAGAGGCTCTCCTTTTAGAGGGAGACACAGGTACCCACACCCAACCACTCACCTGCAAAAGGATTCTGATTTGCCCTCCACGGCCATGTTAGAATTTTCACAGAGATACCCAACTAGATTCCCAACAGCAGGCTCCTTGTTCCACATCAATACAGTAAGCGTAGAGCAGGACAGGGTCCTAGCATCAGGCAAAGCCCAGATTCAAACCCTGGGACGGCCACAGCCATGTACCCTTGGGCAAGTTCCCTAACATTCTTCAGTCTCCTCAGCTGTATAATGGGGATGATATAGAAAGTTGCTGTGGCCAATAGGTTTACAAATCTATAGAATGTTCTAGAAACTGGCACATAGCAAGAGCCCAAGAAACAACCTCTAATCTTTTTTTTCTTTTGCTACTAATATCAAGGTTCTTTCTGGAGCAGTGATGCTAAATAAACAAAGCATGAGTCCCCACACAGAACAGATCCACAAGAATACCTTCAAAATGAGGTATTCCTCATCCTTGACACACAGGCCATGGAATAATGCCAGCCCGGTTTCAGAGCTGGAAGAACGGAGGCTAGACTCACATTTGCACCAGTAATAATGCTAAGGTTCAAACCTGGTGGACCTGGAGGAGGTGGAGAGTAGCAGAGGGTGAGCAGCCTACAGGAACCATTAATGGAAGGCAGATGAAGAGTGACCCACTATGTTTTCATTCAGTCAAATGGAAGAAAGACAAAAAAAGCAGCCCTTTGACCAAGCTGAGTGGCACATAAGACAGAGGGATTCATAGTTCTGGACACCCTTGTCTGCTAAGTATTTTCTCTTCCCCACAGACTGTACGTTCCTACAGGGTAGGGACTATGTCATCGTACCTAAGCATCCCCAGAGCAGTGGACACATTACAGACCCCATATAAATATTTAATGCTGTGTGATGCATTTGGGGGGAAATCGCTTCGGCTTCCTGGTATCTCCCCTAAAGTGGTTTTTCATAAAAAATAAAAAAAATTTAAAAAAAGGAAAAGATATAGTATCATTCATGTCATTATTGTAACAATCCTTTGGAGGAGTTATTTTTATTCTGCCTATTTTACCAACAAGCAAACAGAGAATTAGGGAAGCACCTGCTCAAGCTCATACAAAGTCACCAAGTAGTAAAGCTAGGATTCAAAGGTGGGTCTGTCTGACTCTAGAATCAAGCTCTTAACCACTTCCTTATTCTTGATATTTCTCTTGATAGATCATGTACATCCAGCAGAGTTCTTAGCTATGAGTAGATGCTCAATTAAGTATTTTTAAAGGAGAAACCCAAAAGAAATGGACAACTCAGGCTGTAGCCTCCGGGGCTCACAAAACCCTATATCAGCTATAGCTGGTAACGCGTTACCTTGGCTTTGCAAACTATGTGAATAATTCCTTGCTTGTAGACATTTTGGAAAAAAGAATTCGGTGTGGGTCTTCACCCACCAATCTCTGCAAGAAAAAGCCCAAGAGCAAAACCAGGGATGTGAAATGGGCTGGACCTGAAATGCTGAGGTCCAGGTATTAAATTATGCCACACTAGAAATTTCCAAACCAGGGATCCAGCATCACCAGAGAAAAGCAGTGGGTCAGTGCGGCACCCACCTGGGCGGAGTTCTCAACCATGACAGCTTCTCAAAATCTTCCCAAGGAGGAGTGGAGGCCTCAAGAAAGGGAGGTACAAAGAAAATGCTCTAATACATCCTCTTAACCACAGCCCGAGAACTTCTCCACCAGAGAGAAACACCAAGTGCAGCAACAGTGACTTCTAAGTGTGCAGGCCGATTATAGCTTTACTTTCAAAAGAGCTTTGATTGATCTTTTTTGATAGACCTGAAATAAATTAAACTAGATTGACTCACTTGAGAATGGACTCTAATCCCTTAGTCAGATCCCGGAGAACTCAAACCAAACCAGCTGTTAATTTAGGCTTTATAAGATAAAGCATGAGAAATCCAAGTTGATGTACCCCAGAGCAAAGCTTACATCATCTCTGTAAGCAATCAACTTACTGCTTCTTTTAGGAACTAATCAGTTCTTGGGTGAGTGGGTGCCAAGTCTGTACTCTCAGAGCGAAACTAGCTCAAAGAAAGGAAGAAAGGCGAGAGAGAGGAAGAGAGAACCCGAGAAACACTGACTGACTCACTCCCCGAGCAAGCTCAGGAGTAGCCCAAGATGTTTTCGTTTTGCTTTCTGCAAGTTATCAGTCTTGTGCCCCAAAGCTACATGGCTTGACCAGAGCCTAACCACCAAGCGAGAGAAAGCACTGACACTCTTAATATTTCTTTTAAAAAGGTGGGGAGCAGAATCACCGAGAAAATATTCCCCACTACTTTTTTTTATTCCCTCATCTTTGAAGATCACACCGTCCCCTTTATCTCTGCTTCTGGGTGCCTTTGATTTGAATATAGGAAACCCAAGGCTTTCAAGCGGCAGCTGCTTGTGACACTAACAGAGTGAATAAGCACTACACACCCCCCCGCGCCCACACACACACACACACACACACACACTACGGGCTTCTTCCCAACCTAAACTCTGCTCACTTACAGGCAGCCCTCCCAGCTTTCACTAGCATTTTTTGGAAAGGGATTCATGTCTTCATCCCAAATGAAGGTGGGCATTCACCTCCAGGGAACCTCACCCCCCGCCTCACCCCGGGAGGTGCTTTCCATCATGGGGGAAAAAAAATACAAGGCTGCCAGCCTCTTGCTCCTCAACAATGATGTTTCATAGATCACTCTGTTTACCGAACATAAGGGGATCAAGAATTGAAATCCAATTTAAGGAATTATGGTGCCTTCAGACTGTTTTTCCTCAACAATGAAAAAAGACAGGCATGTTGTTTCTGGAATGAGGCCAGAAGAAACTGATCCTTGTAGTAATACCAGAAAAAAAGAAATCAATGTATGTGTTTATATATGTGCTGGGGGGAGGGGATGGCTAAAAATATGAGTTAAAAATCTGAGTAGCAACGAATGTGTTTCCTCCCACGAAAGGATGCTGAAGCTCATTTCAGTCTTACTACGTTATCTACCAGACAAGTAGAATAGGATTCATCTTTTACTGCTTCTGAGAAGAAGAAATTTAACCAGAGAAGATAAAACCAAAAACCACAACGTCTGTCCCCTTGCCTTCACTAATAGCAAAACGGACACCCAGCAACAGTTTCAACTTGCTAGGATTACGGATGTCACTCCCTTTCTACACGATGAACCACTGCCGCTCTTTACTCCGCACTCGCCACTGTGCTGGAGGGGTCCTGTAGGTTATCCCAATTAATCCTCCGAGACTGGTTGTATGCCCATTTTACAGATAAAACTGAGCCTCAGGGAGGTTAAGTAAGTGGCCAAGGTCCCACACGCGATAAATAGGTGTGACTTGACAGCCCGGGTACATCTAACATCAGTGCCAGGGCTCCAATCCATCATCCCAAAAGGCCTCCTTGTGCCCGCAAAAACTTTTAACTCCAAATTAAGTTAAAGCCATGCAGCCACTTTTGTGGCTGCTAATGGGTCTCCCCACTTCGTACATCCTGTGGAGGCATTTCACAGAGACCCAGAGAGTACACTGTCTACAAGCAGGTAATTTAGTGACGGACCTAGCAGTGTTCCGAGCTCCTGGGCCCCTAACTGTCATTATTAAGCTTCATCCTCAACCTTAATTAATTCTTCCCCACCGCCATACCCAAGACAAGGTCCTCCCCAGAGAAAAAGGTCTCGTCTCGCCAAGTGCTACCTGGGGGAAATAGTTTTGTTGGTGGGGGTGGGGGGGAGGACTAAAAGGGGGAGGAAACTGTTAGATAAAGTAAATTAAGATATTTCTAATAGGTGTGGAATAAATCATCACTTGGAGGAACTAACCAATTAAAAAGGTACAGCACTGCTCTTGCCAAAAGCCACACCATCAGCCAGGATGCCCACGAATGCCGCGAAGGGGAGCGAAAATGTAAACACTTGCCACAGCCTAAGGCCACTGAACAGCTACCAAGGTCTGGCCCATGCCAACAAAAATACCAAAGCTTTCTGATTAACAAAGAAGGCTAAAATACAAGTCCTTTTTTTTAAAGGCAGGGAGGACTGGTGGGTTGTAATCAGGGCAGCCCATTGTTTTACCCCTCCCAAAGCCAAACAGGGGAGTGAGGGTAAAAAAAGTCCATTGACGAAGACTGTTTTCCGACTCCTCATACATCATATTCCATCTCTTCGCACACTGCCCTCAGAAAAGCGCAAGAAAGCTGGCAATAAACAGGGACCAGCTCCAAGCACTGTGTTTTCATTCAGCCTCCTGCAAATGACAGAGGTCCCGGCTGTCCCTTCTGGAACCAGGAGGTGTTAAAGATACTAGGGCTGCCGTCAAGTCAATTGGGAAAATCAGTGCCGTTTCTGCACCACCGAGAACACATCGCTGAACACAAGCTCCAAGTTTAAGTGCGAACCGGCCTGAGCTGATCTCTTGCCCGGGAGCGACACCCCCTCGCCCCCGGGAAGGCCCAGTGAGCTGACCGGAGGGAGCGGTGGACATAGACACCCCTGCAGACATGGCCCTTCCAGGGCGCTTGGGCGGCTCAGGTCATGATCCCAGGGTCCTGAGATCGAGCCCCACATCGGGCTCCCTGCTCGGCAGGAAGCCTGCTGCTCCCTCTCCCATTCCCCCTGCTTGTGCTCCCTCTCTCTGCCAAATAAATAAATAAAATCTTTAAAAAAAAGACATGGCCCTTTCTTCCACGAGTCCTGCTTTCCTCCGGCACTGAGCTTCCAATCACAGGTTCCCAAGGTCTCTCGGCCCCAGGAACCCACTGATCGTCTTTGAGGCAAGTTGGAGGAGGAGGGGCTGTTCCACGCTTATTACCCATGCAGACAAACAACAGCCACAGCAGCCCGAAGAAACTCCCTCATCGAGAAAGAAGTGTTATTAGGTCTGCAAGCCAGGAGCCGGCCCTCTGCCTTTCAAACACCAAAGAGGACGCCTTTTAAATCTATTTTTTTTAATGAAGTTCTAAGCAATAGCAATGCGACTAAAGGAGAGAGCAGACACTACAATTAAAAGGCCACAAAGTCCTGTCTTGCGGTCACTAATTTCATGCCCATCAGAAGCATCAGAGTCCAGTCTCCCCCACAGATTTTTGTCTGGCCTCCCCAGGGGAATAAATTATGTCACAACAAACTCTTTCCCCCAACATGCCTCAAAAGGTACCCTGGCCTCCAGATTCTCAGCCCACTCCCTCACAGGAGAAACCAGATTATTTTGGGGGGGGAGGGCAGAGGGGGGTAGGAAAGAAAAGCAAGAAAAGACAGGCCACTTGTCACCTTGGCAGGAGTGGAGTAAGGGTGTTGTTGAGGTGACCAACTGTCCCCATCTGCGTGGGTTCCCAGGACATCCTGTTGGTCAGAGGAATAACACCACGAAACCATCCTCCCACACCAGGCACCGGGCTAACCCCCTCTCCCGTAACCTCACAATAACCTACCCAGCAGGCAAGTCCTATTATTAAAGCCCATTTTTCACAGATGAGGAAACGGAGGCACACAGCAATTAAGTAATTTGCCCAATTTAAACTTTTGGGCTTTATGTAAAAAAAAAAAAAGAAGAAAAGAAAAGAAGAAGAAGAAGAAAGTGATGGAAATCAAATACTGGAATAAAGAAAAGTTTGTACTTTATGGGGAAATTCTGACCTGGAAAGTAGTTAATGAGCAAAAAAATATTTCCTGCCAAAGGAGATGAGAGGAGAGCAAGGGAATCAGGGGAAATACACAGAACAGGAAGATCAATCACAAGTTGGTCTAGATGTTTCCAAAATAGTCCTTAGAGGCATTATGTAAGTAACACAGAAAGAGAGAGAAGAAACCCCAGGTGGGGGAGCATGTGACAGCTGAGGATCCAGGACAAGAACAATGACAATGGTTCTGCAGCGACTCGCCAGGGATCCGACCACAAGAGATCTACAACCTCCATGCTCCTTGGGAATGCCGTCCCCGGCCTCCTTCTCCTCACACTTCCCATGGGCCCGGAGCCCTGGCCACTTGGCTTCCCAAGCAGCCAAACTCATGAGCTATGATGGCAAATGCAAACCACAAACCATGAACCAAAGCAGAAGTCAGACCCAAAGATAAAAATCCACTCACAGGGAAAAAGAAATGATAACAGAACCACGGAGGCCAAAATCAAAACCATATCTGCTTTGCATGTGGCGTGTGGGTTTGTGTGTATACTTTCTCCACGTCAGATCACCGGTTCCTGGCCACATGTAAGTCACGGTGGGGCTACTTCCTTGACAGTGCAAACCAGGGGCCTGCAGAGGATCATCTGGGCCAAAACCCCAAGAAGGGTGGAAGACGGAAACCCAAACAAATCTCCACTTATTCCTATTAAATAACAGTCGGGGATGGTAGGGACACCCAACCCAATCTGCAAAAACAACTCTCTTGGTGCTTTTTCCTAAACTATCCTAAAATTACAAAATCAGGTCAAGCAGTAGCACGTTTGTGGAGGAATGACAAGTATATTAACATTTATTTTCTGACGGGAGATAAAGGGGCAAATGTAAACCAACTGAAAAGCTACCTAAGCAAAACACAGTTTTTTTGTTTTTTGCTTTTTGGGGGGCGGGGGGAGGGTAGTGAGGGGGAGAATCCTCTCGAAAGGAAAGAGGTCTACCACATTACTGAAGTCTTTTCCTCACTAGAGAATTCAAGCCCTGAGTGCCAACTCTTCAGAAACAAATGGCTTCACAAAGCAGGTCTTCCTTCTGTGGGGAGACGTTTGTCATCTGCTTTCACTCATCATTATGAAAATGTGACAACACTGACAAGTTTTTTAAAAAACACAAAATAGGGTGCATAAAGCACACTGGGAGTTTGGTAAACATGTCCTTTAGCTGAGAAGCATTTCCAAACCTTCCTCTGGATTCTCTTTCAAGAAAAATGTCTGTATACCGTAGGTCAATGAGTTTTTTAGAATTAACAGGGAAACTCTTGGCTTCTTCAGCAATGATTAAGAAATAAAAGCCACTGGATTATGGAATAAAAACTAAGCAACCGAAGACCAGAAGGAGGGAAGAGGGGAGGTTTGGTTTTGATTTTAAGGATAAGAATTAAGTTCAGAGCTTTGTGAGTCCTGAAACACTTCCGAATTGAGTCTTATAGATTCCACACATCAATAAAGCCCTTATCTAGAACTTGATACCAGAGGGAAGCTAATTTTTTTTTTAATTCTACAGAAAATAATTTGTTTTAAGCTAAAGAGTTGATACTAACTATTTCATTTAGGTCTTTTGCTATATGTTTATTACCTCTTAGGATCTAATTCAAAAGGACAAAAATTCCTCTTTGCATACATTCCTTGCAAGATTTCAGCTCTGCTATAATACCAGAAGGTAACAAGTTAATCAAGAAAGCAACCCTCCAGGGCTCTGAAAAGATTTATCCCTAACACATACAGGTCATTCTACCCACAAGGTGAATGCTTTCTTTTCCTTTAGAGTCTGTTCTCCAGAAATCCCCATATTCACTGCCTGCTCAATTCACATTGTCTATACCCCAAGCTCAGGAGTATAAATCTGACAACTGCTTTCGAGCCAAACCAGACAGAGCCCCCATAAAACCCGTGGGCCACAAGAGATGCTCCTTCTTTCAGAGCAAAGATAGTCAGGTTCAGAAGCACATCTCAATGTTTCCTCTAGGTTCCAGTTTAATCACATTACTTCCTTGTTCTGAACTGGAAGTCGACCATCAAGCAGGTCAAATTGAGGGCTAAATGCGCTAGTGGTTTTTCTGCCAAGGGTAGATTAAATTATCCCAAAATGTTTTTTACCTAGATTCTACCGGTAAACTAGGTTGGAATATTCAGATTCTCAGAATTCAGTGTTGAACCATTACAGGAAAGTCTTAATTTTTCTTATTATCATCCCTTTATTGGTTTTTCAACTGAGTTGAAAGCTGGATAGAGCCAGAAAGGAAAATCCTAACAAATCTGCCTCTAGGAGAAAAGAATTGGCCTGAAGTAGACGCTAAATGTACACCACAAGCCCATACAATGAACTGTACCCCAATTACAGGGAAAAACTCAGGGCTATAACCTTCATTCACACCCAGCATTCCCAATGGTTAGATTTATGGGCACTGGGGGCAAAAGTGCATAACCATGAATTTCTTGGCGGTCCACTGCCAAGTTCCTTGTGCACTCCAGTCTTTAAATTCTCCTTTCAACAAGCCAAGTCTCCAAGTCCAGTCCATTCCACAAAAGAAAAAAAAAAGAAAATGACCAAGCCAAAAGGAAAAAACCAAACAACTTGTTAGGGGGTTTTATCAGCTCCTTCCAAAATAAAAGAAAGCTAGAGTCTTCTAAAAACACCCTTGGCAAAACTAAGAATAGAGAAGCCGTAATAGAAAGTAAAATTATAACTTTTCACATAAAATTGTAAAATTCCTGGGAATGCAAACTCCCAGGAAGTGATCCGATGAAACTGGATCCTAAGGTCCTTACATATCCTCATGAGTCTGAGGTGTGGGAAATACCAGCATTTAGCCCTGAAAATTACTTCTCCAAAGTTCAATGTTTTCATTCATTTATTCAGTATATATTAACCACCTACTACATGCAAAGCTGGGTCACCACTATCTAGCTATTAAAAAAAAAAATTAAATAGACAAAACTTCCAAACTCTCTTCCAAATAGGCATAATATTATATACTATATATTTCAGAGTAATCATCCCCTCTTAACTGCTTTCCAATAGAGAATCAAATGCCCCAAGATTATCAGTTTAAATGTATCTGCCCCTTTCCTCTCTCTCTCTCTCTCTCTCTTTTTCAATCCTCATTAAGCAAAAATAAAAAGCATTTCCTAGGCCTCCTGTCACAACGCTTGGAAAAACCCAGAAGGCTATCTGGGATGGAAACACAGAAGAAGAACCTCAAATTTCCTTCATGTTTTGGACTGTCAACAGCATTTAGGGAAAACACCCCCTTCATTTCTGCTTCATATGTTTTCCTTGTTGGTTCATTTACACTGCGCTGCTCTCCTAGCAGCACTTAGTACATCGTTTTGTCATTTCTGCTTTCCCCTGCCATTAGGGCAGCCTCCGGAGCCGACACCCCAGCTGCCTCCCCGGGGCGGCCGGCAGCCCAGGCGCATCCCTTTCCCCCAGGTGGTCCCCGCTTTGACTAATGTTCACCAACACTCATACATCATTCCCAAATTGGTCCAAATGAATTAAACACAGCTCTGCTTAACATTACGAGATTTAAATGGATTTTCTCTCTACAGGTCTGCCCCATAATTGGGTTTATCCATCTTGTTGAAGTACAGTTTACACTTGCTAACATCACGCCAATTCAAGCTACATTTTCTGCTCCAGTGGCAGGAGCAAGGCAGATTTGTCATCGGATCATAACAGGTAATTCAAACAACAATTAGTTTGATGACGGCCCGTATGTCAATGTCTGCTCCCCAGCAGCCCGGCTCACACCCGATGTTCTCTGTTCCTCAAGATGAATTGTCTTCACAATTCTTCAATTTCAATCATCAACAATGCTTCCCGAATCAACTCAGAAACTATTGACACAATACTCTCTTCCCTATGGGGCAGCCTCACCAAAGCCCTGGTGAAAAGAATCCCCCAGTCCCCCTAGGCTGGGCCACCCACACCCACCCCCCCACACACACACACATTTGCAAGTCATGGACAATTTCGGATTTCCACCGAAGCTACTTATTTTGGTGCCTCATCTCATCCTCAAAATTCCGGGAGGCACAAGGTTTGGGAACAAAAAGGAATGAATTTGCTTGTGTAGGTTCATCCATCCACAAGTAAGAAAACACTTGTTTAAGTTTTTTGAAGTTGCCTGCGGGAATTAATGACAGTTGACATGGTCTGAGAATACTCAGAGAATAGGTATGATTCTCAGAACATTGAGAATACGGTATGATCCAATGGATGACACTACTTGTCCTTTAAAAAAAAAGCTAACATTGCTTTCAAAAACCAACTAACCTCCAAGCATTTTGAAAATTAGAAGACAATCACATAAATATACTTATTATATACTATATATTTCTATTACATTTTCATATAGTTTGTTATATAGTATGTCATGTTATATATTATTATTATATTACATATATATGTTAAAAAATATAGAATAGGGGCGCCTGGGTGGCTCAGATGGTTGGTTAAGTGTCTGCCTTCGGCTCAGGTCATGATCTCAGGGTCCTGGGATCGAGCCCCCCATCGGGTTCCTGGCTCAGAAGGGAGCCTGCTTCTCCCTCTCCCACTCCCTCTGCCTCTCTCCCTGCTCATGTTCTCTCTCTCTCTCACTATATCTCTGTCTCAAATGAATAAATAAATAAAAATCTTTAAAATATATATATATAGAACAGTCCAACCATGGTTAACCATTATTTGAGTGATGCCACGGTCATTAACATAGGGTGCAAACTGATGCAATGAAGGAGAGCTGAGATCAGGTTGTAAGATACCAGGGAAAGAAGGTCAAGTTAGCAAAGGGGTTGAAGATCTATCTCAAATTACTTCATTGAGTACAAAAGATAATATTTATATATATCCTATGTATATATAGGATATATATTGTTTATTATTATATTTATATATAATCACCCATCATGTTATAAAGGGGCTATTAAGAGGAAAATGCAAACAGCTGCTTCTAATACACAGGCACCAACCCACAAATGTCCTCTACTCCCTTTCTGCCCTCAGGATGCATTATTTAAACACACTCACACCCCCGGCTGTACATACCCTGCAGTCTCCTAGGTGTTTCTGCAAGGTGCTCTAGGGATGTGCAGATGAGAAAGACACAATCTCAGAAGGGCTTACCTTGTTACAAGGACCAAGCAGAATTTTTAAGCGACATAAGAGAAACGCAAACAGCAAACAACAGAAGTCATAAATCTTTGTTACCCAGCAAAGATAGTCCAGGTTATCAAATTTATCATGTGTGATGTTTCTGACAGGAAGTAAAAAATACACAATGCGCGCTGGGCGAAGGCTTATTCTAAATCTGCAAACCAGGACCTCACACAGTTCTCGGCGGTAAAAACAGCAGCTTGTGTGTGTCAAGTGCCCTTCTGTGTGCCACTGACCTGCTCACATGCTTTATATCTCATTCCATCTCCCAACTACCTTCTGCAAACAGGTACGACCATGATCCCCATTTTACAGATTAGGAAACTAAGCCTGGCACAACCGGGACCCAAACCCAGGTTACGGGATGCCAGCGGCAGGAGCTGACCCCACCCACTTCCGCTTGTACCTGGTCCCTTTCAAACGCAGGGGAACTACCACGCCAGCCTCAGTGACAGGGCGCCTGCTTCCAACTGTTGTTCTAAACCTCTGGTTCTCAACGGGGGTGGGGGGGGATCTGGACCCCCAGGGGACATCTGGCAAGGTCTACAGACATTTTTGACAGGTGCTAGTGGCGTGAAGACATTAGAGGCCAGGGATGATGTTAAACACACATCCTACAACGCACAGGGCAGTCCCCTGTGAGACGAGAAATTTCCGGCCCAAGTAGTCAACAGTGCTGAGGTGGAGAGACATAGCCATTCCGTACCCACCCCCGCTACCAGCCTACGGCAAAGACCACACCCACTCCCAGTCCAGGCCTCAGTCGGTGCAGAATCTGGCATCACCAAGTATTGTTCCAGATGCATCCCTTAAAAATCGGGATTTTATGAAGATACTTCAAAGAGTCCACAAATGTTTGATTCTAATGTTTCTTTTTATAACATATTATAGACATAAAGCTATACAGAACATGTATCTGCTTTTAAGGTTTATATATATATTTTTTAATTTCAATGTATTATTCATTAAATTTTAAGCACCCTGAGAGCCACTCACGGGTTTTGGTGGAACCTTCAGGGGTAATGGGCTCCTGCCCTATCTAACTGAAGAGTGTGAGGAGATTTCAAGGTAAACTGTTAAAAAAAAAAAAAATCACAACCACTTATCTGTCCAATCAAGATTTGATATCATGCCACCAAACCAAATGCCAGAGACAAATTAAGTGCTAAGCCTGATAAGCCTGCCTATGTGAGCCACAACCCACGTGGAAATTTCTGTGCTTTGGGGCACCTGGTTAAGTGTCTGACTTCGGCTCAGGTCACGGTCCTGGGATGGAGCCCCACGTCAGGTTTCCCATTCAGCGAGGACTCTGCTTCTCTCTCTGGCACTCCCCCCTGCTCCCCCCAATCATGCTCCCTCTCTCTAACCTTGTCTCTCTCCCTCTCAAATAAATAAATAAATAACCTTTAAATTAAAAAAAAAAATTTCTGTGCTTCACTAAACAGCCTCATGATTCTCAGGAACTTTTTAAAAAGTACAACCTCTAAAATAGAGTTACTAAGAACATACAACCAGCTGCTTGCCACAGATCAGACGTCTATACTACTTACTATGGCCCTAAGAGGCCCACACATGGCTGATAGAACAGTTGTGTTCATCCTTTTGGGCTGTTCTAGTCAAGGACTACCAGACACTCACTCTCTCTGCATCCTTACCAGCCCGCATACAAACCATGCAGGCTGGGCCCCAAGTGCCATAACGTGGTGGAGAATGAACAGATACAAATATCTCAACTCCTACAAATACAGTGATACAATTAGAACAGTTAGAAGTTAAAAAAAGATATAAGTAAAAGCCTTAAAACAAGATTGTTTTGTTTTATCTGCCAACATAATCCAATTGCTCTGAGCTTAAAGGAGACAGTAACTTCGTGAATGATAGACACACAGCCAAGCTGGGCTCCTAGATTCTCATCTCATCCCTGTCTCCACCAGGTTGTGGGATCTCGGACAAACCAATCACCTCTTTGCTCCTCATTTTCATTGCCTTTAAAGAAGAGACCCTAGGGGCGCCTGGGTGGCTCAGTCCGTTAAGTGTCAGACTCTTGGTTTCAGCTCAGGTCATGATCTCAGGGTCGTTGTGAGATCAAGCTCCAAGTCAGGTCCCACGCTCAGGGTGGTCTGCTCAAGATTCTCCCCACCCCCCGCCCCACTTCCTCCCCCTGCTCTCTCTCTCTTTCTCTCAAATAATTAAGTAAAATATTTTTAAAAAATAAATAAATAAAACATAAAATCACGTGGGAAGCTTTTTTGGCAACAGGGATGCCCAGGCCCCACTCCCTAAAGATCCCAATCCAGGCGGGCTGGGGCGGAGCCTGGGCCTAAGCACCGTTCACACTGCTCGCCCAGGGGCTGTGATGTACAGCCAAGGTCGGGGAGCCCCGGCCCTAGCCGAGGGGTTCTCGGTGTGCTATCGCCAGAGGGGGCATCCACATTCCCTGAAAACCCATTAAATCTGCAAATGTCTGGACCCACTCCAGACCTACAGAACCTAAAATGTGGGGGATGAGGGGATGCCACAGTCCGCTTCTAACCAACCCCCCAGGTGCCCTCCAGGTGATGCTTGCTCAAGTTTGTGAAACCCTGAGCTGGCCCTAATGAATGGGAATCTTCAAGGAGTAAAACCTAGGATTCCATATTTTTTAGCAGTTCCCAGCTCTGATTCCTTAGTATACAGCCCAGATAGCCAGCTGGCGGCCACCGACTGGGGAAACCCCTGGACCCCCAAGCATTATTTTCCTCAGACAGTAGTTAGCTTAAAGCTGTGTCGCGTAATATCTCTCTCCAGTCTGACGGCGAGGGTTGAATCCTAATTCCTTGATCCTGGGCAAAATACCTCTGGTATCCGAGTCTCCGCTTCCTCATTTACAAAACAGGAGATAATGATGCTAATAAGAGTAACTACATCTTTTGGGTTTCCTTCTGTGTTGTTATGAAGAATCAATAAATAATTCATACACAGCACTTAACACCAGACCCAAGGCATCGGGAGAATTCAATAAGTATAAGCTGCTATTATTATCAACTGTTGTTACTGCCTTTGACCCCTAAGACCAGGCACATTATCATCCAAGCTACTCTTTCATAAATAAAGAAGCACCTCTTCTCGAGGCTTGCAAAAGTATCTGGCTCTCTTCACAGAACCATGGAGAAAGAAAGGCCTAAAGCTCATCGGAACCTCCAGGCACTTTAGTTTCTCACTCAAAATGAGAAAAAGTTATCCCAATTGAGTACTTGGCCAGCCCTCAATTTTTAGTTGGCACTGAGCAGCCAATAAACGATCAACTGATTGATTTCAAAAGACTGTAGGGCAGCAATTCTCAAACTTAAGTAGGCTGAAAATCCAAACTCTGATTAACAATGCAACTCCCAGACTGCACCCAAAACCTAGTCAGTCAGACCAAGGGAAATGGGGTGCTTACAAATCAGCATTTAAAACATCACTAGAGGGGCGCCTGGGTGGCTCAGTCATTAAGCGTCTGCCTTCGGCTCAGGTCATGATCCTGGGGTCCTGGGATTGAGCCCCACATTGGGCTCCCTGCTCGGTGGGAAGCCTGCTTCTCCCTCTTCCATTCCCCCTGCTTGTGTTCCCTCTCTCACTGTCTCTCTCTCTCTCTGTCACATAAATAAATAAAATCTTTAAAAAAAAATAAAACATCACTAGAATTTAAGCTCCATGGGAACATGGGGTTTTCGTCCGTTTTGTTCACTGAGGAATTCTGCAGGGGCCTGGCACACACTAGATGCGCCATAAATATCTCCGAATGAATGAATGAACCTTCTTAGGTATGGACTTAAATTAGACCATTAGGCTACAACTCACCACTGCAGCAAGTGAATGAACTTTCTGAATGAGCGAACTGGTATCCAGAGGCTTTGTGAAACTACCCTGGTGAAATGCCATTGGTGTCTCTACCATTCTCCTA
Source organism: Mirounga angustirostris (assembly GCF_029215605.1). Taxonomy (NCBI): domain Eukaryota; kingdom Metazoa; phylum Chordata; class Mammalia; order Carnivora; family Phocidae; genus Mirounga; species Mirounga angustirostris. The sequence goes on along the minus strand of NW_026991714.1, from coordinate 137,637,687 downwards.
GCCACACGCACGCACACGCACACTTCACTCTTTGTGGAAAGTGGACATGAAATCTTCCCAGCCAGGTGTGGCAGGGGGAGTGAGGGAAAACTGAGGCAGCGACTATACTAAGAACTGTAGTTGTTTCTGGGAGTCCCCCCACTTAGCCCAGATCTGCCCCTGAACCCAGAAAGCAAATCCTCATAAGAAGTGAAAGGCCACGGAACCTGTGACAAGAGGACAGGCAAAGAACACAAGAGACTGCCATCAAGATACAGGAATTGCGTTATTGCAAACATCCTGGCCAAATCCACTGGTACTAACCTCTGGCCATTTTTATCACAGATGCCAAGGGTCTGCCTGGGCAAGGAGACAGACTACAACCCACAGTACATCTGGAATCTTAATGATTTTAAGACATGGACAAGACTAAACATCAAGTTCACATCCAGGAATAAGGGGCCAATATGGGGCCAGGACACTCTGCAGTTTCTACCCTTCCCTCCTTGACTCCAGAAAGCACGCCGGCCCCGGAGGAGGGTCCTTGGGGCCTTCCCGAGTCATGGCAGGTGAGTGCTAAGACCAAGCAGAAAGGATATGCTTTGGTAAAGCTCAGATGGGAACTTGCAAAAGCCTGAGGACAAGAGGCAAAGCAACACCCACTGCAAAGTCTCCACCGCTCAGCTGTGTAAACAAATAAAATGGTCCATTTCTTCTGGAGCCTCTCCTGGTTGTCTTTGCGCACACACACAAGCGTGTGCCTGCATGCACGCGCGCGAACACACACATACACACACACACACACCACTTCACATCTTAAAAGAAAAACAACCATGAAAGGTCTACACAGTTTGTTTTTGTTGTGTGTGAAGTTATTTTTTCCTAAATCACATCTGACTTGGTGTTAAAACATCAACCTTTGGCCAAAATACTCTTAAAACAAAGGCTTAATTGGTTCTGAAGTAGCCCTTCTGAAAACCAAGGGAAATCTCTTCTGTGGGTCTTGACCTTGATTACAACACTGCTCTTCGGGCTGGAATAATGATGAGTGGAGGAGTCTCGGAAGAGAGGTCTTCAGGGAGGCAACAGGGATGCCTAAACACTCATCCACATTCTCTGGGAGGCACCTGCAGTGTATGGGTCCACCTCTGCATTCAGCCTGCAAAATCTTCCCAGGTTAATGGAGACAGTGGGAGGAGTTCCTAGGAACTGGGGCCAAAAGCCAAGTGGCTGTGTGAAGGCAAACTGGCCTCTGACCACACCTAGCTCACTTTACTGCTCTCCTCTTCTGTATCACCCACATACCTACAACCACTCAGCCAAGGCACTTCAGTGACGACACCTGAAATCCAGCATTCAAACCTCTCTCAAAAAATCGATGCAAAGCTAAACACACGCTACCCCATGCCTCCCCAAGGCCACTCTTGGATATGAAGAACAGAAACGGACACACATATTCCTCCGAAAGATGAGGCTGAGAATGTTACCAGGACCTTATTCATAAAAGCAGAAAATTGGAGACAATCCAAAAATCCAATAACACAGAAAGGATGTGTGCATTGTGTCATACTCCTAGTTGAATACTAATGGCAATTAAAAAAAAAAAAGAGTAGACTATTGCTACATACAATAACAGGAATATAACTCAGACATAATGCTGAGTGGGGCCAGACATGAGACAATCCATTCTGCACAATCCCCCTTCAGTGAAGCTAAAAAACAGGTACAACTAATCCACGGCAATAGATAAAGCTATTCCGTGGTGAGATTTGGGAGTGGGGGGGGGTGGCAGATGACTGGGAAGGGAGGGAAACAAGCGAGACTTCTGGGAGGTTGGTAATATTCTCGCAGGGGCCAGCAAACTACAGTCTGTGGGCCAAATCCAGCCACTGTCTGATTTTATAAATAAAGTTTTATTGGGACAAGGCCACATCTATTCCTTTAGGTATTATTTTTAGTTGTTTTTGCACCACAATGGCCAGAGTCGAGTAGCTGCCATAGAGACCATATGGCCTGCAAAGCCTCAAATATTTACTATCTGGCCCTATACAAAAAAACTGTTCCAACTCCACTCAATATATTGGCCGGGGTGATGGTTTCATGCATGTTCACGCATGTAAAAGTTCATCCATCTCTCCACCAAAGATCTATGTACTGTGCTATACTTACATTACACTTCAATAAAACTTTTTAAAAGTCAGTAGAGCTAAATAACTATGTCTTTTTGTTGTTTTTAAGGCCTGTTAATTGTCATTCCAGTTAGATTTGTGTTAACCACTTAGGGAGAATATAGCCATTTGTACTACTCTTGTCTTTCCGAAGTTGAGAGGAGTTAGGAGATTGTCAAAAAGCGGGGAAGATCCCAAAACAGCAATTGACATTGTGTCCAAACTTTTCCCAAGAACGAGACGTGGCTACAGAATCACTCGGAGGCCATTCACATAAACGGTGAACTTGGCCAAGGCCTGAGATTGCAGGGGATGGGAAAGGAAAGGGGTGTGGACCTCATGTGACGCAAGGTGTCATACTCCTCAAGGTTATTTTAGGATACAGCTTAGGAGAGCAACACGCTCAGCTCATATTGAAATACGGTATTTATTAGGCTGAATCAGTTTTAAGTTTCCAGGGAAAGAAAATTCTGCCCCAACAATCACACCGCATGCAAGCCTTACACTGGAGAATGACGCAAAGGGAAAACGTCAGCTGTACTCAACCCCAAAGCAGTACCATCCTCATCTCTATACCCCCACCCTGCAGTCGGGCTGCCGCATGCATAGGGAATAATTTTGTGTCTGAGATTTCCCCTTTTCTCCCTTTGCTTCTTCTGGTTTCTGCCATTTATCCTTTGATGATCAAACTACAATTACAGCTAGATGCCATTTGGCTTGGCCTCCTCCCGGTCCAGCAGAGATTGGGAGGGGGCAGAATGAACTCTGAGAGCATGCCGGTGCTGGGTCTCTAACAGAATGTCTCTCTGTTTGCCCACATGGGCATCAAGCCTTAGCAAACAGAAGCAGGGGAGAACAATACTACCTGTTCATGGAGGGATAGTAATGGTTTCAGTCCTCCAAACAATGAGGTCTGTAATTTACTCCATCTTCCTCCTGAGAAAGAGCTTCACATGGCCTGCACCGTGCCAGGTGGTTTGGAGAAAGACGACCTGCTCGGTCTAACAAGGGACACTTCAGCAGCGGGTGTAAAGACACAACAGCTGCTCTCGTCTCGGCTGGTCTCCCAGTGACATGGCCCCAGCCAGCCCTGCCACACCAAGACAGGGATCACTATGCTATTCAACCTTTAACAATTCCCACACCGCGGGCAACAGGATCTTCCAGCGCTCCACGAGAGTGGTAGGCCTCAGGACACTTGTCTGTGCATCCCTCCATTCATCAAGACTTAGGGTTTGGGCTTGCTCCCCATCCAAGCCCTGAGTCTAAACCAGTTTCCAGCAGCAAGACTCACTACGCTGCTAATCAAAAGGAAGAAGGGTCCACTAGGAAATGTGCCAGCTAGAACAACTGCACAGCACGTTCAAGACATCAGGCTGGAAAATAGCTGGGGGTAGAGGGGTAAAAATCAAGATCCCACCTTCCCCCTCAAAGACACAGAGAGATCAGCAGCACAATGCAGACAGAAACAAAGTATTTCAACAACAAGTTACTGTTGCCTTGAAATAAGTACAAAAATACTAGGGATCCAAGATACAAAAAATGTCTGCTGAGTCAGACTTTTCACGGGGGGGGGGGGGGGGGTGGTATTCACAGTTTAGCTGGGGCACGTGGCTGCCTGAACGTCTTATCCAGGAAGATGCAGATTTGAAACAGGAGAGCCACCAAGATGCGACATGGCTCTAGTCTGGTGAGACCCCCCCCCCACACACACACACACGTTACCTGCCAGGGTAACTACAAGATAGGGTGCAATGGAACAACAGAAATTAGTCAACCAACTGACATCAACTTCCAAGAAGAGAAGACCTAGAGCCAGACTTCAACATCACAGCAACAGGTTTCAAAAGCCTCTCTTCAAAGGGTTAAACCAGAACCCTCAAGAAGTTTTGGTACCGTGAGTTACACCATGTGTAACATCCATCCTGGCAAAGCCAGGCAAGGCAGACAGACGAAAATTGTATTAGTCTGCTCTCCCTCGACTACTGCATTCTGTTGGCATCGGTTCAGCTCGGAGTCTATATTAGTCCGTGATTTGTTTAGCCTTTGGATTTAAGAGAATGGAAGTACTACGTGAGCAGGAAACAGGACACTCATCAGAAGCTGGGATCTGTCACCTCTCCCTTCCAGCACTTTTAATGACATATATCAACAGGTCCAAGAGAAATCAACATTTCAGGACTATCAGGTCAAAAGCGATATTCTTAGCACCACTTAACATGATTTGGATCGACCAGAAACAACTCGCTGGCTGTCACACAGCCTCCTCCACCTCTCCACCGCACCGCCCCCCCACCTGCCCAATGCTTCCAGTTCACAGTTGGCCACCTCCTCTTACACCCAACTAAAGATTCTTCCCTAAGCCAAAAACAAGAGCCAAGCTGGGGTCTGGGTGCCCATTACGCCTGACCAAGAAACTTAACAAAAAACAAAGGCTTGTCTTTCTTTCCATCATCTTTAAATCATTTTGGCAGCACTTCTGTTCATTTCTTTGCTTCCCACCTCCCCCAGTGAATCAACCACCACCAGCACCATCACCACCATCACCATCGTCATCACCAACATCACCACCATCATCACCACCATCATCCCCATCACCACCATCAATCCCCACCATCATCATCACCACCATCATCCCCATCACCACCATCATCCCCATCACCATCGTCATCATCATCTAGATTGGGGGAAGGGGCAGAGAATAAAAGACACAAGAGACCTACATATTGACAATTCAAGCTTCAGGATCTCTTGCATTTCCTACCTGAATTGCAATCTGGTGTTCAATCGTTTTGTACGCAGAGTAATGTGTGCTCCCGGACTGAAAATGGAGCTGTAGAAAGAAACCAAATCAAAGCGTTCTGCTTATGTCACAAACTACAAGAAAACATCTTAAGCAGTTTATGAATAGCAGACAAACCTTCCTAGATTGAACTGCAGTCTTGGCATTCAATCAAGACCTGTGTATTTTTATTTGTTGCTATGGATAAGATGACCATAATAATCAAAGGTAAAGTTTAAAAAAAAAAAAAGCACCTATTCAATAAGCAAAAAGGGAGGGGGAGGGGGCCAGGAGTGAGAATCAATGACATGAAAAGGAAAGACGGATGCCCATTAAAACATAAAGGAAGCCAGTGTGCTGAGCGGGATGCTGCGGAAAAATTAACTGTGGGCTGCAAACAGTCATCAGAATTGCGACATGGAGGCAAGAGGAAAGGTTGTGAGAAAGGATTCTGAGAAGCCACAAGACTGCAACAGGTACAAGCTCTCCACCATTCTAACAACTGGGCTCTTGCTCCCAAACACAGTTCTATTTTGGGGAAAACATATGTGGCAGGCAGAATTCAGGGGCCCCCCCAAAGCCTTATACATTCTTTTGCAATGACTAAGCTATCTGTCCCAGAACATCTTGCCTGCACTCTAGGAATCCACACTTCCCCAAAGAGGGAGCCAACCACGGCCAAAAGGCCACCGAGTGTTCTCAGGACCACCTATTCGGTGGCCCCTGGCTAAATGCTCGCCCCTGGCTCCCTCCAACTTTCCACAACAGAGGGTTAAGTGCCTCCTGGGCCTTTTGCTCTGAAGCCCTACAGAGCCCCCTTCAGAGAAGTGGGCAGAATACTGAGATTCTTCACCAAGTTCTCCTTTTCCCAAAAAATACTTGTTAATCTTGGGATCCTCCAGATGGGGAAAACAAACACCATCTGCTGGTTTATCTTATAAACAATACACCAATCACTAAAGGATCTCAACAGCATCTGAAAATGCATTTCAATTTGCAATACATGAACAAATGAGGAGGAATTAGATGGTCCTGGGAAATCCGTGCCCATTCCCCTCACACAACAGGCATCAGTGATGATTCCAAACCACTGCTATTCCTGCTCCTGTCCTACTGCAGTGGCCGGAACACTTCTCTCTTATTATAACAAAATGTAAGCTAGCTTGCAAGCGGGCTTCAGATCCAATTATTTTGGATCTTGGTCCTTGCATGAAAAATCATTCAGTCCACACAGGTTTTGAAAAAAAAAAAAAAAGACAAAAAGAAAAGAGAAAAAAAAGAAATTCACAGAAGAACTTTTGAACCAACTCAAAATAAACACAACACAGAAGTAGTCAAATTAAAAAAGTCTAAATTTTTATTGCTCATGGGAAAGGCTCTAAGTCCCCACTTTAGCATACAATGGGCTCTTATATCATTTTATCTACTCCAAATAAACAATCAAAACACTGCCTATATAGGAGTCTGCTTGCCCCCAAAACATATTAATCAAGTTTGAAAGGGGGCACAATACAGATGAGGCCAAAAAATACATTTTTTTTCCTTTACCTGTCAAAGCAGAATGATTGAACCACACTCCCTAAAACAACACAAGATGTACCCTGAGCAAGTGAAGGTAACGCCCCACCCCCTCCAAACCCCCCCCCCCCCCACTCAGAAACAGTTCGTCCAAGTGAATCAGGGAAAAAGAAAGATGAATTTGCACCCTTTGCCCCCCTGTCCTTTCTGTGAAAACTGCCAGTCAGGAAACAGCAATTGCACTAACTTGTGACAATTCCACATCATCTTAAAACAACTTTTGTGCTAGGGACAGGTTCCTCTGCGAGTTTGGAATTCTTGGCTGGAGAGGAGCTCTTGGGCGGGGGTGGGGGGGAGTTCTCCTTCTAGGTCGAGAGGCAACAGTAACAACGTGTCCCCCTTTTCACCAGGGTTTTATTCTCCTCTTTTCCAACTGCCCGATTCAGAGCTTAATGGAAACTTGTCCAAGCTTTTCTTCCCACAAACCCTGCAGAGCCCCTATAGGCAATCTGTGTGTAACCACAGGAATCTTAGATTGTCAATTAAAATTGAATGGACACCTGATAACTAAGGATACGTCGTGGAAACAAAATTTCATATAATCACAGTCTTATGAATAAATTAATGAAACTGTGGCTAATCCAAATTCAATTTTCACTTGTCCGGTTCCATTCTTAATCCTTATGTCCAATCACCACCCGGACAACACAATCCCAGACAGAATACCACAATTAAAACAGTAAAAATGCAGCTGCAACGTCCTTAAGAATCTAGTTGGACAAAGTTAATTTAACACACACACACCCCCCATCCTAACACCCCCAAGCAACGTAACTTCCCTCCTCAGGTGTCCAGCCACACAGAACAACCTGGACCAGCTCAGAAATATACACAGCACAGGTTCCAATCGGATCTTTACTCCCAGCCAGTAACCACTGTGTTGGGACATAAGGGGAGCTAAACTTCCCCCAGCTACAGTGACAAAGACTGACAATATTCTTGTTACTCCTTTGGATTTCCACCCCCTCTTTTCCCAAATACTACGTTCTTAAACATAAGACTTTCCACGGCTTTTTGACTTCCCCGTAAAACACAAAGATGCCGGGCGCCTGGGTGGCTCAGTCGGTTAAGCGACTGCCTTCGGCTCAGGTCATGATCCTGGAGTCCCGGGATCGAGTCCCGCATCGGGCTCCCTGCTCGGCGGGGAGTCTGCTTCTCCCTCTGACCCTCCTCCCTCTCATGCTCTCTGTCTCTCATTCTCTCTGTCTCAAATAAATGAATAAAATCTTTAAAAAAAAAAAAAAACACAAAGATGCCTTGTTCGTTATGGTCTAGCTTTTTAAGACAAAGACAAAATACAAGGACCCAGTAAAAACCTGGCATGCTGGACTGGAACAAGAATTTATTTATCTCTCTGTAAAAAACCTCTAAGGCAGGCAAGGACAAGAGATGGCAGCCTTTTGTTTTTCAGAAGATGAGGGGAGGGAGGTTGAGAGGTCCAGCACAGGCTCAACTGAGTTCAAGAACCAGGCTCCCACATGCCCCCAACCCTGGGACCGCCCTGCTCCTGGTCACCTGCAGCACCCCGCGTCACTTCCTCTGCCAGCAAGTATAGCTGTTACACCGTGGACATGCATCGTGTCCTCCCCATGGTACCTCCCTGGGGCATCCTGGGGTGTCACCACACGAGAACTCCAGGGTACTTTTCATTTAATTCCTTCCCATGAAACTTCCAACAAAATAAACCTTCCCTTCCTGTGTGCTTGTCTACAATGGCCACCCCACCCACCCATTCAAACACCCCCAGATGATCTGGCCCTCACTTGTCCAGAGGAAGAACCACGAAGATGGGGCGATGCTCAGCACGGGCTTGCACAATTCCCCGGCAATTAAAAAACCAACAATTGACAATTAACTGCTTCCCATATTATTACCGTATCTTGATGTCTCTTGTTTTATTTCTAATCACTACTACTGGCCCTTAATTTGATGTTGCAAATACAAGACCTCAGAGAGATCCAGAGGCGAGAGAAAAAGGAAAACCACTTTTTCAACCACAGAGATCTCATCCTCAAAGGAGACTGAAGCAAGTAAAACCCTGTGTTGGTTTTTCCAACACTAAGTGAACTTCCAGTGTGATGAAGATTAATTTTTTTAGACCTATTCACTCCACTAAATTGGGAAAAGGTGGAGCCTAGGCTTTATTTTCCATTTTATCACCTGGCTTTCTTTTCTTATTTCAAGAAAAAAAAAAAATCCAGATTCATTCCCCTTTTAAAAGGTTTTGGTTTGGGGGGTTTAGGGCCCACTTTTACCCTATAGCTATTACCATGAGCCACCTGATGCTTAATTCCCATGTCATTAGCTTAAAAGACAATACTTTTGCTGCTGCTAGTACATCTAAGACTTTTTCTTAGGTCATCAGTCCCTGTTCAGGACACAGACAGCACCCCTACTCCCATGCAGCGAACCACTTCCATTTAATGGGAAATAAACTTCTGACCAGGACTCTGGGTTATGGCCTGCCCTTCCAGAAAGTGCCAAGGGGGCTCTAGCTTCCACAAGGAAAGCAAAACCAGCACTGACTGGTAGGTATGCCGGCTTAAACATTCCTCCCCAGATCTCGACACCAAACATTTGTACCATCCTAAAACAACAACTTAACAAAGGCATCCCCTTTTCACTTCCTGGCATTCTCCTTCAGAAATTCTGCTGCAACAAAACGCATGCCTTTAGACACAAGAACAATCTCTCCTACTGTCTCAATGTTCCATCCAAGGTCTATTTACCCTCATTAATTTTTCTTTTCTTTTCCTCAACCTGAAACCATCAGCTATGAGTCAGAGAATGATCATTAACTTTTACAGCTTCTATACACATCCACCTACTCACATTTGGGGAAAGAAGACTTGCAACATTGCCTGAGACCAAAATCCTCCATGAAAGAAAAGGAGGGAAAAAAAATGACTTCAAGAAAGTTATAGATGTAGGTCTATGGGGGGTGGCAGGGGGGCTACATTCATTGTTTTTCCACTCAGTGCTGCAATCTGGTGCAAAAAGAGAAAAGTTGAACTTGGTTATGGTGATAGGCATTTCTGGGCTGATTTCTTAAGAAAAACGAGATTTTCTTTAAACATCAAAACATAATTAAAGTTCTTAAACCGGGGTGGGGGGGAAGAGGGGAATGAAGTGAATCAAGTTTCCTACTCTTGTACGAAATACATTTCTAGCATATAAAAACACGTGGGCTAAGGTGCTGAGACATGTTCCTAACATAGCATTTTTCATTAAAAGTTGCTACATTAACACTCTTAAAATGATGCCCTATCATTACTCCACTTAGCAGTCACAGCTCTGCAACTCATAACGAATTAATTTGCATTAATGTGGGTTTCATGTGTCCTTCCCTGGGTTTGCCATTGTGATTCGGGGTTTAATAAAACTGACAAGACAGTAACGTTACGCCTTTTATTTCACTTTCCAAAACAAACCAACCCACCCGAAGACCCACACAAATCCTCCCGATTTTTTAAGCATTTTGCTAATATATTTAGTACCTCATAATTGGCCCAGCACGCAGGGACCTAGTTATCTTCTCAGTAAATATTTATAGCATCATTCTTTCCCATTCATTCTGCATTTTCTTGGGAGAATCTCACTGTAGCCTACATCTGCAATTCATTGACTTTACAATTTACCACATGTTGGGATGGGAGAGGTCCTAGCTCCATTTGAATCACTACACAAATATGCAAGTGATTTATCGGTTTCAAACTGAAGGCTGCAAGAGAAGGGACTCCACTTTTCCTGAACATTACTTCTTCTGGCAGACCATGAACAATTACAGTTCGTACTAATTAAGCTCTGTAAATGTGCTGTGCCCTGTTAATGCCTACCAGGCCTCAAATTTATTTTCATGATGCCAAACTTTAGCGAGCAATTTTAACTCCTTCAGAGCTGATCCCACTAATAATAGCCATGCCCACCCCTAGAAACACAACTGTTTGGGGCGACTTCACGACAAAAAAAAAAAAAAGAGGATAAAAAGAACAGGCTGAATGACCAGCCCAAAATCAGATGTGCCTAAGGAAGAAAAACCTATCCTGGGAAAACCAAAGAACACCACGGCTGATAACCCGTTCATAGATCCCACAGCCCCATCTTTGTAATGAGCTGTTAAGGGATTCATATCTGTCCCTGAGGGCTAGTAAGTTTCTGCATTCCATTGATTAGAAAATAAAACCTTTCAGCCTCGGTCTTTAAGTTTGGGTTGGATGGTTGGATCCGGCCAGAAAAGACAGAGCCATCGGCCCCCCTCAACACTTAGCCACGCACCTCAAAATCCCACTCCCCCTTTACCATGTGGTCCCTTTGTAACACACACACACACACACACACACACACACACACTTGAACAGCCCACTTTTAAAAAAATAAATTAAAATCGGCAGGATAATTGGCCTACTCTCTCTCTTCCGGGTCTCCACCACAGATGCCCCACCCCCAGGCCCTCACACAAATAACTGATGGGAAACATTTATCTGTTGCTGGATAGAGCATTTTAGGTGAGGAATGGATTGGAACCACTATGCTGAGCAAAGCAAGTTTTTAACAGCACCCCCTGCCATGGTACTCCCACCTCTTGTAAGAAACTTTCAATCCCCAATTTCAATTGAGCCGTTCCCCCAAGCCCAAATTTTTGTCCCATCTTCTATTTTTTCCAATCTTTCTTAATCAAGCATTTATGCTGGCTACTTTTCCGTGTTTCCTCCCCCTCCCCTCCCCCCATAACAGTGCACTTTTCCCAAATGAGTGTCCTTCTCATCCCCAATGAAACCGCGAACTTTTTTTTTCTCATCCATTAAATTCCTTTAATCAACTCTCCTCACCCACCTTTTTTTTTAAGTCCTCACGTTAACTACTGCACTATGCACCGTGTGTATTTGCCCTTTGAGCTCAGTGGAACATCATATAAATTAAAGAGCAGTCTCTCGTATCCGGTTTCTTTAAGTATTCTAGGAAATATGCACAATATAGGCAATACAGTCCAAAAAGGAAAAAAAAAAAGAAAAAGAAAAAAAGAAAAAGGAGAAGCCAGAAGACAAGGAGAAAGATGCAAAGAGCTAGAGCAACTCTGCTTTTGAAAAAGGCATCTGTGCAGAGCCCCCACTGGATTTCCATCCCTGAAAGTGCTCTTTATAAATGTGTATAACAATAGCCTAGAGGAAAAGTACAAGTCAGCTGCCAAAGGAGAGGGTGTCGGTCTCAGTAAGCTCGGATTGTAGAGGTGGGGGTCACCGAAGGGGGGAGGGCAGCATTTGAGATGGGCTTCCCCCTCACCCCCCCATCTCATCGCTTGTAATTAGTGAGAGAAATTTGAGCTACTGCCAATGTCTGCGGACCTTGAATATTATAAGGCCAACGTGGCGTCAAATATCTTAACATTCATAAGTGTTATGGGCTGTAAATAAAGCCTGTGGATTTATGACCCAGTGGCGCTTGCCAGCAAAGGACTGGGGCACATTTCTTTCAGCAGACCTGTCGAGGTGCAAGTTTGCCTTTGGTTGTAAAATTAACCATTTCCTTCACAAATGTGCTCAATTATAAGTCAGAGTTGAAGATTTACTTACACGGTTGCCAATATTCACTCGCAGAAGAAACTCAGATGCCCACATTACACACCCCTTCAAAAAGAAAAGCCTCCAAGAATTTGATTCAACCCCTCCTTTCAAAACTTCTGAAATGTGTCACCTTAGAACAGTTATACAGGCGGTTAAAGATATTATCTAATTCCACTTACCAAGACTAAAAAGCTTATACCTACTTCCTTGGAAAGTGCTTATTTATTTGGCAACGCCATGGTTTAAAAAAAACCAAACCAAACAAAAAAGGAGTAAAATCACTCCTTGCCTGCAAAGCCTCCTCCCTTCCCCCAATATAATGTCATCTACTTCCTGTGTAGGAGAGAGCCTCTGCTAAATCCAGGTTGTCTCATACTTAACTGCCAATAAACCAACTTCCACATAACTTCCAGACAGCTGGGGAAAAGGTCCTCGGAGTTTTAGTCATGGTCCAGAAACACGCGTCCACACAAAAATTTGCAGCTGTCCTTTCTCTACAGTGCATTTTTAATGTGATTCGGGGGCCCCCGTTGTGAAACATCTGACAAAATGTAAAATCCTCTTAGATACCTTCTCGTTTACCCACTGTGCGTGTGTAAGAGAAGGTGCACCCGGATTTCTCAACCAAGGAAAATCTAGGCACTTTCTGCATGCACACAGGCACCTCGTGGGATGTGAGGAGGCATTCAAAACCTGCAAAGGCTTCTACTGTAATCTTTGAAAGCACAGCCTCTGGTGCAACTATTAAAATGCTAGTTTTCTAAAGCAAATATTTTTTTAATGGCGCGCAGAACTGCAGTTATCCTGGGCTGCTAACAGAACAGCATTCTTGATCTGCCAGCCCCCGGAAACCTTCCTGTAACTTTTTCACAGCTTGCTAAGAAACAGAAAGCTGACCAGCTTCCAGCAGTGACTCTAAATGAAATCCGTATCAGTAAAATTAAAATCAAGCTGGAAAACTCCTAGCAAGAACCGGGATTGTTTGCCTCCAAATCTTTTCTCAATCAGATAGGGGGCATCAGCAAAAGCTACTTCCCTTAAGCAGTCCAAAGTTTCCAAAAACACTTCTTCCAGATAAGCACTTCAGGCCCCCAGCTGCCTAATAGCTTGTTTCTGGGGGTTCAGAAAGCTTTAACTTCAACAAACTGCAAAGCGCTGGCACATTAAATTTATAATCATTAAAATATGACTTATTGGGTGAATGTTGAGCCCATAATCCATACTGCAGACATTAAACCCCAACCTATAAAGATTAGCACAGAATTAATACTGTTGCATTGAGATTGGAATCTAAACATGTTCGCCATAAATATTTCTGAAGGAGATGAAAAACAATTAGCATAAATACCAAAGAAGGGCAAGAACACCTGTTCTTTTTCAGGGCGATAAGCATTTTATTGTTCTCTATTTAAAATGTAATGACCTGTGTAATTACAGTAATATTACATTGTTATGTAGGGGCTTGGAATGTCACACTTTGAAAAGTGTTGTCAAAACAATCAGGGGTGAAGGTGGGGGGTGAGAGGACAACCAGGGAAGGACCACCATTAACCCTTCACACTCTAAGGTCTAAATCTTTTGTATTAGGAAGGATTATGTTGTTTGAGTGAGGAAAAAAACATTCATTTTTCACAAGCCAGAAAGAGAAGATGTTTGCCCGGCTAAGTAAAACCCCAATGAATAGGCCCCTCTCGGTTTCTTTTAAATGCTGGATTCCAAGTTCAAAAATGAATTCAAGATGCTGCTTATTTATTTGTTCAACCTAGTAGCAAACAGCTCAGTTAAAAAGCAACTAACTTTGGGATTAAAGAAGATGCGAGAGCTCTAATTATCAAGTCTTAAAAAGAAATCTCAGACCTAACTAGAATCGCAACCACCCTATTCCTACTTCTCATTTGGCAAGAGGGAAAAAGAAACGTGAAACTACTTTTTCCTATCAACTTTAATATGGTAACAATACTCTTATCTTTAGTATACAAATGTTACCACAGTTCTAATATTTGCTGTTCTATCACTTCCCATCTACTTAACTAGACCTCTCTCCTTAATGTAGTTTTGTATTCGAATCTGTCTTTTTAAAAGCCCTTCCTATTACTGTATCAAAGACTAAATTAAGGTTATGCAGAAAGCTTTGTCGGTTTTAAAATAAAATTATTACCATCGAGCTTTATGGCGTCTTCGGCAATTAAAGCATTATTCTTGAGATAATGTATTACTCATCATAGCTGATTTAACGATACTCCCTAATTCTTTACATTCTTAAATAGAAAAGCAGAAATCAGGGATCCGAAGAGTTTGCTTTTTTTAAAGGATGCAGCTGCTTACAGGTACACTAATAAGGAACGGAAACCGTAGCAAAAACACCACAACCAAGGAGGGTCGGGAAAAGAAGAAAGCATCCAGCTAGTTTGTCTTTATACCTTGCCCTCAAAAACATACTCTATGAAGCACTAAGAATTTCAGATGAGCATGAAAAGACCCCTATCTTGCCTATAGATGCCCTCGGCAGCTGTATCAAATCTGGAATTGCAAGCTGGCCCTCTGATCGAAGACGTCAGGAGTGACACGCAACCGCCTCTCGTCCCCATTTCTATTGCTCTGCTTACCGGCCTAAATAAATAACTTTAATTTTGGAGGACAGGATCTAACCCAGGTAACAGAGAGGTAGGAGGAAGGGGCAGTACACACAAAGATGTCTGTTGCTGTTTGACATGCAAATCTCAAAACTGCCTACTGAGCTCAGAAATGTCCTCTCATACTCGATCTGATGTCACAGCACAAGGCCACCCGCTACGTCCACAATTAAAATAACTACAGCGGTCTATTCCTATAATGCCCACAAAGGGGACGGAAGGTTGGGAGCCTTCCTTTTCGCACCGGGAAATCATTTATTTGCCTTTAACAATTTCCCTGTTTCCTAATTACAGCACAACAGTTTCAAGTGTTCAAGTTTTAGGCGACAGTGTGGCAAGATTGCCAGCGGTCAGACTGGGAGTTTGAAAAGAGTCAAGAAGGCCAAGAAGCCCGCCATCAAAGCTCAATATTCAGATGGCCTTTCGGATGGCTAAGTGGATTTTTAAATAATAACAGAGAGGAATCCATCGAAGGGGGAGGGGAGGAGAGTAAGAAATTCTCAGGGTTACTTTGGAATGTGGCTTGGTCGGGTTGGTTAGTACACAAACCCTCTGATTCTGAGCCGAATGCTCCCGGTTTAAGATGCCCACGAGCTCCCAAGAAAAATACAAGGTAACCGGTCTCTGCTTCCCCTACAGCTTTAACCCCACAGCCCGGCCCCTGCAGCCTGAAGGAGCTGGCCCTGTAGGAGGAGGTCGGGCTGAAACGCTCTACCAGCTTCCCAAGCATGCAGAAGCCTGGGTGCAGAAGCCTGGGTACAGGGAAGGAGGGAGGGGGGGGATAATTATTTCTCTTTCCTAGCCATAAAAAATGCCCGGTCTGGCATGCCCTTGCCCTTTTTGCCAGGGCCCAAAAAACAAGTAAAACCTGATAGTTAATATTTTAATGCTTAAAAACACTTGTAGATCGGATCGCCTCCCGTCCGGCCAGCCCTCGGCCATTAGCACCGAATCCACGGCGGCTGAACACTGGGTACATTATTTCAAATTGCTATCTCGAGTTACCAAAAAAGAAAAAACAAAAGTAGTGTGTGTAAATAAGGGGTAGGGGGACCAAACCAGAAAAGGTGCAAAATGACAATCCCGGGAAACCCGGCAAAACGTCCAGAGGTTGCTTCTAGAGATTGGCAATCCAGGCTTTTTAGAGGAGGCTGGGATTGGGGGGGAGGGGGTGGAGGGAGGGGTTCAGGGCGAGGGCAGGGGGCAGAGGCCAGGCGGAGAAGGAGATGAGCCTTATTAACAAAAGTCAGGGGTGGGTGCCGAACGCACGCTGCGGGAAGCACCCGCGCAGGCTGGCACGCCGTACCGCCCTGGGGCCCCCAAAGTTGGGTGGCCCGCGAGAAGCAGCCCACCACCTTGAAGGACAGGCGCCCTTGGCCTCCCTCACCTTCTACACATCCTTGGGCCGGCAAACCCTGGTCTCTGATCCACCCCCCAGGGCCCACTGAGGGCCTTCTCGGAAGCTGGCGAACGCAGACCCGGCTATAAACCCCAAGGCACCAGAATTCCCTGGAAATACATCGAGTCCGCTCAGAGAAGGCCATCCCCGCTGTACACAAACCAAGAACCCGGTCACAGGGGCCTCGCCATTCCGCGCGGCCCGGGAGAGCCCGCAGCCAGCGCGCCGGGCAGCCGAGCCCACCACCGCGCCCAGGGCGCTCGCGGCCCTGCGGGGTTGCCAAAGAAAAGCCAGCCCAAAGCCCCCAAGTTTGCAGTGGGACCAGTCTGGGAAGCGTGACCTTCCAGGGGAAAGGGGGGAGGGGGGCTGAGAGCCAGCGATCACCACTAGAAAGCTCAATAAATAACCAGCCGAAAGAGAAAGCCGAGGCGCTTCTCCAGGGCCCCGGGCTCCGCGCGCTCGCTACTTCTCCAGTCCAACGCCTGCAGGAAAATCCACTCTCTACCCCGCGCGTCGGGCGCATCCCAGTCACTCGGGGCAGCGGTAGCCAAGGGGTTAACCGGGGAAAACCCAAGACGCCACAGAAGAGGGAAGGAAGAGAGAGAGCGAGCGAAAAGAAAGAGCCACACAGTCATCTTCCCAGGGTGAAGAAACAAACAACACCACCACAGGGGGAGGGGGGAATCAGAGCGCAAAAAAAAAAAAAAAAAAAAGTTCTTCTCTCTCCCCCCGACCCAACAAAGCCCTGCTTGGAAAGAAAGGTCTCCCCAACATCACGAGGCAGCAAACTGAAAGCAAGAACATGGCGAAGTGCAAACAAATCCAGTCCACAAAAGGCAGAAAAGTTTGGAGAGTTTCGGGCTGCCTGGGCCGCGAGCGGGGGAGGGGAGGCGGGGAGGGGAGGAGGAGGGGAGGAGGAGGGAGGGGGCGGGGAGGGAGGGAGAGAGGGAGGGGAGGGAGGGGGCAGGGCAGGGGCCGCATGCGGGACCGGGCGGGCGGGCAGCGGGCGGGGGCCGGGCGCGGAGGCACTTACGGTTCGGGCGGTGGGCGATAGCGATCCGTTGGGGAGGTAGGGGCTCGTCAGGTCGGGGATCATGATGAAGGGGTAGCCGGGATACGGTGGCCCCTTAAAGAGCCCTCCATCTTGCCTCTTGGCCGCTAACATGGCGGGGCGGCGAGGGGACGGCGGCGGCCGCGCCGAGCGGGAGAGAGCGAGGAGAAACTTTTTAGAAAGTGCCTCAAGTAGCCGGGCGCCCCGGCAGGGCCGGCGCGCGGCCGGGCCGAGCGGGGCGCGGGGCCGGGGCGCGCGGGGCGGCGGGCCCGGGGGGCGGCTCCGGGAGGCTGCGGGGCGCGCGGGGCGTACTCACCTTCTTCCAAACTTTCCCGGGATTTATCTCGGAAACTTTCGGAGCGAGGCGGAGGCCGTCTTTCCGCCTTCCCGGAGGGGT
This sequence comes from Mirounga angustirostris, assembly GCF_029215605.1. Taxonomy (NCBI): domain Eukaryota; kingdom Metazoa; phylum Chordata; class Mammalia; order Carnivora; family Phocidae; genus Mirounga; species Mirounga angustirostris. The sequence continues at coordinate 137,620,139 of NW_026991714.1, read as the reverse complement.
GGAGGTAGGGAGGGCGAGGGGCAAACGCCACGCAGAGGGGGGAGAGGGGGAGAAAAAGGATCAGAGGGGTGGAGGGGTGGGGGGGTTGGGGGGGAGAGAAAACAGGGTTACAAGTTTCTGCAATGGTGGCACCGCGTTCACATGCCGCCCGCCCGGCCCCGCGGCGCCCCCGGCCCCGATTCCTCCCCTCTCGGCACCGTTTGCCAAGCCCAGGAAATAGACTCAAGACCCCACCAGCCCGAGGGGCTTTTCCTACCTCGGAATCAGAGGAGCTGTTTTGATTCGTTTCTGATTCATTGACTAGAGACGATTTGACATCAGCTAAATCCCTCTCTGCCGAGGAGTTTTCGGAGCTCTTCTCCTCCTGCTCGCCCTCGTCTTTGAAGGAAATCAGTTCGTCGTTGGCGCCTAGGTCATCTCCTCCACCGCCGTTCAGCTGCGGCATTTTTTTCACCCACCAGCAGCAATTTTGGAAGAAAAATGAAGGAGGAAGAAAAGCCAAAAAAAAAAAAAAAAACCCAAAAAGTTTTGCCCCCCCCCCAAAAAAAATGTTGCAAGAAAAAGACGAGTCCAAGGTGAACTTTTTTTTTCTGCTTTGGGGTCTTTTTCTCCTGGGGAGGGGAAAGAGGGAGAAGGGGAGGGGAAAGGGGGGGAGATCTTCTGCACGCGTGAGTTTGGGTTTCTTTTTTCTCTCGTTCCCAAGGATCCGATCAATGTGCAAAAAAATAATAAATAAAAAAGGGGGTAAAAAAACACACCACCAACAACAAGAAGTCAGATATAAAGAGCAAAGGGGGGGGAAGCCGAAGATACAGGAGGAGCTCGTGCCTCTCGGATTTGAGTGAGTTGAAGTTAGACTGAGAGCTTTTCAGTTCAAAGGCGGCGCTGATTGACAGATAGAAAAAGGGGGATCGAAATCCGGAGGAACGGAGTAGTCTGGGAGCGGAGATTATTGACAGGGCGAGAGGAACACACTCGCTTAATGAGATGCCGGGGGGCGGGTCCTTCCCGGTGACGTGTGCATAAATAAACAGCCGGGGTGGGCGGGGCGGGGGCGGCTAACAATGATCCTTTCGGGCGCCGGGAGAGGGAGGAGGAGAGGGGCGGGGGAGGAGGGGGGAGAGAGTCGGAGGGAGGAGTGTGCAGGGGGAGAGGCCTGCGCTGAGTGGGTGCGAGCCCGCGAGTCTGGGCGAGGGTACAGGACTCGCTCCGGGAGGGGGGCGGCTTCGGAAGGACAATGCGGAGTGGGAGAGGAGGGGAAGGGGGTGGCGACCGAGTCAGGAATCCGAGCCGAGGAAGGCGGAAGGAAAGCCCACTTGGGGGGCGGGGATGGGGAGAGGCCCAGAAAAAGTGCACTTTGGAAATATTAGAAATAAGTCTTAAGGAAGGGGAAAAGGAGGAGAGTGCTGTGGGGAAGGGGTGGGGGGGGGTGCTTAGTGGTTAATCCAGCAGGGAAGTCAGCCACCCTTGGGCGGGGGATCTAACAGAAGTGGTCAAAAAGAAAGATCAGCCCTCCACTTTCAGAGAGCTTGGGGAAGTGGGGAGCCGGGCAAAGTTCCTGGTCATTGGCAGTGAAAGAAACTATTAGTCCACGAGGTCTTCCCTCCCCTTTTTGTTTATTAATAGTGAGTCATTTCATTAAATCTTAAGTCTCACTAGAATAAATATACCAAGATGACTTTTTACCCAAAAAACAATCCAAATACTGTAGTGTTAGTCAGGGGCATTAAAAATATCCTTAAGGAAAAATACGTGGTTCTTTTCAATGTAAAGTGTTGTTCTTTTTTCTTTTTTTTTCCCTCTCCTTTGGTAACTGACGTTGGAGGTGGTAGGAAATGAGCTAGGATTCAAAGTCCTTTCTGCCTTTGGAGGTGAAAAGTTTGGGCGTTAACACCGCCAGGGAAAATAAAACTGAAAGTTCACCAACCTTTGGGATCGGTGGTGCTGGAGTCTTTCTCCAAGGGGGTGTGAAATGAAATCCCCAAAAGATGGGCCAAATAATCAAGATGTAGATGGCTCTGGCAGGAAATTGCTAACCAAGCTGATGCTGAAAGAGCTCGGGGAGGAGGTGGAAAACCTGGGGTTTGAGGCAGGTATTGTTTTTAGGCACTCTCCTGGGGAGCAGATTTGCTACAAAATGGGGAACAGAATTATGTTAAAGAGGAAAAGACCTGACTCTCCCAAAACATAGTCTTCCTGGATGTTGGAGCAGGGACACTCATTTTCTTGCAAATATCCAATGAGAAGTGGACCAGAAACTAAAACATGAAAAGGGAGACAAAAAAGAAATCAATAGGAATTAGCAAATTATCTGTTCGGAACAATGTTGGTCCGCAGTCTATATGATATACTAAATTATCCCACCAATTCCTAAAAAAAACTCACATGCATTCCAACTGGCCCATCAGCACCTAAGGTTTCTAAAAGAAAGCAAATTTACCATATAATATTTAGAGAGTTTGGGTTTCAGCAAAACTGTTTTATAGGCTAAGGTCTCAGAAAGAAGACTACTAAAAATAATGATACCAAGATTGACAAGGCCAATGAATTCCCCTGCACTGGGAAAAATTCGCAACCACATTAGTACACTAAAGAGTAAAGACGCAGGCAAAATAAAATTGGGGGGGGGGGGCTACAGAGGAGAATCACTGTAACTCCCAACTTTAATATTAATCAGAAAATCAGAAGTAGAGTGAGAAGGAGCCAGAAAAGAAGTAAAACAAATGTGTACATTTAATCAGACAGGATTGCATAGGATACAAAGCACAGGGCTAATTAGTCTCAGCAGGTAGGACTAACCTTCAGACTTCATAAATAAATAAGGCGGGCACAGTTTCTGAGAGGGAGAGTGGAGACAGAAAGGGGATTATTTCAAGACACCAAGTAAAAACATGAAGAATGAAATGCTTCACTGTTAAATCCATGTACAAATGGATTTAACAGTTTCCTTTTCGTAGGTCTTTTCACTTGGTTGCCTTTAGATTTACACATTTAGCGAATGACCATAGCTTTTCACACTTGCTAATTGTCACCTGCATACCTAGTGTGCCTGAGTTCTGTGTACAGCACAGACTTTCCTAAAGCCTGTTTTAAGGGCTTATTTACTTAAACTGGAACACATTCATAGTAACTCAATTTTATGGCAATTTCTTTGTCCTGTGCGGTGGTATTTTTTTTTTAATCTAACCCTGATCTGAATTAAGTTGGATAATGAGGTCTTCTATGTCCTCTATAGGACTACCTGGATAATAAAAGCTCATAAATACACTGAATGGAAATTTTGAAGCTTATTGTTTTTAATGTCCTGGCCTGCATTTTAGCATATGTAAATACTAACGGCTTTCTTCCGATGATTAGTAACCTCATCCATTTTGGCATATCCTCATATTTCTCATTCAAAGGAAACTCTTGAATCTTTCCTTCTTTAAATCTCTGATTTAATTAAGCAATTAAAAGTTATTCCATGAGAGCATATGTGCCACATTTAATTTCATTGCTTCGTGCCATAAAAAGGTTGGGGAGACCTGCAAGATCTCAGAGGGTCAATAACCCCCAAGTCTCTGGAAGGGCTTCAGGTGATGCCCGGATGGGAGGTGGGGGAGGGAGAGAGTGTGGAATTGCAATTGGCAAAAAGCAGGGTAATATAATACATTTTTTTTTAAGTCAGGTTGGCTCACAATGTGGACATGTATTTTATAGATTTGGTGTGGAATTTTAAACAACAGTTGGCTTGTGTCCCGGTGTGGAGGCAACTTCTTTCTCCAGATACTGATGACTCCTAATTTACGGGACCATGAGTTCTGCCCCAATAGCAGGGGGTTCGAAGAATACAGGGAAGAAAGCAGACCAGTTCTGACTTTGGCCTGAGCCAAGGGGTTTTGCATATTGGGAGGAGGGCAGGGTGGGGAAGAAGTTGTGACCTCTTTCTTGGGTGCCCATTCCTGGGGCCAGCCCAGGTCCTGAACTCTAAGGAGACTATGCTTCAGCCTCTCTCTTCCTGCTTCTCCTCCTCATCCACTGCCCTTCTGCTTCTTCACTCTTCTGTTTTCTCCTCCCCTTCAGCTGTCCTTCTATTAAATCCCTGTGGACACATGTTGGTATTAGTAATCTGCATTTTCCCTTGAAAATTAAGTGAACAGGTCCCCTTTCTCAGAGATATTTCCTTGCTCATCAAGGATGCAGATCATTCTTCGGATGTTGGTTCCCCATAGGGGAGCCATTGCAGAGTGGTAGGTGTCCTCCAACCAATGAGAACGTGCTTGATGGGGATGGCGGAAATAGGCAAACGTTACCTCTGTCCTCTGAGAACTGTCTCACCTGACAGATGAGGTGGTTGGACTGGGTATTTCCCCGGGTCCTTCTTTAACACCCAGGGGGCCCATGATTCCATAGTTTCAGCCCACACCCTAGTTATGCTAAAATGTTCACCAGCACACCAACAAAGAGGAGAAAGCATGTTGGAAGTTCAGCTTTGGAATTTAAGAAAAACAAGGAGAGTCTGCTCAGATTCACCAGAAGTGGAGAAATACATGTTGACAAGCACACTCAGCTCCCCCAACCGCTCAGCCAGATTCCACTCAATGACCCTCAACAGTGACGTGTACATGTATGCGTGTGTATTTGTTCTGTGTGATTTTTCCTTAAAGACCCGGGTTCCAAGATGGATGATCTGCTACCCACTGTGTTGGACTTATCTATGCAGGGAGTGTGCTGACTGAGGGAAGCCAAAAAAAGAACCTTAAACATAAGGAAGCTATAAAATGGGGAAATGTTTTGAAGCGAAGTCCTGCTTCCACTGTGAGATTTTTCTGTTTGCTTTTTGTTCTGCGTGGGTGATGGTTCCTTATTTGGACCTTGAGGAAAGCTACTCCCTGAGCCAACATAGGATCACTAAAAATTGGACACCTCGGAGAGTTTTCAATTTTAGCAGGAGGAAGGGGTAGGCAAAAAAGGCCCACTTCACAGGCATCCTTTTATTTTTCCCCAATGATTCTGTCAAGGGACATGGAAAGGCACATCCCCTCTCTCTTGAAACCCTGAGGAACACTGTTCTGTTCTGGCATTTTTCTGAAGTGCCTGGCTTGATCACCTTGCTTCAGCTAATGACAGGTCTGGGTAATAAAGTGACAATAATGCCTGATGATCCAAGGGTTAATGGGGAGATGTAGGCATTTGTACAGAGTTTCATCATCTGCCTTCATAAGCTGATCACTACTGCTATATAGGCATTTGTGACAGGAGCAGCCTTTCAAAAGACATCAGTCCTCCATAAATATACCTTTCTTATTGACAAGATGTCTTTTAACCCTAATGGTAATGGAAGAAGGCCAATAAATGAAACATTTACTGCATAACTTGCCTTATTTTGGGGTGGTGTACAATTCCTTTCTAGCTGTCTCTAGAAGATGTTTTCAGCCTAATTTGCTCCCTAGAAATTTCGCTTGCTACAGTTATACATCTATGACGTCTTATTGCCTGAAGCCAAGTCTGCATAAGAACTTTCTTAAGATATACTTATCCTAATGCCAGGCTACAGGAACTGGGCTGCTTTATGCTGAATTATTTGTGCTACCCTGATATACAGGATAGAGACTTCCCGATAGTCATTGCCAAAGGGTAGGTCTAAATGTTTCTGAGAAGGGGGGGAAAGGCAGAAAAAGGTGAAAAAAGTTTCAACTAGGTTGATTTGTAGAAGTCTTTAGAATTAATAATTGGGTCTGTATTTAATATATTAAAATGCCTGAGGTTTTCTTTTCCTTCTCTCTTTTTTTTAAATAGTTTCAGTGACCCCATCCTTTCTTACAAAGCCTCCTTGCTGGCCCAAGCCCATTGTTATGTTCAGAAATGTCATGCATATCCAAGCATCTTCCAGAAAAACATGGGCACTTTAAACTGAGGCAAAGACAATGTCAGCCAGCATGGAGCCCTCTCACAAGGTGGTTTACATCTGTTCAAGGGACAGAGCAGGTGAGATTTCAGGAAAGGACAATACCATTGTTCCCCTTTGTAACTTATCTAGGTGTGGGCTGACGCACCTGCTTCTGGCCAAAAGCATCATGGGATAAAGGAGGTGAAGGATCCAAGGAGACTTCCAGGTCCAGAGTGCGAAGATTTTAGGCTTGGTTCCCCACCCTCCCAGCCCCACCCCCAGAATCCACAGCACGTTTGAGCCGTCGTCTATCCTTGAGGAAGGACTAAATCTATGTTGATCGAATCACTTGAGACTAGACTGGAATCAGCTCCCCTTCTTTCCCCCTTGCAAAAATCCCAGTTGTTTGTTTAAATTCCAGTGATATTCGTGGATTACATTTCCTAATGAAACTTTCATCTGAACAGGGAAAAGGAAGAAGGATAAGTGATGAGTCCCGGGGTCCAGAGTGAGTTTGGATTGCAGTAGGGACAACAGCCTGCAGCACAGGGTTCAGCAAGAGCGAGGCTTCCAGTCGACTGTCATCTGGAGCAAACTCGTCTCTTGGTAGCCTGAGGGCACACTGTAAATACCTAGAGCAGGAGGGAAGGCATTAGTCGTTATTTCTTAAAGGTTCCAGGATGCCGAGAGTGAGAGGTTATAATGACCTCAAAACCCCTTAAGAAGAACAGGTGCCCCTCCTAGCAACCTCTGGCTTAGAAACGCGGTCTTTCTCTTTGTGTGTGTATCCAGACACTGATTCTCCCATGCTTTCTATCGATGGTCAGGTTCTCAATGTCTGTGCATAGCACAGGCATAAACATTCCTTGCTCCTACACAGCCAAGGGCTCTGCTCCTGGAGCAGCCCAAGTCCTGGGCAGGGAAGAACCAGCAGAGATCCCACCCATTCTCCCTCCTCCTTCCTGCCAGCATTCATCAGGGGCAGGAAGCCTTGCGAGTGATGGTGCCTCTGTACGCCCGTGAGACCCTCATAGCTCTGCAAGGCCCTGCTGCCCACCCCACCCCCAACAGCCGGGGTGATGACTATTTAGAAGCCAGATGGGCATTTCTTAGGGAAGGATCTGCTATTGATGTCTTTCAGCCTTTTGTTCTTTGAGGGAACCCTGCCTACCCTCTGCCTGAGAAGCATCTTTCCAATATGATCTCCTGGCTGTTCATGTTATTTTCTGCTGGCTAAAAAAAACAGCATGTACTATAGAGTTCTTTTTTTTTTTTTTTTAAAGATTTTATTTATTTATTTGAGAGAGAGAATGAGAGACAGAGAGCATGAGAGGGAGGAGGGTCAGAGGGAGAAGCAGACTCCCCGCCGAGCAGGGAGCCCGATGCGGGACTCGATCCCGGGACTCCAGGATCACGACCTGAGCCGAAGGCAGTCGCCCAACCGACTGAGCCACCCAGGCGCCCTATAGAGTTCTTTTTTTAAAAGTGAAATTGTTCGTGAGAAATACTTGAAAGGATGTGCTCCAAAATGTCAACAGCACTTTCTTTTCTAGACGATGGAATTTTGACTTTCATTTTTATACTTTTTTATACTATCTGGTTTTGTTTGGTTTTAACAACTGGGCATGGGTTATTTGCACAATCACAAAAGGAAGATAATGCTTTTTTCTCTTTTCAGAAAGAAATGCCTTGACTTTCCTCCTCCTTCTGTCTTGTATACGTTCCAATTCACTCAAACTGGGGATATTTCGAGGTACTTGTTGCTGACATTGCATCTAATATATAACTTTGAACCTCTGTCAAATTTACTCTCATACTTGAATTTCAAAGCACATCAGTGACAAAAGAGTCCATCTCATGCTTTTAAGTCGAAAATTAATAACAAACCCCATCCAGGTGCACCTGGGCGGCTCAGTCCGTTGAGCGTCTGACTCTTGATTTCAGCTCAGGTCATGATCTCAGGGTCCTGAGATCAAGGCCTGCGTGGGGCTCCATGCTCAGCAGGAAGTCTGCTTGAAATTCTCTCTCCCTCTCTGTCTGCCCCTTCCCCCCTCGTGCGCACATACGCGCTCCCCCCCTCTCTCAAATAAATAAATAAATATTTAAAATAATAATAATAATAAACCCCATTCACCCAAAAGGTGCTCAGAGACCTGTCTGCAGGGTTCACGGCGGCAGCGCGCGGCATCCTCTCTTTGTTAAAGGGGACTGTCTTTCTACCAACCCTTCCTCATACATTGTCTCACTTGCTGCTCATACCACCTTGTGAAGTAGGGAGGGCATATATAATTATCCCTATTTTACAGGTAAGGAAACTGAGGGTCCAAGAGATGCAGGCTGACCAAGCATCCCCTGGCTGGTGATAGCCAGGCCAAAACTGGAGTTCAAGTTTCCTGATTCCTGAGTCCAGGTCTTTCTTTTGCCACTGGCTCCCGGGTCAACCCAACAACAGGATTACCCTCATGATTTTTTTCTGTGATACATTGGGGGTATAAAGAGGATCTTGGCAAAAATATAAATAGTTTCCTTTAAATTTTTTTTTTAAAGAGGCAGATGCTTAACCATCTGAGCCACCCAGGTGCCCCAAAAATATAAATAGTTTCCTTTGAAGTAAAACTCACACCCAGCCCTCAGCTGCACTATGAAGTGGAGAACATTTGTCCTCAAGGCCCACCCCCCTCCCCTGCACGTGCAAACACACACACACACACACACACACATTTATGCTTCTGGGATGCCCAGGGCTCTCTCTTCAACTTACCCCATTCCTTACACTCCCCACCCCAAAACTGTGCCAGGGTTTGTCAACCTGGGTGCCAACGATATTTCAGACTGAGTAATTCTTTGTTGTACAGGAGTGTCCTGTATGCTGTTGGCTACTGAGCAGCATCTCTGGTCTCTCTCCACTAGTTGACATTGGCAGTGTCTCCTCAGTTGTAACAGTATAAAGTGTCTCCAGAAATTGCCATAAGTCCCCTGGGGGTGGGGGGTATGGAGCAAAATCAGCCCCAGAGGAGAAGCACTGCTCTATACCGAATGCCCTTTGTGGAGGGAATATGATAAACTCAATCATTTTAGTAAGTCAGTTAGTTTTCAGACCATCTCCCCCTTCCTGCAGTCGACACGGGGCTGGCTCAGAATGGCCTGGGGACTTTCTCTAAACTGTGGCATTTCCAGTCCCTGGTGAAAACCTATGTCCCACACAAAAGGGCATCTTGATCTCACCAGAAGTGTTCAAATCTTGGCTGTGCCATGTCTGAATGTGTGCCCTGGAGCCCACCTAAAAATCATTGACTCTCTTTACTCATCTATAAAGTGTGGACATAAGACCTACATCTGAGTGTTATCATTAGGATTCCATGAAATAATATGTCAAATTGCCTTGATTGCAGAGGCCTCCAATCAGGGCAGATTTTGTTTCTTGCCTCCCGTGTCCAGATGGAGATCAAATGCCCGGATTCAGCACAATCCTGGCACCATGAGAGGGCTCAGTAGGCCTTCACTCTACACTGTTATTCTGTCCCTCCTAGTTACACCTCTCAAGGGTAGCTGGATTATACAGAGGAAACGTACCTGCACTCAAAATGAACACATCTGGAATGGTGGCTTTCACACCAAAGACAAGCTGGAGAGTTGCAGGGAAGACTCTTTAGGATCTCTTTGTGGTGCTGTCCATTGGGAGGGGGCAATCCCACCGTAAGAGTGTCCCCAGTCACCCTCCTCTCTCTCTCCCTCCAAGCAAATCCCTCCCACCCAGTTAGGGAGGGCAGCAGGACAGATTTCAGTCCATTAAGCAGCTGACTTGGGCTCAGGTCATGATCTTAGGGTTTTGGGATTGAGCCCTGCATTGGGCTCCATGCTCAGCAGGGAGTCTGCTTCTCCTTCTCCCTCTCTCTCTGCCTCTCCCCTCACTCATGCTCTCTCTCACTCTCTCTCTCTTCAAATAAATAAAAATCTTAAAATTTTTTTTACAAATACAGGTGACCCTCAAACAATGCAAGGGGTAAGGGGTACACACAATAGAACATGCACATTTAAAATTTTGACTCCCCCCAAATTAATTATTAATAGCCTACTGTTGACCAGAAGCCTTACTGATAACATAGTCGATTAACACATGTTTTGTATGTTGCATGTATTACATACTGCATTCTTACAATAAAGTAAGCTAGAAAAAAGAAAATGTTATTAAGAAAGCTATAAGGAGGGGCACCGGGGTGGCACAGTCTGTTAAGTGTCTGACTCTTGGTTTTGCCTCAGGTGGTGATCTCAGGGTTGTGAGATTGAGCCCCACAACCCGCTTTGTGCTAAGCGGGAATCTGTTTAGAATTTCTCTCTCTCCTGCTCCCTCTGCTCCACTCCCCCCCGCAACACGTGTATGTGCTCTCTCTCACTCTCTCTCAAATAAATCTTTTTTTAAGATTTGGGCAAGCAGGGAGCCCAACGTGGGGCTCAGGTTCATGACCTGAGCCAAAGGCAGCTGCTTAACTGACTGAGCCACCCAAGCACCCCTAAATAAATGAATCTTAAAAAAGAAAGAAGAAAGAAAGAAAGAAAGAAAGAAAGAAAGAAAGAAAGAAAGAAAGAAAGAAAGAAAGAAAGCTAGTTCTAAGGAAAAGAAAATACATTAACAGACCTGTACTGTAAAAAAAAAAATCCACAAATAAGTGGACCCTTGTTGTTCAATGGTCAACTGTACTCTCTGAACTTCTTATTAAAATTTCCTGCCCTAAAGAATTATAAGTCAAGTCTGACGTTTGTCTAGCCTTTTACAGCTTTAGGAGCACTTTCCAATAGGCAAGCAGGACAACGAGGGGGTAAGTCACGTGGGTTCTAGACTGATGGGTGTGAACCTGTCAGAGCCATTCATGATCTGCCCGGACCGAGGTATCTCAGCTCTCTGCACTCACACTTCCTCTTGCACAAAGTGCAGTGAGGAGGATAGATTTTGTTAAAATGATTTCTGTTTTACAGATGAAGAAACTGAGACTTGGAAAAACTGGACCCAAAAAGCTACTGTTTGAACCCAGGACTCCTTTCATATATCATTCTAGTAAAACTTTTAAAACTTTTTGTTGAAGGAGAACATTCATAGAGTAAAGTACACAAATCATAAACATTCACCTTGCTGAATTCTTACTAATAGACACACCCATGTAACTATCATCTGGATTAAGATAATAGGATATTATCCAAACCACAGAAGCCATCCTCATGTCTCCTCCAAGTAGGGTTGCCAGATTTAGCAAATAAAAATAGTGCCTAGGACATACTTAAAATAAAAAATTATTTGCTTTTAATCTGAAATGCAAATTTCACTGGGTGGGCTGTATTTTATCTGGCAATCCTACCTCAAAAGCAAGCTCTAGTCTTTTATGATGCTTGATTAGTTTTGCCTATTCTTGTACGGCATAGAAGTGGAATCATATAGTATGCGCTCTTTTGGTTCTGGCTTCTTCTGTTTAACAAGTGCGTGAGATTCAACCATGTAGCGGGCAGCATTCCACACTCAGCCCACAGCTTGCGGGCCAGGGACCGGGAGGCCTCTTGGCGCATGCTGAGTTGCAGGGGCTGCTGAGCCGCCCACGGGTCACGCCAGAAGCCTGCTCGCATGCCCCAATTCAAGAGGTTCCTCCAGGACCCGGGAGTGGACCCTTATTGCAGTGAAGGGGGGTGCGGCTCACTAGGGATGTGACCCACTGCTTTGGGTGGAGGAGCCTCAAGCTGGTGGGGATGGAGATGCTACAGGCACCAGAGAGAGGCCTTGCCCAGCACTACCCTGACCTGCCGAGGAAGCCCTTCTGCCCAGCCCTCATCCTCTACATGAGCTCCGGCCCCATGTGGCTGTGGTCTGGGAAGGCCCCAATGTGGTCTGCTCCTCCAGGGCCATGACAGGACACACCGACTCAGCTGAGGCTGCCCCAGCACCATCAGGGGGGACGTCAGCATCCATATCAGCAAGAACATCATCCATGCCAGCGACGCCATGGAGGGGGCCCAGGGGAGACCCGGCTACAGTTCCAGAGCAGTGAGCTAGTGGACTGCTCAGACGAAGGCCACCAAAGCAGCATCCACCCAGCCCGAGCACTCAGGCCCTCAGCCACCCCAGCAGCCACCCAGGATCAACCATCTCTGTTGACAAGGACTTGAGCCCACACGCATGGTCTCTCTGTCTGTCCCACACCACCTCCCTGTCCACCTTCTGCCCCACCCCAGCCCAAAGGGATTGAGCAACCAACTTTAAGTGCCTCTTAGTATCCTAAGCCAGCAAGAGATGGGACCAAAGCCTTTCCTTTTTTTTTTTTTTTTTTTTAAGATTTCATTTATTTATTTGACAGAGAGAGAGCACACACAGGGGGAGCGGCAGGCAGAGGGAGAGGGAGAAGCAGGCTCTCCGCTGAGCAGGGAGCCTGATGCGGGACTCCATCCCAGGACCCTGGGATCATGACATGAGCCGAAGGCAGACACTTAACTGACTGAGCCACCCAGGCACCCCACCAAATCCTTTCTGTACTGAAGTGCCAGACAACCTTTGGAGTGTCTCCAAAAGTATGTAGTGTGACTTCTCCTCCCCGAAAGAGGGGGGGACATTAAATTCACCATATTGTCTATGGGGGTGGATTTCTTATTAAACTTTCTGCCATCTCTGAGTAAGGGATGAGGACTTTATGCAAAGTTGTAAGAATTCGAGAGTATAAATAAAGCTTACCCTTTGTCTCTCTCCCTCTCACACTCACACACATTGTAACATTGTCACAATGTAGCAGCAATTCTTTTTCATTACTGTATATAATGGAAAACAAATTTGTTTTTTTTAAGATTTTAAGTAATCTCTACACCCAGTGTGGACTGGAACTCACAACCCCGAGATCAAGAGTTACACACTCCACCAATGTGTAACTCCACCAAACTGAGCCAGCCAGGCACCCCATCTACAGTGGAAGACAAATTTATAATATGTAATCAATATAAGTTTATTCATTGTATATTGTAAATATATATGTATACAATGGATATGAACTTTTAGGTTGCTTTTAGCCAAGGCAAAGGGGCTACTATAAATCTTCTTGTTCAGGTTCTTTTGTTAATATATGAATGCCTCTCTATTGGGTATACATCTAAGGGTAATATTTCTGTAACATTAGTGTATGCATATGTTCAGCTTTGATAGGCAGTACCAAATTTCTCCAAAGTTGTTGAACCAATTTATTCAAGAATGCACAGAGAGATTCATTTGTATCACCTGGTATTGTCAGTTTACTCCCTTTTATGGTTTTAATTTGCATTTTCCAAATAACTCATGATTTTGAGCACCTTTTCACATGCTCACTGATGATTTAGATGTTTTCTTTAGTAAAATGCTTGTTTAAGACTATTGCCCATTTTTTAAAAATGGTGTGTCTTTTCTTATTGATATGTAAGAATTCTTTACATATTGTAGATATAAGACCTTCATCAGACATAAGTTTTGTAAATATCGTCTCCTTGTCTGTGGCTGGTTTTTTACTCTCATAATGGTACATTTGGACAAACAGAAGCTTTTAACTTAAATGGGTATTACTTTTGTGTGTTTGCTGTTTAAGAAATCTTGACCTCTCCCAAGGTCATAAAGATATCCTCCTATGTTACCTTCTAGAAGCATTTTCATTTTATTATTCACATTTAATAGAGCTACTGGACCTATTTCTTTGTCTATCATATGTACAATCCAATTAATTTAAAAATTATTTCCCAGCTTCATAATCCTATAGAATCTGTGTTCATATTTGCTAATATCATCATTAGATAGTTCCTTTCAATCCAATAAAGAATTACTAAGCATATACCCATGTGCCAAGGCACTGTGCTTTATACTAAGAATTTAAAACTTGAACTCATGGGGCGCCTAGGTGGCTCAGTCAGTTAAGCATCTGCCTTTGGCTCAGATCATGATCCCAGGGTTCTGGGATGGAGCTCCACATCGGGCTCCTTGCTCAGGAGGGAGCCTGCTTCTCCCTCTCCCTCTGCCTGCAGCTCCCCCTGCTTGTGCTCTCTCTCTGTCAAATAAATAAATAAAATCTTTAAAAAAAATAAAATAAAATAAAACTTGAACTCAGCATGGTGGTGATTTTCTCAGAGCCCCTACTCTAGCTTGTGGTCTGTCCAGATCCATCTACGTCTCCTGCCTCCACCCACCATGCCTCTGTTGATCCCCTTTAGGGGCAAAGTCCACTCAGATTTGCTTCTAAGGCTGGGGCTTGATGCCTGTCCTCCAGAGTCTGGGCAGGAAGATGGAGAGCATACTGGCAAGTGTTGGTCTTTTGCCAACTGAAGTTTCAAAGAGAGAGCCTGAAACCTGGATCATTTGTGAGTTGCAGGTCCCTGTGCCAAGTTAGAGCCTACATTCCAGGCAAGTCAGTGGTGACAAAGATCTGCTGTCCTGTCACTTGGATTGGCTCAAAAATGCTTGGAGCTGCTAAAACGTCAGTAACAGGAGAAGTGATAAATGTAAATGACTTATGGTACCTCATTGTATCCTAACTATTCTGCTTTGCTGACCTTACTAGTTCCTCCCATCAATCATCGATCACATAAATAGCCAGCTACCCGTTCTCAGACAGGAGAGGATGGTCAGTAAAGGAATAGCAACCTTCACCTCAATTCCAGCATCTGTCCTTTGGAGATTTGGGGAACATAAACCTTTAACATAAACAAACCCAACCCCCTACTCTGGTATCTTAGGCTCCTTGTATCTTAGGACTCTCTTTGGGGATTGGGGCTCCTTATCTGGTTCTTCCCAGCCCCTGGCCACCTCAAATTAGAACACCCCACCCTCCCCAGGGAGCCCCAGCCTCTAAAATTCACCTCCAACATTGATGGCTCCTGTCCCAGACAAACTGAACACAACTTCTGCAAGAGATGGGGTCTAGACAATGTGGGAGAAGGGGGCTTACTCTTCCATTTTCCTGATATATTTTCCCTCCACTTTCCTGCACCAGCCACTTCCCAATCCCTCCAGTGAAGACCCTGAGATATTCCAATGATGCTCTCCTACCTAGTGCTCCCTTGCTCAAAGGAGCTCTACCTGGGTGGCAGATAGCCCTTTCCTAAATAGAGGGAGGATTACAAGAGTAGGGGGTCAAAGCCACAGAACTGAAATGCAAATGTGGGTTCTTAACTCTTGATGTATTTTTAAAAAGCAAGGGAAGACTGAGAGAGATTTTCCTGAGAACACTTTAAACTTGAAAACAGGGGCACCTGGCTGGGTCATTTGGTAAAGCATGTGACTCTTGATCTTGGGCTCATGAGTTCAAGCCTCATGATGGCGGGTAGAGATTACTTAAGGAAAAAAAAAAAAGTTTGTTAGTGCCCAATGGTGACGGTTAAAAGTTGAATAAAGATTTAAAAATAAATAAATAAACAAACAAACAAACATGAACATGTACCAGGAATCTCTGACAGCATTGGTGTGTGTTTCTGATTTGAAGGTGGGACAGCAAGGAAAGCATCTGTGATGACCAGGCCAGAGGCAGAAAGGAACCTTTACTGGACCTTGTAAGGAGGGCAGCCGAGGGGAGCAAGACCAAAGGATATTCTCGGAGCAAACAGAAGGAGCCTGGAGGAAGATCACAGACTAGTGGGAGGCAGGCCTCCAGGGTGGCCTGACCAGGAACGAGTCAGGGAAATAGTCCAATCCCTGTTGCAGGCCAAATACCAGCATTTAAAGGGAATTAGGGCTCCTATGAGCAGCATGGGGGGGGGAAGGGGGGAACTGAGTTAACTGTGCTCTACACTCCGAAGCTCCCACTGGGAACTCAACAGGGAAGACCTGACCCCTTCAGAGACAAAGGACTCAGGAGGGCTGAGTCCTATGATCACGGCTCATAGAAGGTGCTGGAACCAAAGGGAACTTTTCTCTCCATACCTAAGCCAAGGGGCCCCTAGCAACTCCAGGCTCTATTTAACTCTGCTCTACTTAATTTCCTCAAGATAAAGTACCCTCACTGTGGACTCTAGCTTGCTTTCTCTGGAAGCAGCTGGGGGTGGCCTTTATTAAGGAAATGTTTCCTCTTTGACATAGGAATGACTGTTAGGAGGAAAGGCGGGAGATCTATTCTGGAGAGTAAGTCAAGGGGGTGGAGTGGGCATATCCCACGAATCCTTCTGAAAAAGGATGCTACTTATTCCCAGGGCTCAGGCCATTATTATTATTATATTATTATTATTATTATTATTATTATTATTATACCCTGAGGCCGTCAACCCTACTGAGGGAAGGAAGAGAAAACTGGTGATTGCCATTTTCGAGAAATAGCTCAGCACACTGAACTGCTCCTCTTACCCCAGGTTGATCCCAAAGGCTTTCCAGGAGTTCCTGATGTGCACATAATCCAGGGGTTTGTGAACTTCAGGGCAAAACATTGCATCTATATTTTTACTGAGCTCTCACTGAAATTTAGCATTTCCTTCTATTATCAATGTGGGCAACAAACCGTAAGAGCAGCAGTAACTGTGACCATTTTAAAAAAATATATATATTAACTTTATATTTAAACATTCCTAATTATTTCATGTGTTTCAACAAGCACATATTACTTATAATATGGGAATAATAATAAAATATAATTTATAAAACCGAAAATCTATAATTCTCCAAACAACTGCTAGGCCTAAATGTATTTCCCATATTATGTAAACAAACTTTCATAATATAAAAAAGGTAGAGAAACCACTTAATCCACTTTATGAACTGGCCTTAATCCCCAAGCCAAAACTAGACAACGACAAAGGGAGTAGGCATAAAAATAAAACTTCAGCTCTTCTGGGCGCCTTGGTGGCTCAGTTGTTAGGTGTCTGCATCTGCATTCGGCTCAGTTCATGGTTCCAGGATCCTGGGATCGAGCCCCGCATCGGGCTCCCTGCTCCGCGGGAAGCCTGCTTCTCCCTCTCCCGCTCCCCCTGCTTGTGTTCCCTCTCTTGCTGTGTCTCTCTGTGTCAAATGAATAAATAAAATCTTTAAACAAGCAAACAAACAAAAACTTCAGCTCTTCCAGCATACCTCCTCCAGCGATGGTGATATGAATAAAACAGAGTTTCTCTGTCCATTTCTTGGCTTTGCTTCCTTAGTGTGGGCCACCATGACAGGAACACTACTGGAAATCACAAATATTTTTATGTCACATAATGATAGTTATGGAAACATCAAAATATCATTTATATTCATCATTAATTCTAAGTCACAATAGTTCTTAGACTTGCCTAGTAAAAAAACAAGTAATTACATCACAGATTTGTTTTTAAAAAACAGAGCTGTATTTCAATATAATCGGGCTCTTTTGTAATCCTCTATGTATTTTTGATTTGTTTTTCACTTCTAACATCTTTATGGAGGTACAATTGAGCATATGATAACCTACCTATATTTAAAGTGTACAACTGACCAATTTTGACATAAGTCTACACTTGTGAAATCATCACCACAATGAAGAGAGTGAACTTGTCCATCACTTGCTATGGTTTCTTCATGTTCATTTGGAACTCCTCCCATCTGCCCCTCCTCAAACCCCAAGCCCCAGGGAAATCTAATCTGCCTTTTCTAGAACTTCATGTAGAGTTATACAGCATATACTCTTATTTTTAAATTAGGCTTCTTTTATTTAGCATAATTATGTTGAGATTCATCTCTACTGCTTTGTGTATCACTGGTTTGTTGGGGTTTTTTTTGTTTTTTCCTGAGTGGTGTTACGCTGTGCAGTTAAACATTGTTTATCCATTCACCTGCTGATGGGCCTTTGTGTTGTTTCCAGTTCCTGGCGATTCCAAATGAAGCTGCACTGAACATTGGTGTACAAGTCTTTGTGTGGATACGGGCTCTCCTTTCTCTTAGGTAATGACCTAGGGGTGGAACGGCTAGGTCAAATAGGAAGTTTGTGTTCAACTTCATAAGAAACTGCCAGCCTTCTTTCCGAAGCGTTGGTAGCACCTACATTCCCAACACTGGCGCACGAATACTCCGTTGCTCCACATCCTCAGCAACACTTGGTGTGGTTGGTCTTTTTAATTTTAGGAACGCTAATAGATGTGAGGTGGTATCTCATGGTGGTGTTGCTTTGCACTTCCTAGTGACCAATGGTAGTGAGCTTCTTCTCATATGCTTATTTACGGTCTGTATCTCTTCTTTGGTGACGAGTCTGTGCCAGTGTTTTGCTCGTTTTCTTTTGGATTGTCTGTTTTATTATTGAGTTTTGAGAGTTTTGATATGTTCTGGATACAAGTCCTTTAACAGATATTGATCAGAAAATGTTTTTCTCCCATGTTTGGCTTGTCCTTTTGTCCTTTTGATAGTGTTTTCTGAAGAGCAGAAGTTCTTAATTTGATAAGGTCCCAGTTTATCAATTTTTGTGCATATGTGGATTATCTTTTCAGTGTCAGATCTAAGTCATCCTTGCCTAACCAGGGGTCACATAGATTTTTCCCTGTGCTTTCTTCTAGAAGTTCTATAGTTTTACGTTTAACATATAGGTCTGTGACCCATTTTGTGTTAATGTTTTTTATACGGTGCAAGCAAGCTATAGATCTAAGTTTTTATTTATTTTTTCATACAGATGTCCAATTGCTCTGGCACCATTTGCTGAAAAAATTATGCTTTTTCCACTGAATTGCTTTTGCATTTTTGTGGAAAATACTTGATTATATATGTATGAGTCTATTTCTGAACTCTCTATTCCCTTCCATTGACCTATTTATCTATCTTTACACAATACCATATTGTCTTGATTACTGTAGCTTTATAATGAATCTTGAAGTCAGATAGTGTTACTCCTCTAACTTTGTTCTTTTTAAAAAAAGTTGCTTTGGCTCTTCTTAGTCTTTTGCATTTTCATATGAATTTTAAAAGCAGCCTGTTGATTTCTATAAAACAGCCTCCCAGGATTTTAATAGGGATTGCACTGGATCAAGGGATCAACAAACTTTTTCTACAGTGGGCCAAATAGTAAATATTTTACTGTCACAACTATTCAACTCTGCCATTGTAGCATGAAAGCATCCACAGCCAACACAGAAACATAGGAGTGTGGCTGTGTTCCAATACAACGCTATTTATAAAAACAGGTGGTGGGCTGGATTTGGCCTACAGGACAGGGTTTGCCTATTCCTGCTACAGATCAGTTTGGGGACAACTGACATCTTAACAAAATGGAGTCTTCTCACCCATTAATGCAGTCAATTTCTCCATTTATTTAGATCTTCTTTAATTTAAAAAAAAAAACTTTAATTTTTAGAATATCTTAGATATACAAGAGAATGAGATGTTAGTATGGAGATCCCCATATAATGGGTGCCCAGTTTCCTCTCTTGTTAATATCTTACATTAGTATGATACATTTGTTACAATTAATGAACCAATATTAATGTAACATTATTAGCTAAAGTCTGTAGTTTATTTAGGTAGTCTTAGTTTTTACCTGATGTCCTTTTTCTATTCCAGGATTATATCCAGGATATCACATTATATTTAGTTGTCATGTCTCCTTAGATTCCTCTTGGGTATGATGGTTTCTCCAATATTCTGTGTTTTTGAGAAGTATTTGTCAAATATTTTGGAGGATACCCCACCGTTGGAATTTTTCTGATGTTTTTCTCACAAGACTGGAGAAATGGGTTATTAGAAGGAAAACCACAGAGGTAAAGTGCCATTTTTATGATATCGTATCAAATGTACATCTATCATCATGATTTCTGACTGTTGATGGTGGCCTTGACTTTCTGGCGGAGATGGATTTGTCAGGTTTCTTCACTGTCAAGTTATTCTCTTTTTTCCATCTTTCCATACTACACACTTGGCTTTTGTTTTTGATTAAAATGTTAGCATTTTTTTTAAGTAAACTTTACCCCCAATGTGGGACTCGAACTCCTGATCCTGAGATCAAGAATCACAAGCTCTACCGAATGAGCCAGCAGGGTGCACATGCCCCTATACTGTGCACTTTGGAAGGAAGTCACTATATGCAGCTCATATCTTAGGAATGAGAAGTTAGAACTTCTCTAATTTATTTGAACAAATTCTATCATTTTTAGTGCACATCTTTTGTCAGATTTATCCCTAAGTATTTTATATTCGATGCTAGTCCAGAAACTACATTGTTACACTATTGTAAATGTTTTCACATTTCAATTTCCAGTTGCTCTTTGTTAATATATAGGAATACAGTTACAAAATGACTTTCTTTATTTCTGGCAATATTCTTTGCTCCTAAATCAACTCTGATGCTAATTTAGTTACTCCTTCTGTTTTTAAGATTTTATTTATTTATTTGAGAGAGAGAGAGCATGAGCGGGGGTGGGGGGGCAGAGGGAGAGGGAGAAGCAGGCTCCCTACTCAACAGGGAGCCCCATGCAGAGCTAGATCCCAGGACCCTGGGATCATGACCTGAGCTGAAGGCAGACGCTTAACCAACTGAGCCACATAGGTGCCCCGAGATTCGTGTTTTTGATTCATGTTAGCATTGTATATCTTTTTTAATTCTTTTGCTTTTAAGCTGTTTGTGTCTTTATACTTAAAGTCATATCTTATAGGCATCATATAGATAAGCCTTGCTTTTTTATGCAATCTGACAATCTTTGCCTTTTGATTGGAGTGTTTAGACCATTTATGTCTAATGTGGGTATTGCTACGGTTGGATTTAAATCTACCATCTTGCTATTTGTTTTCTATGTCGCATCTGTTCTTTGTTCCCTTTTTCACTTTCATTTGGATTAAAATGACATTTTAATGATTCCATTTTATCATCTGTGATAGCTTACTGACTCTAACTTTGTTATATTATTTTGATGGTTGCCTTAGGGTTTATTTTTTTATTTAAAAAAAATTTTTTAAAGATTTATTTATTTATGAGAGAGAGAGAGAGAGCATGTGAGCAGGGGAGGAGCAGAGGAGAAGAAGAGAGAGAATCTCAAGCAGACTCCCCAATGAGTGTGGAGCCCAACACAGGGCTCAATCTTACCACCCTGAGATCATGACCTGAGCCAAAATGAAGAGTCAGACACTTAAACTGACCAAGCCACCCAGGTTGCCCTTGCCTTAGGGTTTGTAGCATATATCTTTAATATATCACAGTCTTCCTTCAAGTGATATTATTTTCTTTACCTATGATGTAAGAACCTCATAATAACATACTTCCATTTTTCTTCATTCAGCTTTTGTGTTATTATTGTCATATATTTTACCACCACATATATTTTAAACACCACAGTACACTGCATTTTTGCTTTAAACAAATATATTTTAAAGATATTTAAGGGATGCCTGGGTGGCTCAGTCGTTAAGCATCTGCCTTCGGCTCAGGTCATGATCCCAGGGTCCTGGGATCGAGCCCTGCATCGGGCTCCCTGCTCCGCGGGAAGCCTGCTTCTCCCTCTCCCACTCCCCCTGCTTCTGTTCCCTCTCTCACTGTGTCTCTCTCTGTCAAATAAATAAATAAAATCTTTAAAAAAAAGATATTTAAATAATAAAGACAAAAATCTTATTTTTACCCATGCTGTTAACATTTCTAGTACTCTTTATTCTTTTGTGTAGATCTGGATTTCTGATGGATATTTCTTCTTCCTGAAGGACTTCCTTTAACATTTCTTGTGCTGTAGGTATCCTGGTAATAAATTCTTCCAAATTTTGTATGTCTAAAAAGTTTTTGTTTTACTTTTGGTTTTGAAAGATTCCTTTGCTGAGTATAAATTTCTAAGTTGCCAGTTGGGGTTTGGTTTTATGTTTTGCTTCAGTACTTTAAAGATTCTAAAATTTTCTTTAAGACAATCCACTGTCTTCTAGTTTGTATTGTTTTCCACAAGAATTCTCCTGTCATCCTTATCTTGTTCCTTTGTGTATAGTATGTCTTATGTCTGGCTACTTTAAAATTTTTCATCACTGGTTTTAAGCAATTTTATTAAGATATACCTTGGTAGTATACATTTATTCAGGTTTCTTGTGCTCGGGGTTTGTTGAACTTCTTAGATCTTTGGGTTATTTTTAAAATCAAATTTAAAAGGTTTTTGATCATTATTTCTTCAAATATTTTATTCTTTGAGGACCCCAGTCACATATTTTGGGGGCTATTTGAGGTCGTCTTATAGCTAGCTCAGTGATGCTTCAGATTATTTATTTATTTATTTATTTATTTATTTATTTATTTATTTGGAGTGTGGAGCCCAACGTGGGACTTGAACTCACCATGTCCAGTGTGGAGCCCAATGTGGGGCTTGAGCTCACCACCCTGAAATCAAGACCCAAGCTGAGATCATAATTCCAGTGCTTAACCAACTGAGCCTCCTAATTCCCCCTATCATCAGTATGGTATCATTTCTGAATCAGTTTTGATTGATCAATGTTCATATGCATTATGGGATTTATTTTCCTGCTTCTTTGCACCCTGGTAACTTTTTACCCACACTAAAGATTGTGAACTTTACTCTTTGGGGTGCTGGATATTTTTGTATTTTTGCAAGTATTCTAAGTACTCTTGAACTTTGTTCTGGAACATGGTTAAATTGCTTAGAATCAGTTTGATTTTTTTTTAAATCTTATTTTTAAGGCTTGTTGGGTGAGACCAGAACAGCATTTAGATCAGAACTAAATTTTCCCAACTACTGAGACAATACCATTCTGAGTACTCTACCTGATGTCCTGTGGATTTTGAGATTTTTAGTCTGGTTGATGAGAAGAGGAACTGTTCTTGACCCTGTGTGAGCTCCAAGAATTGTTTCTTCCCTATAGTCCTTCCAGGTGGTTCTTTTCTTGCCTTGCGCAGTTTCTTCACACAAGTGTGCTGACTAGTACTCAGTTGAAGACTCAGTGAAAACCCTCTCCAGATCTCTAGAGTTTTCTCTTTGTGCAGCACTCTCTCTTCGATATTCTGCTATGCAAACTCTAGCCACTTTGGCCTCCCCTTTCTCCCAGCTTCTTCTCCTCAACTCAGGGAGACCGGGGCTCCCTGTCCTTGCACATAGTTTGGAAACTCTCCAGGCAACCACAATGCTGTCCTACTTTGTTTCCCATCCCTCAGGGGTCACTGATACTGTTGCCTGATACTCAGTGTTTTAAAAACTATTGTTTCATATACTGTGTCTAGCTTTTTAGTTATTTCAGGCAAAAAGGTAAATCTGATCCTTATTTTAATCTTGGTCAGCAGTGGAAGTCTGCAATCAGTTGTATATATTTTATTTAATGTATTTAAAAATATATATAGGGGCACCTGGGTGGCTCAGTTGGTTAAGCGACTGCCTTCGGCTCAGGTCATGATCCTGGAGTCCCGGGATCGAGTCCCGCATCGGGCTCCCTGCTCAGCAGGGAGTCTGCTTCTCCCTCTCCCACTCCCCCTCTTGTGCTCTTTCTCTCTCTCACTCTCTCAAATAAATAAATAAAATCTTAAAAAAATAATAATAAATAAATAAATAAATATATATATATAGAGGGAGAGAGAGAGACTCTGAGAAGGTGTCCATACCCTTTACCAGATGGTCAGAAGGGACCATGACATGAAAGAAGGTTAAGAACTGCTGCTCAGTACCTCAGGTATTAGTCTGTATTTTTAAAAAGTAATCCCTATACCCAATGCGGGCTTGAACGCACGACCCTGAGATCAAGAGTTGCATGCTCTACCGACTGAGCCAGCCAGGCCACCCCATTACTTCATTTTTTTTAACCTCTCCCCCTTCCAGGGGCATAGATTTTGTGTGGGACAGATGGGAAAAGGCCCTCATTGCTTTTAGGCCTTCAGAAGTTGGTGTCCAAGCATAAATGAGAGCACGACCATGTTCTTTGGGAGGTTTGGGCTTGTGGGTTCCCCCTGGAACAGGTGTGGGAGGAACCTGATTTCTGCTCTGCTCCATGTTGGTTTTGTTTTTGTTGCTTCTTGCAGAGAGGTTTGTAAATCTGCATGCTGTGGACAAATGTGTTATGAAGTATTAATTTCACATCAAAACTGGTTATGAAACTTTCTTTTCTTTCTCCATGCCCCTCCTGGAAACCCTTCCCACCCCATTGCAGACTCTGCCCCATTTCCCCCTCCTCCATAATTAGGGTTTATGCTTCCTGAACCTGAAAGCCTTTGCCTGGTGAAGGAATCTATGTGCACCCTACCAGAGCATGTTTTGTTAATCCTGGTGCAAAGTCAGAACAGGTTGGAGGTCTCTCCTTCCTCTCACTGACAAGGGAGCTGAAGGTAGAGCTGGCTCCCACCTGGAAACTATTCATTAGTTCTGTATTTTGCCCAGAATTCCAAGTCTCCCCTAATTTCTTTTGGAAGACTAGAACTATCTGAGCTGCTCTGTAGGGACAACTGCAATGAACCCATTAGCATTTGTAAGCAGGTCTGTGGGAGCCAGGCAGAAGGGATTCGTTCTATAGAGATGAACATTAACACCTTCCCCAATTGAGCTCAACTGCTACTCCAGCATCAAACTCAGAAACACCTTTTTCTGTTTCTCTCTTCTTATCTGGATTTAATAGTTCTGCCCCAGGGGTAACACAGCCATCAGCAAATCATAGCCCAGCACAAGGGACTCCAAAATCCAGCCTTTGGCACCTGTGCATTTTTTTCACTTAATAAATGAATGAGGGTGCCTGGGTGGCTCAGTTGGTTAAGCGACTGCCTTCGGCTCAGGTCATGATCCTGGAGTCCCGGGATCGAGTCCCGCATCGGGCTCCCTGCTCAGCAGGGAGTCTGCTTCTCCCTCTGACCCTCCCCCCTCTCATGCTCTCTCTCTCTATCTCATTCTCTCTCTCAAATAAATAAATAAAATCTTTAAAAAAAATAAAATAAATGAATGAGCATCTGCTGTATACTAGCCACTGATGATAGCATGATGAGCAAAAACGAACTCTGCAGTTCCTCTTTATGGGGGGCTTACCATCTAACTGAGAGACAGACATTGGTGTGTGTGTGTGTGTGTCTGTCCACATACACATGTATGTATGTATGTATGTGTATAAATATATTTATGTATATATATATATACACATATATAATCATACACATATATTTATATATGTACATATATAAAATATAACTGTGACAAGAATCAGAAATCATAAGCTAGGGGGAACTGACCTGGTCAGGGAGTTTGAGAAGTCTTCCCTGAAGAAATAACAACTCATCTGAGATATAAGGGATGATTGGCATTAATGAGGGTTAGATGGGAAGGGATGGTGCAGGCAGAGGAAACAGAATGTGCAAAGGCCCTGTGGCCTGAGGAAGCAGGTGTGTGTGTCAGATTGTATTTTTTAATGATCACTGCATCACTATGGGGTATCCCACAGCTCTTACAATGTGATCCTGATACTCATCCAGGAAGATGTGGGGTCTTTTTCTTCTTAAAATTTGATGGGCCTGTGACTACAACAGAGATGAGGCCATATGACTTTCAAGACTAAATCTACAAATCTTGTGCCTGGCTCTCTTGGGGCCTAGCCACCATGCTGTCAGGCTGCCATACAGCCACATGGAAAGTCCCGGCTGATGACCCAGCTGGCAAAGGGCATCACCCTCCAAACATGTGAGTAAATGAAACTTCAGATGATTTGAACCTCTGAAGCTGATGTCAGTGGAACAGAGATGAATTGTCCCCACCAGGCCCTGCCCAAATAGCACATTTGTGAGCAAAATAAATATTGTCATTGCTTTAAGCCACTAAGTATCAGGGTGGTTTGTTCTGTTGCTGTGAATAACAGTATGTATGGGGAAGTATGAGAAAGTCAGTGGAAAAGAGCACAAACAACTTGGAACATTATTCTGTGAGCTGAGAATGGAAAAGGGAGCAAGTGCTAGATCCAGAACTTGCTAGAAGCCCAATGACACTACAAGAGCACCCCCTCAGAGCCCACAAAGACCTGGGGGCCCATGGCTTGGCAATTGGAGTGAGGGCTGGATTTCAGCCCTCACTTACGTCTCAGCCAAGCACTCCTGTTCATGGCACAGCTATACAACTATGCTCTGGGGCCCTGCTAGAATACACAAGGCCTCAGAGACTGAGTTAGGGACTTTGTCTTTATTCTAGAAGCAATGTGGGACCAGGTAAAGGGACCAGCAAAATTATTCCTATCATTTAAGTTCAGAAGCTCCCAAGAGACTTCCAATAGATGATATCCATAGACCTCAGGTCCCATTCCAAGGTAGAAAATGGGGCCAGAAAAGTCAGCCTTCCTGTTCTTCAATATTTCTCTTTTACAAAGGTGGAGATAATTTCTACCTACATACTAATCCCAGTTTTGGCCTAACCCAGAATAATTAAAAGATGGCTAACAGTGATGATCACACTAAAATCTAGTCCCTTGCCTTTTTAAGCTTTTGCCTTTTAAGCTATTCTATTGGCTTAGTTCTGACCCAGTGTCTCAGATACTTTAGATCTGGATTTCTCCTCACATCTTTGCATCCTCTTCCCCCTCATTCTGTTTCCTGTCACCAATAGCTAAGAGAATGACCTCCAACATCCTCCAAGAACGTGGTCAAGCTCTGAGTCATGACCAGTACCCTCCCACATGGTGGGCCATGTACAGAACAAAGAATAAGATGAATAAACCATGGTAGAAGGCACTTTTGGCTATCTGCACAATGCATTCTCTCCTATCTTTCTGGATAAGAACAAGCTGATTTTGTTCACCTTACCCAAGTGATTACAGCTTGTCAGGAAGTTTGGACTTCTCCTAGCCCCAGGACTTTGAAGCTTGATTGACCTAAGCAGATCATGGTGGTCTCATCCTTCTTGC
Source organism: Mirounga angustirostris (assembly GCF_029215605.1). Taxonomy (NCBI): domain Eukaryota; kingdom Metazoa; phylum Chordata; class Mammalia; order Carnivora; family Phocidae; genus Mirounga; species Mirounga angustirostris. Next base: position 137,593,533 of record NW_026991714.1, on the reverse strand, counting down.
CAAATGAATGGTTTGGACTTGAACCAATGAGATGTGAGGGAAAGTCTGCTGGGGAGCCTCTCCAAAAGTTTTCCTTGCTCATGAGAAGGAATACAGAGCTCGGAGGATGCTCTCGTTTTCATAAGACTCCCAGAGCTGTAGCTGCCATCTTGAGACTATGAAGGAATCTCATGTAAGAGGATGAGTTCACAGGCTGAGGATAATAAAATGAAAAGATGGAAATGACCTGCTTCATTGAAGATATCATTGAACAACTAAATTACCAACCCTGGAGTCATTCTAACTCCAATTGGTTTGTCATATAAGGTAATAAAAGATCTTATTGTTTAAGGCACTTTATGTAAATTTTCTATTGCTTCTGACTAAAACATCCTAAACTGATACAGCTCCTCTTGTTGTGAAATCCAGATCATATACTTAGATTTTCTTCTTCCTGTGAGCAGAAGATGAGGAAGACACACTAATATTATAAGCACCTACTGTGTGTCAGACATTGTGCTAAATGCTTTCCGTTTAATATTTACCCTAAGGTACTCTATGGATTTTACAACATGGCTACAAATTCTTTAATGCTTTTTCCACCAAGAGATAGGATTGTTCTTTCATAACTGATCTTTTTGTTTATATTTAATATATAAAGTTTCATAATCGCTGAGCTCAACAATAATTTGTGAAGTTGTATGCATAAATAACAATCTGATTTTTCTCTTAAATACAATGATTCATTAATTTTTTTTTTAAAAAGAGGTGGGCTCTATGTCTCTCTTTCTTGGATCTGGGTAGAGTTATGAGTATTTTAACCAACAGAACACAGTGAAAGCCTCAGTCTTAAAAAGTTGTGCAGCTTTCTCTTTGTTCACTGGAGCCATGTAAGAAATTCGATTATCCTAAGACCACCATCTGAAAGTCCTGGTGTAGGTGCTCTGTTTGACAGCCCCAGCAGAGGCCAGTCTGCCAATCATGCTTGCTAAGGCTCCAGACATGTGATGATGTCATCAAGAACCTCCAGAGCAGCCTACCAGCCAGCTATGTACCACCAAGTGTCCTCAATTGACGCCACATGGAACAGAAGAATCGCCAAGCCATGTGCTGCCTAGAATGGCAAGATATAATAAAATCGCTGTTGTTTTAAGCTACTACATTATTGAGATACTTAGCTATACAGCAATAATCAGCATAAGATTGGCTTTGTTACTTTTTCTTTGCCGATAGTAATAACAAAACCAAAGCTCAGGCCATTAAGTAGTGGAAGCAGGATTTCAATCTCAGTTTGTGTGGCTCCGAAGCCTAGTCTCTTCCCAATACGCTGTAATGCCTGGATCCTTCCTTGATATTCAGGCACCAACCCTGGCCTTTTCTCTGTTTTGACTTCTGGTTCACAGTCTGGCTTCATTCTCCAGATTTACGGTTCCTACCTGACACTTCTTTCTACATGGTTAGACTTTCCAACTGAGACCATCCATTTTGTCCCTCTCTACCAGCTTAATCAGTGGTGTGGCCATTGCTGCCTGCCCACTGGTATTCCGGGCGGCTCTGTTATCTCCCAAACTCAATCCCTGTCAGATGTAAGTGTTGTGCTCATCATTTCAACCACACACTGTCAGTGAGTGTTTGTTTAACTCCAGGTAGTCAGATGGGTACTTGGGAGGCAAACACAGAGTTCCACCTCAAAGAGGATGGGATATGGAAGTCTTAACATTCGATTTGTTAACAGAGACACCCACGTAGAAACATCTAGGTGGACACCGTGTTCCTTCAAAGGACGTAAGACATTCCTTCCAGAGTTGTGCCATGTTCCACAATTCCCCAAAAACTCGTCAGTTGTCATGGGTTTTGTTTTGTTTTGTTTTGTTTACCATATGAAGGCATTTTTGACCTCTGTCCCTAGCCTGGTTCACCAGATGTGGCTCTGAAGACCTTCGCGTTGTTCTTGCTCCCTCTCTGAAAGAGCAGAGCTTGGTCACCACTGAGGAATTTGAAAAGATGTAGCACTGGTAATCAGGACAACCTTTGCTTTCTCTTTAACTCTCATGGGTTTCCTTTGTGTCTCTTCTGTTGTTCTTATCTGTTCTTTCATCCATTTCACACTGCCTGTGCTTACCTCACTGGGATCTCGAGTCCTTGGGCTTTCAGGGATAAAAAGCTAGTTGGTCCTTGGGCAGCCTCAAGACACTGGCCAAAAAAATCCTCAAGCTCACATTTCCTTTGTGCCCCCTTCACTAGTTAGCACAGGAAACTAGAGGACTTCTGGGACCAAGACAGTCTAATCAGACCAGACACAGAGAACTACCAGATAATCTGACACAGAAGAACATAGAGTAGGAGCTACATGGAATGTTTTGAATAGAAGTGAGCACATCTTATTTTATAATTCCTGTGGACGAAAGGAATGGAGAAAGAAGATACACACATACTGGCCCAGCTCTACCACCTACCAGTGGGATGACTCTGAAGAAGATTCTTAACTTTTCTGACCCTTAGTTTCCTTATCTGTAAAATGGGGATAATAACCGTATCCACCTCACCCTGTTGTGAGGATGCAAGGAACTCATACAAGTCAAGCATGAAGCATAGTGCCTCCCATGGTGGAGGCTGAATGAATGAAAGCCATAAACCATTATCATCATCACATCCTCATTGTTGTCTCCAAGTTCATACAACGTGCCCTCTCCGTACCTTGAATGGTTTCCATCCTGTACTCTTGAATGGAAGGGTTAACTCCTGGAAGGCACCTTCTAGTTCCTGGTCAAATACAGCTCTGAAAGCCTGGATCAAATGACTGCAGGGTTTTCCTTTCCAAACCAGTGGTCAGGGGCTCTGACTGCCCCCACCTGCCCCCAAAGGGGTGGGAGCCTGTTCAAGGAGGAGCCAGGTGGAACTGGATTTTCTTCCCCTGTTGCTTTAGCATGATTTGTCCCTTGGTCCTTTGTTCTCCCAAACAAAGCCAAAGGAAAACTTCCCCATCTTGTAAATACTATGACTCCAAACCCAGGCTGTGGTAGTGTGCTAAGTAACCTCCACCTGAGGAGGGCACAGAACACGCCCCCAACCGCTCCCCCACCCCGCCCCTCTGCCCGTGCCTGTGAACAAATGAATGAAATGAATGAGTGAGTGGATGAGCAGAATGCAGGTGAGGCCAATTTTTAGCCCCAGGCAATCACTTCATCCTCCAAAGACGCTAACCCTTGGGTATCCTTCTCTCCCTCTTCCTTTTCCCTTCCCTCTCCCCCAGTCTTTCCTTGTTTCCTACCTTGGTCAGTAAGGACTTTCCACGGTCTTGTCATCCGTGGCTCTTTCCCCCAGGCCTGGAAAACAGATCTATTCAAAGTTTAAAAAAAAATTGGGGGCACCTGGGTGGCTCAGATGGTTAAGCGTCTGCCTTCGGCTCAGGTCATGATCCCGGGGTCCTGGGATCGAGTCCTGCATCGGGCTCCCTGCTCAGCGGGGAGCCTGCTTCTCCCTCTGCTTCTCTATCTCTGTCTCTTATGAATAAATAAATAAAATCTTAAAAAAAAAAAATTGGACAGACACCTAGAGGATTATGCCAGAGAAAAGCCCTGCAGAGATCTCAGGTGACTGACCGCTCAGGCAGCCGCGAGCAGGCCTACCCCGTGCATCACCCCAGCTCCAGCAGCCTCTATATAAACTTTGGAGAATGTCAAGGAATGCAGCTTGTGAAGGAGACAGCCTCCTTTTTTAGACTGAAGTCTCAGATGGATAATGGAAGGCAGATAATAGAGGGTTCTTATATATCAATTAAACTTGAGACAAAGCCTTTCCACCTCTATTGAGGACTCATGTCTGGGGCCTGAGAGATTAGAATATTAGGAAAGAACTGTCAAAAAATGCATCAGGTTGGCTTGCTCTACAGACAGGTATTTATTTGCCAGTAAAAGGAAAAGAAAAAAAAAATCTCAGCAGGCAAGCGGTCAGAGATAGTGGACATTGCTTTGGTTTGAGAAAGCTCTGGATGAAGCTGCTTCCTGGATGTGGATAACATAATAGGCTTTGGGGAACAGAATTAGTGGCTGGCCCCCACTTTTGGTAGCAGCTCCAGATGTGAATTATGCAGTTCCGGATTGATATGTTAAGGACTGGAGTGATTTCTCCCTGTGTCTTTGCAACCTCGGAACCATCTTCCTTATGCTTAGGGCTAGATGGCTCATCGCATATGGAAACATCCTCCTCCTTTTGAATAAAAATAAAAACAGCCAAATTAAGAAGCTTGGTGAGCATTTGGCCAGAAAAAAATGTTAGCTGGGCATCTCGAACTGCAGATCCTTCATCTATAAAATGACTGTAATGATAGGACTGTGTATTTTTCGTTTTCAAAATATTTTCATATTTGGTCTTTGAGGTAAGAAAGACAGGAATTAAAGGTCCCCTTTTAATTGTGATATGTATTAGTACCATTTATAAAAAAGGAAACCGAAGTCTAAAAAGTGAATGGGGTTTCTCTGTGGGAATCTAGATGCAGAAATAGAATTCCATGGTGGCAAAACACAAGTGTACTTAAAAGAGATTTCCGCCTTTTTTTTCATAAGGTGGTTGTGACTATAAAAATCACCTGAGAGGCTTTGGCCCTCACCCCCCAGAAATTCAGATTCAGCAAATCTGGGATGGTGTGCAGAGTTCTGCACATTTCATGAGTTCCCTTAGTTGATCCTCAGGCAGGCTCCTTGGACCATATTTGGAGAGTTATATACTAGGTTTATTCTTTTCCAGAATGATCAGGTCAAATCAAGAATATTTAGTTTTGGGGCACCTGGGTGGTTCAGTCAGTTGAACATCTGACTCTTGATTTAGGCTCAGGTCACGATCTCAGGGTCACGGGATTGATCCCAGCGACATCGGGCTCCTCGCTCAGTGGGGAGTCTGCTTGAGATTCTTTCTCTCCCTATCTGTCCGCCCCTCCCCCCTGCACACACTGTCTCTCTAAAATAAATATATAAATCTTAAAAAAAAAAAAGAATATTTAATCTCCTCTTGGGGTGCCTGGCTGGTTCAATCAGTAGAGCATGCAACTCTTAATCTTGGGTTTGTGAGTTCAAGCCCTACATTGGGCATAGAGCTTACTTTAAAAAGTAAATAAATAAATAAATAAATAAATAAATAAAAATTAAAAGGAAAATAAAGAATATTTAGTCTCATCTTATTCTGTCTCCAGAGCAACGAAGCCTCTTCTGAAGATCAAAACTTGCTAATTCCTGAGATTCTTCCAGCAAGTTGTAGGTAGTTGATTCTCCCTCCCCAAGCTCTAGGCAAATCCAAACTTCAGCAATATTGCATTTGTATTGTCTGCCAGGAAGGAAGTAAATCAGAGACAAAGAGCCAGGACGCCCTCCATTCAGGGAACATTTACAAACATACTGTTAAGAATTCCACCCTGAACAACTGAAATTTCAGACTCGGTATTGAAATATTGAGACTTTTCACAAGCAAATGACTGTCTGAATTCTTTTTTACTAGTTATGCTAGAAATTCTACTGCCAGATGTCTATTTTCAGCAAGTAATGGTGAACTCTAGAAAGTTTAAGCTGCGGTATGATATGAGTTACTAATTTACTAGATCAATTACCAAAGGGTTATGGTGGTCAGTCAAGAGAAATATGACAGCTAAATTCCACTCTGACTCAAGCCAGACATTTTTGCAGACATCATTTCTAAGAGCCTGAGAAATTCTGCATTCCACTTTCCCTGATTCTTAAGTCCCTTCTCAATTACCCAGGGAGGATCGTTGCTGATCATCAGCATGCTGTTGCAACTCTGTTTTAATGGTTACTTTAAATCATAGTTACCGTGTTCTCAGTTGTGGTTTTAATGTACTTAAAATGGCAGCTCTGTAATGAAAATAGACAGCAATTCACAACCCCAGCTCAATACCAGAATCACCTATGGAGCTTTTAGAAAAATCCAGATGGTAGTGACCCACCCCAGACCTAGTGACTCAGAATCTCATGGGATGGAGTCTTGGTGTGTTTGTTTATTTGTCCTTACTTTTTTTTTTTTTTTTGGTAAAGCTTCCTGGGAGTGCATACCCACCCCCACCTCCACCCTGAAGAACTACGATATGTTTTTGTGCTTCTCATGGTAATAAATTCTGCTATTTGTGACAGTCTCTCATGTGCTGGGGACTTTGCCTATAACACATGTAATTGTTCCAACAACACTGTAGGCTAGGAATTATTATTTTGCTCTTATTACAAATGACGCCCCAAAAAGTTTAAGCAAATTGTTCTAAGCCACTGAGGTCTTTTTGTCTCCAAATCCATTTTCCTTCTATGTGAAAATCTGTCATTACTTAAGAGGCTCAGGGCTCAGCAAGGTGAATTCCTTAGCTCAGTAAAGTAGTGGATACATTTGTGGAATTTTTTTTTTTTCTGAAAAATATCCATTTCTGTCCCTCCTCCTTCTTATCCTTTAGGTCATGGCTTAGATAGCATTTCCTTCTGAGATTTTCTGGCCGGCCTCTCCTTTGTGCTGTCAGTGAGCTCTGCGCCGGACCTGACCCTGTAATGCAGTTGTCTGTTTCTTTGTCTCTATCCCTCCCCAGACTATCTCCTCCCAGAGGACAGATATCCAGACTTACCACTGTATCCCTAGCTAGCCACCTCGCGGAGTACCTAGCTTGTGCTCAGTAAATATTTGTTGAATGAATGGATGAATGGGCAGATGGATGTGTGCATGGATGGATAGATAGGTGGATGGAGGGATGGATGGATGGATGGATGGACGGACAGTTGATTGTGGACTGAATTAATTGCCAATGACAACAAGGGAGCAAAAATGAGAACTGATTCATGAGCATGACTAAAAGAACTTAGAAATTCTTCTAATAGGAGAATCACTTAAAAAAAAAAAAGACTCAGGAATCCTGTTAGTAAAATGACTGAAGACAGAGAGCAAATATAATTTTTTTTTAGAGAGAGAGAGAGAGAGAGAGAGAGCATGCATGTAAGCAGTGGGAGGGGCAAAGGGAGAGGGAAAGAGAGATTCTTAAGCAGGCTCCATGCTCTGTGTGGAGCCCAACCCCGGGCTCGATCTCACGACCCTGAGATCATGACCTGAGCTGAAATCAAGAGTCGGACGCTTAACTAACTGAGTCACCCAGGTGCCCCAGATAATTTTTGGCATTAAACATAAATAAGACCTCTCATGCTCCCAGAGGAATATTTAAGTTACAAATGAATGAATGAATGAATGAATGATTTAACTCACATATTGTTCTTATCCAGTAGTAACAATAATGCCACCTTGGTTTCTAGACAATCTTTCTTGCCTCAAAGAGGTTAAATCACTCGGGCAAAGTTTGTTACTTCCCATTTCAAAGAACTTTCTCAACTGTCTGGTTATTCCAAGTGTTTGAAAAGAAAAAAGGAGGAAGGGAGAATAAAGACCATCTGTATGGCAAAGTAGGAAGCTCGCTCACCCTATTGCTTCATGATGGATCATATAAAGAGAAAAGATTTTGAAATAATGGCAGGTCTTCAAGAGTAACAAATGGCATCTTAGAAAACAAAGCAAAAACAATAACAGCATAATACAGCAAGGAAGACAGCATAAATGCAGAGGAAGGGAGTATAAAGAGCTCTGGATATTGGAGAAGGAAGCTCTTTGGAGTCATTGCTCTTGGACTTGGGTAATCTGTATCAAAAGAAAAGCCTTATGATATTTTGGGCAGATCTTCAAGAGTAATAAAAGGCAGATTAAGAAATAAAATTCAAAACACACACACACACACTCCCCTACCTCAACACCATCTTCATTTCCCTCCCTGCTCCTCTTTGTAAATACTGTACAGCAAGGAGTCCAATGTAAGATTAAATCTACTTTGAACATTATAGTGAATACCAGGCCCCCCCAAAGCAGAACATTTTCTTCCTCATTATCACCTCATTAAGATGCCCCTAAGGCCCTCACTCCTTATACGATGATATCATGCAAGGAACAGGTCCTGTATACCTGCGATGAAGCATGACTGATATTTAAGACCAACAACTCAAGAGCCTTTGATTGCTTTTGTGTTTATTCAGAATGGCACTTTTATGTGGGGCCATAAAGTGGTGAATTTCCTATACAGAGCTGAGAGTGTGTGAGTTGGGGCAGGTGGTGTGTGGAAGCCTGGGGTAGCGTAGGTGGCCCCCGAGACTTCTCTCCGAGTATGACCACCATACTCAAATAAGAGATTGTCTAACTTCCCTGTACATGGCTGTGTTCATGTTGCTAAATCCCATGGCCACCTCTGAGATATGAAAAGGTGGAGGAAGTGATGTCAATAAGGAAAAAGACAGATAAAAGCAAATTGTCCCTGACAAATTATGAGTCATATACCTTTTAACCAGGTTGTTCTGAGAAAGGCAAGCCATTGTTACTTGAATTTAACCTCTGAGATTCCAAACACAGGGATACTTAGGAGATGGGACTTTATGTTGCAGTAGAAAGATAGTCCCCTAGGGGCGCCTGGGTGGCTCAGTCAGTTAAGCGTCTTGTGTTCAGCTCAGATCATGATCCCAGGGTCCTGGGATCGAGCCCCACGTCTGGTACCCTGCTCAGCAGGGGGGTCTGCTTCTCCCTCTGCCCCTGCTCATGTGCTCTCTCTCTTGCTCACTCTGTCTCTCAAATGAGTAAATAAAATCTTTAAAAAGAAAAAACAAAAACGATTGTCCCCTATATAAATATACTCTGTACACCGCTCCCCCTCCCTGCCCAATTTTGGCCATAAGCTCGAACTCATCTGCCATTTTGGCCCTTGGAAGAAAGGCAGAAGAACAGCTGCTACTCCAAGTTGAGTGAGTACATCACCCAATCTCCTTTTGGAGATGTGGATAGTGATTCCCCAGTCTTACCAACACTGCTATGTAAATACAGCTTCTATAGCCCATTGGACCAGACCTAGTTCCTACCTTTTCTTTAAAAAAAACAAAACCAAAACAGCTTTATTGAAATAAACTTCTATTCCACACAATTCACCCACTTAAAGCATACAATTCGGTAGTTTTGGGTATACTACACTAGTTAATTTTTTAAATTGGTCCATATTTGCTTTTCTTCTTCTTCTTTTTTTTTTAAAGACTTTATTTCTAAGTAATCTCTACACCCACTGTGGGGCTTGAACTCACAACCCTGAGATCAAGAGTCTCACACTCCACCGAATGAGTCAGCCAGCGGCCCCTGGTCCATATTTTATTAGAAATTTCAGTACTGTCACTGAAGAAGGGAAGAAAATCAAAGAAGAAATAACAGTAGAAGTATAGAAGGGAAAGGAGAAAATGAGTCAGGAGCAGAAAGAAAGGAAACCAAATACTTCCGAAGAAGAGGAACCGACCGCTTCTGGGTTTCTCAGTCTTTTAACCAGGATTCAAAAACCAACGTGGCGGCAGATCCCTGAAAGGCAGGAGCAGAATGTGGAGAATGTGGAGAATTATGGAGCAAAGGCCCAGATGGGCTGTTGTGGATTGGGACTGAGTGTGGAAAAGGCTACTGGGAGGCCACAGGAAATCTCGAACCCTGCCTCGTTGGTTCTTCATCACTCCGCTGAGCCCTCCCCAACAAGGGAACCAGGCACAGAGTAACAGCTCAGTGACCTGAACCAGGTGCCAATTTTCAACTCCGTCCTTTTCTTGCTTCTCAAATTGCAGCATTTAATGAGGTAGAACATCAGATTACAGAGAACTTTTTAAAAAAATTTTTAATGAGAATTCAGGGAAGTTTCTGGGTTAGCTGAGAAGTATGAAAGTATTTAACCTCCATTCAGCAGACTGCCCTTTATTAACATTTTCCCTTCTACTGTTGCTCACAAAACTGCACTTTCTCAAACAAGTTCACCATTTGGTGTTTGGATCTGGTTATAGCCAGACAGTGCATGTCACTGTTACAGCATACAAATCAGCCTGGAGCTTGATTTAAGGACCAGAGCACTCTTCAGAGTAAACGCGGTGGGAAGGGAGTTGCTCTGTACGTGGAGACGTGGCTGCTCACACGGCAGTGGACGCTGACGGCCTGCACCCCTCCCTGTTTGTCATCATCCGTACTGGCATTGTTCCCATGGAGACCCACTCTTCGGGAAGGACGAGCCGGAATGTCTTCCATGAATTCCACTCAAAAGTGGCTTTCTGCCTTTCTGCAAGGTCAACTCCTTATTTTACTCTTTTCCCGGGGGGGACATAGGACAGTGATAAAATGGGTGGAAGGAGAAGCAGTAAGGACTAAACAGAGAGCACTCCCTTCTCCCCAGTGTACTCCTCTTTGTAAGCTACCAGAGTATAGAATGCAGAAAACGGTCTTCCCTAAAGCCACAGACTGTTAGAACCGGAGGTCCCCTCAGAGCCATCTGTTCTTGCCTTCCTGGCCTCACTTCTTTTATTCGCTCCAGTTTTCTTTGGGAAACTTACTCTCTTGCATCCTCAGACCTTTGGATGGGGCTGACCTGGCCCCTGGTGCCAAGGGCTGGGCATGTAATCCAGTCCTGGTCAATGGGCAAATTCATGTCCTCTAATTCCAGTGATTTATTTAGGATGGACACATAACTCTAACCAGTCCAATGAGGGTTTTTTTTGTTTTTAATATATTGGGACAGAGAAGACCTATTTCTGATGGAATTGCTGGCTATAAGGATAATGTCAGGCTGCAATTCCTGGAGTCTCCAAATAGAGTGAGCATGCCTGAGTAGGAAAGTGTGAGGAAAAGACCAAATCATCGGAGCTTTTTTGAGACCCTGGATCCAGCTGTACCTGAAGCCATTTTATCTCTGAACTTTTCAGTATGTGAGCCCCCCAAAATCCAGGTTTTGGCTTAAGCCTGTTTGAGCTTGTTGTCTTTCATCTGTAACCAAAAGAGCCATGGCTAATATACCATCAGGTTCTTTCATTCTGCGAACCAAGATCGGGAAGAGGCTTGCCCAAGGTCTCATAGCCAGGGAGAGACCTGGATCAACATCGAAGCCCCCTGATGTCCACTCCAGGGCTCTTTCACAGTTTTTCTTCCTGTTTGAGGCAGCACAGCACAGTTATTCTAGATCTGTTGAAATCACAGTAACATGAAATTTTAGGAGACTGGTAGCAAGGCTCTCCCATGATTGGCAGAGACTGGCCTCCACAGATCTGACTGTTTAGTTGAGATCGTTATGATTCCTGCGCCATCTCAGAGGATTCAACAAGCATGGCTCAAACACGCCATCCCTCAATCCTTCCTTTTTTGTTGGGGAAGACAGTCCATTAAATGAACATCCCAATACATGGGTCTGAGGTTCACCAACACACACGGATATGGCTGATTGTTAAAATGTTGAAATATGTCTATCTTGGGGGTGCCTGGGTGGCTCAGTTGTTAAGCGTCTGCCTTCGGCTCAGGTCATGATTCTGGGGTCCTGGGATCAAGCCCCACATCAGGCTCCCTACTCTGCAGGAAGCCTACTTCTCACTCTCCCACTCCCCCTGCTTGTGTTCCCTCTCCCGCTGTATCTCTCTCTGTCAAATAAATAAATAAAATCTTTAAAAAAAAAAAAAGAAATATGTCCATCTTGGTTGGTGAAGAGCCCCTGCCTTGAGCTCCCTGAGGGCCTCATGCTGCAGCTGCCCTTCACTCTGGACCCCCGTTCTCCTAGACCTCCTAAGTATCTAGCCATTACAGGGTTAATGTCTGGCCATTGGGGATGGGTCTTCAAATCCTACCCCAGCGCTGGTACCAGAGTCTGTTCTGAGTTTATTTTGAATTTTAGCTCTGTACACATACACATGCACAGCCCAACCCCAAGGGGGAAACATGAGACAGAAAAGCTATAATCTGTTTCTCCTCACGGAGAGGGGACTCCTATGATGGTTTTAAAATATTTTGTGCCTTCTCATCTGTCCCCACAGAGATATTGGCTCATGGTGGTGGTCTTACAAGGAAATGAGTATTGGACCAGGAAATAGCATGCTGGGGTTCTAATCCCAGCTGCAGCCCCAAACCCCTGTGGACCCCACACAACTTCTCTGTGCCTCATGCATTAGGAATCTGAGGGCAATGGCTGCCTGTCCTCCTTTCCTGGGATGCTGCCATGATTCTAAAAAACCACCAATGGATGGCTCATCATTATCTTGTGTTAAAGAGGCAGTTTTAGTTAAGGTCTCTTGAGCGTGTGCCATGGGCCAGGCATGGATGAGGCCCAGGCGTGGGCCTTGACATGCATGAACTTATTCAATTATCCCCTCCATGAGGCGGCCACTCCGTGGTCCCTACACACAGATGAGGAAACTAAGACAGACAGTGGTTCAGTTGCTTCCAGCTTATGCAGGACCTTGAGGCCGTCTAACACAATGGGTGTGACTTGGGCTTTGGAATCAGAACATCCCCCACAACCTTGGGTTCAAGTCCTGGCTCTGTTGTTTCTAAGCTCTGTGCTAAGCTTCCTTTTCTTTTTTAAAAAAATATTTTATTTGTTTATTTATTTTAGGGAGAGAGAGAGAGAGAAAGTGCAAAAAGGGGGAGGGAGAGGGAGAAGCAGACTGCACACTGAGCGTGGAAACCGACACTGGGTTCGATCTCACGACCCTGAGATCATGAGCTGAGCCAAAATCAGATGCTGAACTGACTGAGCCACCCAGGTACCCCCTAAGTTTCCTTTTTCTGTAAAACAAGAATATTAATAGTAACTACTGGCTACAGTCATTGAGTGGATTAACTGGAAATAAGACCAAGGGTTGCCAGATTTAGCAAACAAAACAAATAGTTTTGTGGGGAGTCTGTCAGTGGGGAGCCTGCTTTCTCCTTCTCCTACTGCCTGCTGCCCGGTGCCGCCCGCACCCCCCACCCAACCGGCCACTTGTGCTCTCTGTCAAATAAATAAATAAAATATTTTAAAAAATAAGTATGTCCCATGCCATATTTGGGATATACTTATACTGAAAAACTCTTCATTATTTATCTGCAACTCAGGTTTAACTGGGTGGCCTAGATTTTAGTTGGCAACCTGCATAGGAAGTGCTTAGCACGGTGCCTGGCCTATAAGGAGTATCAAGAAATGATAGGTGTTGGGGCGCCTGGGTGGCTCAGTTGGTTAAGCGACTGCCTTCGGCTTGGGTCATGATCCTGGAGTCCCGGGATCGAGTCCCGCATCGGGCTTCCTGCTCGGCGGGGAGTCTGCTTCTCCCTCTGACCCTCCCCCCTCTCACGTGCTCTCTCTCTCTCTCATTCTGTCTCAAATAAATAAAATCTTTAAAAAAAAAAAAAAAAGAAATGATAGGTGTTCCTGTGGGGACCTGAGTTCTGAACGAAGCCTTGGGGGGACTGGGGAGTGAAGAGGTGCTGGGAGGACCAGACTGAGATGCTCTGGTCACCGGCACTGGTCTTGGACCTCAGTGGCTGTTTCTGGAGGCTGAGGAGAAGCTTAGAGCAGATGTGGGCTGGGGAGAAATGAGACTTTGGTGCAGAGCCCTGTGACCTTCATCTCAGTTCCGGTCCCTGCTGGGTTTACAGCCCCCACATACATGACCCTGGTGTCCTGTCTGGGGCTGACCCAAGGGACTGGGCCATGCTCACACACGGGGTCCCCACCAGCTCCCCTTAACCCTGTGGAGGCCAGTGCTGCCTCCATGCTAACCGTCCTCAGTGGCTACCTGGCCTGGGAGGACAGAGTGTCCCCCAGCTTCAGAGCACACTGCTCTCTGTCTGGAAGCTCTGGGAACATTCTGCCCCAGTCACACAGTGAAGGAGAGAAAGCGAAAAAACAAAACCCCCCTACACCCAGTGCTCTCCAGAGGAGGGAAGAAAGAGAAAAGACCAGAAACAAAGACTTGTACCACCAAGTCAGAGCGGGCTTAACGGCCAAGCTGACCCAGCCGAGCCTAAAGTCACCCTACAGTAATGATGTCGGTGCTTACCTGAGCACTGTTCGTCCAATGCTCCAGCACCTTCCAGGCCCTCACTTCCTGGACCAGACAGCTCTTTACAGTTAATACCGACGCCCCAGACCTTGGTGGTGGGCACACACCACGGGCTGGTCGTCTTAAGAACCTCCCGTTCTCAGTTTGCAAAGCCAGGACGGTGACATTGTACCACTCACCCACGGGACTCACAGCTTTGCTTCAGTTTTGCTTAAGAACACAGTCGTGAAGAGCATGGGCTGTGAAGATAGACTGGAGTGTGAATTCTGGGGCCAGGGTGTTCACCTCCCCGTGCCTCAGTTTCCTTAGCCATAAAAAGGACCTGCTTCCACCTCCCGCCCCGTTGGGTCATTGGAGGAACTGGTCAGCAGATCCAGGCTGGCTACCTTCTGCGCACCTGGTGACGCTGCAACCCAAGTGTGAAGTGTGGCCTCGTCCGTGGCAAGCACGTGGTCGGTGGCAGCTCTTCTGATGGATGCACCGAGCCCTCATGGGGCACCGAGGAGCTCAGGAGACGCAGAAGTCCCTGCCCTGGGAGGTTTTACAGTCTGGTTGGGAGGCATACTAGAAAATCCTTAGAGAAAAAGACCTAAGTACTTTCCTATCGTTAAGCTGCAGGGCACGTGGTTCTGAATGTAAATGGCAAGGCCCGAGTTTTGCACCGGGAGAGTGCGGTGCTGGGCCCTGGCAGAGATGAGTGGGGCTGTGGCTGGGGACCTTAAAGAAGATGCTAGACCAGTGGCCCCCGAGGAAATCTACAGTCTGGAAAGCCAGTCACTCTTTTGGTCAGCATTTTTATGGTCAAGACGCCCAAACCAAATCAGGAGCTTGAAGTAGCCATTCCTCCATTGAGGACATTCCAAGGAACCATGTAAATGGCTGCCCAAATCCCACAGCCTTCTCACGGCGGGTCAGGGAGGCCAGAACCTTCTCTGCCCCCACCCATGAGCACCGCTTTTGCGGAGGTTCTCACCACAGGTTCTCCAGGCCTTGCCTTCCCCATCTGCTTGGTCATACTCTGTGGGGACTGCAGAACAGTAGACAGGGTCGTGTCTCGCCAGGCTTGGCAGAACTCAGCTTCCAGTTGTTTCTCAGGCAGGTGCTGTGTGCGGTTCAATCATTTCTTGGAGGCATTCAAGAGGATGATAGTCTCACAATTTCCAGATGTTTCTGTGATGACTGGAACAGCTCAGTATAGACCACAATGGGTTGGTTTTGTTTGTTTTTTTTCCGCGTGTCTCATTTCTGGTGAGTCACCTGATCATCTAGCGAGAAAGGGCTGGAGGTATTGCTGTTTGAATCCCCACTTAGCAGACAGAAAACTGAGTTTCAGAGAAGGAAAGTGCCTTGCCCTGGGTCACTCAGCTGGAATGTGAAATATATCTCCTATCAACCAGTGGCATGCTCTCCATAATCGTCAAGCCCACCCTGCAGCGCCTGGAAGGCAGGGCCCCTTTCTATACAAATCAGTCCCTGTCCTGCTGCCTGTTTTATACAGTGGTGTCTGTTAAGTGTTTAACAAGTGGCTCTCTGGGAAAAAGAAAATCCCTGATTTGCAGTGTTTGCCAATTTCGGTAGTATAAATACTCACGAAGGCCAATTTCAAGCTAGCGGTGTGATGTCAGCCACTTGCAAAGCTCCTGAGCATTTACTAGTCGGCTCTTCTAAGCCGGTAGGATCTGGCCCCAGCACACGGCGGTCTACAGAGTGCCTAACCTAGAAGGGAACTAAGAGATACCGATGAAGTCAGTGATGACAGTGTTCCTCCCTCCATCCGAATTCATATACCCTGGGAGTGGAAGAAGCCTGCCCCCAATGTACACTGACAGAGGGACGGGGTTTGGAGGGCTTCCATCCCCCAGACGGCGGTTCCGCAGAGGTCAAGGACTGTGACTGGTCAGAGGCCTCCGGTGCCGGCACGGAAGAGGGGAAACGGCTTAGAGAAGAAGGAGAGAAAGAATATGAGTGAGAAGAAGAGAAAAGGAGGGGGAGAGAAGACAGAAGCAAGCAAGGAAGAACGACAGGAAAGGCAGGGGGAAACGGAGGAGGGAAGACATGCAGATTCAGTTGATGGGGAGCCCAGGAGGCAGCTCTCCCGGAGGACGCTGCCTGGCGGGGAACTTCCCTTCCAGTGCCCCCAGCAGGCTTGGGGGACATGCAGCAAACACTGTTGTCCCAGGGTCCTGATCCTATCTCCCAGGGAGGTCCATTCATTTCTGCATCCACGGTAAAGCTGCCGCTGAGGGTTCACAGATATTACCTATCATTCTCACTACAATTTTGCAAGGCAGAAAACGGAGGCTCAGCGACCCCATAAACTGTTCAAATGTACGCCGCCATCGAGTGATGGGGTCAGGATTCAAACTCTGCTCTTGCATGCTGCTTCTGGAAGGATCTGACATCTTCTGGCAAAAGAATGGTGAATGGTCTTTGCACCCAGAGACCTCTCCACCCCCGTTCCTTTCTACAGCAGGCATTGTTCATTTGGCCCAGGGGCCCAAATTAGAACATCAGTACATCGGTACAAGCGTGTGACACGGATTCTCCAAACCCTAGAGCAGGGACACTGGATATTAACCCACTGCGCTTAGCAAATAATGAGACTTCATAAAACACCCACCTTGGGTCTGTAGAACGGGCTGTGGACATGGGTGCCGGGAGGCCTCAGATACACTTCCGGGTTTTGCCATCGTAAGGATCAGGACACATTATTACTCCTTGACAACCCTGCGAGAGGGGATAGTGACACCACCTTTACTGGGGAAACTGAGGCTCCTGGAGGTTGAGTCATCTGCTGTTGTAGTTTAGGCCCCAACCCCAAAGGCAGATCCCAGGACAAGGACTTAGGAGCGGGCAGTTTTCTGGGGAGGTGATCCCAAGAAGCTTGCATGAGAGATGTTGCAGGCATTTCTGTGGACAATTGGGGCTCAATCCTGCTGGGGATCCTGAGCAAGCATGTACCCAGAGTCATTCCAGACCCCCAAAGGACAAGGAAACCGAGATGTTTCTCTAGCCCGTCCCACTTCGGGGATGCCTTCTTTGGAAGGCTAAATCTAGAGCTCCCTGGTTGTCCTGCTCTAGGGCTGAGAAGCTCTCTTGGTTCCAGGGAAAGCCCTCCGGTCACTAAGCAGAGAGAGACCTTAGGCACTCGATGGGGGAGACTGTCGGTATGGAGCCTAGACAGTATGGTGCATGCTTGCTCAAGGTCATGCTGACAGCCGAGGGAGCCAAACTGAGGTTCAAAATCAGGCCTGTTGCATGCCAGAACTCTTTATCTTTCTGTGACCCCCAAACACTTAAGACCAATAAGGAGACAGAATCCACAGACCTCGGAGGTGGGATGGATGGGCTGGTGAGGAAGAGTAGGGGTCAAAGATGAGTCCCAGGTTTCTGGCTGACTGAACTTGGTAGCTAGGGCTCATTGTGTGAGGGACAGGATGCAAGTCCCAAGGGCTGCCACGATGGACGTTCACAGGTATAATCTAGCTGCTCGGGGCACCTTCATTCTGGCCACATTTGTTTCCTTTTAAAAATCCAATCTCTGTATTTTACAGCCCAAATCTCTGGGCAAGAACAATAAGACCAACACAAGAAGCAAGTCCACAAAAGCCCCATGGGAGGGGAATGAGCTAAGAATACAGGCCTTCCCAGGGCCACCCAAGCCTCTTTTGAAGTGCACAGAATAACAAAATATCCAAAACAAAACAAAATGAAAAACACACACACACAAACCCAACAAAAGTCAGGGATTCTGTTTCTCAGGGCTCCTTAGCCAGTGATGGTGCCGGGACCCATTTTAAATGGTGCTGTTTGTTTAAGAGACAAGCAGGTGCTCTCTTCTCTTATTCATACCACAAACAAAGCCAAGTCCTGGCCTAGGCTGCTGGGGATAGCCATTAGGAGCGAGGGAACGGAGGGAAGGGAAGGCCGGGCCAACTGCTCAATGTTGAAAAGGTTTTGTTTCGATTTTTTAAAAAGTAATTTCTTCTTGGCAAAGCCACTGGATTGAAATCTGACTGGACTCTGTATCCAAATAAAAATAGGGAAAGTTGGAATCTTAGGGAAGGCAATGCTCAGACATGGCAGATCCCATGAACTCCTTGCCCCACCCTGGCCGGCCCCTCTGTCATCTGTCCTCACCTGCCCTCACAGGTTGCCATTATGAGCTCTGGGCCTGGGGAGCCTAGTTTGGGAAGGCCCAAAGATTTGGCATTTCCTGACTCCTCACGAGGGAAGGATCTGGTCATAAAAATCACTTCAGGCACCCCAAGCCATGATGTGTATACCCCCAGAGTGGTGTCCTCTTATGAGAGCCAGAGCATGATGAGTTTGCCCTTGGCTAGAGACAGAGCCAGCTTCCAATCCCAGCTGCTTCTTAACCTTGTGACGTGGGGCAAGTCACTTTTCCTCTTTGAGTCCCAGTTTTCTCATCTATAACCAGAGATGGTAGGACCTACCTCACAGGATTGTTGTGAAGCCTAGACAAGAAGATGGGAATCGTAGAGTGGTTTACAAATACCATGAGCTCAGGATCCCTTTGCACACTTAAAAAAAATTATTGAGCACACTGTTGAAAAACAGAATTCAACTGAGTAAACTTTGAAGTTCTTATTGGCTTTATTCAATGATTCATGAATAGGGCAGCATCCCATTTAGCAGATGGAAAGAAGCTCCAAGGAGCTATACAAAGTGACAGATGTTTACAGGCAGAAGGGAGTGGGAACAGGAGGTTATACTAGCAAAAAGTGGATTGGTCATGTCACCTTCCTCTAGGGGATGGGCAGGGGTCTATCTCTCAGGCAGATTACCTCACTAGTGCTGACCAGGTTATTCTTTTCTTTTTTTTTTTTAAGAAGTATTTACATATTTGAGGGGTGGGGAAGGGCAGAGGGAGAGGGAGACTCTCAAGCAGACTCTCTGATGAGTGGAGAACCCAACACGGGGCTCAATCTCATGACCCTGAGCCGAAATCAAGAGTCGGATGCTTAACTGACTGAGCAACCCAGGCACCCCAATGACCAGGTTATTCTTGATCGACTCATTTAAAATTGTATTTCTAGGAGAGGCCAGGACTGTAATTAAGTCTTGGTTTGGTGATGCAGGGCTTAGCATAAGTGACTCCATTTTGGGGCTGTTGTCTTGTTTTTAACAACCCCAAAGACCTCACTTGTGAAAATCCTAGAAAATACATTCCATTGGCCATTAGAGTGATGACATCAGTATTTAGCTTATTTTTTTTTGGAAATTTCTATGGCCTACTTAAGAGAGAATGAGAGTTAAAAAAAAAAAAAAGCAAATAATTAATGGTTTAGTAAAATTGTGGAGATATTTTGAAGTAGTTTTGACTTTACAGACCCCCGTGAAAGAGTCCCTGGGACTTTGAGAACCACTGTACTGAGACTGCAACATGACGCACAGGCCATAGCAGAGGTTCAATCCCCAGTGCCAAGGACCAGCGTTTACAGTGCGGGGACTTGGCATGTCTGGCTGGCGCAGCTGGACAGGTGTATGGGCCTTGCTGACTTGGAGCTGGTGGGCACACACCACCTGTGGTGCTTCCAGCCGGCGGCTTTCTATCTGGGCTGAGTTCCTCTGGGCAGGGCCTATAGGGAAAGGCCAGCAGGAGGCCAAGCGGCCAGGAGAGCAGGCTGGAGGTATTTGTGGGCAGGGTTGGCAAGGCTACTTTCAAGTCCTTGTTGCTACTCAGAATGAGTCATGCAGTGTAGGCTGGTACATATAGATCATGAATACCAAGCTGGAAGAAGAGGTGGCTAGCAGGCCTCCGAGGGCTCTCCCTTGAACCTTGCTGCCTGGTCCTGGAGAGCAGAGATTTCCTCTCAACTGTTCGAGCCTCAGTTTCCTCTCATGTGACACAGGGACAGCATTTGCCATGAGAATTAAATGACCTGCATGAAAAGGGCTAGTTGTGCGAAGGAAAGGGGCTATTATCAACCCACCATGTTTACTGAGAAGGTCTCCCTCAGTTGGCCAAATCCAGCACATCGCTTTAGTTGACTTCATAAGGATGGCTGAATTTGTACACTTGCCGCCGGGTTTAAGAAGACAGGAGCAGGATGTATGGCGTTGGCCCTGAACTTGTCCCGCTCCTCGGTGGGGAGGGGTCTTGCACTGTCTTCCGCAGTCAAAGTGGCTCAGCCTACTGTGTTCCAGGGATTGGTCCACCATAGTGGGGCCGCTTTCTTCTCTCTGCATTGCCCCACGTCCCCAGTGTAATGGCCGGCACTTAACATGTGAGAAGGGCTGGGGCCATGAGGAAGGAAATAAGCAAGAGAAGCAAGACCCACACTTCTGAAAATGAAACCCAACCCCTGCACGCCCTGGGATGAGAATGATGAGATTCACCTCTGCCACGTGCTGACCTTTTATGAAGCACCAGGCTGGGCTTCTACATGTCCCAGGGCTCAGCAACATTTTCTGCAAAGGGCTAGAGAGTAAATATTCTAGGCTTTGGTGGGGGGGGGGGGGCAGGGGGTGAGCACATAGTCTCTGCTGCAACTACTCAACACTGCCTTTGTAGCATGAAAACAGCAATCAACTATAAGTAATAAATGGGCATGACTTCTTTTCAATAAAACTTTATTTAAAAAAACCAATTGGTGTTTTTTTAAAAAAACAGTGGCAGCTGATTTGGCCCACAGGCCATACTTCCCTGACCTTTGACAAATACTGTGTCTAATCTTGGCATTGACGCTGCAAAACCACTTTTGTTGATTCCATTCTATAGCTAATTGGCTCAGAGAGGTTGAGTATCTTGTGTCAAGTCACACAGCAGGTGATGACCAAGTCAGAATGGAAACACAGATTTGATTCTATAACTGATGCTTCTGATATCCTGGCTGGTGACGAGCTCTTGGTGGTTTTGTGAAGTCCTGTGGGGGTTGGTCCTCAGCATCTGAGATGAGAGACCCTAGAGTCCCGCTCTCTGGCCCTGGGCCTCCAGAGGAGAGGTTCAAGGCCTCCACCCACCGTCACCAGACACCACTGTCTTCCCATGCAGGAGATGGCCACAGCTGGGGTTGCATGGCCAGCATGACTCGGCGGGAACTGGTCTTGGTATTAGCACCCTGGCGCCCAGTTAAACTTTTGACTTTCCAAATTAGAGAAGTTGAAAGTTCTGCCTGGGACTCTTTTTTTTTTTTTGAGGGAGACATTTTTTGTTGTTAATTATTTACCAGAAATGCTTCTTTCTCCCTCTCTCTCTGTCTCTCTCCCTTACTCCCTCCCTCCCTCCTCCCCTCCTGGAATTGTCTTTCCTTCCGTTACCCACCCCCCCCTACTATTTAACACTGTGTTAAGAGGCACGCAGGGGCTTCTCTTCCCAGACAAAGGAAGAGCCAAGTGTGTTGGGGAGAGAGGTGGGGGCTCGGGGAAGCCTTTCTCTGCAGAAGTTGCTTCCTATTGGCCCAGGCCCGCTCCCCTTGCATCTGATGTATAATTTAGCAATCCGTTTTCTCCCACCCAGCTCCATCTGTTAGCTACGGGTATTTATCGACTTTTTCACCCAAGGAGCTGCCTGGAGAAGGGTGGGGAAGGCTTGCCACCCCATTGTCAGGGAGGTTAAACATTAAGTTGGGCTCAAAGTTTGCTCCCTACCCCCACCTCCCTTAAATTCTGCTCTCAAATTCCCTTTTGGCCACACCTCCTTGCCAAACCGTGAGGTGCTAATGACCTGATTTACATCTGTGTAAATCCGAGCTTCGGGCCCTAATGAGGCCTGAAATGAATGGAAGGCCAGGGCTAGCTGGCTGGGCCGGCGTGTTGAGACACCATGGAGCGGAAATCTAGCTGTTGCTTGCCCAACACAAACCCTGGCAGAGGCACACAAAACAGAGCTCCAGGTCCAAACCCTGTCACCAGGGCCGAGGCAGCAAGGGAAGAGTTAAGTGAGATGAGAGTGACCTGGTGCATGGCCCATCTCTTTCCTTCAACTCCCGGGGTACGCGTACGGGGGGGCCATGAACAATTGATAGCATCAGCGAGGCCCGTCCCCCAAGCTGGCTATGACAGTGAATGTTCACTAGGCAAGGGCCAGGCACCCTAGTCTGGCTCACTGAGCACCCACCTCGGTCCAGCACTTTGGGGATAAGGGCTACCTCTCCTCTCCCTAAGGAGCTGGGGGTGAAGGAGCCCTGAGCTGTTCCCAGTGCAGAGGTGCCCAAGTTGGCTTCGCGTCAGACAGATGGAGATTTGAGTTTCCTCTCACAGCTTCCTTACTCTCAGGGTGACCTTGAGACAGTCAGTTTATCTTCCTAAGCCTGGTTTCCTCATCTGTAAAGTACAGCCAATGGTGGGTCTGTTTCTGTCCTAGCATGTTGGGGAGGTTTCGTGGGCCGGGACAGGTGAGCACTTTGCATGAGCCTGCACACAGATGTGTGATCACTTTATGCATTTATTTCTAAGTGGTTGGTACCGAAGGCAAATAGAAGTGGAGGGAAGACAGGGAAAAGACAAGGGTTTGGGAGAAAAGGGACTTGAGAATTTTGAGAAACCCTTCAATGCAGAGCTGCCATCATTAGGTGTCTTATTGGGGGCATGCCCTGGGTTTAACCTCGCCGAGCTCTGTTTTCTCATCTGCAAAACGGGAGTTGAGGGGGATGCTTGGTCTCCTGCCTATAGGTTTTGAGGTGAGGTAAAGAGTGGGCAAGAGCTTCGGAACCCATAAGGCCTTTACAGATGCCCGGAGTTGTTAAGGGCGTCAAGGTTCCGTTGATTGTAGTGTGTTCCCGATAATGGCAAAGGTGCTGGTGATGGTAAGGGCCCATAGGACGAGTTCTCCAGGGGTAGGGCTGCACCTTCCGTGTCACCCTCAACTTGTTCCCTGCACAAACACACGTGAGGGACTCAGGACACAACTGCACACATGCACTTGAACCAATTCTGGGCCAGCCTCACCCGTAGGGCTAGAGAAGCCGCTACACAGAAGCAGGGAGAACTGTTCCTCCCCAGTGCCCAGCTGAGTGCCCGGTGCCCTGTAGGTGCTCAGTCGATGCTGACTCGTTGGTTGAATAAATGAATGGCTGAATGAGGCACATTTGCTGTTACCAGTTCAGTCCCCCAGGAGAATCCTTTGTTACCCATGTTCATAGAAAAGTGCTCCTTTCTCTCCACCTGCCTATCCTTCTCTTGAATCTATATATATATATGTTTTTAAAGATTTTATTTATTTATTTGAGACAGAGAGAATGAGAGAGAGAGAGCACATGAGAGGGGGGAGGGTCAGAGGGAGAAGCAGGCTCCCTGCCGAGCAGGGAGCCCGATGCGGGACTCGATCCAGGGACTCCAGGATCATGACCTGAGCCGAAAGCAGTCGCTTAACCAACTGAGCCACCCAGGCGCCCGAATCTATATATTTTTAATCACTTTTGGGGAATATGGTAGTTATTGCAAATGATTGATTGGATGATCTTTTATTTTGCTCTTTCTTCTGTGGGTGGAAGCCAAGCCCTTGAAAAGAATGATCAAAATAAAACATATAGCTTGTTACGATGCGCTCTGAAGAGCAGTCATGATAATTAGCTCTCTGCATGTCCTGAGAATTCTGAATTAATTCCTCAATTTTTTAACTTTCATTTTTTAAATTTTGTATATATATATATATAAAAGATATATATTTGTAAAATATAGAGAGCGGTATAACTGACATACATTCTCTTAGTTTCAGGTGTATACCATAATGATCTGATATTTGCATATACTGTGAAATGATCACAATAGTCTAGTTATCTGTCACCACACATAGTTACAAAATTTTTTTCTTTATTTCTCTTGTGATGAGGACTTTTAAGATTTACTCTCTTGGTAACTTTCAAAATATATGATATGGTATTATTAGCTATAGTCGCTATGCTGTACATGACATCTCTATGTGACTTAATTATTTTATAACCAGAAGTTCGTACCTTTTGACCCCTTTCAGCGATTTCACTCCCCCACCCATCACCCCTCCCCTTCTGGCAATTACCTATCTTTTCTCCACATCTATGAGCTCGGTTTTATTTTTTTTCAGATTTCACATATAAGTGAGATCATACAGTATTTGTCTTTCTCTGTTTGACTTATTTCACTTAGCCTAATGCCTTCAAGGTCTATCTATGTTATTGCAAATGGCAAGATTCCATTCTTTTTTATGGCTAAATAGTATCCCATTATATATATATGATAATCATATATAATAGTATATATATTACTCATAATATATATACTATAATTTATAATTATTAATATATAATTATATAATAATAGTATCCCATTATATATTATACCACATTTTCTCTATCCATTCATTCACTAATGGACACTTAGGTTGTTTCCATATCTTGTTTATTGTAAATAATGTTGCAATGAGCATGGGGGGGTGGATATCTCTTCGAGTTAGTGTTTTCATTTTCTTCAGATAAATACCCAGAAGTGGAATTGTTGGATTCCATGGTATTTCTACTTTTACATTTTTTGAGGGTCCTCTACACTGTTTTCCAAAGTGGCTGTGCCAGCTTGCATTCCCACCAACAGTGTAGGAGGGTTCCCTTTTCTCCACATCCTTGCCAACTCTTGTTATTTCTTGACTTACTGATCCTAGGCCATTCTAACAGGGGTGAGGTGATATTCCACTGTGGTTTTGATTTGCATTTCCCTGATGACTAGTGATGTTGAGCATCTTTTCATGTGCCTGTTGGCCATTTGTGTCTTCTTTGGGGGAAAATGTCTATTCAGATCCTCTGCCCATTTTAAAATCAGATTGAATTTTTTGCCACTGACTTATAGGAGTTCTTTATATATTTTGGATATTCATCCCTTATCAGATACATGGTTTGCAAATGTTTTCTTCCATTCAGTAGGTTGCCTTTTTGCTCCTCTCTTCTATAGAAAAATTATTCATTCATTCTTGCCAATGTTTGTGATGGTTTTAAAAACGGCCTCCTTTTTGATCCTCCTTCCATTGTCCCTCCCTCATGGATCTGGGCAGCTAGTGACTGCTTTGCCCAGAAACCCAGGCCATACGGGGACAGTGCTCTGGCCGGCACAGTCTCAGGTCGTCCAAACCTTCGATCATCATGGCTGAGATGCCAGACGTGTGAATGACGAAGCCCCACATCCGTTCTCTTCACCCTGGCCTAGGCTTCCAGCTGAATCCCAAATAGTGTGGAGAAGGGACAGACTATTCCTTCTGTGCCTGCTGAATGCTTGACCACAGACTCCGTGAGCATGATAAAATGGTGTGGTTTTATCGGACTACGGTACTATGGTTGCGGTGATTTGCAATAGCAGTTGGAATGTCAGTAGCTTGTCTGACTTCTACTGTAAGATATAAACTCTCTCAGGGCAGAATTCACGTCTGGTTTGCTCTATCAGATCTGGGGCTAGGGTGAGGTGAACCAGTGCCTAAGGCACAAAATTTAAGGAGGCATTCACTTTCAGGGTACAGGGAGAGCAGGGGGAGCCCCTGAGAATGAGTGCCTCCTTTAATTTAGTGCCTTAGGCACCACCCCAGTCTTGGTCCTTATCTCTAGAGACTAGCAGACTGCCTGGCCCACGGTAGGAACCCAACAATTATTGAATAGATGAACGAACGAACGAATGAAAGAATAAATGAAATGGACCCTGAAATGATATCCTCCTTAGAGAAGTAATGGAAAGAATAGCCACTAGATTTGGAATCAGATGGACACAGGCTTAAATCCCAGGGTTGCTGCTCATTAGCCATGGAACCTTGAGTAAGTCATTTAGCTTCTCTGGACCTGTGGGTAATAACACCTTCCCGGAGGTTATTGTGAAGAGTAAATGAGATTACATGTATGTAAAGTGCCTGGCATGTGTGGGCACTCGATACACATTATATTTCCCTTCTGTTCCCTCTTGCCCTAAAGTAGGCAACAACTCAGTATTTTCACTAGACCACACCATGGAAACTCTGCTATGCAACATTCCCGAGCCGCAGAGAGTCATGGTTTAGGAAACCCTAATTTTGCCCCATTAGGAGGTTTTTCATTGGTTTGCCTTTTTTTTTTTTTTAAGTGGAAGGCAATATGCATAGTAGTTAGAATCACAGGAGTAGGAGAGATAGCTAGGTTTGAGTTGAAATCCTAGCTCTACCTTTTGTGTAACTTGACTAAAGCCAGTCAACCTGAACCTCATTCTCCTCACATAGCAGCCTCAAGTAAGTAAAATTCCAGTGGCTTAACAAAATAGAGATTTACTTTACAACCATACTGTAGTCCAGCGCAGGAATATTTGGCAGGTGGCCTTTCACCTGCAACATGTTTCACTAACCCAAGCTCTTTCCATTTTATGGCTCTACCGTCCTCTAGACCTTGGGGTGATTGGCTAGATCCTTTGCATCTCTTGTGAGAAGGCAGAGCATTGCAGGGAAGGCTTTTCATAGGCATGGCCAGAACTGCACATGCTACCCTCTCTTGCATTCTATTGGGCAGAACTCAGTCACATGGTTACACCCAACTGCCAGGGAATCTGGGAAATGTGGTCTAGCTGGGCACCCAGGAGGAACAGGATAATACACAGCAATCTCTGCAGCATCTCATAGTTCAATAAACAAATTTCTGAGGGGGTCGTTGGGAGATTTAAATAGGACAATATAGGGGCGCCTGGGTGGCTCAGTTGGTTAAGCGACTGCCTTCGGCTCAGGTCATGATCCTGGAGTCCTGGGATGGAGTCCCGCATCGGGCTCCCTGCTCAGCGGGGAGTCTGCCTCTCCCTCTGACCCTCCCCCATCTCATGCTCTCTCTCTCTCATTCTCTCTCTCAAATAAGTAAATAAATAAAATCTTAAAAAATAAAAAAATAAAAAAATAAAATAAATAAATAGGACAATATATACTGGGTGCTTAGTCCAGGTCCAGTGCCAGAATAAGGGCCCATAAATGGCAGCTATTTGGGTCACCATTCATGGCATCATTGTCATTCTTTCTTTCTTTCTTTTTTTAAATTTTTTATTGTTATGTTAATCCCCATACATTACATCATTAGTTTTAGATGCAGTGTTCCATGATTCATTGTTTGTGCATAACACCCATTGCTGCATAACACCCAGGCTAACCTGGTGATGGGTATTGAGGAGGGCACGTTCTGCATGGAGCACTGGGTGTTATGCACAAATAATGAATCATGGAACACTACATCTAAAACAAATGATGTCATTCTTTCTTGACTGTGTGATACACCAGAACAGGGCAGAAATACACCACCAGAGTGTGCTAGGCTGACTTTGCTTCCTGGAGCCTGGGGAAGATACCTTTATTCTACTATCAATAAACATGGGGTGCATCCTAGGCTGGGGTCCATGGGAGATGAAAATAAACAAAAGCTGGTCTTTGTGCTCAGAAAGCTGATTCTCACTTAGTGTGGGTGATGGACTTGGGCTCAGTGCTCAGAATACAAGTAAAATGTGTTAAGTGTCTGGAAGGAAATATGACTTAATTTTAGCTACAGTGATGGGGAAAGCCATTTGGAGGATGCGATATTTGAGTTACACCGTGAAGATTTCCAAAGGGTGAGATGACAAGAGGAGGCATTCTAAGGGAAAGGTCCAGAGTGAAGAAGACATGGACAGAAGAAAGATCAGAGACAGGGAGGGGAAAACAATTCAGGTGGTGGCAACATGGTGTGTGGATACTGTGAGAAGTAATATGGTTATGGCAGGCGGGAATGTACACAGTGGGTGTGCAAGCCATGACGAGCAAGGCTGGCTGTGTTCCATGGGCAATGGGGAGCTATCAACAGTTTATTGATCACAGCAGTGTGACTGTGATTATGCCACTGGGCAAAGTTTCTCACAGCTATCATTTTGTCCTTATCTCATCCGTGAGAGCTGGGTGAGACAGGTACTATATTTTCATTGACAGATGAAAAAACAGACCTAAAACTGCCCAGCCCTCTATCACAGAGTTAAAATAATTTCATCTGTAAAGTCAGTGGGTTGTACTGGAAGCTCTTTAACATCCCCCCTATTCTGTATCAGTCAGATTTTTACTCAACAATGCTGCATAACAAATGGCTCCCAAGTCTCAGTAGCTTACAAAAAATATATATATATATTTTTTGCTCATGGTTATATGAGTTGGCCAAAGCACCTCGCTTCAGGCTGTGGGTTGACTGGGCTTAGCTGCAGGCACTGGGTTAGGTCTAGGTTTGCCACATGTGTTTCTTGTCTTTCTTGGATAAGAAGGCTAATAAGTGGCTTCTCGGGGCATGATCTTTTCCTGGCATACAGCAGAGACAAAAGATGACAAGCCAGGGGCACGTATACATTTAGTCCTATTAATGTCGTGTCTGCATTAGCTAAATCAATGTTTCAGCCCAACCTTAAGGGGCAGAGAAGTAAGGGGCTCCCTGTGAAACCACAGAAGGGAGATTATAATCCTACAGAAGGGAGAGAGAGGAGAATTGGGGAAGATACTTTCTTTGATCACTGTCACTGTTCATGCACCATGACTCCAAGTGGGAGAGCCCATCATTCCACCACATAGCTCAGGAATTGGGGGCAATAATCAAGAATGAACTGCTGTATAAGTGGAAATGTGGTGGATTCCCATTATACACATTTGAGTTATAAGAACTCGGCAACAACATAGAGAGTGACAGAAAGTGCGAGCTATGTAAATGGTGTCGCTGATTCCATTTCCCTGTGTGAGCCCGTGTTCCCTGGGTCAGAGGGTCCCCCTAGTGTGAGCAGCCCACCACACTGAAGGTGGGAGCCAGCACCCTTCCCTGCACCTGAAGAAACAGCAATCTCTTCCTGTGGGAGGAAAGGAGGGAAAGTAGATTGTGCTGGGTTTATTGAAACAAAGCATTACTGCACACTTTGAGGATGATTTCAGAGATTTTCATGGTGACAAAGACCACGGTGGAAGCCTTGCTGTGTGCTGGGATCTGGGCAGAAGTTGGCAGTTAATCACAAAAAATCAGCCAAAAAAAGGAATCTTTATAAAACAACACAAGCACATATACACCAAACACTTTTTATAATTCAAACATGATAAATGTCCATTTTCTTTGCCAGTCTTTTGATGTAGGACCAAGGTTTTGTGGGGGTATGCTCTTTCCAGTTCCAGCTTCTCTTTCTTGCCCAAGCCAGCAACACATCATTTCTAATTTCCAGTTGTGTTTTTTTTTTCTTGAAGTGAAATCTTAAAGACACTTGCTGAACAATCAGAATGCAAGACTCCTTGAGGATTTTTAGGTTTTATTCCCCCAATCTTGTATATGGTCTCACTTGCACTTACTACACTTCCTCTCAATTTTATGCAGGGATAATTTACCTATAACAAACGGCCTCTAGTTACAATGCATAATTCAATGAGTTTTAACAGTTGCATAGTTTTCCAAAGCTGTGAAACCACCATCAAGATATAATGCATTTCCATCACCCCTAAAAGATTCCTTAATATTAAGATTTTTTTTTTTTTTTAGCAATTTGCCTTTATCTTTCCAAAGCATTCATTTAGTTTTCATAGAAACCACAATGCTGGGGTGCCTGGGTGACCTGCCTTTAAGCGTCTGCCTTCGGCTCAGGTCATGATCCCAGGGTCCGGGGATCGAGCCCCGCATCGGGCTCCCTGCTCTGCGGGAAGCCTGCTTCTCCCTCTCCCACTCCCCCTGCTTGTGTTCCCTCGCTCGCTGTCTCCCTCTGTCAAATAAATAAATAAAATCTTTAAAATAAAAAAAAAGAAACCACAATGCTCTCTTTTCTTACTTTTATTTCACTGATTACCGTACTTTTTAATTAAAGTGGATGATTGCAATGTAGCAGCAGAAACAGGTTTGGGTACCAACCGGGTAGCCTCATGGTAAGCATTAGCCTCAGCCAGAGAAGCAGACATGCACGGACGCACCAGAGAGTAGCTTAGTCATCCTGAGCATTCAGAGGGCCACAGGCACATGTACTGTGGAATGGGATGTTTTCCAGAGGGCAAGAGGAGTAGCCAATGGGTCAGAGGCAGTTAGGGCAGGCCAACTGGGGAGTCTTGTCTTGGTGCAGCCACATACTGTTGTTCAGTTTGCATACTACACAAGATGCCAGTTTATGGGCTAAGCAGGTGCTAAAATCCTGCTTGAGCTTCTCTTTCCAAGCCTTGTGCTCTGCTGCAGATAATTCTGTCGAGAGAAGGCATCTTTTTTCTAGTTCAGAAAGAAGTAGGTGCTCGCTTCGACAGCACATACACTAAAAATTGGAAAGAATTAGAGTGGGCACCTTCTTCTAATTCATGCCGAGGCCCTGTAGAGGCTTGCACCTGTTCTACCCCCTCCATCAGTGACTTTGACCTTAACATTGATCTTAGAACTGGCCAGCAAAGATGAGACTTCACTGTATCATCATGGTCATCCTCTACGAACCTAACATCACAATGCGTGGACTACCTCAACATCACTTCATGTCCTCACAATGACCCGTTTCCAATGCCACAGAGTGTTCAGGCTTCTGGAGTTATCCTTTCGGAGCAGTGACTTCCCCAGCTCAGGTCAGGATACTGCCCAGTTTGGGGACTCTCTGGGACCCTGGCTCCCTTTTGATGGGGGTTGTAAGCTCTGCAATAGAGTGCTATAGTCTCCCAGTTAAATTTGACTCCAGGAGATTCTGCAAGGTTCAGCCCCAGATCAAGGTTTTATTCATCAGAGCCCTGATATCTTGATAAACCTGCTGCATCTTAATTTTTTTTTTTTTGTGGTTCATATTTATTTCCAGCTTCTGACCCTAAATGTTTTCTGGATGTAGCATTTTCATCTGTACTGTGGAGAGGAAAAGAAGAGGGGCCGAGAATCCTGCCCTAATCTCCTGCGTTAGGGTAATGTCTTCATTTAAGTGTTAGCTAGAATTTCTTCAGTTAATTCATATTGCCTGAAGCAGAAAAGGGAACCAATGACCAGCTCAGTCATTGGGAGCCCAAGTGTGAACCTCAGGCATAGCTGGATCCAGGGGCTCAGGGGTTGTCAGCAGGACTCAGTTGTCTTCATTGTGCTTTCCTGTGAATTGCTTCTTCTCAGGCAGGCTCTTTCCGCCTGGTGGCAAAGTGACGGACCACCAGCAGTACAAGGCCCTTCTGCTTAAAACCCTAGTGGGAAACTGCACTGTCTTTTGGAAGGGTTCTGAAAAATAAATCCAGGGGAGGGCTCTGATTGGCCAGTTTGGATCATGTGTCCATCTGAATGGACTGAATGGGATTATTTCAGAATGGGGGTCGGGTTGTCCCTAAAGAGATGTTGTCTGAGAGAAACAATAATGCCCACTGCCCTCACAATACATGGGTGCACGGACACACACACACACACACACGGATACACAGATACACACACATACACACGCATGCACATACACTATACTTGGCCAGGAGATTTTAAGCTCTTGAATTTATGCAAACATACACATTAATTGGGATTATTCATTGTATTTACTGCAAACAACTGTCTCACCCTCTTACAGACTAGCACCAGCAGGGAAGATTAGCTCTGCCATTTGAAACATCCAGCTGTTACCTTCTTTCAGAAATCAAAAGCCAAATTATCTTCCTTTTATTAATCATCTCTTTTCTTACAAGATTTCACCTTTTGTTTTTCTGCACTTTACAAGGAGATGGTGAGTTTTTATGCTGTGTGTAGATCTCAGCGGTTAATGGAACCCTTTGATTCTTAAGTAAGAGTGAGTTCTGCATGTGCAGAGGAGGCGCCAATAGGCTGGGGACGGTACCTTTAGGTTCATGCCTTCCCCCAGCGCTGGATCGGAAGGGTTGGACTGAAACTTTAAACATTTTGAGCAATACCTAGAATATGTATAATTTATAAGCCACACACCGTTGGCTGTCAAATAGGCGATTGATCTGACTCGGATCTTGTTAATTATCTTCCACATACATTATGCCTTAACAGATCTTCAGTATACTGTGTATCAATATTAATAAGATTATAAAACACTATTGATAATTAGGAACAGAAGACACCAGGCCTTTGATTCTAGCTGTTACAAATGCCCCTGCCTCTCTCTAGATTAGAAAGCGGCCACTTTCCATTTAATAATATCAGATCAGAACATCCATGTCCTAAAGTGGGTTATTAGGAGATGGCTAAGGTTTGCACCGAGATGTGAGGGGCTATTTGAAAATGAGTATGGGATCATCACTGATGTGTGAGAAATTTGAGTCACCTGTCTACAGGAGGCCTAACAGGGTGGGAGGAGTTTAAGTGGGGGAGCTGTGCCCTCTTTGATCAGCCAAATTCCTCGTTTTCTTTGTCTGAAAAAATCAGATTGGTTTGGTTTTGCAGGATTTTCACCAGGATGGCATTTCATCTTGATTTCTTCAGCTGGATGAAAAGGGCCCCATTGGGAAGATAGAGAAGATGCTGGTGAGGTTCAAGGCGAATTTCAAGCCCATCCCATTTTGGATAGCACTTTATTTTCTATTTCTCTCTTCGGAAGATCCTCATCTTTTATGTTTTTGTTGGGTTCACATACTCATTAACATCAAACAGGCAGATCTGCCACCAACTAGGAAAACACAAGCAATTTCACATATAAATAGAAAGCATTGAAGCTCAGGTGCTGGGGCCAGGGCTCCTCCTTGGGGGGTCTCTCACCTGACACGCGAGCGGCTGGAGGGAAGGACGCAGAAGGGACACACGGAGGGCCTGCTAACAGCCTGTCCTAATGTGTGTGATCAGAGAGTTGTGACTCCCAGGCTTGGGTGTGCATAAGAATCACTGGGGGTGTCTATTAAATACTCATAATCTTTGGGCATCTGTGTGTTTAAAAAACTCCCCAGTGATTCTGAAACAAAATTGGACTTTTAGTCCAGCTAGTTTTATCATTTATGATTCTATCACTTGCAAATGATAGAAAACTCTATCTAAACTGTTTTAATAAAAGAATGGTAGTTCACTGGCTCTTGTCATAGTCGGGAAATAATCTGGCTTCTGATGGAGCCAGAGACACAGCTCAGACCATATTTCCATTTCTCAGCTCCAGCTCTCTGGTTTAGCTCCCTTCTCAGGCAAACTCTTCACAAGATCACAAGACGGCTGCCATGGTTCCTGACCTCAGACCCTCTAACCCCACCATCAGAGACTCTGCATCTCTTACATAAACCTCCATAAGGAGACAAGCTTGTCTCTCTTACCGGGACCCAGGAACTGGTTGTCAACGTCTCTGGCTCTGAGTTTGTTACCTGTGCCTACCTGAGCCAGTCATTCTGGTTCAGGCTTATTAGGCTTAAACCTCTTAACCTGTGGGTGAATTAAGCTTACCCTAACCACACAGCTGAGAGTGGAGGAGAGCTGCATTCACGCTTCCCAGAAGGAGGGAAAATCGATCCTGCAAAGTCAAGCACAGAGGTCCACCATCCGCATCTTCCAAGTGACACTGGCGTGCCCTGAAGTTGCCCCCTTTGATTTGTATTTCACCTTCTGGAAGCCTCTGCTTGAATAATTACAGTCTCAGAGAGCTTACTGCTTGTACCCTCTGCCCCTTTAATCTTCAAACAATGGCCTAGAATAAGCCATTTGGAGTTCCATCTTAAAGATG
The DNA here is from genome assembly GCF_029215605.1 of Mirounga angustirostris. Classification (NCBI taxonomy): domain Eukaryota; kingdom Metazoa; phylum Chordata; class Mammalia; order Carnivora; family Phocidae; genus Mirounga; species Mirounga angustirostris. The sequence goes on along the minus strand of NW_026991714.1, from coordinate 137,560,129 downwards.
CATAAAGCATCATTAAAAATGGTCCCTCCGCATATCCGCTTTGGGTATTCAGCACTTGGTATCTGGCTGTCATAGTTACCTCCTCTGATAACCTGATCTGGACACTCATTTATGGACCACTCAGTGGACAGTATTGTCAAGAAACAATCTTCCAGCAATCAAATTAGTTTTTTTTCCCATCAATAATAAAAACCCCACTATGTTCTAGTTTCAGAGATGTGTTTATTTATTACTAACTTTCTCCCAAAGAGGGATTTAAGGTGATTTACAAATATATATACCTAGTTAATACAATGAAACACAGATAAAGACACGAGAGCAAGAGAAGAGAGAAATAGGATACAATAATGAGAGGATGTCAGAGGCAAAGTTTGCATGTTGCAAGAATTAGCAATATTACTACAGGAGGTTTTATTTTATTTTAAGATTTATTTATTTATTTATTTTAGAGAGAGAGAGTGTGTGCAAGTAGGGGGAGGGGCAGATGGAGAGAGAGAACCCCAAGCAGACTCCCCGATGAGCTCAGAGCCCAATGCAGGGCTTTACCCAGGGCTTGATCCTACAACCCCGAGATCACGACCTGAACTGAAAACAAGTCAGATGCTCAACCAACTGAGCCCCATTACAGGTGGTTTTAAATGTAAACTTCCTGGTAACTAAAGCAAAGAGGTAACCATGCTGAGTTACAAGATTCACCTTGTCAGGGAGAAGGATGTATCAGTTAAGGACTCAGGCAGCCTAAGACTAAGTTTGGGTTCCTTCTCATCCTAGCTGTATGGCTCTGGACACCCTATCTACCAGCTCTTGGCCTCAATTTTCTCACCTGAAAAATGAGTTTCATATTCTAGGAGTCCATATTGGCATAAGTAAATAAATATGTAAACGAAAAGGAGAGGAAGAAGGATCTTCCTTGGAGTAGAATTCCAATCTTCAGGATAGAAGGAAATATATAGAGAATCCGTTTTTGGCAACATCGCAGTAGTAATTGTTTTCAAGCAAAGATCATCAGTTGATGCTAAAAACTGGGATATTTATAAAGACTCAAAGTATTTCTCCACATGATATATTTTTTAAAGTTTTATTTATTTAAACTATCTTTACACCCAACCTGGGGCTTGAACTCAACGGTCCCGAGATTGAGTCGCATGTTCCTCTGACTGAGCCAGCCAGGTGCCCCTCCCTACATGATATTTTTAGTTACAGAGGGAAAAATAGTATCTTTCCAGTAGCAAAACCTGGCAGATACCATCTCACGTAGTGATCAAAGTTGATATTCCCAATAATGAGATATATTGACATCATGTACTGCCCAATAAGATGCACTGAAAGGGGAATAGCATTTCATGGTATTCTTGCCCAAAAGACGTAACCTGAGTCTACTCTCAAAACACCACACCAATCCAGATGGAGGGATATTCTACAAATAACTAACAGGCCAAGAGTCTTCAAGAAAAGTATTAAGTCTCCAACCTAATGTGAGTTTCATTTGTATCTTTTTCTCACCTTACATGTGTTACAACTGTGTCAGCATTAGCTTCATTGTAATTTAAAAAAAAAAGTCCATAAAAGACAAAGAAAGAAAAAAAAAAGACAAAGAAAGAAGGAGGAACTGCCTCAGATGAAAGGAAGCCAGACACATGACAACGAAACCCAACATGAGATCCTGGATTCTGTACCAGAAAAAGCACAGTAGTGGTATAATTGGTGAAATTTGAATAAGGTTTGTAGATTAGTTAGTGGGATTACATCAATGTTAAAGTCCTCGTGTTGACTATTTTGTTATGGTTACTCAAGATGTTAACATTGGGGGGTATTGGGTAGAAGATACGGGGGGATTCTTTATACTAATTTTGCAACTTTGCTGTAAGTAAGTCTGAATTTATTTCAAAACGAAAAGTTAAAAAACATGTAAGGTGGGGGGTGGTTCATAGTAGACGGCCCTGAAGAGTGTTGTGAGGGTGATAAACACAGACAGGGCTTCTCTTCATTCTTAGAGTGGCGAGGGCTCCGTCCACATTCATTCTTGTTAAAGTTATTATCTGTCGGAACTCTGCAGGGCATGCGGGTGAATTATGCATGGCTGCACCCTCAAGGAGCCAGTGAGGATGACTGGCAGGTATGCAAACAATCAGGCCATAACTATAAGTGCTAACAGAGGTCAACACAAAACATTTCAGACCTTTTCTTCTGCTCAGGTGGGAAGTGCCCAGCATTAGGACAGAGGAGATTGCTCCAGGCCGGACACCCAGAGCTGCCCTCAGATTCGACATCCCTTCACCCCCCACCGGCGGGTGCTGAAAGCCAGCACTTTGGTACCAGTGAATTCTTTTATGTGGACGGTTAACACGATGAGAAAACTTGAGGCTGCGGGTAAGGGAACTGTTAGCGGCGGGCCACGTCTAGGGCGTGGATGTCTTCACTGCCCTGATTTCTGGGTGTGGTTTCCAGGGGCCGTGTGGGACAGGTGGCTGAGGGCTGGGGCTCACTCTGCACTCCGGAATGAAGGCATGAGTAAGTGAGAATGATCACCATACACACGTCCTAAATCCAACGCTTTTACCAAGGCCATGACTGGAGATCTGTGCCTCGGAAAGGAAAGACCGGGAAGGGAGCAGGGAGAGGTGACAAACGCTGGTGTGAATGAGTTTTGACAGGCAAGGAAGCTGTAAACCCTTCCCGCATCAATTCCTGGAGGTGGAGGGGGGGTTCCAGGAGGGCTTGGCAGGAAGAGGGGGCTAGTTGGATGGGTTGGAATCCTTTCTTTGTTCACTCGAGCTGGGAAGTGATGGAACGCTTCACAGTATCCCACATACCCTGCAAGGCCTTGTCGTAGCTCCACGGAAATCATGAAACCCTAGAGATGTATGCAGAATTTGGGGGCATTTTCTCTCCTACAGAGAGAAAATTTTTAATATGGCTTTTAATGTAATTCTTCAAGGGCTATGTGACTCTTGCTCGCAAGAAGTTAAGATACAGGACCTACCTTAGAGGGAAAAAGGCCGAAAATTAATCTAACTGGTCAGTTGTAATGGAAGCGGCTTCTTCTTCTTCTTCTTCTTTAATATTTATTTATTTATTTAAGAGAGAGAGAGAGAGAGAGCAAGTGAATGAGCAGGGGGAAAGGGCAGAGGGAGAGGGAAAGAGCACCCCAAGCAGACACCAAGCTGAGTGGGGAGCCTAACACAGGGCTCGATCTCACATCCCTGAGATCATGACCCGAGCGACACCAAGAGTTGGATGCTTAACCGACTGCACCACCCAGGTGCCCCGTGAAGGAAGCTTCTTACACAGTTTATTCTGGATCTGGTTCTTTCTATAGTTAAGCCCATAGGCTAGCACAGAACCCACAGTTAAAGGACTTGGCAGAGAAGAGGTTTTGATGGATAGTGAGGACTACAGGGAAGATTGTCTAAAATCTTAGAAACTCCAGTCTCTCTGTAGTGACAGACGTTAGGATTGCTTGTGTCCCTCAAAGCACAAAGGTTCACAGCTTCAGGGTCCTCTGTCCACCCAGATGTCCAGCAGAAGCCTGCACAGGGTTCTCTCTGCCACCTCACCCCCAGCACTGACACTGATCTTGCCTAGGTCACAAATGTTGCCCAATCCATTGGACACTTTTTGTCCTTGTCTTGTTTGACATGTTCATATCATCAGGCACTGTTGTGTTTGCTCCCTTATTTTCAAACTGCTCTTCCCTTGGCATTTGTTAGAATGAGTCATTGAAAATAACAAAAAGTTCAGCTCAAGCTCGCTTAAACAACAAAGGGGATTTATCATCTCCTGAGTCAGTCAAAAGATCAGTGGCAAGTGGGCTTCAAGTACAGTTTGATTAGGGCACTGGCTTTGCAATTCTCTTCAGTGTATTGGCTTTGTCTTCAGTCTGTTTTCCCTGATGATTGTATAATGGCTTCCAACAACAAATAAAGCTCTGTAGGTCATATCCAAGGGGGAAAAAGAATCTTTATCTTTGCTCTAATTGGACTGTCCTGAACCAATTGCTATGGCCAGGGGAATGCCATTTGCTGTTTGGCTTAAGTCTGGGTCACTTCATACAATTACTATCACAAGGGACTGAAATTACCCCTGTAGCTAGGGATGAGGGGGACCCCATCTAAAGTACAAGGCTGAGGAGCAGAATGGATGTGGGAGATGATCATGATGTCCCACATTCCATGGCTCTTCTTGTTTCTATTTCACATCTGCTCCTTACCATCCTGCAACTCCTCCTCCTCTTCTAACTCATCTTCTAAATGCCTAACCTGTGTTGAACCTCCCATGATATGTTCTTGAGTTCCTTGTACTTATCCTATCAGATTACTCACCATGTTTCATTCATTTACTGATAACTCACTTCCTCGTCAGTCTAAGGTCCATGAGGGTAGAGTACATGTGTTTACTGTTCACCTTGTTGTGCGTTATGACATCAAGACCCAGCATAGACCAGGCTCAAAACATCTGTGTTCAATAAGGACTTGAGTACCCACCATTTAAGAGATTTCCTTACTGGAGTTGGTAATACACCTACATCAGAGCCCTTGTGAGTGATGCCTTTGAGTTGTACAGGACAAAGCCTGTGTGCCCAGACATGGCAGCCCAGGTAGAGTGGTATGATTTCCAAAGAATGGAGGAAAACATCCAATCCCAGCAGATATAGCTATCCCCAGAAAAACTGTCCCTCACCAGCCACATCTTTCCTAAAATCACCAAACAGCAATACTCTTGGGGTTTAGTTCTACAGTTAGTATCAATTGTCAAAAATACAGGCTGGCCAGCATTCTCCACCAGGAAAGAGCCAACCTTCAAGGATGTGAAATGATTATGACAATAGACAATTCTAAGGTAATTCATCACCTTCAATGTAGAAAACATTCTGTCTTTTCAAAGGCATTTATTTGCATGAAAGATGGCATGTGCTTTGGGAGGAATTCCTGGAGCCTCTTAGGGGAGGCAGATCCAGTAAGTGATAAGTGACTTCATACAAAAAGGCTAATTCAGGGGAATGATGCACTTTATAAAATAATGCTTCACTTTACAAAAATATTTCCCTCCAGTGTTTCTTTCTACATCTAGCCCGTATTAGCATGTTAATAACATGAGACAATTTTATAAAAATAGTGATGGCCTCATCACTTTTAGGGGGCACTCCTGTTGTGGGAATGATGGGCCTAAGGATTGGGCAATGTTTACAGATCAGGGCAAGACTTCAGCTGTTATTGGCAAGGACCCTCTTTCCCCCATCAGATCTATATTCCAGCAACTCAAAGTGCTACCAGCTGAAACCTCCTGAGGCTCCCAGGAGACAGCTGTGGGGCAGGGATGCCATCGTGGATTTCACAAGCGGGAGGGAAATCCCGGGCTCTGAAAGACTGAGTGACTCATCCAAGGTCACCAGCAAGTCAGTGGGCAGGCTTGGGGCCCTCCCTGCTGGCAGCCCTGCCCAAGCGTGCTGCGGATTTTTAAAAGCTCAAAAGTTCCTTCCCCCAGAAGCTCAATTCCCCTCCCCTCGAGTGTGGGCTCAACACTAAGGGATAGAAAACAGAAAGGGAAATGTAGTAACTTTACAGAAGAGAAATCTCACAAATACCACCTTCCTGAACGTGAACACCAAGGTTAACATCACCAGTAATAAGATAATCGCGGTCATGTGCCCCTGGATACAAGCAGTGAAAGGCACCTCATCTCTATAATATTCTTCTCAAACCCTGTAAACTTCAGTTTAATTATGAGGACATATCAGTCAACCCCAAATCGAGGGACATTCTACAAAACACCTGACCACTGCTCTTCAAAAGGGTCAAGGTCATAGAAGTCAAGGAAAGACTATGGCACTGTCACAGACTGGAGGGGACCAAGGAGACATGAAGCACTAAATGTAATATGGGATCCCAGATGGGACCCTAGAACAGAAGACTGGCATTAGGGGGAAAGCTGGGGAAATCTGAATAAGTCTGTTGTTTAGTTAATCGTATTATACCAGTGTGAATATCTTAGTTTTGACAATGTACTGTGGTTATATAAGGAGATGATATTAGAGGAAGCTGGGCAAAAGGTATTTGGGGACTTTGTACTGTCTTTGTAACTCTTCTGTAAATCTAAGATTTTATTTTCAAACAAAGTTTTGTTTTTGTTCTTAAAATCCAGAGGTGATTGAGATGTTTAATCCTCCATGTCTTTTTCTTTTGGGAATGGGGTGGTGGCAGGGGGCAGCATCATGGAGGGCTTGCATCTGGCCAGGCTGGGAAGTTTTGGCTTCTTCTGGGGAAAGAGCTGCATCACATTCCCTAAATTCTACAGAATGCCACACCACCCACCCTGTGTTCTGAGATTAGCCCAGCTGCCTGTTGGAGGGCGACAGTGCCCGGGAACGTCAAGGAGGCTCAGCCAGACAGCTGGGCCAGCAGAACCAGGGAGGAAAATGAATACAATATGGATGCAGAAGTCAGGATGCTTCTCAGACTGATTTTCAAGACTTAGGGAATCTCATGATTCAAGAATATTAAGTTAATCCATCACCATTTATTAATCACACCTATCAATATGCATACATAGTGGTCAAAAGGAGAGGAGTGGAGCTCAAGAGTTTTGGGGTTCTATGGTCGGGGGAATCAATGTTTCTTGCCTACTCTGAGAGTCCCTAAAGATGGCCAGCATCAATTTCTTCTTGTCAAGGAGTGCACACAGCTCAACCCATCACTGGCTGGGATTTCTTTTCTCTTACCCTTCAATCTGAGTTGGCTTTTGATTTGGCCAGTAGAATATGGCAGAGGTGATGCTGTGCTGGTTCTGGGTCTAGGCTTTAAGAGTGTGGTGCTTCTGCTTTTTCTCTCGAAGCTCTGACACCCCAAGACCACCCTGCTGTGAAGAACCCTGACTTAGCCATGAGGAGAGGCCAGAGAGAGGAACAATGAAGTTCCAGACATGTGAGCGAAAACTTGAACCTTCCAGCCCAGTTCAGCTGATGCCAAAAAAAGCAGAAGAATCGCCCTGCTGATCCCACTCAATTCACAGAACCATGGGAAATAACAGAATATTGCTCTTGTAAACCACTAAGCTTTGGGTTGATTGATCATATGGCAATGGATAACTGAAACACTCACTGATGTGCTTTTTTTTTAAAAGATTTTATTTATTCATTTGATAGAGAGAGATCACAGCAGGGGGAGCAGCCCAGGGAGAGGGAGAAGCAGGCTCCCCGCTGAGCAGGGAGCCCAGATGTGGGACTTGATCCCAGGACCCTGGGATCATGACCTGAGCTGAAGGCAGACGCTTAACTGACTGAGCCACCTAGGTGCCCCTCACTGATGTGCTTTTTTTTTTCTTTTTATTAAACTTTTATACCTGTTCTCATACATTTCAATGCTTCTTTAAACTTAAGAAATCAGAATAAAAGGAAAGATATGCCTCATTTATATAAAGTTGTGAAATATTTTAGACAGATATTAAATAAGGAATTGGATATCAGACTGTGTTACTTCTCTGCTCTTAACTCCTATCGCCTTCCCATCTCACTCTGGATGAAAGCCATGTTATTCATATGGCTTGCAAGACCCCATATGATCTGTTCCCTACCCCTTACCTCCCTGACCTCAACCTCTACCACTCATTGCCTTTGATATTCCTTGAGTATGAAGGGCATGGTGCACATCAGGAACTTTGTATTTGCTGTTCCATGTGCCTGGAATGTTCTCCTCCTAGGTATATTCATGACTTGCTCCTTACTGCCTTCAAGTCTTTACTCAAATGTTACCTTGTTAATGGAATCATTCCTAACCTAATTGGAATTTGCTACTCTCTCCTTCCCTGACCCTTTTACCCCTGCCTTGCTTTCCCATCCAAAGCACTTAAGGCCACTTAACATATCATATGTTATTATTCAACTTGTTTGTGGTCATCTCTCCTGAGTAGAACCTCAGCTCCAAAAACGAAGTTTTTGCTTGTTTTGTGTACTGCTAGAAACCCAGCCCTTAAAGTAGTCTCCACGTCCAACGTGGGGCTTGAACTCACGACCCTGAGATCAAGACCTGAGTTGAGATCAAGAGTCAGACGCTCAACTGACTGAACCACCCTGGCTGCCCCCAAAACCCAGAACTTAAAACCGTGTGTGGCACAAAGCTGACAGTCATTAAATCTTCGTTGGATGGATGAATGAATTTTTCTAAAACCCAAAGCCTCATATCTGGATGGTTGCAGGCTGATGTGTGAAGGACATCCTCACTTCCTGGCAATGGATGGCATTCCTGTTCAACTCTATTAGACAAGAGGGAACCACAAGAGTGGTTAGGAGAACCTCAAGCCAGAGGTCAGCAAACTTTTTCTCTAAAAAGCCAGAGTAAATATTTTAGGCTGCATGGGCCACATGGCCTGCATCACAAACGACTCTGTCATTGTAGTATGAAATCAGCTACGGACAATGGGTAAACGAATGAGTGTGACTTATGCTCCAATAAAACTGTATTTATGGACACTGAAATTTGAATTTAATTTTATGTGTTACAAAATATTATTATTATTTTTTTAAAGATTTTATTTATTTATTCATGAGAGACAGAGAGAGAGAGAGGCAGAGGGAGAAGCAGGCTCCCAAGGAGCAGGGAGCCCGATGCGGGACTCGATCCCAGGACGCTGGGATCATGACCTGAGCTGAAGGCAGACGCTTAACCATCTGAGCCACCCAGGCGCCCAAATATTATTTTTTTTTTAAATTTTTCAACGATTTAAAATGTAAAAACCATTCTAGGCTTGCAGGTCATATAAAAATAGATGGTGGACCAGATTTGGGCTACAGTTCGCTGACCAGTGGTATTGACAATCTCCAAGTGACTCAAAGTGTGGGAGAGGAATTCAATTTCCAGGGAGACTAGCCAGAATATTATTCATTTTTAAAGGAGTATTATTTGTAATACGACTTCATGAATATTCATAGTGATTTTTGCATATGCTAGACACTTTTATAGCCAGCATGCCTGGGTGAGAAAGCGCAGGGCAGGAGCCAAGTTAGAAGAAGCAATCTGCAGGCTGGGTATGCCAAATCCACTAACCTCCTCTACTTCCTTCCTCTGAGAAAGAGAGGGCCCCCTGTGGGAGGAAGCAATGGTAGGCCATCACAGATGGGGCTGCCCAGGAATCAGACTGACAAAGGGGCTAAGGCTGTGAGTTTGTTTCTCATGTGGACCAGTGAGCTCCTGACTGAAGTCCACAACACTGGCCCCGGGCAGCTGTCTCGTGTAGGCTGGACAGGAGGGCAGGGGGAGGCTGGACAGGAGGGCAGGGGGAAAGGGGGTGTCTCACTCAATGCCTTTCTGACCACAGGAGAGAGGGAGGCATTTTAGTAATCAAAACATCAGCCTTAATGTCTCTGGGCATGGCGCTGGCCCTTTGTGACCTCTGGAGGCACATTGTGGGAGGGGCAGGGACAAAAGATGACAAGATGTCACTTTGTACTGAAAAGGAGTATTTTAGAAAAACCTTCAGAACGAAAAATTCCAAATGTACACAGAAGTAGAGAACAAAGTAAAATGAGCCCCCAGGTACCCAATCACCCAGCTTCAAGGGCTGTCAACTCTGGGCCAGACCTGTTTCATCTGTGGCCCAACCCCTAGATGAGTGGAGTAAATTCCAGATATCATGTCATCTCATTAGGTGAAGGCTATTTTAATTACACAGGAATTCATTATTTAGAATTCCAAAACTACTCAAAATTCATTTAGAAAAATGAAAAAACAAGCAAAAGAAAAGCAATAAAAATAATCCATGCTTTTACCAACAAGAGGTAATCATTGTTAACTGTTTCTCCTTCCACATTTTAAAAAACAAAAAAGTATCTTACTATAGATAGCCTTTGGAACTTGATTTTGCCCTTTCTTGATAGAGCTATGACACATCTTTCCATGCTAATAAATATACATCTGCCTTATAGTTCTTTTTGTTGTTTTTGGGGTTGGGTACAGTATACTTTATTGATGGTACATGACAGGGTAGGGCTCCCCAAGCCCCTCCCCTTCTTCAGGGGGTCTGGGATGGAAACTGTGGAGGTTGGGGGATTCTCAGTGTGTTGGGGGATGAGTTGGGGCAAGGACTTCCCAGCAGCCAAGGGTCTCTCTCTTCCTCTTGCTCTCACCAGGGCTGGTGGTCCAGGGGGCTCTTACTTCTTGGAGGCCATATGGACCCTAAGGTTGTTGTAGCCAAATTCATTGTCATACCAAGAGATGAGCTTCACAAAGTGGTCACTGAGAGCAATGCCAGCTCCAGCATTGAAGGTGGGAGAGTGGGTGTCACTGTTAAAGTCATAGGAGACCACTTGGTCCTCGGTGTACCCCAGGATGCCCTTGAGGGGACCCTCCAATGCCTGCTTCAACACCTTCTTGATGTCATCATATTTGGCAGCTTTCTCCAGACAGCAGGTCAGATCCATGCCTGACATATTGGGGGTGGGGACATGGAAGGCCATGCCAGTGAGCTTCCCATTCAGCTCAGTGATGACCTTGTCTACAGCTTTGGTGGAACCAGTAGAAGCAGGAATGATGTTCTGAGCAGGCCCTCGGTTATCATGCCACAGCTTCCCAGAGGGGCCGTCCATGGTCTTCTGGGTGGCAGTGATGGCATGGACTATGGTCACAAGTCTCTCCACAACGCTGAAGTTGTCATGGATGACTTTGGCCAGAGGGGCCAAGCAGTTGGTGGTGCAGGAGGCATTGCTGACCATCTTGAGGGAGTTGTCATACTGTCATGGTTCACACCCATCACAAACATGGGGGCATCAGCAGGAGGGGCAGAGATGATGACCCTCTTGACCCCACCCTTCAAGTGAGCCCCAGCCTTCTCCATGGTGGTGAAGACCCCAGTGGACTCCACACATACTCAGCCCCAGCATCACCCCATTTGATGTTGGCAAGATCTCACTCCTAGAAGATGGAGATGGGCTTTCCATTGATGACAAGTTTCCCATTCTCATCCTTGACTGTGCCGTGGAATTTGTGGTGGGTGTAATCATACCAGAACATGTGGATGTGGACCATGTAGTTGAGGTCAGTGAAGGGGTCACTGATGGCGACAATATCCACTTTGTTGGATTTAAATGTGGCCCTGGTGACCAGGTGCCTAATATGGTCAAATCCATTTACTCTGACCTTCACCATCATGTCTCAGGAATGCAGCTGGCACTGCACCAGAAGAGATGGCTGTCTGTCAGATGGGGAGGAGCAGAGTGCATTATGGTTCTTAATGGCTCTGTCTGTATCCATTATGTGGCTCTTCCTTAGTCTTAAAACCAGGTCCTTATTGGTGTGTATTTAAGTTAATTTAAAATTTTTGCTATTATAATTATCTTGCAATAAACATTTTTGGCCAGATATCTTATACGCTTGTTTGATCATTTCCTTTGGATAAATTACTACCATTCCTAGGGCATAGGGCACCCACATATTTAAAGATTTTTTTTTAAGATTTTATTTATTTATTTTAGAGATAGAGAAAGAGCATGCAAGTAGGGGGAGGTGCAGAGGGAGAGAGAAGGGAGAATCTCAAGCAGACTCCCCACTGAGCACAGAGCCAGACAAGGGGCTTGTACCCACCACCCTGAGAGCATGACTGGAGCCAAAATCTAGAGTCAGACGCCCAACCGACTGAGCCACCCAGGCATCCCTTAACAATTTTTATTCATATTGCCAAGATGCTTTCTAGTAAGGTGATATCAAGGCCATACCAAGTAAACTGGGAATGCATAAGAATGCTCATTTGCCACATCTTTGCCAGCACCAAGTATTAACGTTCTTCTAACCTTTGCCAATTGGATAGGTTGAAAGTTGTTTCTTGTCATTTTAATTTGCATTTCTTTGATCCGAGGGAGGCTATTTTGAAAATGTTGCCTGGCCAAATTTTCAGGTTTATTTTCTAACTTTATTATGGAAAATTTTTAAAATGTAAATGCAGAGACAATCCCTACGTAGCTGTAACCCCACTTCAGCATTTATGATACATGGCCTATCTTGCTTCCCTTATATCATCCTCCTTCCCCTTCACATACATGAATCCACCACATTATTTTAAATCAAATCTCAAACATCATATTCGTTATACATTTTCATTAAGTATATTAAATTTAAAAGGATTATTTTTGTATCATAACCATGATATTATTATCAAACTTAAAAATAACAAATGGGGTACCTGGATGGCTCAGTCGGTTGAGTGTCCAACTCTTGGTCTTGGTTTAGGTCTTGATCTCAGGGTCGTGGGTTCAGGCTCCACATTGAGCTCCATGCTGGGCGTGGAGCCTACTTAAAATAAATAAATCAGTGATGTGGTTATTCTGAAATATAGTTCCTGCTAGAAAGGCAGGCAAATACTTGGTTCTTTCTTAATTTTGCAGCTTTTGCAAAATGAATTCGTTCCCTAGCCTCTTCCAAAATTATCTATGAGAGTTCTTTTATTTGTTTATATTTTAGAATAAAGTTTCTTTCTTTCTTTCCCCCCCTTTTTTTTTTAAGTAGGATCCACACCCAATGTGGGACTTGAACTCATAACCCTGTGATTCAGAGTCACACCCTCTATTGACTGAGCCAGCCAGGTGCCCCAAGAGTTCTTTTAAAAGTATCAGTATGAGTTCATGGATTTGGACATGTTTGATGTGTTTTGATTCAATACAGTTATTATTATTTTTTATGCTCAAATTTCTCTACCTTTGGCCAGTGGGGAGCCACTTCAAGTTCGTGCTGTGTCCTTGTGACATCATTATAGAAGTCTTTGACAGCTTTGCTTTCTGATATGACAGATGTTCCACTCTCATTTTGTACCTTGAAAATCATATTAGTATTAATATAGATATTCTTATTTTGAAACTATTTCCAATATATCAAATGATTATGTTGGTGTTCTTAGGAACTAAGATTTTCACCATCAAAGAAATAAATATATAAAATCAAGTAAGTTAAAATACAGGAATTCTAGGTTAGAATTGGATATTCAGTATAAACTAATGATGTCATTTCCTTTAAAAAAATATTTTCCAATACTTTTCATTTAAACACCTAGAACAATGACCAATCTAACCACAAAGAGAACTCCATTTTCCTAGACTGTGCTTTATAAATATCACTTCTCATTGAAACTAGGGGTCTCTGGATAAAGGTTGATGCCAGGTCTGGGGCAAGAAATTCATATAGATTTTTGATAGACATTTATGTGAGGACATAAGTGTATGTGGTTTGATATTTTACTTATAGCGATTATCTTCATTTAGTGCTATTGGCACATCAAAATCATATTTTTTTGCAACTGAAAAAGTTACAACTTCAGTATGTATTTACTCTTCTTTTTAGGATTACTTTTGAAATGTTGGTATTGTGTTAACAATGCTCACTGAAGCAGTGAAATAAAGCCATATATTGAAATGAGAAGTATCGGTGGAGACACTGCAGAGAAGACCACATTGTTGATGGCTAAGCCCTAGTTAATCATAACCTCAACAATTTATTGTGCAGATAAAGGTTTAACCTGCTGTAAAAGCAGAACGCTCAAAGAAGTCCTGCAAAGCCTGGGTCTTGATATCTACATATAGAGATAACAATGACTCCGAGGCTGCTTTTTTCCATCAGGTCTGGTTAAGGCGTGGTACCACCTTCTGTCAGAGTCAGACTGAGTTCTGGAACAGCCTTGGAGGTGTGCTCAGCACCACTAGGATGCCTTGCCTATCCATCTCTGAAATGATGCCTCTTCTCTCAGGTATGTCTTCAGAGACCCTATGAAGCAGCTGTAAGTAAAGAGGGATTGATTATAAACTGTGTGTCATTTCAAGGCAAGAAATGACCCTGTGATTCAGTAACCAAGGCAGTTGCCCTCTCTTCTTCATCGGCGGTGGCCCGGTCTGCTTTCTCTTTTCTCTGTTATCCCTTCTTTGAGGCTGTATGATCACCTGTGCATCTCAGCTGCTTGTTTCTCTTTTCTCGTTCATGAGCTTTCCTGCTTCCTAATCACTTGCCCACGATTCCCTGATGGGTGCCACAAAATGGCAACCTTGATCCCTGCGTCTATGTGACCTGTCGGCTCAGCTCCCCAAAGAGAGCTGATTTGTTCTCAGTGTTTCACATCCAAGTTCCTGGGGGAGAGAACCTGATGAGCCCAGTTTGGACTAATGGCTGGAGGTAGGGTGGTATCGTCTGGTACTAGGGCTTTGTCTCCAGGGTGTCTGTACCTACAGACAGTCCATTAGGAAGAGGCTGTAGGAAGTGCGTGTGGGATAGGGAGGGATGACTGGCATCTCTAGTTGAAGGCACAGGGAAGAACTCCGCAGTAGTTAGACAGATGCCTTCCTCCTTGGTAATTCCTTGGTCATTAGGCCTTGCCATCTTTTTACCACTGAGAATCATCCTGCCAAGGTGTTGGACCCAAAGGAGTTTTCCTATTGTCCAAGTTCTTCCTTCTGCTTGAATAGTCTCTTCTTTCACTTAACATTTGGTCTGACCAACCTCTCATCTTTTAATAAAATAAGTTCAGGTCTCACCCTCTCCAGGAAGCTGTCCTGATTCCCTCCAGATTAGACTGTTGGAATCACCTTGGTATTCACCTGGTCACTGGGGCAGGGCTCATTTAATGCACTGTATTTAAATGATCTCTTTATGTGTCTGTTTCATTTGCTTGACTATAAACCCTTGAGGATAGGAGCGCCTGGGTGGCTCAGTCTGTTAAGCATCCAACTCTTGATTTTGGCTCAGGTCATGATCTTGGGGTCATGGGATTGAGCCCCGTGTCGGGTTCTGTGCTTAGCGCGGAGTCTGCTTATCCCTCTCTCTGCCCCTCCCCCTGTCTTTCTCTCTAACAAACAAATAAATAAAATCTTAAAAACAACAACAACAACAAACTCTTGAGGATGGAACTATGTATCTATGTACCTTTTTCTCGCAGAGACCGAACAGCATGGCAATGAAAGCAAAGGCATTGAAACTGCACAGACCAGGGTTCAAATGCCAGGGTTGCTACTTGTTATAGGTGATCCAGGACAAGTGTTCAGCTTCTTTACATCTCAATGTCCTCAGCCATAAAATGGGGCATCGTGATAGAAAGCCACAGTGTGGTTGGGAATATGACACGAGAGAGCACAGGCACAGAACTTAGCACAGGCTTGGATATGAGGAAGTTTCCATAAATGGTGGCTTTTTATTATGCACAAATGTTTGCTGAGAACCAGAAAGATGTTAGCTCCTGTGCAAGTCACAGAGGGGAATACAAAGATGAATAAAATATAATCTCACTCTGTAGGAACTCACAACTAGTAGAGGAGGGATGGGCGATAAGAAGCAACTCTACCTTGTGTTTTTCTTTAGTTCTGAAGGCTTCTACCATGAAAGCATCTTTGGCATAGACATCTTTTATTTGGTGGAAGCCTCCCTCCAACGTATAGGAAAAGAGGATCCCGACACAGCCATGATATCCATCATCCTGCAAGCATTGTTAAGGATTAGAGATGAAAGTTACGGACAACAGAAGATGTGCCGAGTGCAGACAGAGTGGGTAGACGGAGCCCTCCAAAGCCTCACTTCAGTCAGGCAAGGTCCCATGGCACGTCCCATGACATACTGGCCACTTAGGACACTTTTCCTCTTTGGGATTATCCTTGGCTCTTGAATATAGTGGAGAGGTGGTGAGACTCCACCAAATCTTCCACAAGGTCTGAACCATCTTGTCTTCCTTGAAAGGAAAACAACCCAACACTCTTCTTTCCCTATTTTCAGTTTCAAGATTCTGCCTATTCAAAATGAGACTGCCTTTTGCCTGCCTTGCATTCATTAATACATTTAATTTTAGACTTGGGGATGGGGGTGACTGGAGCTGAGGGGTATTTTTGTGGTCTCCAGGAGATGACGCCTGGCTCTCAGAGGGGAGACCGTGGCCAGGCCTTCCTGAGTCTCCACTTCCCACCCCTAGCCCTCACAATGTCCTCTGTGCTCCATCAGCGTATGGCTTGGTCTGCTTGCTTTCCGCTTCCTCTGGAAAACAAGTTCTAGCAGGAGTTGACCTCTCCTTTTCCCATCTGGGGGTTCTCCTATGGAGAAGGCCCACTTATTGTGTTCATAGATCCCCAATAACCACGCTGCTTGACTTGGTGGTTACAAGACTTGCTGAAGGTTATCATTACAGCAACCGCAATTTCTAAACCCATTATCAGAACTTCAGAGCTGAGGTCTGGGAAAAGGAGGCAGACCCTGTGAAAGGGAGTCATACCTGGGAAAACAGGACACATCCGGGCAAATGCGGAGATAAGACGTTGAGCTCTGGGAAAGTAGGGAAAGAAACAATCCATTCTGAGAAAAGCCAAAAATAGTCAAACAAAAACATCTCATCAAAAACAGGCTTCCAAGTGTGCATAAAGCTAAATGGGTGAGTCAGGGTCCTGGGGCAGCTCTGGGGCTCCTGAGGAACTGCCAAATGTGAGCACTGACTCTCCAGTAAGTTAGCCAGACTTTGCTCTCCTAAATCTAATGACAGTTACCACTTACTGAGGATGTAGTATGTATGGGGCACCACGCTAAGTGTTTTATCTGTCCTAGATCATTGAACTGTGGATACTAAGGTGTCAGAATGTTTTATCTGTCATCCGTCCATCCGTGCATCCACCCATCTCTCCATCCAGCAAGCATTTACTGAGCAAGTGCTATGTCTACAAGAGGGCGGGGATCAGACGCCCACCTTCCGGCACCCACAGTAGACTGGGGGAGTCCCACGCATCAACAAACAGCCCCCCCCAGCACAATGTAATAATATAACAGGAGCTGGTTTTTCCAGGAATCTGCCAAAAGGCCCTCAGTTCCAGCCCCATCTCCCACCTTGTGAGCCAGAGATTAAAACGCATTCATTAATGCCATCTTAAAGTCCCAAACAGCTCTCTGCTTCAAGTGGTAATAAATATTTCATGCCCAATTGTGCTGCGTTCCTCACTGTGTTTATTAAATGGAGTTTCTCATAATTCCAGTTATTCATTTTAATAGGTCAGGCCTTGGCTGTGATTTAAACAGACCGCTGAGGAAACAGCCATGGTTAAACACTGTAACAATATGGATTATTAATTTAATTGGCCGGCTATTACTTGTTTGGACTCAGAGCTAACACATTTAGTTCAGTCTCTGGTGGCCCATAAACCGCAAAGGTCGTGACTTTAACATTCAGAAGAATGGGAACGAGGAATCGAGGTTGAGATGAGGAGGAAAGCTTACAAAACAGCGTCGAGGAGACCGCGTGGGGGAAGCGGCCGGCTTGCTGGAGGCAGGGCAGGGGCAAAGGGGATTCATTTGTCAGATCCTCATTAGAGCTTCTTCAGCGAACACTGCCTGCCTTAGCAACTGCCAGGAGCCAGTTTCTCCGTCAGATTTCTGAAAGGGCCAAACCCTTAGCTCTGGTGACGGAAGCACCACAAACCAAGGAAGGCCTCGCCTCTCTTCTGGAGGCCCAAGCCACAGGGAAGGACTGTGTGCCATGAAAAAAGCAAGCAAGAAGGCAGGGGGCGCGACGGGGGTTACCAGTACGACCAGCTTCTCAGACATCGGAGCTGTGAGTTACTGATTTCCTCCCATGCAAAAGGCTCTGTGAGCTTTCTAGATGCTACCCAAGGTCTGTAGGGGTCCCCAGGACCCTAAGATCTAAATGAGATCAATCTGGACCTGCACCCCAGGACCCGTGGAGGACCAAAGCCCTGCCTGAGGGTCTGTCTGCAAATTTCCAGGTGAGCCGTACTTCTCGGCCCCAGGTTCCCATTTTAGCTGATCTGTTCCATTGACAAATAGATACGCAGTCCCCCTGGATTGATCCAATTATGAAATGCAGCCCCTTCCTTGATTTCTGCTACAAACCCCACTCACTCTAAGCATGTATGGGAGTAGGGAGACTTCGCTGAGGATTTTGCCAAGAGCAGAGGGTCTGTGTCATGACAGCTCCAACATCAGGATGAGGATGGTGTTGTTTCTTAAAGGCTTTCCTGTGCTCTACGTGCTGAGATTGTTCCGTGGGCTGCCCTATGTTTGGAATTTTCCAGATCTGTGTTGTCCAGCTGACTTTTATCTCTGTTCCTCGTCATCTTCCCCTAGGAGGGTGGTTCTTAATCTGGTGTCCATGGACTTCCAAGGTGTTCTGTGGGGTCTGGGAACTTGGGTGGGAGGAAAGGACATCTTTTTGCTAGCCTCCAGCTGAGTTTTAGTATTTCCTCCCCTTGTGGGTGTAGGAGTATTCGGGGTACCTATGACTTTGTCACCGTGAGAAATCCAGCTATGTTTATAGAGCAGTACAGTCGATGCAGATCTTGAAACGTCACCCATGCTCCGCAGTTATGTGGCTGTCCCTAGACTGCAGAATATCTCAGTGCTCCTGTCTGCAGACACTTATGAGTCAGAACTTGGCAATTCTGGAGCAACTCTGGACCCTAGCGGGTCAGCCACCAAACAGTGGAGTCGTGCGTCCTCGCGATTGGAGATTAGCTCCGTAAACTTTGGAGTGTTCCTTGTCGAGCAAGCTGTGGACTTCTAAAATAATTTTGCAACAACTTCTCTTTATGCATCAACCCTTGGAACAATCAAAAGCAAAAACAAAATCAACTGAGTGTCCAACATGACACGTGCGTTGCTCTTTCCAAGACAAGCACGGCACATTGGCCAGGATCAAGCCAAGAAACAATAACCATCGTATGAATATGTCTTTAAAAAATAAAATGTGAGTTAATGTTGTCTATATTTTAAATGCATTGCTTTGTTATTTAAATGTGTTCGTAAAGTACCACAATTAAAAAATATTTTGATAATTGCATTCTAATATAATTGGCTTCCTTTCCATCCTATATATTTTGTTTCAGGAATTTACAAATAGTAATCTAAGAAGGGGTCCCTAGGTGGCCAGCGGGGTTGCTGGCACCAACGGTATAGGAATGCCAACATTTTTTCCCCACTGTTATGCAGAGGCTTCAGCTACTTTCAGCCCACCTCGACATCACTAACCTCAGCCCTTCTCCGAGAAGTCCCCACTCACCCTTCACTGCTCCCCGAACCTTCACGATTGTCAGTCCTCATGTGCTGCTGAGGAAAGCAGAGGGAAAGGGAGACTGGGCGTCTGCTTCTTGTATTTGGAATCATCAAGCCCATCATCTAGTAACAGCAGCAAGATATTGTCGTGTTTGCCAAAACATGGCCAAGATACAGAGGAACAGACCTCAGGTTTGGAAGCCGTGGTTTGTGGACTAGTAGAATTGTGTCCGTTTCCTAGTTCCCCTCCTGTCTCAAGACTTGATGGCTTTTATAGTTCTTAGATTCCAGTGGGGAGTAAACCTCTGAAATCTGTTATCCCAGGAGAAAGGCTCAGGCTAAATTGGGCGGGTGGGGCGGGGGAGGCTGGACTGAGCTTTGTATCAGATGTACGCCTGGTGCTGTCACATAGAGGCGCTCAACACATCATTGAATTAATGAACAAAAGAATAAGTGAAGGAAGAAACGATTGATATAAATTGCTAAGGAAAAGTAGAGATCGGGTGGGGTAAGTCTAAGGAGCATCAGCCCCAAGATTTCTGGAGCCTAGTCCCCTCCTATTGTGTGTGTGAAATCAGATTACAATAAACACCACAAATATCTTGGGAAGAAAAAAAGTTAGAGATGTGATGATCATTTCTTTCTCTTTTTCTGTGCTAAGTTCAATGTCTTTCTATAAGTTCTTTTTTTTCTACTGAGGTATAATCGACATATAACATTGTATTAGTTTTAGGTATACAATGTAAGGACTTGATATTTGTACATATTGCGAAATGATCACAATAAATCTAGTTAACATCTGTCACCATTCATATTTATAATTTTTTTTCTTGTGATGAGAACTTTTAGGATCTATTCTTAGTAACTGTCAAATATGCGATACAGTATTATTAACTATCGTCAGCATGCTGTACATTACACCCTCATGATGTACTTATTTTATAACTGGAAATTAGTACCTTTTGATGTCTCTCCCCATTTCGCCCACCCGTCACCCTGCATCATTTCTTTCACCCGAAGAGAAACCCTACAAAGTGCCCCAATGCACGGCATTCCTACCATCTTGCTGCTACCCTAACAGCCTGCTGCGGGTGGTCCTTGCCCCGTCACTTGCCATACTGTCTGCACACCCAGCTTAGTGTAAGGGGAAGAGTGGGGCATTTGGCTTCAGGACAGAGACCACCAGCCAATGTACTGACTCTCTAGGGTGGAGGTGGGAAGTGGGGCAGAGAGAGGCCTCCAGTTCCAGCAGGCACTGAAGCTGGAGGAGGGGGAGTGCGTGCGGGCAGAATGAAAGAGAGGCTTCCCTGCATCTCACGTGGACAAATAGGAGCCAGGATGGCTTATGCGCGGACACAGACTCTAAAGCATCTCCTAGAAAGATGTGTGAAATTGTTTCAGACCCCCCCAAAAGAAGGAAGGGCCTGATTTCCTCTGGCTGAGACCCCCATCCCCACAAGGATACGTCTTAATGATACACTGCAGGTCTCTGGAAAATCCGAGCTTGGCAACTGCTTTGCTGAGACTGAAAGTTGGGGGAGCTGAGCACGAGTTGGGGGAGTCAGGAGCGGGAGGGCAGCCGGCTCCAGCAGGTCACTTCTCAGCAGGATGGACCTCGAAGACTTGGGGTTGGTAGTAGAGCAGAATCGCCACCTGCCTCCACGGGCTGCCAAGACTGTGGTTGAGAACCTTCCCAGGACAATCATCGGGGGCTCTCAGGCTGGAAGAGGAGACTGCCATTAAGAAGGCTTGCCATCACCTCTTCCCCTCCAACTGCATTCTGGCTAAACAAGACAAATTCCTGTCCCCCGTGCCGCCATGAGCTGCCCACGACGATGACACTCACGAGGGGCACAGACGAGATAAGCCTCACAAGCAGCAGCAGAAGCACTGACTTGAAAACCTCCACGGAACCATGTACCCAGGAGGTGGCTGGGGCTGAGCACTGGTCCTCCCCGGCACCTTCCTCGGGCACCTCGAATCCTCATTAAAGGTTTCTTTACCCACCAAGAAAAAAAAAAAAGAAAGAAGCATGTTTACCCCTAAGAATCCTTTCAGACTGGAGCTCGAGGCAGTGTCTTTAAAAGGGAAGCCATTCCCATATTCGTAGAGATGGTTCTCCATAGGGTCACTTCAGCAGTTATGACGCGAATGAATCCAAGGCTGAGCAAAGCAGTTTTGAGTTTTTACCATGTGCCGGGCAGAGAGGGGCATCCCCAAATGAATCCACATTGCCTTTGCCCTGCACCGGGAGATCCTGGGTGAGACCAGGAACCAGGCAACCTCAGCCCAAGCTCTGTCAACAGGTCTTTGAATGTATGCGCTGCCATCTGAGTGGCCTTGTCACCTGCTGTCCTATGGCCTAGACTACTGGTATGGCCATGCCAGTCTCCCAATCACAGGCTTTAGAAAGACTGGGTTTGGACATCTCCAGGTGTTTATTTGGTTTTTCCTATTTCTTGGTTTTTAATTGGTTTCAGATGTGAGTACCCAATAGAGGCCCTGAATAAATAAAACAGATCATAAAATATGGCCAAGCAAAATGGGCGTGAGTAATCCCAGTGTGCATGGAAATGCACTTCCAGAAAGGCTCATAAATAATGAGGTGGAAACAGTAGTCTATTTTCTCTTTAATGGAAAGCCAATTAGGAACCCTCTCTGGACTGGAGGGAAAGAGCCAGGTTCCTTTGTTCTGTAATGAGGAGGTGGCCGTGGGGTGGGTGAGGGGAGCCACTCGGCTTGCCAGAACAGGCCAGGGAGAATGCTGTGGTCACCGGGTCTGCTGGGGACGATGAGCAGGAGGTTCGAGGCCTGGGCTTCCCGTCCCATCTCCAGCTTCTCCAATTCCTTCCCAGTTGAAGCAGGATATTTAGGCCCAAGGTGATGTGGGAAAAAGACCTTGTAGGACTCTTTGGGGGCCCACAGCACAACGCCTATCCTGTTCTCCACGACACAGAGGAGGGAATTGAGAACCAGAGAGGAAACGCCACTTTCCGAAGCCACTTCGCCACTGAGCAGCAGAATTGGAAATCGGTTGTCTTTATCGTCCATGATCTCCAGGTGGCTGGTGGCCGCCTGGTGACCATGAGTGGGGGTCGTGGTGGGCCTCCCCCCAGGAGTATGGGAGACATAGTATAGCATAGTGATGAAGAGCACAGGCATCCCAGTCATGTCGACCTGGGTGAGATTCTTTATTCCTTAATAGCCATGTAACCTTGGTCAAGTTTCTTAATTGTTAAGCCCGATTCTGCGTTTGTAAAGTAAGGCTGATGAACTTAGTTCCTACCTTATGTGAAGCAATCAATAGCAGTGATAGCTCTAGTAGTTATTATTTTAAGAAGACTCTGTGGCCAGCTCTTTGGAACAGCCAGTGGGTTCCCTGTGGAGCCCACCGTGGGCTTGGGAACATCACTAGTTAGCTCCCACTCTCTCATTGCGACAGTGCTCCCTGGAGACTGGCTCAGTGTTCCACGAGGACCCAGGGAGGCAGCTGCTCATGTCCAGCCACATCTAGCTCCAGGCTCGCTGAGTCTTCCTGAAGGATCGAAGGATCTTCAGTGCCTACCAATAATGAGTCACCATGGGAAACTGCAGGCCCCTCAAAGCCAAGTCTGCTTGTGCATATGCTCTGAAAACAGAATTGGTTGCAGGTTTATGGAGGGAGGAGTCCACCAAGCATAGCAGCAATGCTGGGCAGGAACCTGGGCCAGGGCTTTTGGCAAAGGCCATAGCTAGAGAATCTGATGTCTTCATTCCTCACGATGAGTTTTTTGTTTTGTTTTGTTTTGGTTTTCGAAATCCTGCTTCTCCCTCATTGAAATGGGCAAGTCATTGCTCATCCTTTGGTGAGATCCCAAGGAATTCCTTGAAAAGCAGAGAGGTCCTAAAGAAGAACATGAGGTCTCAGGAGACTTCACCATTGACGTTTGCCACTGGCCACCTGGGCAATGGGGGCAGCTTCCATCACCTTTTGAAGGTCATCTGTTCTGTTGGGCAGGGAAGGAGGGATGACATCTCTGCAGAACACCCATGATGGACTAAGCACATTACCCCTCAGCCCATGATGGGTGTGCTGGTATCTCCATTATACACATGCAGAATCTGGAGCTCAATGAGGTTATATAACTTTCGCAGAATGGGGCCCTGCGTTGCTTGGAGTTTGAGAGTTGCAACAACAGGAACTCATTCTTAAAAACCCAAGGAAAACCTAAGGATGCAGGCATGAGGGACAAGGATGAGGTCCGCTTTGGGGCTGGAGGTGGTAGGCGCTGATTGACAAGCTCACTGGGGATGGTAGGCAAGATGAATGAGCTCCAGCTTGTCACCCCACTCAAAATGTATCCTCTTGGAAGGCATAGTCTCATGGGTTTGGACAGGTGACCTGACCGTATCGTGGGCAGATAGGACATGCCACTTTGAATGTCAATCCCATGCAGCCTGGAGGCAACAGGAGAGGAGTAATCCCTAGGGAAAAAATTGGGGTGCTGTTACCAAATGCAGGGGAAGGACCACTGTGCTGGTAAACTGGTAGGCATAGCAGGTGTCCATTGGTCAGAGCAGGTGAGTGGCAGAGCTGGATTCAGACCAGGTCAGTGACCCAAAGCCTCCGAGGGCTGCCTATCATGCCCACACGCCAGCCCTCCACCTTTGCTGGTCCTCACTTCTCTGTCCGGGCTGGCGGCTTCCTCTTTAGTGGGCCCCGTGATGCTGGCACTGCCTGGGAAGGGTTCATGCCCTGCTGGAGAGGAAATCTCCGCCGAGGGCAGTGGACAGGGAAGTGAAAGACATCAGTGACAATTTAAGAGTTAGAGAGAGTGCCATAGAGAAGTGGGAAGGGCCTGTGGCTTTCTCAACGTGGGAAAATGACAAATCACTAGGGAGTTTTGTGGGGGGAGGGGAACAGACAGGGACCAAATGTGAAGAAGAATTAGATGTAGGAACTGTTGGGATCAGCTTATATTAAAAAGAAGCCAAGGCAGACTTATCTGCTACTTAAAAGTATTTGAGGCGTCTTATACAACATTTAATCAATAAGAGGGTTAAATTAGACATTGTGGGTTTAAAGACGTGCAGAAGAGGATAGATATAATTAAAAACCTGATTTAGGAAGTTCGCAATTTAGTTCAGAGCTTCCTGGCCGCTAAGGCAAAAAGGGAAACATGATGGGTTATATAATTTTCATTGTCTCCTAAAAGGAAGTGAATCTGCAAGTCAGAAAACACAACGTTTCTCCTAAGTTATAAAAAGAAATTAACCCAGTGGGACATTACATATCCAATGGAAAGATTTTCTACTGTCATTTCACTGAGCATGAAAAACATGATTTCTAAGGCCATGATTATGTGAATTGTTGAGAAAAGTAAAGTGTTCCTATCAAGTTTCCCTCTCAGGGCTGGAGAGGTGCCCAGAGGTTTTCGAGTTCAGATGCCCCTCCCCGTCTCCGCCAGAGCAGCACTTCCATGGTACCTCGCACACGATCCAGGGCTCACTCCTCAGGCCCTCTCCATGGCCCTGCCTCCGCTCTGCTGTCTCAGAGGGCCTGGCCCCGGCAAGCTGTGTCTCCCACACTTCCTCCTGGGTTAGGAACTGGGTTAGGGTTGGGGTGGCATCGGAGGGAGAGGGGATGAGGTAAGGAAGGGCCACCATCCTTCTTTCTCCCCATCCCATTCTGCTGCGGCCAGAGGCTCTGGCAGGTGGACTCAGTGCTCCTGGCTAGCTTCTCAGCTCTTGCATTTCCTGCAAAACCAGTTCATGCATTCAAGCCCACCTGCTTTCTGTACGTCAGGGGTTTCTGTTTCCTGGGTAGACCCTGCAGGTGCACTCACTAACTGGTGGTCCAGCCTCAAGCCACACCTTCTAAGAATGGCCCTCCTTCCTTCCCAATGAGGGCAGCCTATTTCATCTTGAAGGCAGGGCCACCTGAAGGGGACACTTCAGCAGGGGGTTGGCATGTGGATAGGGCCTGGATTAAAGAAGGGAGTAAGAAGAACTTCTGGCAGGGGAAGAAACATACAAAGTCTGTCATTTGTAGTGAGTGCGGCCGAGTTAGAGGACCACGAGCGCTCTGTCTAGTTGGGACAGAGGCTGTGTTTATTCAGTAGACATGTTTTCAGTAACACCACAGCCCAGGACCGTGGCGGAACATAGGCAAGGAGTGGATGAGGCCCAGGCCCTCAGGGAGCACCCTGAAACGATTCTGTCCAATACTCTGGGGGTTTTAAGATTGAGCCACAATGTCCCCAAATGATGCCCCAGTCCCAATCCCTGAGTATTTAACAGAGTCTTTGGTCTGCTCTAGTTTCTGTTTACAAATGCAGTCATTCATCTGAAGGCCTTTCTTCTACGGGAAAGCAAGATGCAGGAGGCCCAGCCCTGCATCTGGGAGGAGCCTCAGGCCCGCGAGGCTGTGAGCTTGACAAGCCTGCTCACTGGGATGGAAGAAAATGCTCAGGGGAAGTGGGGGTTCCTTTGAAACTATTGGCATTTCTTTAGAAAGTTGGAGAAAAGGGCAGATGCAAGGTTTTATAGGGCATGGAGTCAGGGCTGGCTTCATGGGCCTGCCACCTGGGCATGCACACTGGGCCCCACGGTGCTCAGGAGGGCCCTGTGCCTGGTTTAACACTCTGCTGTCACCATTTTGGAATTATCGTTCTTGCACAAAGGACCTCAAGTTATTTTGCACTCAGTTTGACATGCAACATATCATTTAGGGGCCCCTCATTATAAAAACAACACAAAATGAGAAATAAAATGAGGTACTGGGCCTTGGAGGGTACCCTAAAGAAACTTAAGTTCATTAGCTTCACAGAAAACCTACCTGTGCTTGGTGGCATGACGGTGACTGGGGAGTCCTGGGGCTCAGTGGATGGGGAGTGTCAAGTGGACCCATCTTTGCTCCCCCTCACATCCCACTTTTGCTTTAACCAGAATAGCTCCACTTTGTTCTGAATTAGGAGTTTAGCTTTAAGCTGTGTGGTTTTTTTTAAAGGGTCCCATGACTCATGTAGTTTGAAAACCACTAGTTAGACAAACCACATCACACCAGGCTTTTTGTTGTAGGGAATTGTCTTATTTCAGAGGGCCCCAGGTGACCTGCTGACCTGGGGTGTCTCCAAAGCCAGGTAATAATAGGCCGTGCTCTAATCTAAGGAGACTCTGCTGTATTTGCAGAGAGCTTTGAAATGTTCTGGGAAAAGAGTTGATTAGATGTGCAAGGTATTATATTCACGGAGAGAAAAACCCTCCCAACTCTTTATAAAATGGATTAAGCCAGTTTCTAAGGGCTGCAGGTTTGTGTGATCTTAATCCTGCTCCTTACTCCTGATCCTCCACCTTCCTCCTTTGTCTCCAGGATATGCACCTTCCTGGGCAAGGGCTGGGATGCCTTCCGGGGCAGCCCCCTCCCTCGGTGGCTCTCCCCAAGGGAAGAACTGAGGGATCCCCTTGCCCACGCACCCACCCCACCAGGGCTGCCTTTTTCTGTGGGCACATTTCACATTCACGTGCTCTGATCCGATGGTGGGAAACCCGAACAAGATATGGTAATTATGCTATTGTGCATTCAGTGACTCAGACCAGAGCAGCAGATGGGAAAAGTTGTGGATCACAACCCCATGCGATGTTTGACAGAATATCAGTCAAATATAGTTCACCCAGCATCATGTTTCTGTCAGTCCCTCTTAGCTAAAGTTAATTTAAAGGGAAAAGATTGACATCTGCTCTTTTCAAAGGGGTGATACTTACTTCAGGGCTGCCCCCACCAATGGATACCCAGACAGAGCCCTCCATAGTCAAAGGTGGGTTCTTGGAGGCGGGACCAACTGTAGACCAGGAGACTTGAGTCACTGCTCAAGGCCTGTGGTGGTCAGTGTGCTGGAGGTTCAGTCCGTTTCATTCTGTTGAGTAGGGGTTACCATGGGCACCAGCTTCCTAGAGAGGCCATCTTCACAAATGGGGTCCCAGAACTGAAAACTGTGCCTCGGGGCTCAGGCAGAGAGCCACACTGGGGTATGAACACCCCTGTGGGAAGTCAATGTAGAAACTTCTCCAGCAGGCTGGGGGGCCCTGAGCCAGCACCACATCCATTTGGAGTCTTATCAGTTACAGTTGCTGATGACCAGCTTTGGATGTGCTGTTTTCTATTTGTTCTTCCTTGGTTCCTTCTATGTACAAAGACTCAGAGAAAAATACAACTTCTGTGACTGGCCAATCTCACTGGCGCTTGTGACTTCTAAGGTTGCTTCATGCCAGGGCCCCAGTGGGTGCTGTCATCTTCAAAGCTGATGATGAATCAGAGAGCTCAACTCCACCCAGCATCAAATCAACACAACTGTCTGTTGGAAATTGAATGGGGAAAGTTGGCTTCGTTCCTCTGCCTCTGAGCCAAGTGGACCCATCCACAGACCATGGGCTGCCAACTACTGAAGATAAGCCCCCACCTTTTGCCCTAGTGAACTCTCCCATTTACCCTTCAAAACCCATCTCATTGGTCACCTCCTCCTGGGAGCCTTCCTGGACAGCCCCAGAAATTGTCACTGCCTTCCTCCCCAGAGCAGTGTCTGGCCTCTGAATATACTTCTGTTTTTGCACTCATCGCATCACATCACAACTAATTTTTTGCTTCTCTTATTTGCCCTCCTAGCTGTGGTCGCCAAGCCTTCATAAATAAATGTTCATGGAATTAAATCATCGAATTGTTTATTGAATAAGGCAATTGTCCAATTGGCCTTATCCACAGTAAATGTATGATTTCTTGTAACTACTGTGATATACTTCTCCAGCTTTTGGAGAACATGGTCACCTCTTGTTTCTCAGTGATTTCTCGTGACACCCCTATCTAAGAGAAGTCTCCTTTGAGGCCCCCTCTTTCTCCAGGGTCTGATCAGGGTCATTTACCCACATGCCCCAACTGTCTCTTTCTTCATGTTGGCTTTTCCAGGGCCTAGGTGTCTTTTCTGTACTTCCTTGTCCACTGATTTACCTGAGACTCTCCAGATATATCAGAGGGATCGAGAAATGGTGGTCTTCAAAAAGACCCAGGAGGTTCTTCCCAGGAGGTTCTTTTATTCTTTTGCAAATTTGCCTACTTTACCCCCAGCATCCAGCCCTGAATACCAAGAGGTGTGATATGGAGAGGGACAGGCTTTGAGGACCGGCAGGGCAATGGCTGCCTCCTGGACTTATGTATGCCCCTCATGTGATTCGTTCCTGAATAGCAGGTCTGCCCCAACATGGCTTGCTGGGCCCATCTGTTGTCATACACATGTTGGTGAAATTCTTAACTTCTTTTACATTGTTCACCCAAGACAAATGAGTTTGGTCTCCGTCCTCAGAGTGCTGCCATTTTCATGTGGGAGAAATAAGAAAATGGAAGTATCATTCTTTCTGCTTGTCCCTGCCTCACCCACATTTTGTAATGCTGAGGTCTTCTGGTCCTTGGAGCATAAAGGGTATGGAAAGATCCTTTGGCCTGTGCATTTAGGGGATGACTGGCCCTGTTGTCATGGCAACCATATGATCAGGGCCTGTCCTATAAGGGACAGCATGAGGTTGGGGCTCTATGCCTGGGATGGCCTAGAGTCATCCTTGCCCAACCCTAATGGCTCCAGTTCCAAGGGCTCCTCACCAAAGGAGGAGCCTGAAGATCAATGGCACCCCTTGTCTGGGGCTCACAAATGTCTGATTAATTAATTATACCAGGCCACACAAAGAACTGGTTGGGCAGGTGCTTACAGTGACATTATACCCTGTCTGTTTCAGAACTATCAGCAGCTGACTTGTCTGTCAGCTTGAGAGAGCTGGGCCCAGACATCAGGGAGAGTCTAAAAGAGAAAGACAAGCCTTCCATTCTTATGTAGGGGTGAGGTTTGGGAATGTTTCAATGATGTATTGCTATGTAAAAAACTACCTTAAGCTTAGTTGCCTCAGACAAGAGCAATTTATTTTCTTATGATTTAGCAATCTGGACTGGGCTTAGCTAGGTGGTTCTTCTGCACTACCTGTTATCTGTGAAAACATCCGAGATGGTTTCTTTACACTTCTTGGCTTCCACTGCCTCAGCTGGGAGATAGCTCCAGCAGCTAGGCACAGTGCCTGGTACCCAATAGGTGGAGCGATCCAGTGGCTCTTGTCATCTCATGGACCAGAGGGAGACTCTCCTCGGGAAACAGGAGTTTGATTCCCACTGTGGCTTGAGTTCCTGTCTTTGCTTGTGGGGGATTTTTGAGGGGATGGAGAGAAGAGATGACAAAGAAGAGAGTGGGAAGTTAGGGGTTAAGAGGGAACTCTGGGGTATGAAGACAAATGCTGGAAAATCTGATCCCAAAGAAGCCCCATCTCAGAATCGTTGACTTAGTAACACTGTCAGGATCCCTCTTACCATGAAAGGTAACATAGTCACAGATTTCAAGGATTTGGAAGGCCATTCTTCTGTCCACCACAGTAGCATGAAACTGGGGGGTGGGCATGAGAAGACCATGAAGGACACCAGGGAAGGTTGTGAGCCACCCGGGACCTGCGAGGACCCAAGAAAATTGGGGTTGGGGTTCTAAGATGCAGGAAAAATCCTGGGAGGGGACTCAGAACAAATACCATTATCAATGTCTCCCACTTATTTCCATATACCTAAGGTCACTGGGACGTGAGGAAAGCAGCAGGATTCAGAACCCTGTCACCTAAGAGACCCCGCTCTTCCTGGCCTGCTGGGATGAGAGCAGGTCACCCTGGAGAAGTCAGCGTCACCCTGAGAGCCTGGCCAATCTCTCCCTCTTTCTGGGGCTCAGCCTCTCATATGAAAGGGTAGGACTACACTGCAAAGATTTGCTACCTTTTGATAAACACAAAACTCCAACTTTCCTGAAGGTTTGTAATATGCAAAACTAGGGATTTGTTTTTGCTTTTCAAACATAAAATTATAAGGCATAGTCTTTTGCAAACTATACCTCCCAGAGAGCCCAATAAAATATGCCAACTGGTGAGACCCCCTGAACCAAAGAATATCTAGGGTCTCTTCCTCATTAGACTTTCTAGAACAACACTGTTCAATATAGTAGCCACTAGCCAACATAGCTTTAACTTTAAATGACGAATTTGTGTCTTCAGTCACACTAGCCACATTTCAAGCTCAATTGCCACATGGTATCACACAGCACAAATGAGTTCTATTGGACAGCGTTTTAGTATCAATAATGTGTGCTTGTGCCCACCCTCCCATCACTCCTGCTTGGGCAAAAGTGAGTCACTTCCCCAGGTTAACGAGGTGTCCATTTCTTTCTTTAAAAAATTAATTAATTAATTAATTGAGGGGGGTGGGAGAGAATGAGCTGGGAGAGGAGCAGAGGGAGAGGGGTAGAGAGAAAATCCTAAATAGACTCCGTGCTGAGCGCCCAGCCCAAAGCAGGGCTCGATCTCACCACCCTGAGATCATGACCTGAGCCAAATCAAGAGTGGGATGCTCAACCTACTGAGCCACCCAGGTGCTCCAATGAGGTCCATTTCTATACGATGTGACTTACTGTGGCCCTCAGGGGGAATTGTGTTTTAAGAGGAGACCAGGAAAGCCCTGGTAATACAATGCACGCTTCAGTGTCCGGGGAAAGACTCCCAAAGTAAATGGTAAACAGGGTGACCCTCTTGGGAGGGTCAACTTTCCTGCCCCCGAGACAAGTTCCCTTCATGCCAGGCTCTGCCTCATGTTCTCTACTCTTCTCCATAAAGGACACCAAGCTCCCCACTCCTGCCCTCTGGGCAGCCTCACCGCCCTGGGTGAACCTGGAGCTGGTGAGAAGGGAAAGGTCCCTGATCCTCCTCCTCTTGTGCTGAGGCGCCTCCTCCTGTCCTGCCCCCAGGCCCTCTGTCTCCAAGGGGCTCTCAGAAAGGGGGGGGGGGGCGCCTTTCTCCTGAATGCAGGCCACTGTGCCCTCTGGCAAGAAGGATGCTGAAGCATATGTTAATTCTGAGAGCACTTCTCCAGAGCCAATTTCACTGGGGAAAGTCAGGCAGGCTCTTTTTGGTGGGGAACCAGGTACCCAGAGAGTAGGTGAGGCAGGGGCATTTGGGGACCACAGGGCCCGCCCCCTCCGCTGCCTCAGCCAATCTGGACCAACCAATGGGAGAAGGCGCTGCCTTGCGGGCCCCAGCCAGTCAGCAGGCGAGATGCGCACATGCTCATCCTAGCCTAGCTGGGCTCTTTCTGTGCAGTGCTGGGACAGGGGGCCTTCAGTCAAGGGTCCTGTATTAGGCTGGGCTGGATCCCACTGGTGCCAGGCGGGGGCTGCCGGTGGGGTGGGCAGGGTTCCAGCCACGTCTTTCTCAAGCCAAGCCCCCTGGCCCAGGAGGACCCCACAGAGCAGGGGCAGAATGGTGCGCTCTCCCCACCATCCTTCAAACAAGTCAGCCAGGGCTCTCGGCAAAGCTGCCCCTTTGCCTCCAGCAGGGAATAATGAAAATGAGCTTGTCATTTTCCTGAATGGACATCTTTTTTGGCTGACTCAGACTCTTCTAGAGCTAGTATTAGTGGGAACTAAGTGAAACTTCAGCAGGAAGAGGAACAAAAGGGCTCTTATTCCCCAAGATGGAACTCCAAAGTACATTTTGAGCAGAAAAACCTATTTGAACGGTTCCTCCTGCCTTAAAAAAAAACAACGATAAAAAACCAGATAGTAATTGCGGTGTCATTAAAAACAATGACAACTCAAAGCAGCATGTTCCCATTTCTCAAAATTTTGCACTGCAATGTATGGCAAGGGAAAAGCCAGAGTACCTCTTGACTCCAGGATGTCAAGTTCTAAATTTTCTATGATTCAATGTGTTTTTCAGCTATAAAAAGAATAGCACCAGATTTTTTTTGGAAAAGGGGGGAAATGACATATTGATTTTATTTTTCCCTTCTCCACATGACCTCACAGCAACTCCTAATGACAAGAACCAGGCTCTAACTTTGGTTTCAAGTTCAGCCCAAGCTTGGAAGTTAAGATTGAGACTTTGCAATTCCTATCTTTGGCAGAGAGGGGCTGGAGAAAGAAAAGAGAAAAGGAGGTGGGGAGAGAAAAGGGGCTGGCGTTTGCGGAGGCAAACAAACCAAGCAGCACCAGGGAACATAACATCTGGAAATGATGTTCAGGGAGGACCTGTACAGAGGTTCTCAAGCTTTTTATTGATTTGTCTATCTAGCAGCAGGACTGCCCCCCGCCCTTCCCAAGTGATGTCTTAAGCAAAAGCACAATATCTAAAACTGATAAAAGTGAAGTGCCTCCCAGAGCACCCTGCCTTGGCACTCCTCCATACTTCCTCCTCCTGAACACCCTAGGCTCCTCAGTACACCACTGGCAAACCACAGATCTAACCCAAGTCCTGAATATGTCGATGAGGAAGCCAAGGTGCAGAGAGGGGAAGCAATTCACTGGAGAAGAGATGGAAGGTTTCTCCCAGATGATGTGGTAAAGACCTAGTAGAGACAGACCTAGAAACTGGGAAATGAAGTTGGGGGGGGTGGGGCAGAGGTTAGTAGACCTGACCATGAGATAACCTTGAGGAGTTGACTGTATAGATTGTGCACAGCGTTTTTCGGGGAGGCTGGAAACCCCACAGATTCCCCATGTCCCTTTCTTACTCCTCACCCGCTCTTCCAATTCCTGTGTCTTCCACACATAGATGGTTATAACTTATATATTTGACGGAGGGAAAGAAGAACAAATACAAATGGTGGTGACTTTAGAAAGTCTTCCAATCACTGGGGTGCCTGGGGAGTGCAGTCGGTTAAGTGTCCAGCTCTTGGTTTCGGCTCAGGTGGTGATCTCAGGGTCATGGGATCGAGCCTTGTGTTGGGCTCTGTGCTGAGCACAGAGTCTGCTTAAGACTCTCTCTCCCTCTGCCCCTCCCCCCCCAAGCTCTGCATCTCTCTCTTTCTGTGTCTACAATAAGTTAATTAAAAAAAGAGAAAGTCACCCAATCGTTAATTTAGAGCACCATTGCAAATTTGTTGCATACAATTCCCCACTTTCCTTCTACACCCATGACAGGCATTCCTAATCAATCATAGCACCTTTCTCTGCTAAGCCTAGATACAACTTCAAAATTATTTCCAACCCAGCACTCCAGACCACCATCACCAATTAATCATGATCCGGCTCTTCAGATGAAATTTCTTTGCTCTCCCCTCTTTGTGGATGTGAAAACAAGCTCATTGTCTCTTGTGCCCTGGCCTCATGGTCACATACTTTGACAGCCTGCACGTCAGAAGAGAAGCTTGGAACTGCATTGCTCAGAATCTTTTTCCCTGTATAACTTCAAGTTAGAGTCTGCCAATGAGGCATTCCTGCAAGAATTGGGGGGTGGAGGACTGCCGGCCTTCTCTGGTGGTGGAGGAAACTCGATGCCTGGGCAAAACTCAGGCTTGAGCATTGCATGCCAGGATGCCGCAGGCTGCTGAGGATGGTGGTGGCAACAACTGCTGACATTCTGGGTCCTTTGCAGTGTCCTAGGGAGCTCCTGTCAATCACCCGCCTTCTGGTGGCTGCTGGCCTGACCCTTGCTTCCCCTGGTCCTTCCAGCAACCATGCAAGTCTCCAGTTCCCTGTAGTTGAGCCCTTCCTACTTGGAATACCTCGAGTGGCTTCTGTGTTCCTGACGAACACCCCCTCATGACTGCAGTACTATTAACACCTTGAGGGCGAGGAACAGAACTTGGCAGCAAGATCGACTTTCCCTGCCTTGCTAAACACGAAAGTCAGATTCTTGTTGAGTTTAACCTTCCTGTTTTCTATGTGATTTCTGTGGTCCCCCTATGCAGGAGGCAGAAAAGGAAGCAATGGGAGAGAGAGTTCCAAAGAATCAGAATAGTGGCATCATAGAATTTAGAGCCGGAAGGACCTTTATTACAGAAACATACGGGCTCTCTTCATTGGACTGATGGGAAAAACTGAGGCTGAGAGTTCCTCTCTGAGCTGGGGTGAGAATCCGGGCCAGCTGACCTGGACCAGTTCTCGTCCTTGGCCCCCAGAGTCTCAAACAAGGGGACTCATGTGAGTTTGCAAGTAAGGCAGGGCCATGCTGAAATGATCCTGTAAGAGGCTGGCCACTTTGATGTGAGGTAGTAAACACCTGGCTGGAAAGGGAAGCCAAGGTGAGTGGAGCGATTGCACAGGAGTTTTCTACTCTGCCCGGGGGGAGGGGCAGGCAGCATGGGGCAGGTCTCACAACAGCACAAGAACACAAAAACCACATTGCCCTCATCCTCACCCGACCATGGAAACCCTATCATGTTTCCATCTGTTAACAGGCAGCTCATCTTGAAGAAATTCCTGTTTCTGCATCCGACTGTTGGAAAACGTGTCATGGAATCCGAGTGAACTGTGGCGCTTTCCTATTGCAATCATCCTCCTGCCTCCCCACTGGCTTTGGGGTTGTGGCTGTAGCAGATTAGATTCCTGGTGGCCAGCCACTGCCTTAGCGGAGGAAGAATTTTTTGGAAGACCAGGAAGGCAGCAGAACTACCCTTGGGCAACCATGCCCTGAACAGTGGATGCCCCCAGGCATGTTGCCAGATCCTGGGCACATGAGCTCCTACTTTTGGCATGGCCCTGGGATGCTGGATCCCTTCTGAGGCTACTGCCTCTGAACGTGGCTGGGGCTGCCATGGGTACTTCAAGAATGAATTCTTCACCCACTTTCTATTTTGAGTTGCCAGCTCCGGAATCATGATCTGCTTGGGGCATCTGGAGACGCCAGATGCCCACTCTCCCCTGACCTCTGGCAGCTAAAGGGGTCCTCTAATGGGCTCTGATGGTGGATCGCTCCATGGCCAGTGCCCACTGCGGTTTCCATCTGCGTGGTGTGGCTACAGAGGTCCCTCTTCTCTCAATCCAGCACCACTTCCTTTTACCCAAGGAGCTTTCAGGCGAAAGCTCACGTTATTGGGGTGCCTCTATTAAAATACAAAGACTAAGCCTCTCCATCGATTTCTCCTCAGTGTGAATAAACGGCAAGTGGGTTAGTTTCCAGAACACCCCAGTCTAGCCCTCTTATGTGGGATGCTGCACTAACTTTTTGTGAAGGGCACCTCATGGTGGAATGTCACCCACCCTGTCAGCCTGTAGGGAAACAACACTCGGGGGTTGCCTAGATGGGGAGATGCTCCCCGCTGTGGTCCCGGGGTCCTCCAGCTTGTCTCTCTTTCCCCTGGGGAAGTTCTGGGGTGAAGCCTGCCCCACTGAAGCACCAGACTCCACTCAGGGGGACGTGCCTACACGTGCCCTCCCCAACAGTGCCCGAAACTTCGGCAACTCAGCCTGGTGGCCACACATTCCCCCTGTCACCACCACTGCTGGCCACCAGTTTCTGTTTACGGCACATTTCCTAGGTGCCAGGTGGCGTGCTAAGCATCCAACCCAAATTAGCTCGTTTAATCTTCTCCACTTCACAAAGAACACAACTGTGGCCTAAGCCACGCAGGCAGCATCCGGCTGGGATTGGAACCCAGACAACACCCAGTCTCTCCCTCCTGTCCCAGGCTCTTTCCCCCAAAGGAAGCCCCCTTCCCAACCTTCTACACACTCTCCACAAGGAAACAGAAAATTGTCTCAGGGTCACTTTCCTCACAGGGCAGATGTTCCGAGACGCTGATCGTCAGGGCCCCGGACGGCCTGACTGCTCGGGGTTCCGACACTCTCTTGGAGTGGCTGCCCAGCTGGTGTCTCAGTGGACAGAGAGGGAGGGACAGAAACGCACTGAGTTTTACCCATTAAGTGCTAGGAAGGCACTAGGAACTTTACATACATTTGCACCGTGGAAATAAATGAGCCAACCAAATGAGAAAAGCAAGGCTATTTATTCTGAGCTTACTACAGCAAGGGAGTCAGCCCCCGTTGTTTGCATTCTCAAAGAGAATCAAAGGCAGGCAGAGGAGTGGGAAAGCTTTATAGTGGAAAGAAGGAAGCTTTGAGTGGGTCCTGACTGGAGGCCGTTGGCCTGGGGAAGCTGTGGGTGGGCTCACAGGAAGCAAGCGAGTCATCCCGTGGGGTTGGTTAGGGTATCTATTTGGCTTTCTCTCCTCGGTCCTAAGTTGGAATCAGGGATGACTACTAGGGAGGCTGTCAGTTATTATCCGAGTCCTGGCTATTCGGGGCTGATGGTTACAGACGTTCCTGTTTTGCTCCCTGGACTGTCCCTAGAAATAGCGGCCTGGCTTCCTGGGCTGATGGTGGCAGATAAGGGGGCGCTGCAGGTTGCGGGTCAAAGTTCTCTTCTTACTTGTGGTCATTGTGCCTTTGTATTTTCAGTCTCTGCACACTTAATCCTCACAGCTGCCTATCTTACCGATGAGGAAACTGAGGTCCGAGGAAGTCAAGTAACATGCCTGAACTCCCTCAGCCAGGCCTGCTTGATCCCTGAGTCCACGTTTGTCCCTTGTTTAGTCCATCCCCGCACGCCAGCCAGTGATCCGTACAGACATAAATCAGATGGCATCATTCCCTGGCTCCAGGCCTCCCAATACTATTTACTATTTTCTCTTAGAATGCGATCCACGTGGCTTCTGTACCTCCCCTGACAGACTGAAAGCCCCACCTGGGGAACTGACTTACCCTGTTCTGTCGTTTTCTCCATGTCTGGTCCTTAGTAGGTGCTCAATAAATACCTTATGACTAAATCAGTGGATCTTTGACTCCTTCCTCCCACAGCTGCTCTTCATGTTCCTGAGATGGTGCTTCGGCTCCCTCCCCAACCTGTGACCAAGGAAAAAGATGCCATCAGAGCCAGCCTCAGGTGGTGAGAGGGGCTGTCTATGGCCCCTCACTTCGGGGTGAGCTGGGCAGTGACCCAGCAAGCAGCCCCTCGGGGAGAAAGTGGTGTACTTCCAACAGCAGGTGCCCAAAGTAACTGAGGGTCATATGGATCCCATCAAATACTGGTGACAGTCTTCCAAAGTCAGATTTACCATCATCCCCACATTGCAGTCCATGAAGTGAGGCTCAGGGAGCTTAAGGCATCCATCTGAAGTCCTTGGCTAGTGAGGAGCCGAGTTGGGATTTAACCCAGATCTGCTTGCCTCTGGAGAACGTGCTTCTGCCTGATGCCTGAAAGCATCGTAAGCTGCAGGGTGTCAGAAGCCTGCTCGTCCTCTGCCCCTCCTGCCCCTCGGGTCCCTCCTGTGCCCTCATTCCTGCCCTTGAAGCTCATTTTGACCTGCTGTCACCGGTGGGGGTAACAAAGGGTTGCCGAGTGCCCCCTCCCTACCCGCCCCCCAGGTGTGTGTTACTATGGGTGGGAGTCTCCACGTGGCGTCAACAAAATACTGGATGCGTTAAATACACATTAGCTGAGGAAAGAAAATCTATGCTATGGGATCATTCGCAATTGTAATCTTTACAACATATATGACATAACCCTATGCAATTTAGAAGCACTTTTTATTTTTCAGTGACTCCAGCAGGTACCATATCCTGGTGTTCACCCAGCCTGTCTATGCAGGAGGCTCAGCTCCCGGGTCCCTGGGCCCCCCAGGAGCTGCTTGGGGTGGGCTCCAGCTCTGACCCTAGAAGACCCCAGGCTTGTCCCAAGGCCTCCCTGGGGATTGGCTCCCCTATGTGGGCCTCACTGGGGACAGAATGGGCAGGGCAAGAATGGATTCTGGCTTCGGAGGCTTTGCCTGGCCCTCTTGGGTTTGTCCTGCCCAGGGCAGGGCTGGTCCAGTGGCCACAGGGACAGCCAAAGAGCCCTGGGCAGGGGAAGGAGCACTCAGTGCTAATGGCCAGTTTGCTTAACTGTGCGCCTGAGCCTCAGCACGGCACTGACTCAGTCCCGTCATGCTGCGTGATTTCAGCCTCAGACCTTGTCCTGGGCTGGGCCCTCCCTGACACCACCCCTCCCCAGGTGCCACTGCCACCTCCCATGGTTTCGTTCCTTGATGACCCTGAGACAGCCCGAATTCAGATGGCTGTTCTGGCCCTAGTACTTCAAAGACAAAATCCAAACTCTACAAGCCCCTGCAGAGCCCCCAAATGTGACTTCAGGATTGTCTGTGGCTGGGAATCATCTACACATCTCTAGGGATGTGGCTACGACAGAGCTGCTTGACCTGTGTCCCCAAGACCAGCGACTGCTCCTGGGGAGCCGTTCTGCTCACAGCCTTGCAGGCCAAGCCCTCCCATTTTGCAGATCTGCAAACTGAGACCCAGAGAGGAGAGCAGCTTGCTCGGGGTCCCATGGCTGGGCCAGAGCCAGGAGCAGGACCCGGGATGTCAGAGGCCCAGGGTGGCACTCTCTCCATGATGGCTGGGGGCTCTGAGTTAGAAAGTACCGGGCGGGTAGCTGGCAATCAGGGCCCAGCTCAGTAAGCCAGCAAGTGAGCGACAGGGCTGTGTTTTTGACATCCGTAACTGTCCCTGTTTAAAACTTTCCACCCTCTCCCCGCAGATTCTTGATCTCTTGGACTCCCCCGGCAGCAAACTTTTTCTGAGACGGTCATTCACCTGGAGGCAGCAATGACTGAGAGCCCCAGCTTGGAGTATGGATAAAGCCAGATGGTGGAGTCCTCGTATCGGCTGAAGCCACTGATCCCCACCGCCCCTGTGATGTCCCTTCTATCCAAAGTCAAGTGCATTTCATTTTAGGTCAGCCAAGGGGAAAGACAGACCCAAGTCATGCCCCACGTGGCCCGATTCCAAACTTGAAGTCTTGCTGGTTAATGCTGATGTCTCCCGACCAAGATTTGACGTTCACGAGGGAAAGCTGCAGGCGGGGCGAGGGGTGGTGGTTGCTGTGAGGACAGGGGGAGGGAAGGTGAAGTTCTCTTCTGTAATGTTGGAGAAGGGAACATGTGGGCACGGGACTGAAAGTCAGGAAATGGCTGTTCTATTCTTGGCTCAGCAATCAGCGGGCTGGGGTGGCCTTGGGCAGGTCACTTCCCTGCTTCGAGCCTCAGTTTCCTTATTTTATAAAACCGAATGGAGGATCTCCAAGCTCCCTTCAGTTCTAAAGAGCCCCTGATTCGAGCTCGGTCCCTGGCTGTGGGTGAAGAAATGACTCAGGTTCGTTTCGTAACTTGGGCCCCTGAGCCCTTCCCAGTTGGGGCTGGGAACAGGACCAGACACTCGTTGCCCGAGCTAATCTGAATCTCAGCGACGTGGCCAGCAGCCTGGGCTGTTGAGAGCCTCACCCGAGGAGGGGAGAGGGGCGCGGGCGGGCGGGACGGGAGCTCAGTCCGGCCACCCCACGGCCGGGATTGGCGCCCCGGCATCGATGTGGGGTCAGGCTGCAGCTTCAGCTTCTCGAGGCTCAAGTGTCATTAGATACTGCTTTTGATCAATGGAAAACAGGGAAAGCAACAAATAATAACATCCATTTGCTGGCAATTCCAGTCGTTTGTGGCATTTAATTAGCATAATTGACCTGAACTGGACCTTATTCTCCACCTGAATTTAAAAACACATCACCGCTCCCCCACCCCACGACATCTGAGAAATTTTCTTTTTTTTTTAATGAGGTTTTAACTAAAGCCCAATATCAAAACACCCTCTAATACTTTTATCTCATTGAAGACATTTGATGCTTATTAAAATATTATTGCTTTAAGGCTTATTTTGATTTTTTGCCCAAGAGTGTATGCAGAGCCTTGCTAACTCAGATAATAACAAAGAAACCTTAAACATGAAGAAAACACATGAAAGGTAATATGTTCCCCATTAGTCCCAGTATCATTTCCCCAGGATTACTGCTTTCCAAATATAGCATTAGTTTAAAAATAAAAGGCCGTTTACAGTAATGGGACACTTGCTACAACTTCGGACCATATGGGCCCTCCGAGGGGCTTGGACAACAGCTTCATTAAGGGGGACTGCAGGGGAGTCTTTTAAAAAAATCCCAGCACGCCTGCTCAGAGGCCCCCCAGACAGGCCACCAACCTTGACCCGAGACCCATGTCAAACCAGCCTCTTAGTCCTCTCTCAGAACGGCCTTTTTTGGTGCATTGTTACTTCCAGAGATGAAAGTATTTGGGAAGTTGACAAGCAATCAGTTGGGCACCACCTGGGAGAAGTGACATTCCGGAACTCTGCATTCCGGCCTCACAAGTGGGAGAAAGCGTGGCTGCCATCCATGTGGAAGGGGTCCTTTTGGGGGTGGGGGTATCTTTTGTTCTGGGACATGCAGGGGAAGTAAGCTCAGATGGGAGGATTTCAGGCATTCAGGAAGTACACGTGTCATGTGTACAAGTTTGGTTTATCTGACCCAGACATGTCACTTTTTTGGC
Organism: Mirounga angustirostris; assembly: GCF_029215605.1. Lineage (NCBI taxonomy): Eukaryota > Metazoa > Chordata > Mammalia > Carnivora > Phocidae > Mirounga > Mirounga angustirostris. The sequence continues at coordinate 137,519,890 of NW_026991714.1, read as the reverse complement.
TAAGGATATCTCCGATCCATTTTCAGGGGGATGAACTCATCTAGCTAAGGGACAGAACAGTCCTGGAGGTAGAAGAGCGCTCTCAAGTGCAGTGAGGGCCACTCCGGTTGGCTTCTACAGGCTGGCCTGTGTCGAGCACCCACCGGAAGCCGCCAGCCCACGGAGGGCCCCTGAAGAGACTCATGTTACACGTTTGCTATTTTGGTCTAACAATGCAGGCCCCTTCCGGTTTGGGGAGCTGGTCTCCTGCACTCATCAAGTGCCCAGCTTCGAGAGGCCTCAGAGAGCCAGGGAGCCAGCTTCCAGCTTGAAGGGAGGGAGAAGCTCTCCTGGTTTTAAATCCCCAGCTACATGCCAACCATATCTTGTTGTCAGCAGAGGGGGGACGATCAAGAGGGAGCAATGGAAGCGAACGGAGAGGTGGTAACAAGAGCTAAAATGGATTGCCCTGAAGCTTGCCTTCTCCCCGGAGGCAGGTGGCATTGCCCCCCGGGGAGGGGGGCTCTGCTCTGCCAGGCCCCGCCTTTGCCACAGGGAGGGCTCCTCGCTTGCAGCCCGTTACAAGCTGGTCAGGGCTTGGAGGTGGTGTCTCCACATCTACTTTGGAACGTCAGAATTTGGACCTCCTTGTCTGACCTCATCTCGTGACTGCTCCAGATGCTCTAAATTCCTCCTTCAGGCCATGAATGGCTCCTTCCCCTTTGCACTCCCAGCCCAGTGGCGGGCACAGAGCAGGCCGGCGGCATGCACCGACAGAACAAGCCCCCGCGGGTAAGAGTCTCATGAAAGGACCAGAGGCCTCGAGGGCGGAGCCCGTCCTCAGTGGGTTGCCTCCTGAGAACTGAGACAACTGCTTCTATTTACAGGGCACTTACCGCCGCCCAGGTTCAGAGCTAAGTGCGTGACACGGTTCTCTCGTTCAATCCCGACACCATCACCTTGGCCCAGGGTAACCTTGCCAGGCCTCCCTTGCAGGGAAGGGACCTGGGGCGCGGGGAGGTGGCTGTACCAGCTTGAACTTACGGAGCTATGGGTGCGGCCCTCTCTCTCACCTCTCCCGGGTGCCCAGTCTGGTGCCCCCTGGAGGGGTAGCTGATGGAGCCAAGCCCTTTGGAACAACGCTTACTTTGATGTCACTGCATTTTTCTAGGGACTCTCCTTCCTTGGGAGACGATCCCGTCATGGGAATTGAACACACCACCAGTAGGCAGCTCCTCTTCGAGGACACAGGTCCTGGAGTGGGACCTTGAAGGAGCAGAAGCAGACTCCCAGGGGAGGCGTTGGGAGGACCTCCAGGTCTTGGGATTGGCCTGCACAGGATGTGTGTGGGGACGCAGGGGGCCAGGTGGGACATAGCTTGTATCCCCCATATCAATTCTTACTGATGAGCAGAGGCTGCTGGGAACGCGGGGTTGAAGAAGATTCGGAGGACGACAGAGAGCCAGGATCAATTAGCAATGTCAGCCAGGAACGTGGGAGGAAGGGGGTGACCTCCTGCCACAAGCTTGTCATCCCTGGCATCAGGTATGCTTAGAGGACAGTAATACGTGTTAGCTCTTTGACCTCCTGACAGATCCTGATTTGGGGGTGGGGGTGGGGGTGGGGGAACGCACTGCTATTTATTAATTTCTCTTTCGTGGACAATTTCCTGCTCACTCTGACTCACCGGGTGCTGATATCAGCAGGTTTCCTGCTTCTGTTCCGCAGGACCGTCACCTGCCAGAGCCTGGGACCTGCAGGGGAGGCGGTGGGCCCCGCAGTCCCAGGAGGGCCCGGGCGGGAGTGGGGGGGGGGTTGCTGCTGCAAAGCTCCACGGGCCTGAGGAAGACCCTCTTGTCTCCTGCATTTCAAGTGGGTTCCAATGGCCACTGCTGGGAGAGGTCCCATTTCTGCTGAGTCAGGGCTATTTCAGACTCTGTTCACCTGTAATGAGTGAGCTGCTCTGGGAGGCATTACCATACTGGACTCGGGGGCCGCCCACGTAAGGCAAGAGGACAATCTGCAAGCCAGAGGTTATGACTTTTGATCTAAGTGTTGGCTTTGAAATATTTAAAACTCCCCTGGAACCAACCTGGGTCAGTGCTGTCCTTCCTTCTTCTGAGAAAGCGAAAAAGCCAGTCTGGGAGGAAGGAGGCTCTGGGCCGCTTGGCAGGCTGGGAGATCCGTGGGGCCTTTTGGCTAAAGTGAATGAAGCGCAGGTGAGAGCCTGAGTGCACGCAGGTGACGGGCCTCGGGCAGGGCACAGGCCCCCGTGGTCTAAATTCCACAGCGCCCCTCTCCAGCCGAAAAGCAAGAGCCCCGGCCAGCTGGTGGCAGAATGAGACTTCCCAGGTCCCTGGTCCTTTTCATGTTGCTCGTGTTGTATCTTCCCACCTCGTGAGTGTCACCTGACCTACCAGCATGGAAGGCTTTGGAGGTTTTGAACTTGCCCTACATCAAATATGCCCCCTCCTCTGCTCGGGAGAAAACCCTAGCCACTCTGCCACAGACTCAGAGGGCATTTGATTGTCTAGAACACATCAAACAGCCCAACTCTCCCTTGTAAAAGTTTTACAAGAAAATCATTGAAGACCAGAAGAGCTACCCTTCCCCTCTCCTCCTCCTTCACTTTTAAACCCGAACCGATATTCTGGATTCTCACACTTTGCTGTCGGTCGGCCGGCCGGCGAGTGAGAGCGCTGGGCTGGCGGGCGTGCGGCGGTAGAAATCTCGGCCCCCGGATCATTACACTTGCAGGCCACGGCTTGTGGGATCTAGTGATTTGGACATATTTTATTTAACCAGCTTAGTAAAAGGTAATATTCAGCAGCTGTGATCTATAGCAGAATTACAATTTTCAGGGTCAAGGAGGGATTTTGATATTAGGAGGTTGGGCAGAATTGCTATGAAATCTCATGAGCTGTCTTTAAAAATAAATGAGAAAATAGGTTATCCAAGAGTCATTGTAAGGGAAAAATCAATAGGCAGTGTCTATTCACTTGGGCTATCAAAATCCTTGAAATTTGAACAAAAGTTTCACGTTTAGTGTACTGTAGGGTTTGAAATATCGGCGCTGGAGGCTCGGTGGGTACAAACTCATTGTGCTGTGCATCCAAACGAGGCAGGCCTAGTGAAGCAGCTCAGCTGCCTCATAAGATCGGGGGGGGAGTGTCTTGGTGACCAAATTAGGGGGGTATAAGGAGACCCCTGAAGAAAACCATGGCAGGCAGCCCACCCAGAAACATTGAGAAGCACCTGCTGTGCTAGGAGTAGGTGTGGCCTCTGGCTCGGTGCCCCTACCCCTTGTCCAGCACGAGGGGGGATCCCATGTGGCTGTCTTCCTGCCTACACAGTCCACGGCGTCTCTGCCCCCAAGGGGGGAACAAATGATCACTTAATAGGGAACTTCCTGGTGGTGAAATTCTGATTGAGCAGGTCACCTGGGGTGATAGAAGTTGCCTGCATTCATTCATTCATTCGCAATCAATACTTCGTGTGTGTGTGTGTGTGTGTGTGTCAAGTATGTTTTCCAGCTTTGCACAGTGGCAGCATCATAACCAATGAGGTTTATCCGAGGAGTGATTATTGCTACTTGAAAACTGTTCTCAGCTGGGTCTCCCAGGATGGCATACCCTTGGCATTGAAGAGGCTCATATCAGCCTGACCAACGGAGGCTGGCCTTGCTCTCCAAGTCTCTCCGTGACTCAATTCCTATGGCAGGCAACTGCCACGTAACTCCTCACTGGCCTCTCAGCTCTGGTTTTGGTTCAATGCTGTCTTCCAATCTCTGGGGCCATGTCTGACACTCAGTGTTAAAAAAACAATTTGAAAACATTTTTTTAAATGAAAAATCTTTTTAATGAATGAAGACATGAATATCTTCCTTTTACTATTATTAATATAAGGCATTCCGGAGGAATTTTAAGGCCATAATCATGGCAATCTTTAAAGAAAACAAAACAAAAACACCCAAAACTCCCCACCCTCAATATTTGTCCACCACGATGTTACAGGGCAGCTCATTTTACCAAGATGAGGGGTATGGTGATGGCTTATCACATGCCTGGTGGTGCTGTCCATGGGTTACCTAATTGAATCTTCCTATCAGTCCTCAGGGTGCATGGTATTTTCCCTGCTTTACAGTCAAAGAAACAGAAGCTCAGTGAAGAGATGAGTGGATTATTTCAACTCACCAATGAGAGAACCAGAGCTCATATCCAGGTTTGTGGTCACTCTGCAAAGCCATCTCAGGGGACAATTAAAGAAGGGGGGGACCGGTATTCAAAAGCAACCTTGAACATAATCCTTTCAAGTTCCATCATTAAATCAAAAAATGACACTGTCTATATTCACAGGACAGAAATTGTAGCAAAGTACTGAAGATTTATAACTCCCCTTTATTTAGAAAGGGAATGAAAGTAAGATAAATAATTCAAATGCAAAGGGTGGGAATAGTGGACGTTGGATTTAGGCATTTTATTTAACTTATCAAATAATACAGGTTAGTTCGGGAAACAACAATCAACATATGTTACTTGTACTAACGATATGTAGACCCACATTTCCAAGAAAGGTAATGAAAATAAATTACTTTGTGGAATACAGCAAATAAATAGTTTTTTTTTTAAAACAAAAAATAACCCTATGAATATTGGGGGAGGGGGAGTGAGGTTATGGAGGCATTGTGGAGCTAGGGGAAGTTGAAACAAATGCCCGAATGAGATGAAGGAACAGCACGTGTTAATGACAATTAACAGCGGACATTCTAACTCCTTCCCCTCATCCCCTTGGTTTTAGGAGCGATTTCTCCCTATCCCCGAGCCAGGCTCTGAGCACCGCTCCTGACACCCACCGTCTGCGCGATCCAGATAATGTAATCGCAGCATCATTAGGAACCATGAAATCGCAATTCCCCAGGGAAGAAGCGCTATCGTTCAGTTACGCACAGAAGAGCCATTAATTAGCAGATTTCAGTTTAAAGTGACTATGTACTACACGGGTTCTAATCCCACTCTGGAGCAGCTCTCAGGCCTAATGAATTAGCCGGAGGAAGTTGAGCAGGAGCCAGAAGACATCACTCAAAGGGAATTGAAGTGAAATAAGATAAACTTAAAACCACAAAATTTAAAAATGATCAAGAGATCATCCGCTATTGGAGAAAAGCTGTAGGAGAAGCCAAATGGAGGTCATCCGAATTTTCTTCTCTTGAAATGGCACTGTTGAGTATGCTGTTTAGTATCTGGGGGATTCCATTTGAGGCGAGTTGATCTAAACTGACTCATTCATTCATTCATGCCATTCATCCTACAAATGTTCTCTTAAAGTTAACAGCATTTTAGAGAAGATGACAGGCTGCTACTTTGGACACATTCATCCCTTGGACAGGTGAGTCCTCCCACATCAGGCAAGGAAGGTGGAAAGTCGCACTTGGAACCTCCATGACAGTAGCTTTGGAAATGCTTCTGAAAAGGAGATACCCTCTTCCTGGAAGGATAAGTGGAATCGGGATTTTTACCATTCTCGAGAAGATGACCCCTCAACCCAAACCTGGTTGGCACCTACCCTCCTGTGTTGGTACCTTTGAAATTCTGGCCTCACCGTTAAATAAAAGGGATGAAATTAGAGATCAATGACCAGTGTTTGCACACTGGCCTCAGCCCTTGGGCTGGCTGACATCTTCCTATCTCACAACTTGCTTGGATTCCAAATATAGAGGCGATTCAGTATGTATGCCAGGGAAGAGGGGTGGCTTTTAGACTGGCGCTTCAGTTCTAGGACATAATACCTATGGACAATACCTGGGGGAGAGTCTGACTTAATGGTTAAACCTACACGAGAGGGGCTGAACCCCTTTTTTAAGAAAGAAGGGCCATGTTCCAAGGCCAAGGGTTGGCACCACAAACTGGCTTCTAAATCCTGTTCATGGGTTTCATCCAAGTGCACCTTCATAATGTGCCGTGAGCAAGGGAGGGGCGAGTGCAAAGTTAATGGTCTGGTTTCCTGATAGGGAAATGGGTGCCCCAGAGGGAAAGTGACTCACCCAGGCAGGACCGGCTCCATAATTTGTGAAATCCAAAGCAAAATGAAAATATGGAGCCCTGTGTTCAGAAAGCAAGAAAGAAATGTTTTTTCATTTCTTTCCTTGTTTCTCTCTCTTGTCATGGTGTTTAAAATTTTCTAGTTAATGTCTTCCAAGTCAGGTCAAAATTTTAAATCACTAGCACAGATTTTACTGTTCTTTTTTTTACTGTTCATTTTCATATTGTGCAACGCCAGTTTTAAAGGCAAATATCAGAATATTTACGTTTGTGGAATCAGCAGTTACACAACCTATTTTGTGGCTTGTTTTGAGAGGGTGCCTCAACCAGAAGAGACAAGAAGACTCAGGCCAGAAGAGACAAGCCAGACTCAGGAACATTGGCAGAAGGAAGACAGGGCTCCCCCGGGCCTGGGGATTCTCTCTGGGGGAGGTCAAACCCTTAGGGCGCTGGCCCCTGCCTTGTGACTTGGGCATGCACTTGCCCTCCGGCCTGGGGATCAGGATTCTTTCCTTCCCAGAGGCTGGACGGATGGGTTGTGCCCCAGGCCTGGAACAGGAGGTCAAGGTAGGCATGTCCCTCTTCTGCAGGGTCCCTGCCCCAATCCTCAGCAGATGGGCAACCCCAAGGGCAGGGCAACCTTGGTGCCATGATGCATTAGGCATACCCGGTGCCTGCATCGGGGTAGATTAGAGGCTCGCGCCCCCCCCCCCCCCACTAAATGTGCCCTGATGCTGCCAGCATAGGGCGGGGCCTGCAGCTGCCATGCCCCACCCAAGATGCCATGCGCTGCACCTGTCCAACCTTTGACCCTCCCCCTGCCTGAGCCCAGGTTGGGGGCAGGTTGGCAGCAGTGGCTGAATGGAGGTTGGGGTGGGAAGGCCGAGTGGAACTGGGGTGCCAGGGGGCTGAGCATCAGACCCCAGAAGCAGGGAGTTGGTGGGAGGCAGGACTGCATGGGAGCCATGGCTCTAAGCTCCCCATTCTTGGTCCGCATTGTCTCCCTGAACTTCATTTACAAAACGCAATTATGAAGATAAAATTATCATGAATTTCAACATGGCGACTGTACAGCATTAAGCCCGCAGTGTGGGGCCCTTCTGAAGGTGGGGTCGCCTGGACTGCACTGCACAGCCCGTGCCGGCAGCCCTGCATCCAAGAGCACTCAGAAGCTCAGTGCACCAAATCTCCTGCTCTTCTAGGACGTTCTACACACCAGGGGCTGCCATCTTACCCCAAGGCTTTGGCCCTCACATGGTTAGGAACATTCCCTTTTCTCTGCCATGGATGACTGGAGTTGGCAGAGGCCGACCTTCCTAAGACTTTCCAACCAACTTTCCCATTTGCCAGATGAGGAACCGAAGCCCCGAGCAGGCTCTGACTTGTCACCATGAGGCCACATGCCAGGCTGGTGGCATGGAAGGGCCCAGAGCTCTGAGTACCTCCGGCCTGGAAGATGCCAGACTCTGGGAAAAGAGAGCAGCCTCGTGGGGTCTCCCTGCCAGGCTGTTCCTGGGTGCGCATACGCGGCCACCACCGCCACCAGAACCCAGAGCGTGTCAGGGCCTCCCCCAGCTCTAAAGCAGCGTCCCCTTAGCATCAGCAGCCGAGGTGTTTGCCAGAGGCCTCTGGGCTCAGCGTCGGGGGAGGGGGACTCCAATTCTCAATTGTTTCTCACAAGATTCTTTTGCTAGTGATGGTGGACTTGAGCACGAAAACGCCTTTCCCCGGGGAGGCTAGTAGCTCAGCTGAGGGGACACCCAGGGTGTCCTCTGTCAGTCCTCAAGAGAGAAAAGATCTGACATTCAGGGAAAAAATGATCACAGCCAATGGGGATGGAACCGAGTTTTTCTGTGCATGTTGGGGTTTAAAAAGAATGTAATGGAGGAACGTTAGCCCCGTGGTGTGAAGGCCAGCACTAACAAAGAGGCTCCGTGGCTGGGCCGTGGCTTCCAGAATGTGGTGCTGTCTGAGTTACATCTCCTTGTGCAGAGGACAGAAGCCCGAGTAGAGGCTGAAGACCTGGAGTCCATTCCTGGCTCCGCCACCCATTTGCTGGGTGGTTTCGAGCAAAGACTCATTCCCTCTCTGTGCCCCATCTCCCCATGTGAACAAGCAGTTTGGCCAAAATGGTCCCTAAATCCTGTGCAGCTAGAGGGTTCTGTGAATCTGAGCCCATCCACCTGGTTGGCTTTTGCCATCCAAACCGTCGTCAAGGTGGCCAGCCCAGAGTTCAAAGGACACGGGTCCCACATTTCCTCCTTTCCAACCCCGCTCTCCCTGGCTCTGTGGGTTTTGTCTCCCCCCACGGGAGCTCAGGGAGGTCCATTTGGAGGCCAGTACCCTGTGGCAGGCTTTGCCGGGATGCCCAGGCTCCTCCCGTCCCTGGATCAAAGTTTCTCCACTGTCTGGGGGCTGGTGGTGGGGGAGGGTGACCCATCAGCCTCGTACCCAAATCTGGATTCTGCTTCTATTTTCCCCTTTCTGCATGGGGGACAGAGAGAGAAGAAGGAGAGAGAAGCCTTTGAAAAACGTCTCCTGCTCCATCGTTCAGCAATTCACCTCGCCGCCGAGCCCAGTGACACTCCCGTGGTGCACCTCTTAGCCACTCGGCAACTTTTTTCCCTTTTATGATATTTTGGGTTTCTGATTGCCTGCCAAGTCGAACCTTTATCATTTAATAAGCAGAAAAAAGGAAGAAAGAAAAAAGAAAAAAAGGAAAAAAAAATCCTCTAAGTCAGTCCCAATCTAAAGGGTCCCCATTCCTGTCCCCTGCCTCTCTGGGGCTGGTCCTGGATACGGAGCCAGTGCTCATGGGGACTCAACCACTTGCAGGCAAAATGTCAACTCTACTCTACTCTAGTGGGGCCATTTTGCACATGTAGTCGTGGGAACTGCGAGGAAGGAACACACAGCACTAGAGGGCGTGGCAAGGATTCGTGGAGGTGGGGCTTTGACCTTGGGGGCCGTGGTGGGAGGTGGCAGGGGCGTGGGCAGCGCCGCAGGATTTCCAGCCCCCGGAGAGTGACCTGCCTGAGAGCAGAGAGCAAGGCCGGGCTCTGGGGACGAAAACAGCTGTCCCACCTGCAGCCCCAGGGCTGTGGGGCTGTTGCGCTTGTTTTCGCACCTCGCTTCTTCACCACGTGTCTTTGGAGCCTGGAACATGGTAAGGAGCCATGGGGGGACAGGGGGCGGGGTGCATGGATGAGGAGGAGACAAGAATCAAGCAGAGACAGTCTCTGAGCGCCACGATGTCCCTGCTGTGCTGAAACCCCTGGATGGGGCAGTGTGCGGAGGGGCTGCCCGGGGCATAAGCCATCAGGTTTGGTCTCTTCCCCAAATGCCTTGGCCTCCTCATCTCAGCAGGGTTGGGAGGGGAGCAGGCTGGAGCAGGAGCTCCCCAAGGAAAGCAATTGGCTGGAACCCACTGTCTACTGTCCTAACCACCCCCCTCACCCCCCCGCCTTCCTGCCTTCTCTCCTCCTCCTCCTCAGCAAGGCCACTGCTGTGGGACGTACCAGGGGAACCTCACCCAGTTATCTTGCCTTGGCCGAGCCCATGTGTTCTCTGACCTGAGTGGTCCTGGGCCCGGGGGCCAGGGTGTGTGTGGGCTTCTCCGGCAAGGCTGTGCCCCCCGGTAACACATTCCTTACCCAAAAAGGCAGCTGATCCCAGGAGAAACCACCAGGGAGCTGGTCCCAGGCAACCAAGGTCTCCTTCCCTTCTGCCCCCTTCTCCCAAAGACCACTGACTGCTCCTTGCCATGGTGGGTCTTGCCTCCCCTAAATCTGCCTTCAAGAAAGGGGGAGACAGTTCACCCAGAGGGATCAGTTGTTGATGGGACTGAAGCTGACCAGGGGAAGAAGAAGCTGCATTTTGCCAGGGCTCAAGGTCACCCACCAAAGGAATGGACTTTAGAGGTGGGATTTCAGCTGGTGGGATTCACCAGCTTACCAGTGTTCCTGTGCAGAGACCTGGCTCATCTTACAATTGTACATGGCTTAGAGGACCAAGGCCTGGGTCACCTCCTGTGTCCAGAAGACATGGGAACATGGAAGGGGATAATGTGTTTTGAGCCTCAGGGTGTGGGGCTGTCGGGCTTCAGGCCCTGTGCATTTAGCATCCTATGGCTGAGGCTTCTCTACTGAATTTAACAACAACCCCATTCCCCCCAAACATGACGGATTTGGCCACATTCTCGGCTCCTCTCTCTCTGATGGTGTTAAGATGGAAAATTAACAGGCACACGCAGTACAGCATGCCAAGGTGCTTAGCCCAGTGCCGGGCATGCGGGAGGCCTCTGAGAGTGTCAGCGGAGGGCGCCCCTGTGGCCTGGGTCTTTGGCAGAACCTTCCGGAGAGAAGCTGGAGCCTGAGGATGTATTTCATTCTCAACTCTGTGGGGCCTCATCATCCAAAAAACATTTCTGTCCAACTCAGGTACTTTTTCTTGGCAAAATAAGTTAAAAACAAAAAAGTTGAGGCAATAAAGCAGCACTGAGCTGGAGAAGGGCCTTGCCCCCACCCCGGCCCCCCAGTACTGTCCCCTCCTGAGCACACCTGGGGAAGCTGAGGGGTGGGGGAAGGAGGGGGCTGCGCTGAACGGCGCTGTCCTGCCCCCAGGAAAAGTCCAGGCAGCTCTCAGTGGAGCCGTGTGCACAGCGGATCAATACGGGCTTCGGGCCGCTGAGCTATTATTCACGCCAAAGGGCCTTGTTTGGATGAAGGGAAGGAGGGGGTGCACGAGTTCACAGAATCACAGTCTAGAGCTCTGCTGCTTGGCATTTCCCCCTCTCTCTGTGATGCCTTCGTTATTTATGTAGCACGAGTAATGAGGTGATTCAGGATGAGGAAGTGCTTCTCCCACAGCATGCTGGGAGCTCCTTGAGGCATGACAACAGAGGCTGTGTGGGATTTGGGCCGGGGGTCCTGGGAGACAGGCACCCTGTCTTTCCCCACCTTTGGTGCCTCCTGAAGGAGGCCAATAATGGGCCCAGGGTGGCACAAAGAGGGGCCTAACGCCAGTGCCCTTCTCTCTTACCTATCTCCGGGGATGAGTCCCACTAATCATTTCTTGTCCCCTGGTGCTGGGAATCCATCCTTAACCCATACACCATCTATTCCTCACCTCCTCACACATTCCCAACCCACTTGTCCTGTCATTTTGGGTTTGTGCCACCATCTTGTTTTTGCCCAACTTGCCTCTGGTAAGAGGGCTTTGGAACATTCCCCTTATTACTGACCTAGAATCCTAATGGACATGGGCAGTCTCTCTTAGCATTCCCTGGGTCTTGGCTCCTCTACCACAGAAGAGGACCCTATATCCAGCCTTGGCTCCAATCACATACACTATTCTCCTGCCTGCACCTGGCAGCTCTTGGTTACCCTGCAATGTCTCCTTTCTTGGGGAGTATCCTGTGGCTTTAAGAACTTCTCTGAGCTGTCCACACAGTCCCCTGCCCCATTTTTAAAAGGCTGACATCGTGTCTAAGAGCTACCTGACAAGTCACAAGATGTGGATGGCCCCTGGCAGACATACTGGTTTGAGCCCAATGGGCTGCAGGCAAAGCCATCTAAACAAGAATGTTTCCTGGAGTCTGGCTTAAGGTTAGTGAATTATAGCATAGGATGAGGTCCAGTTTGAGGGTTGGTGGCTCATCTCAGGCAACCAGGGTCTCTGGGAGTCAGACTGGGGATGGCTTACCACAAAGCCTTCCTTCCTTTTGGAGAAACGACTCTGAGCCTGTCTTTTGCTGAGGTGTGGAGTCCATTCCGAAGGTGGTAAGTTGTCATGTGGCTAATTTGGAACAGACTGAAATAGAGACCTGAGACCCCTTAGACCCTGGTGTGTGGACCATTTCTATGCCCATGGTGATGTCTGAAGCTTAGGGCAGGCCTCGCTTGGCTCCCACCTGCTGGACCCGCCCCTCCTATGCCACAGCTCCTGCTGGGACCATCTGTCCTTGGGGGGAGGGGGTGATGCTGAGAGATGGTGGCTGAGCAAGGGACATGCGCCATCTCTCCCCTTCACATCCATGGAGTGGCCGCCCAAGGAGGTCTGTCTTTCTAGGGACGGGTGGGTGGGAGTAAAGCAGGTTGGCGGAAAAGTACTCCTCGTTCCCTGTTATTGACCGGAACACCCCAGCCCTGCAGTACCAGTGGACCAGGCCTCTGAGAGTAGCTTCCATGGCTCTGTGAAACTCATCGGATCAAACAAGGAGATCAGATGCCGCCAGACGTTCGGGCATGGAGAATGCCACTGACCTCAGACCCCGAATGACGATGATGACGATGATGATGATGGAGCTTTTCCCCTCAAAGCTCAGAGCCCGTGGAAAAGCTAATGATTTCACCAACGGCAAGTCACAGAAAGGAAAAAAGATAGAAGGTCAATCCCAGCAAAGCATTGCTCCTATTGTCTCTTAGGGAAGCGCTGTTTGCAATGAGCTCATTGACTACACAGAGACGCCCCATCACACGCTCCCCACACCAGCCGACTGGATGCACAAGTGTTCCTTTAAGAAATCCCTACTTACTCTCCAGACCACAGTCCTCCAACCGCACACTCAGCTAGTGGAGGAGACAAGTGGACCAGAGACAGGGGACTCACAGAGGTTCCTTTGAGACCAGCCCCAGCCACAACCAACCAACCGTCCTTGGCTCTGGATCTGCATTTCTCCCAGGAAAGCCACCTCCACTCCCAAGCACCGAGTGCCCCACCAGGCTAGCAGTTCAAACCAAAGAGACAAGGAAATCATTGCTTGTAGTTAATTCTCAACTACGTAGACAAATGGCTATAAATATTTATGATGGGAAATTTCATTATTTAAAAATTCGGCTCTAAATTTCCAGCTAACTCCATGAAGAATGCCTGCTGAACAGGTTGCAAATTAAGAACAATTATTTTTCTCTTCTGCATTTGAATAGAACTTACAGCTAAAGTCATTTAAAGGGGTTAACATCAACCTTAATTAAATATTAAAGTGTGCTGTACCTGCTATTGTTGCCCCCTCGAATAAGATATAACCTATTTTTGACAAGTTTTCATCTTTCTCTGTGGAAGACGCTACATGAAATCAAATCAGTGGCAAAGAGGAGAGTAATGAATAATCTATTTCATATTCCAACAGTACCCAGAGCTCAGGAGTGGAAAAATATTCAGTCAGATGATGGCAAGAGGCTGCTTGGGTACCACCTGACACAGCTAATGTTTAAATAATAATAATAATAATAATAATAAGCGATAAACAAATCATTAGCCCTTAACGGTTGTTTAATGCAATTTGTTAATGAACGTAATGGCGGGGACTAATAAGGAAAGAAAATAAAACCGTCTAAACAGGCGCCAAGTTGCTGGCGATGCGCAATTATTTCCTTGTCAAGTTTTTATGATTTAATGAGCCCCTCTGGGACTGACGGCTGTCAGTCAGTCGTGACTTTTTGACACCATTACAACTTCAAATACAGCAGCAGGCAGGCTGTTTTCCTCGGATTTGAAATACTGAAATGATCTGACAGTTTTAAAGAAAAGATGGGCAAAAAAAAAAAAAAGAGGAGAGAGGGAGAGAAAGACAGTTGCTTTCCTTTCTTTCTTTCCACCCCCTTCCCTTATTCTACGGGGTGGATAATCTCTGGATGCTGTTTGGTAATGAAAATCCAATCACTGAGGTCATTATCTGATGAGGTTTTTGGAACAGGCAGGCTTTTTTCCCCCTCTTTATTTCCTTACTTAATGATAACCCTCAATGGGCTTGCCCCGCATGGGACGGCCAGAGCCGCACAATTTTGTTCACCATTAATTTCAGCCTTTGAAGCTCAGGGCTCAGAAGCCGTAGCAAAGCAAACCCCCCACCAAGCTGGTTCCAAAATAAGACAATCCAGCCTGCCTTAAACAGAATAGCAAATGGCCTCCCAGCCCAGGCCTGGCGGCTGACGTCAAGCCCAGTGCATCTGCAGGCATTCGCCTTCAACACGGAACATTTAAAACTCTTTACAACTTAAGAGACTTTAATTAAATTGCTTTTGATTCCGGAGCAGGGTAGCATCCACTGTGTTTATTCGGTCGGGGAAACTGTTTAGTCTGCATGAATTTTAGATGGCAAGGGCTTCCTCCTCCTCGTCCTCCTCCTCGTCCTCGCCTTCACCCCCCCATCCCACCTTCCTTCTGAACATCATCATTAGCACACGTGCCCAACCGTAGAAATAAGTCCTCGATCAAAGTCTACGGGTTAAGTTCCTAGAACCTTTCACAGATCTGGACCTGCTTCACCTCGGTGGGCTTTTCCCCTTCCCTGGTGGAGCAGCGAAGTGGGGAGAAAACTGTGTCCCCGCCGGGCTCCTGCGCATTTCTCCTCCATCACCCGGGAGGGCCACGCAGGGGTTCGGGGGACTTCAGAGCAGCTTCTTACAAAGCGCCCACTGTCAGGCTCCCTTCTCCAGGTGGGCTGGACGGGGCTGTCAGGCCAAGGGTTATCTGTTCCGATACTCTCACTCTCGAGGCTGAATTGGGGCAAAATCTCAGGCAAGAGCCGATAAAGAGACAGAACTGGCAAGTAAAAAGCCACTGAGGGGTGAGCAGTGCATTACCTCCCCATTTCATCTACTTCAACACGAACACAGGGTTTTACTGAAATATTTAGGAGCCAGCGCACTGGTTTAGATGATCAGATCAACCTGGCTTGCTGGGTGGCCCGGGGAAGCGGCGTGAGGCGTAGGTAGAGAGCTGGTTATACACTTTGGCTAAGAACAACAGTTCCAAAAGCAGCTACCCGAGAGGCTGGTGTAATACTTCCCCGCCATTCGTGTTTCAGAACAAGAAGGAGGTTGTCTGTTTGTTTCCTCCTCTTTAATGGTTTCTCCAGTGTGTTCAGCATGTACAGAATTCCGTTATCGGAATAAAAGAATCTTGCTGAGATAGATCCCTTAAGCTGATAGGAAAATTCGCACTGCCTTCCCACTCCTTCACTGTCCTACTTCGCTCGGCCAAAATCCCATACCATCCCTGCGAGGTAAAGGCCACAGCTTTATGTACACAATACTAAATGATTTATCTGGACACATGTAGGCCCTGGCTAAGTGCGCTAAGTGCGATTTCTCTGGTAGATTTTGCCATTCTGCATTTCCTCTCTAAACCATAACTGTTCTTTTCTGAGTTGGGGGGAAAAAAACATAAAAATAAAGTGCTGCATCCAGGTGATCTCGATCTACAGGCACAGGTGGTTAGCATTTTTGGGGGAGAGAACAGGTTTGCTTTTCAAGGATTCAAAGCTTCCAATTATATTCAAAAGATAGTACGGACCTTGGAAGTGCCTATGAAGTCTTAAGAAAAACACATTTTGCTTTATGACTAGGGGGAAAATGACCTCAGCTTGGGGCAACCTTAAGCCTGATCATAAATGAACTCATTTTGAACGCAATTCCCGGTTACCTCGGACAGAAAGAAACCAAAGGAAATCACAAAGCACGTCAGAGGTTTGAATACACAGTGAACTCAGGAAGGCTGTGCTAACATTTTTTTGTAGAAAATCCAAGCCGTCCTTGTAATATGCTGCAACCCCTTATTCTTTGAAAGGAGGTTAGTGAACGTTTTCCATGAAGTTTATTTCTAGTGGATCATCCTATAGAACTCTACCATATTTATAATCACATTTGAAATTTCACACTGACGGACTCATGTTCTTGCTCTTCCTGAAATATTCATGTTCTCTTACATACTGGAATGGATGTGGAGAGAGCCTTGTCAGACCTTTTGCTTGTATGAGGGCTGCTTTTGGCAGTGAAGATATTAAAACCGAAAGGATGCCGAGATGCTTACACAGGTCAGGGGAGAGGAGGTCACAATTAAATATCGTGCCAGGGCTCACTTTGCCAGCAAATTCTGGAGACTATGGGATTTGGGGAAGGTAAGGAAATATTTCATGTAGCCAGTAATCAAAGTTGTGAAAAGTGGATCTTGGGCAGGCTCAGCAAAAATATTCTTGGCTGTAAAAAAAAAAAAAAAATTTATATATATATATATATAAACAGAGAAAGTGCTAAGTCAATTTCCGGCACAACTGACATTAAATATCCACCTTTTCAGTGAAAGCACTCAGGCAGGCAGATTATCTTCAGTATGCCTGGGTAGAACAGGGCTGGTTTGCTAGAGCCAGTCACTGGCTCTGGCCCCTGTTTTTCTCTGCGTTTTTATCCTTGGACATCACAGAAGGGCAATTTGGTGACAAGAGATGTGTGACAAACAGCACAGCCCATCAGATGCCCCACGGCTGACTCATCATGCCCTATCCCAAACCGTGACCCCTGACATGTCCACAGGGCAAGGAAGAATGTCACCAAGGCTATTTTGGTTAGGAGATGAAATCACCAAAAGACAAATAAACATTCACCTTCCCCTACAAAAAACAAATCTGGGTGAAGACAAGCCTAGAAAAGGAAACTGACCCACATGCAAACAGGAATAGAAAATATTTTTACACCCTTTGCACTTGAGCTGAACAGGGGTGAAAAGAGGGAGGGTCATTCAGGGCCTGTCAGCATAAAAGAATGATTCATGTGACCATTTTGTCTTAATTACTCAGAACGAGCCGTTTTTGCTGTTTATCAGGGAAGAGCAGATCCATCAGTGTCTTCTGACAGAAAAAGTGATCGCCATCAGGATGGTGACGACCAGGATGATGGCCAAGATGACGACCAGGATGCGGTTCTGGATGATTCTAGGAAAGAGCAGAGGAAAGAAAAAATTCACATAGATACACGAAGGGTTTTCTGACAAAGACCATCCAAGACCAAGCTGGCTAATCAAACGATGGCTTCACAGGTGGGGGTAGGGAGCCCAGTGTAGGGCTTGTGTGTGCGTGCGTATGGTGTGTTTGTATGTGAGTGTGCACGTACAGAGGAGCTTTTGGTTCTAAAATGATCCACGAGGAAATGAGCGACTCCACCGTGACTGTCACACGGCACCCAGAGAAATGCTTACTGCAAAGCGAAAGCAAATCCAATGGCTTTCTGGGCTCGCGGTACCATGTAGTAATCTGCAAGCGATCAAGGGCCCCATGTGAGCTTCTCTTTTTAATTTAAAATTCGAGACAAGCCTCATTTTTTTTGCAGTGTTTCCTGGTAAAGTAAAAGACTCCAAGGAAACATATGTCAGTAAGGTACTTACCTGTACAAAAATACCGGGGAAAAAGTAAAAGAGATTTAGGAAGAAAAGGACAGGATTAAGAAGCAAGTGTCAACCTTGCAGTTCAGGCTGTGAAACCGTCATCTGTCACTGGGGCTCACTGCTCTGTTACGCCAGGAGGAAATGTTATATTTGCTCCGTAACCCACAAAAAAAAAAAAAAAAAAAAAAAGATGGAAATGAGAAATGACACAAAGTCCCCGAGTGCCTCATGTGCCTGGGTTGGTGGGCCCTCACCTCTGGGGATTCCAGCCCCCTCAGGTCTGGCTCCGCCAAATGCTGGGAAGTCAGGGGGAGAACCAGACTGGAGACACGTGCTCCGAGATGCCCGCAGAGAGTCTCCCATGAAGTTGCCTCCTCAGGTGTTAGCTCACTCTGAGCAAAGAGGCTGAACCCCGGAATGCCTTGCTGAGACTGTCAAAGGGAACCCAGGTCAAGAGGCCTCGCCCATGCTCCTCTGGCAGAACCAGCCACACAGCGAGGATGGAGTGGCTGGTGGCCCGGCCAGGTGTCCAGGTGCCTAACGCCGCACAGCAAACCCCATCCGCACGTCCTGCAAATACCAAGCAGGAAAAGGTCCGCCGTCTTAGTCTAACAGAGTCTAACATGCCCTCCTATTTCGTATCTCTGCAAAGAAATCTCTGCAGGGTGTTGGCAGCCTTTTCTCGGTTCTGGATGAGTTTCTTTCTCCAAAGGAAGATGACATCCTTGTGGCTTCAGCTGGAGTCCTCCCCGCCCACCCCCTTCCTCTCCCAACCTCGATGGATGGATGGAGATGGTCGCATCAGACAAGCCCACTCCCCTGTGGCCCCTTGGAAGGACTAGCTCCCTCTCCTCCTGACAGGTTACAAAATGATCACATTTGCTGACACGTCTTCCGCAAAACTGCTTTAGTGCCTGTGTCCACTTTCCTCGAAGGAGATGAATGATCTGCTCGGTCCTCATTTATCATGTAAGACTCCGCTAAGATCTGTCTCCTTTATTTCTTCCCTTCCCCACTAGAAAAGCTGTGCCCTGACATTAATTCTTCTGCAATGACAGCTAATTCAGACTTAACAGGCCATATTTACTCAGGAGGCAGGGAGATTCTCAGTCCCCAAAATAAATAAATAAAAACAGGACTTCACGGCTTGTTAAAGTGAGGCTAATTATGAACACTGATCAGTGCTACTTGGTGGCTGGATTTAAAACCCAAATTGATTTTTCCCTTTTTCTCTGGAAGGGGCATAAGTCTTCAGAACAGACTCGACACATCCCGTTTGCCCAAGTCACTGTCACAATCTCTATTTACCACAGCCATCCGCGTCAGACTTGCAAAGGAAATCAGCAAAATTGAAACTCAGCAGTGAAACAGATTAAAAGCATGAAAACTCTTTAAAATCCTGCCTTAAGTAATATACGGTAGTGCGTCTCTTGGTTGACAACAATTTTATTTGTGGGTTGAGGGCCCCAAGGCATCCGTGATGCTAATTTATAAAGGATTAACTGCGGGTGTTGTTTAATCTGAAGCATGGTTAGAAAAATGAATACACAGGAATCCCTAAGTCCTCAGCTCTTCCCTGGCCTTCCTAGTTGGGCTTCTCTCATCGCAAGGCAAAGAGGGGTTGTGCTTCACCCGTGATCATTCTTTTTTTTTTTTTTTAAAGATTTTATTTATTTATTTGAGAATGAGGGAGAGCACATGAGAGGGGGGAGGATCAGAGGGAGAAGCAGACTCCCCGCTGAGCAGGGAGCCCGATGCGGGACTCAATCCCGGGACTCCAGGACCATGACCTGAGCCGAAGGCAGTCGCTTAACCAACTGAGCCACCCAGGCGCCCCCACCCGCGATCATTCTTAACATCTCCTATCCGTCATTCACTCAGCACACCACCGAGCCCAGGACAGCCTGACCTCTCCGCTGGCTTGCAGACATTCAGGAAGACCGAAGAGCCCACCCCCTCCTTGGCACGTCCAGAGCCTAGAGTGTTCTTCTCCTTTGCAGCCCCAGCACGTAGAACACATGGCACCGTTGCTGACAACACAACTTGGGAGAGACCCACCCACAGGAGGATAATGAAAGAATGCAGCTCCTGTCATTCTAATCGTTCCATTCCAGGGTGAACGGAGAAGACATCCGCGTAAACTCAATTTGCAGGAAAATCTCAGGGAGTCTGTGTAGGTAAGGCTGAAGTTAAAAGCTGAAGTGAACCCCCCAGACATGGAACTTCACGCCATATGCCTTTTCAGAGCCCTACTGGGTCTTCTCTCTGAAGGTAAGAGGAGGAACGGTCCTCACGGAAACGAGGCACACAGTGGAGGAGGTCGGCAGGAGAGGGCACTTGCTTTCGAAGCAAGGGTGGGCAGGTATTTAGGACAGAGGGTACGGAGTGGGGGAAAAGAGAATTGGAACAGACAGAGGTGGAAGGAAGCTTGACTCAGGCCAGCTCCCCAGCTTTGCACCTCAAAGATGTTGGGTTGATATGGTGCCTCTAAGGACCAGAAGAAGGAGCTGCTGGGGCCCTTGAATGGATAGGAGCAGGGGACAAAAAGGCTGGCACTGGCGGGCCCCATCGGTGAGGGAGCCTGGAGGATAGTCACAGCCAGGGCCTGCCGGCAGGTATCTCTACAGGCAGAGCTACAGGAATGCAGAGTCCGCCGAGCATCAGAAAAACAAGCCAGGAGAGGGGTTCCCAGCGAGTGAGCCAGAGAAGGAACTTTGGGGAAACCCGAAGTAACTTCTTTCCAACTTTGGGCAAAGGGGGCTTTACGTTCAACTAGGTCGGCAGCAAGCTGTCTTAATCTCCCTTTTGAAAATGCAAAGTGTGTTTACTCAGTAAATAATTTAAGAAAGAATATACACTTGAAAGAAGACATCCATTGAAACAGCCAGGCTAAATTGCCTCCGGGCAAAAGCTTGTGCATTTGCATGCTGCATTCTATTAAGTGAGCACACTGTGGCTTTAAAAGAATGCAGAGCCAAATTAAAAGGAATGTGGGCCCGAAACATCAAGGATTCTCCAAGTTTACATTATGAATCACAGTGCTGTTGATACAAGATGAATTAACCATTTACTTTGAGGCTGAACTCACAAAGTACTATTGAAAATACTGATCCCGCGTGGAACCCTGGGAGCGGCTAATCTTTCCATTGCCAGTCTCCTCCCCCTCTGGAAACAAGCTCCTGCGTGTGGCGGCAGATTTGGAGGAGACTGGTTCCAGTGGAGCAGGCAGGCAGGGCACCTGCTGGAGAAGCCCAGGAATTTGCAGGAGGCGTCCCCAGCATCCGCCAGCACCCGGTTCTCCTTGACTTCTAGGCACAGATTGCTCTCACCTGTCCCTTGATGTGAGGCGTGGCCGCGTGACTTGCCTTAGTGAAATGTGAGCAGGAGCCCTGGCTGCCACTTCCATTCGTTTCAGGTGGAGGCATTTGACTTCCAGTGTTGGCCTCCCAGGCTGGCTCTTCTCTTGCTGGTCCGATTCAGGAGGCTGTATGTCCCAGGAGTGCGGTTACAAGACGGGAGACTGCTTCTGCCTAGATCCCTGCATCATCACATGGAAGGAGCATCGGTGCCCTGGAGACTCCCCTGGACTCACAGCTGACTTGTAGTAAGGCAGTGAAATATGGCTTAATGAGATGAGATGAAGGCATGTGACTTCAGCCAGTCCAACAGAGTGACTCTCAGAAGTGCTGGGTCATCTGGGTTGTCCAGTGTGTGGGTGTTAGTCCTGGATCTGCTGTAGCCATTTTGTTTCCATGAGGGAAGCCAGCCTAAGGAAGAAGCTGACCGGTGGAGGACAGCGCAGTCAAAAGAGTGGCAGAGAAATGGAACCCTGGTCCTGAAAACATGGTAACCTCTATATCAAACCACCCTTCCTCTGGACTCAGAGTTACATGAGAAGATAAATTAATTTTTCGAGTCAGTTTGAGTTAGGTCTTCTGTTAGTTGAGACCTAAAAGCACTTTTAGGTTGATTTGCCCCAATTCCAAAACCAAGTCCTTGATCTACAGCATATTCTCCTCACGACTTCCACAAAGAATTTCCTGCCCGTGCCCTTCTCCCATTTGTACTTCCTGTGCATCCCTTACCACGCAGTTCTTTAATGATTTTCTGTTTCTGTGCAGGATTCTCCAGTAAAAAGTAGACCTTCTAGGGTCTGACTCTCCTTTGTCTTTTGTATTCCTAGTGTCTCAAACAGAGCTTGGCATGGACGTTCTCAAAAAAGTGCTTGCGGAATGCACGAACGAGAGACTCTAGCTCCATCTGCTCCCCCGAAGATTCATGTAGTATGCTTCCTGCTTTCTAAGGGCTGCTTGTAGACAAGCACGGCTTTAGGAGTTAGCTATCAGCCACCCTCCCATTAAGGATGCCAGCAGTGTCCAAATGCTTTTACAAGCCTGCATTCATTAGCTGGAGAGTGCGTGACACTCCATAGGTTCAGCGCCCTGTCCTACACACGCTTTCCTGCCTGGCCAAGCAGGCCTGAATAATGATGCCCCACCTCTGGGGTCTGACAGAACAGTAACAACTGGCAGAACAATCAGCAATCATGAGAGCATGGGGTAAACTGTTCAAGGGAGTCTATACCCGTGTCTCTCTGGGAAGTTCCCCAAAACAAGGGCCAAGGGAAAGGCTCTCCAAGTTCTCTGTCAACTTCAATGTTAGTATTCACCAGAAAGAAATGAAAACAGGAATAGGGGAAATGGTTCATTGTCATCAGCCTCTAACACTAACTTTTTAGTTGGAGGCATTATTTCCAAGCCCAATACATGGTTGCCTCTGAGCGAGAGGTGTATGGTTGTCATGCCCCCTGATAATGCCCATCTGGGGTCTTCTGTGTCCTGCACCTTTGGGAAGAATCCTCTGCCTCACCCCAGGAGTCAGGGAGGGCTGACCCCATTCCCTGATTCCACAGGGAGACATAGGACCCAGGCAGGCCTAGCTAATGACAGCGCTCTATCCCATGCACAAGTGTTTGTTAAGGAAGTGGCATGCCACCCAAGCAAGAGAGAGACCTCTGGGGACTTTTTTTCCTGGAAAATCAAGAAAAAGGTCCTCTCTTTGCTGGGATTGACTGTAGGGATGATGGAAGCCTAGAACAGCTACAGGGCATTCTTCTCACCATGCAGGACGGGAACCTGCCCGAAGGACACCAACACAGAGGAACACAGAGTCCAGAGATGAAGAAGAAAAGAGATGGATTCCTAAAAGCATTCTTTGGACCCTTGGATCCTGCTGTGTGCCTGAAACCTGAAGAGTCACATTTAAACTTCCCAGTTAGAGGAGCCAAACATTCCCTTTGGATTTGAGCAAGTTTGGTTGAGGCTTCTCTCACTTTCAACCATACTGACTGTACTGAGGTGAACGGTGTCCCTTCCAACCCCACCCCACCCTGGAACCTCAGGATGGGACCTTGTTTGGAAACAGGGTCTCTGTAGATGTAATCTGTCAAGGATCTGGAGATAAAATCATCTTGGAGGTATGGTGGGGCCTAGATCCAATGACTGGTGTCCTTATAAGAAGACAGGACACAGAAAGACATGGTGGGGAAAGACCATGTGAGACTGGTAGCAGAGACTGGAGATGCAGCTAGAGCCAAGGAATGCCTGGGGCCATAGAATCTGGGAGAGGTAAGGAAGGTTGCTTCTCTAGAGCCCTTGGAAGGAACATGGCCCTGCTGACTCCTTGATCTCAGACTTCAAGCCCCCAGAACAGGGAAAGAATAAATTTGTTGTTTTAGCCACTCAGTTGGTGGTACTTTGTTATGGCAGCACCAGGACCCAAATACATGGAATTCTTGGATCCAGGATGGGCTATGGACCTGGTCATCTTGTGTTGGCCTTTATGATGACTGTTTTCTATCCACTGTCCCCTGGCTGCAGGACATATTTACTTAGGAACTGTACAAAGTCTTCCTCTGAGGACAGGGCCGTTGCAGCCTTGTTCCCTGGAAGCTCTGAACATAGCCATGGGGCCCATAATCATCTTCTGGAGCTGTCGGTTCTTTCGTCTCAGAATGAGAATTTCCACTTGTGCACCGAGCAGGCACTGCCCAAAGCCACACGAGAGGCGGACCCGAGGGGACATGTCTCAGAGGACTCCGCCTCTGGGAAAAGACATTTAAAATAGGAGGACAAGCCAGATGTCACCTCTGGGTCAACTTACTAAGCCATCATCCACCACTCATCATCCACATTTACTGACCAAAGTTTAGGAAAAGTGGGTTGTCTGTGAGCCCTGAGGGCACAAGGCACAATTAGGCATATGTTTTGATAGGTGGAGAAATGAGCACACTCTGGCAAGGAACCCAGGAGATAGGAATGGGGGTCTGAGCCCTAGCACACCTAGGTTAGGTCCTGAGTGAGGGTCAGATAGCTTAGTTCAACAGCGGTCAGCAAATGCTCTCTGTAAAGGACCAGAGAGTAGATGTGTTAGTTTTCTAGAGCTGCCATTACAAAGGACCACAGACTGGGGGCTTACACAACAGAAATGGACAGAATTATTTTGACTTTTTTCCCATCATGTAAAAATGTAAGGTGATCTTGATCCTGCGGGTCAGACAAAAAACAGGCAGCGGGCTAGATTGGCCTTCCAGCCCAGGTTTGCTCACTCCTGGTCTGAAAGCTGAAAGCTAGGCCCTCTCCTGGCCGGCTCTGGTCTGCTGGAGAACAGGGTGGTCACTGCGCCGCGCACAAACGAGTCCTGCCGAGGAAAAAAGGAAACACAGAGTCCCTGCCCGGTGGGAGCTGAGGGTGTCACAGTGAGCTATCAATTACAGAAGCCCCACAGGAAAGGCCATTACCAGAGCAAAGCCGGCGCGCCACGATTTGCTGTGTGCCCACCGCCCTGGACTGGCCGGGGAAGGCCTCCAGCAAGGACCTGTCAGGGCGCACGCATAAGGCCGAAGGGTTCTGATCAGCGATCTGCAGCTACCGTGCACTCTCTGTTCCAAAGGTGTACAGCGAGTTTCAGGCTGGGCGCCACGGCCACTACCATTCTTAAACATGGACTTGACCGTGGCAAGGGGCCTGGAGAGTGGCTTGGCTGGCCACGGGGCTTTCAGACAGAATCAAAGGGTTTCCGAAGAACTTGAAAGGAATGAAGTCATGATGCTGCAGAAAGGCATCATCTACTTAGTCCCTGGCAGGTCTGCCGCCCGCTAGGGCAGACAGCAGGCTCCACCGCCTGGGAGGGCCAGGGACCTGCCCAAGGCCGACCATCTGGGGGGCCAGCCAGGCCTTCAGACCCCCAGGCTCATTCTTGTTTCGCAGTAATGTTCGGGCTCATCCGAGTGGCCAGTGTCACCGTGGTGACGGCGCAAGGTGGCCACTCACAGACAGGTTGCTGCGAAGAGGATCTGCTGGACAAAATCAGAGAACACACCCCGATGCACAGGCCACGGAGAACAGTGGTTCCCATGCTCTGGGCTGAGGCTGCCTCGAGAAGAGCAGCTTGGAAGCTTCTTTGTCCCTGAACACAAGATGACTCAATTTAAAGGACTCGCCGTTTCTCCAACATCGTGTCCCTTCGACTGCTTCAGCGTCCAAATGTCCTTCGTTTTATGGCGTGATGGTGATAGTAGGTGGCAGGTTTTTTCCCAGGTGACCTTATTTGGACATTGGCGATATACTCTCTCCTTGGAAATTATTCTCTCTGACTTGGCAAAACAAAAAGTGGACAGTCCTCTGTCCCGGATTTAAAAAGAAAAAGTCCCAATCGGAGAAATGTGAAAGTTTCCGTACCTGGCAGCTAGAAAATCCCACCCAGCTGGACTCTCTGGTGATTCCTCCTCAGGCCTCGACAGGACGGTGTTCCTGGTGCTCGTGGTGGCAGCCTCATCAAGGACGGACACAGACACGGCCATGCCATGCCACTGGGCACGTATTCGGGGCCGGGTGCCGTTCTGGCATCTTCTACACTTTGTTGGACCTTCACAGCAGTCCTGTGAGGTGGAGACCGTTCTCATCCCCACTTTCACCAAGACCTCAAATCGCCCCTTCGAGCTTGTCTTCCACCCCTGCAGGACACCCCAATAACACCCCAATAACCACCCCAGTGGTTATTTATGTAACTGGTGTGTCTTACGTTCCCTACCAGATTCTTCTCGGTTGTTTGAAGGGCGAGTCTTTGACATCTTCATCTTTATATTCTTCTCCATAGACACAGTAATTGGGTATGCAGGTTAATTTTGTTGAAAGTACGGAACATTAGTTACCAAAGTCAACTCTTTTCTTAGTGCCTGGTGTAAACGCACAGGAAATTACTAAGATAACGTTCATTTTTATTCAGTAGCATATTTGTCAACTTTCTTCAGTCTGTTGTCCTCTCTGCCTCTCTCTTCTAGGTAAAGGCATGATCACTGGATCCCTCACTGGATTCCGGGACAAAGTGAATGGCACTTGTCCCCTGGGGGCTTCTCACCCAAGATTGCCTGTCGCCCAGTGACCTGAGACCACATGATTTTTTGTTATGTTTACATCACCTATCATACAAATGAGGGAATATGCTATAAGAAGATGCCAGGTCTGCGGAAGGTTTAATTTAATGCATCTGTTGGAATAGAGTACCTGACAGAAAAGAAAATCAGGCGGGAGAATTAGCTAGACTCACGGTGTGATTCTGGGAAAGGACTAAAGGTCTCTCCATCCATGAAATGTAATAAAGGAATCTCTCCCAAGTATTGTCTGCACGGGGTGTGGGCAGTGATATACTTCCAGTCTGAAAAAGGCAAGGTGACTCTTTGTGGTCTTGGATGCTTATGGCATGTGTGATGTCATTTAATCTCACAATGATCCTGATTTATGAGAACCCAGATTTGGTGGCTCAGGCCCACCGGGGGAGAAGGCTAGGCCCACTCCAGATGTGGCCCTGGTAAAGTTCTCAGCACAAGGCAGACTATCATGGCACCCCCTTCCCGACCCCCGGTTTTGGGTGCTGAGCTCCCCACTCCTGCTGGGTGCCCTGAGGTCCCCCACTCCCGCTGGGTCCTGTCCCTGTACTATGAGGCAGCCTCACTGTCCTGCTGACCTGGCCCCCCGCCAGTTCCTCCTGCCTGGGGGCCCCTCACTCTCTCACCTTCCAGGGCAGCCGTGAACTATGTTTGGGCAGAAGCTGAGCAGCTCCCTTCACTTCTGGAGCCAAACTGCCCAGATTTGAATCCGGGATCTGCCACACACCCGCTGTGCAGGTTGCTTTCTTATTTCTCTGAGATTACGTCCTTTTGACTGCTTTAGTGTGAAAATGTTCTTATTTTATGATGTGATGGTGATAGTAGATGGCAGTGTTTTTTCCAATGTCCTTACTTGGACATCGGAAATGTTCTCTCTCTTACCTGGCAAAACAGAAAGTGGACAACCTCCTTCCGTCCTCTATTGAAAAAGAAAAACAAAAGTGCAATACAAGGAATCTGAAAGTTCCAAAGAACCAATGCGTCAGTTTCCACATTAGAAGAAAGTGGGGCTAATAATAGCAGTACCTCAATGAATTACATTAATAAAGAAATGAGTTAATTCAACATGAGGTGCTTTAGGTCAGTGCTTGGTAATGGTAACTGCTCCGTAAAGAGCTCTAAGAATTATTATTATTCCACTCCTATTATCACTCACAGATCTCCTCACAATGGGCCCTGAAACTCTTTCTTGTTTGGCTGCTCCCCCTTCCCCCTGCAGTGTTCGACAGCCCCCCCACGTCAGATGTCTTGGCCTGGAAAGCCTGCAGATTTCTCTCTGGTTCCTGCAGGGCACATCCTGGCGCTGACCCTGATTAGCTTGCCTTGTGGGGTCCAGGCTGAGCCCTCTCCTGGAAGCCCCATCTTCAGCAGCTACTAAGCTACTCAGGAAGGCGGAGGCTGCCCTTTCCAGCTCTGTTGGTTTCCCTGGGAACACCCTGGGACGAGCCAAGATGCCTCTTCTGAGCCACGGCTGGTTGAGGTCACACTGGTGGAGACACAGTTGCCTTCGCTTTAGTGATGGGCTCTAACATTCCTTCCCTGCGAGATATGACGTTAGATACTTATCTCCTAATTGTTATGGATTTACACTGTTTTTCTTTCCTGGTGTCAGGAGGAAGAAACATTTTGGCAGAAGTTTATCAGCCACCTGCATCTCTGTCAACTCTTGAGGGATGTGGTTACAGTTTCTAGATTATAACATCAGAACTTCTCTGTCTTGTCCAGATTTGGTTCTGTGGCAAGCTGAACGGGCTGTCTTAATCGTAGCCGCACTGTGCCAGTCCCGGGCCTGCTGCTCCTTAGATCCTCTTCGTGTCCCTTGATTGCTTTTCTCTGCATCACAGAGAGGCTGACTCCTGCGGCCGGCTTCCCGCTGCGTTCGGCCAATGGGAGGCACTGGGAGGACACCAGGGCTGGGCGGGGAGGGGAAGAGAAGCCAGGGTATTCTTCCCTTTCTTCCTCTGCCTTCTCAGCAGCTCCATCTCCACTGTGGCGCCAGACAGACAGGCCTCCACGCTTCTAGCTTCCATCAGGTGACCCCAGTCCTGGGCTCTGGGCACCCTGTTCTGCCCACGGGTCCCTCCATTCCGGGGACCTGCTGCCAATGCTAATCCCTGGGCTACTCTGTTTTCCTGGCGGGAGAGTACATGATGCCCCCAGCAGAGTGGGCGCCGGCCGCTCGAACTTCACGTCCTTCACCATCTTTTCCCTTAAACTCACCTTACATACCCCAAAGCGGTACTAATTACTTTGGAGCAGGTGAACTCCAGGTTGAGAAGGCCTCCTCTGAAGGCTTATTAATGATAAGCAGGATGGCTGACTCAGTTCTTTGGGGGGTGACAGTCAGATGGCAGGATCCCGAGGTTTGTGCTGGGTGAAGCCACGTCACTGCTGGCCTGAAAACACGCGTTCTCTCTAACTAAACAAGGAAGTCCTGTGGGGAGGTGGGGAGAATAGCAAGTCGAGGGTGCGGGCACCAGGAGTGGGAACTGGGAGAACTGGGAGAACTGGAGTGTTTGCTTTTTCTCTAAACTGAGGGGCTGCTCCTGATTGCTATGGGACTCAAAGTGGGCTGAGTGCAGCCAGATCTTCTGATTTGCTGAGAGAAGCCAGCAATTGTGTTCCTTCTGTGAAATCTCCCAAGTTTTAATTACTGGCAACCGAGTAAAAGTTTTCCAAAACACTGACTGGCCAAACAAAGCACATCTGTCCGGGGGGCAGAGTGGGCCTGTGGGTCTTTAGTCGGTGACCTCTGACTGGTTATTATGGAACAAATGAAAAGGAAGGGGGTGGGTGGGTGGGTGAAAGCATCCTGCCCTACCACTGTCCTGGGGATTCCCTCGGAGGCCCTCCCGACCCCACAGAAGTGTGAAGTTCAGCCTCGAGAGGAGCATCAATACCAGGGTCTACACTGAGTGTATCCAACTTAGCCCATAACCAACTCCTAACTACCGGATCAAAGGCCAGTGAGAGGTCAACAGAAGCCACAAACCAGCTTGTGTGTGCCCTGCGGACCTCTCACAAGGTGACGAAAAGCCCAGGCAGAGGTCGGCTGGACCCCACATCTGCAGCCCCCTTGACCTTTGCAGCCTGCACAATGCACTCAAGAGCCCAGCTGGTGATTCTCAAGGAGGATGGTGTACATCTTACACGCAACACCTTATAAGCCAGCAGGCCTGTGAGGGGTAACCAAGCAGTCTCTACTGAAGGGTGAGAAGCAAAGAGAGATTTGCAATCTACTGAGCGATCTTGTGAAAATGAAGTAAGCGTGCCTCAGTTTCCCCAACTCTAAACTGGTAGTGGCTATATGTGACTCAAGCACTCCTGAGGATGGACGCTGAGGACTACGTTTATGGACTTGATAAAAATAAAGAAAAATTGCTGAGGAGGAGAGTGGCCTTTGAACACATTCTCAGGTTCTTTATTTCGCTGCAATAAACAGAAAAACCAACCCTTAGTTGGGAGGGATCTTCACGGAGCTGAGCCAACAAGCAGCCTGAATGTTACAAAGAAGGAGCCACTTTTTTCTCTCTCATCCTTTGGAGGGGCTGCCCCCAAGCTCCTTGGCTTTCATTTTCAAAAGTGGATGGCGAAATCCAACCCCTGACTACCAGCTACCAGACAACACGAGGCCACCTAATTACCAACAGAAGGTGGTGTTGCTCCACGAGGCCACCTAATTACCAACAGAAGGTGGTGTTGCTCCAGGTCCTTGCCAGAGGGCACGACCTCAAAGTCCCCTGCTGAATAGCTGTCAGAAGTCCAGCAGAGAGAAACGGCGGTGACTGAGGAGTCTCATGAATGGGGTCCATCTCTCCTGGAGACACCAGGGTCTCTCCCTGGAGTGGCGGAGCCCCCGGGAGCCCCCCTGCACCGTGCAGTTTGGGTTCACACACACGCTCTCACCTGTGCTTGGCCGGCTTACTCAGAGGAACAGTAAGAAGCGGCCCTGTGGAGCTCATCCTTCCTGTAAGGATGCTCTTGAACATGGTGTTTATTACCCTGAACAGCGTGTGTCCCTGCAATGAGGTCCCATGGGAAGGTGTTCTCTTGCGTCGGGGTAGGGGAAAGAGCTATGTTTTTATCTTATGGGTATTGACTCATGAAACTGAAACCATCTTCCTCTGCCAGGATGCCTCGAGATAAATTTGTGGCCCACCTCTCACAAACTTCCAAGTTTGTGTACTAACCTCACCCCTGACTTCATTTTATATATAGAAAATCTGTTGTATATATTTAGGTAATTTGCTATAAATCCTTTTGGGACCAGACAGGACAGGCTTACACATAGGCATTGAGGAACTAAGAAAACAAAAGGAATTCATGTCCTCACGGGTTGGCTACTGGAATGATTCTGGCTTTATTTTTCCTCATATCCCCAAACAATCCTGTTCCATGTGATACTTGGAAAGCGAGTTTACACGTTTACCAAAACAACAGGACATTTCCATTTTTCCCTTGAATCTCCTTTCATGGCCAGCATGGGGCGATTTCCAGAACGAACCCAAACTTGGGACTTGGGGCCTCTGGGTTCCTCCGTAGCCAAGTGCAGCGGATGGTGGGTGCCCTTTGTTCGGGGGATTTACTTCAATTGTCTTAACAACGTGGACCTCTTCTGTGAAAGCTGAAGGCATTCCCAGCAAATGTTGGCTGCAAATGCACCAGCCGAAATGTTACCACGGTCACGGCCCTTCCTTGAACAATCTAAAGCATATTTCTCTCTGTATATATTTGGTTTTTCAGATGCTTTAAAGCCTGGAAAACAATCATAGCGAAGGCCATTTCTGAGATGGCACTAAAAGAACCTACTCGGAGACAGATAAAAATAATGAGAATCTTTCTGTCAGGAAAGATTTAGAAAATATCACTGGCATTATTAAAATTTAATTTTTTACTCGGCTTTTTGGTTCCCCTTTCCGGTGATAATGAGCAGGACTGCACACCTCCGCCTTGCGAGCACTTGTTTTGTGCAATAAATTCAGCCTTCCAGTCTGAAGACATTTCAGACAACAGTTTTGACTGCTATAGGCTTATTTTTTACCCTGTGCTGTGCTTTGAGTCTTCCTATAAAAACCAGTTCATGAGATAATTTTCCACAAGGCCGGTGGAACTAATAAAAATCAATTTTGCCCAACTGGTTCAGAGAAATCTTGGGAATAGCCAAGGCAGAACTGCAAAAAAGGGGGGGAAAATAGAATCAGTGTATTCACTAATGGTTTACTTGATAGAGAACTATCAAATTAGCTGACAGGAGATGCTTGGCTGTAGGAATTTTCCTTTCGGCCTGAACAGAACACCTTTTAAGAGTCTAGGAGAAAGCTTTTCTTCCCAGTGGTTGAAGATAACTCGAGAGTAGTAATTCTGAGTTGCCCATGCCTTGGGCGACAACAAGGCCGATTTCAGACCTGACGGATGGTGGCCTCTGTTGGAAGTTTTGTTGGACTGAGTCTTGTTGGGCTGAGCTTTACACAGTTTGCTCCAAACCCACAGGATCAGTGGGCCACGGACCCAGTGCGTTCAAATACGTCAGGTTCTTGAGACAACCTCGTACCTCCACCATGATAACCATCGGACCCCTGGTTTTGGCTTCCTGCCAAGGGAAGTGGGATTCCCCAGGGGCACCTCTTTTATAATCTGGAAACAAGAGCAGAGTATGGTGGCATGCAGAGCACATGCTCTAAAACACATGCCTTAACTACCACCTCTGTTTCATTAGCTCGGCGTGCGATGGTAGTTGCTATGTCTAAAACAAATGGCAAGCCTTTGTGCAGGGGGAAAAAAGACTGGAAGGAAATGTAGCCAAGTGTTAACAGTGTTCCTATGTGACAGGCGGTAGGTGTTTTTTTTTTCCTATCTTTATGTATTTCTACATTTTCTTGAACTGTTGATTATTGCATGTATAATTATTATTTAAAATAACACTAAACTAAGAATTGAGTAAATTGAAAGAAAGAAGCCTAGTAATTTGTTCACAAGGTTATAAGAAAATGAGAGGGGATGTGTGAGAAAAAGAAAAACAATGGTAAGATTTATTTTTTTAAATCTTTTTTTTGTGCCTTATACTATTTTAAGTACTTTACAAAAATTCTTTTATTGAATTCTCCTAACACATCTATGACAAAGGTATCAATGTTCTCATTTTCCAGAGGAGGAAAACTGAGGCTCAGGGAGGTTAATTTGCCCACTAGCACGCACAGCAAGGCAGTGGCAAAGTTGGTATTTAAAGTCAGGCCTGATTTCAAAGACCACGTACCGTGCATGGTGTGACGAGCAATCATGGGCATTATGTTGCATCCTACATTCTAGCTCACTTTGCATTTATGAATAAAATCAGGGAAACAACATCTGTTCTTTTTTTCCCTACCTTATAGGTTCTTGTGATGTTCAAATTAGATCATGCATGTAAAAACAGAAAATGCAAAGTTCTGCTCAAAGGAATATGGTGATGTGATAATATTTCATATTAACACTGGTGAGTTGAGAGTTGCCACAAATGTTGCTTGGATACTGATGATTTTCAAAGTAAAAAATACACTAAAATAGAATTACTACTAAAACCACATTGAACGAATTTGTTCTTGATGACTCAGAAGGCGTAAGAGGATATTGAACTATCCCACCCAGCATGAAGACCACCAATTCTCTTGCCCATAATATGCTAGCTAAAAAGCAAAGGTTGTAAACAGTATGTACGTTATGATCCCAGTTTTGCTAAAAGGAAAATACATACCTTAGCTTAAAGTAATGATCATGGCTAGATACTGGGATCATGCAGATCTTTAAAAAAATCTCACCTTTTCCAAATTAGTTTCTGTCATGAATATGAACTCATTTTACAATCAGAAAAAAAATTCACTCACCACATATATCTGCAAAAACAGAGAGACTACAAAATGAAATCTGAGCTTTGTGGTTGTTTGAATTCTGGTGAAATAAAAGTTGATTTGGACTGCCTCGGTCTCTTGAGAGCTTTGCCACATGCAACTTGCCTGTGAATCACCAGGGGTCAAGAAACAAGAGACAACACAGTGCAGTCTGAGAAAAAGAAAACCCGCTTGGGACTGCCATGATACTGATAGGACAGTAGGGCCTGGTCTGATTTCTAGAATGACCTGATCCTGGGCATGGGGCTCTCAAGGGGACCCGGGCCTCTGGTCCAAGCACACAAGCAGTAGCTTAGCAGAAAAGTGTCACCCGGTTTGGAAAAACAAGGCCCAGTTCAGATTTCAAGCAGTGCCACCAAGGAAGCTATTTTTAAGTATCTAATTGCATTTGTAGCATCTGGCATTTTGCACACTCCATTTTTATGACTTCAGCATGATACATGTGCCCTAAGACAAACAAACAAGAGCAATTAAGTGTGGGACCCTGAAGTCATGTTGAATATTCCCAGTGTAGAAATATTATAATATGCCCTAGAGATTATTCCAGGGCCAAATAAAACATAACCCAACGTATAGAACCTCAGAACGAGGACCACTTGGCAGCCGAGGAGAACAGGGATTTACTTCATTTATTAGGCCGGTACACAGTCTCAGATGCTAACATGCACTGATAGGACATGCCAACATTTCAACTTAAAGCAAGCCTAGAGCCCATAACATCGACACTTTGCCTTTCAGCAGAAGATCACAAAAGGCACAAATCTGGGTTTCTTGTACTAATTGGGGAGGTTTTCTAATTTGCTTATGATATCTGCCTCATGTCGAGCTAATCTTCCTCCAGTTACCTCCGCACCCTGTCTGAAGTAATCCGCTTACTCCTGGTCTGTCTGCAGTACTTTGTATCAAGTAACCCGGGCTGAAGGCACACGTCCCCGAGCCCGGGTGCTGCAGAAATGTGGGTCCGCCACCGCAGAGGCCTGGGCGGGCGGGAGCCAGGGCGAGGTGCGGGGTGCAGCCAGGCTTCCGAGTAAGTCCCCATGATGACCTGTGTGCTACAAGGCCCTCATTAACAACTGAAAGCATCACCTGGTAACTGTTTTGAAAAGGCTGCGAGAAATCATTTTGCTTTCCCAGACAGGCGGGCAGACTATTTTGGGGGTGTTCAGCAGCCGATGTCCTCATTACTATCAACATCCAAACTTGGTCTGAGAAAAACTTTTTTTCCTAACTAGAGCCCCCCGCCCTTTGTAAAGGTTCATGGAAACATTTCATGGTACAACCAGGAGGCTTCACTGATACGGGCAGGCAATGCCATTTTGGCAGATCCCGGCCCTGATCTTGACCCAGTTTTAATGCGTTAGATTTTTAAAAGAATTTTAGGGAAGGAGATGTTTTAATTTTCATAAAGCAGAATGGCTTTGAAAGCTAATGCTCATCAAACATGCTGTAAGTGCACGTACGAGTGTGGGAATCCCTGCACACAAAATCCAGGCTGGGCTGGGGCGCAACGTGGAGCGTAAAGCCTGGGACGCGGGGCGGAAAGCGTCCCAGGTGAGCTTGGCTGTGTGACCTTAGGCAGAACGCCGGCTCCTTCTGGGCGCCCGTTTCCTTATCTGCAAAGTGTAGGGTGGGGGGGTGTGCAAGGACTGAGGGAATTCTAAGATTCCTTCTGCTCCTAAGAGCCTCCAGTCATTAATTAAAAGGTCCTTGCTCTTTTTCTCCTAAATGTGTCCATTCTAAACCAGCAAACCCAGCATCTCTTCTCCCCATCTATGCAACACGTATTTGAAAACATTTCCCTCACACTTTCAGAGGCAACTAAAGAGGGAAAAAGTTACATTGTTTAATCCTACTCTATAGGAGTTTGCTCTTTTATTAGAAAACAGACCCAGAACAGTGATCAGTAAGGTATATGTACCCAAAGTGAGGGGGTTGGGGGGTGGGAGGGGAAGGAAAAAAGAGTCTGCCTTCAAGTGCCTTGTGGAAATGTATAAAACAAGCAGCAAGATAGTCCTTTGCCAAACACTGTCATAAATTTTTTATTTGGCAGCTAACATCCTCACTAGTTTTCTTGGCAGCAATTGGGACCTTTAGCAAGAAAGGTGCAGGAGAAAAATACCTTGTTTAGAGATGTTTTCAACACTTTCTGGGATTTTTCAGAACTTCTGCCTGCAGCACATTTTTACAACTACAGTCTCCAATCATCTGACGAGTGGGTGGTGGGGTTTAAACTTTATTCTTTTTTTTAAGAAAAGAAGAATATAGAGAGAAAAAGTGAACAAGCCGTGCTACCCCCCTCTGGCCTTCCACTGAGCCCATCTTTCTTATTTTTCATGGTAGGTATTTCTGATATCCAAGTGCTTAGTCTTCTCTGTCTAGACAAAAACTGAAAATAATATCAGGATGTTCCTTTTGTTGGGCCTGATACTATCTATATTGTATTCCCAGATGACGGAGATAAATGAAAGTGAAACAAGCTGACGACTAGCCCATTTTTCTTCCACAGTTCTGTCAGAAACAGGTCCCACCTGTTGTCTTTGGGTCAGTGAATGGGCGAGAAGAACTGCCCCAGATTTGTGGCCAATGTAAGCCCATGCAGAGACTTCCACAAACTCCTGATGGTGAGATGGGTGGGATGAAAGGATGAAGTCTTTCGTTAACAACCACATCCTACATACTTTATACACATACACACACACACTTTATTTCATTTAATTTTTAAAGCTTTTCTTTTTAATCTCTACACTCCGCATGGGGCTCGAACTCACAACCCTGAAATCAAGAGTCACATGCTCTACTGACTGAGCCAACCCAGCACCCCACAAACACACACTTCATACAGGCTAGCAAAACTCCTTCTACAGGGGGACTTCCGGCTACGAGTGAAGAGGTCAGCAAATTCACTCTCCCTAAAGCAAGTATAAAACTAAACAATTGTTTAAAAAATCCTCTCAGAAAAGAAAAAAAAAAAAAGGCCTCTCAGTTCTCTGGATAATGACCAAAGGCAAAAAAAAAGAAATCAAGAAGTTTATTCATAGAAAGCTTTCGGAAGAACTTTGTGTAAGAACATCCTCACTTCTTCCCCTAGCTTTGTTGGCTAGAATGATAGTTTTACCAGGGTAGGGCTGCCAGAGATGGCTGACTTGACTTGGAGCAGAAGGCAAAACCCACGCCCAGTGGCATTCTCCGTAAAAGCAGCAAAACTGATAGGGAAATACAGAAGGAAAAACCCAAAGTTCTTTTTTTTTTTTTAAGATTTTATTTATTTATTTGAGAGAGAGAGAGACAGAGCACAAGCAAGGGAGGGGCAGAGGGAGAGGGAGAAGCAGACTCTGCACTGAGCAGGCAGCCTGATATGGGGCTTGATCCCAGGACCCTGGGATCATGACCTGAGCCGATCGCAGATGCTTAACCAACTGAGCCCCCCAGGCACCCCAAAACCCAGAGTTCTGTTAGCCTGAGGTTGTGGTTCTGGTTTGGTTGGTGAGTGACAGACCAACCAAAAATGTGACAGATCCGGGAAAGGAGAGAGCCATAAGGTGTTGATCGACAAAGTATATGCATGTGTCAGGGAGATCTGAGAGACCCCCAGTAAAAAGTCAAAGCCAAGGCAGGCTTGAGAACAGGCTGAACTTTGAATGTTTTCCTGAACCCACGTATCGGTCACTTGGCAAAGGACGGAAGACTTATGGATTCAAGGTTTTTGAGCACAACCCTTTCTCAATCACCGGGTGGCCAATAAGCTATGCACATAAAGGGGCAACCCCTAGGAAGCCAGGCTCATAAAATAAAAATAAGAAATAAAAAACAAACAGAAAAGCAACAACTAAGCAGACTGCTGGGGAGATGGGAGCCTGCAGATTATGATCAGGCAAACTATTTAAAAATATCAGAACCCTGAGCTATTACAACATATCATCTAAAATGTTTAGTTTTCAACAAAATATTATGACACGATGAAGAAAAAAAGCATGCTCCATATTCAGGAGAATAAAAGCAGTCAATACAAACTGATTCTGAGTGGCTCTGATGTTGGATCTAGCAGACAAAGACTTCAAAGCAGCTATTATAAGCACTGTTTAAAGAATTAAAAGAAATTATGATGACAATGCTTCAACAAATAGGGAATCTTAGCAGAGAAAGAGGAACTATAAAAAAGGTTCTAGAGTTGAAAAATACATAAATTACATGAACAGGAATTAGCGAATTTGAACACATGTCAATAGAAATCATCCAATCTGAAGATGAGAAAGAAAAAAAGTTGGATGGAAGGTGAGCTGAGCCTCAAAGCCCTGTGTAACACAACAGGCTTAACAATAGTAAGCAGACCAACATACGTGCAATGGGAGTCCCAGGAGGAGAAGGAAGAGAGAAAGTGGCAGAAAAAAATATTTAAGAAATAGTGGCTTAAAGAGAAAATCCTGAAAGCAGCAAAGCAAAAATAACTCACTATGTACAGGTAAACAGCAGGATGATTAATAGCTGACTTCTCCTCAGAAACAATGGAGGGAGAAGAGAGCGGAACAATATAGTTAAGTGGCAGAAAGGGTAAGGGTGCGGGGAAACTTTCTACCAAGAATTCCATATCTAGCAATACTATCCCTCAAAAATGAAAGTGACAAAAAGATATTTATAGATAAATAAGGAATGAGAAAGTTTTTTTGTTTTTTGTTTTTTCTTTTTGTTAGCAGACTTGCCTTATAAGAAATCCTACATGATGTCCTTTAGGCTGAAGGGAAATGACCCCAGATGGTAACTCAACTCCACAGAAAGAAATGAAGAACACTAGAAATGGTAAATATGTGGGGAAATATAAAAGACTGCATAGCTATATATGTTCTCCTTTGTTCCCTTAATTTCCTTAAAAAACATAAAGATTGCATAAGCAATAATTATCATTTAGTATTTTGGGGTTTAGAACATACATAATATGACAATCATATCATATCTATGATAGTACAAAGGAAAAGGGAAGAAACTGGCTATATTGGAATAAAGCTGCTAGGTTTTATGAAAATTAAGTCAGTAATAAGCTGAAGTAGATTGTGAAAAGTTGGGATATATATTGCAATTCCTAGTGCAGAGACTAAGAAAATAATAACCACAAATGTAGTTTAAAAACCAGCAGATAGGGCGCCTGGGTGGCTCAGATGGTTAAGCGTCTGCCTTTGGCTCAGGTCATGATCTCAGGGTCCTGGGTTCGAGTCCCGCATTGGGCTTCCTGCTCCTTGGGAGCCTGCTTTTCCCTCTGCCTCTCTCTGTCTCTGTCTCTCATGAATAAATAAATAAAATCTTAAAAAAAAAACAAAACCCAGCAGATAATTAAAATGGTATACAAAAAATATCTTTTTAAAAACAGAAAACTGAAAAGGGGAAATGGGAAAAAAAGACATGAGGCATATAGAAAACACAGCAAAATAACAGGCATAAATCCAACAAGATCAAAAACTGTACAAATGCTATGGGACTAAGTACTCCAATCAAATGGCAGATTGTCAGACAGAATTTAAAAAATTCAACTTTTTGCTGCCTACAAGAAACACACTTCAGATTCAAAAACACACATTGGTTAAAATTAAAGGTGGAAATATATATATATATATATACATATAAATGTGTATATATATATGTATATATATATATATATACATATAAATGTGTGTGTGTGTATATATATATATATATATATATTTATACCATGCAAATAGTAACCATGAGAGAACTGGAGTGCCTACACTAATATCAGACAAATGGACTTTAGGATAAGAAATATTCCTAGAGACAAAGAGAAACATTACATAATAAATATGAAAGGGTCAATGCACCAGGAAGATATGGCAATTATAAACATATACATACCTAACAACCATTTCCTAAAATACATGAAGCACAAACTGACAGATGAAAGGAAAAAGTTCAATAATTACCCTTGAAGATTTCAATACTCCTCTCAAAAAACTCATAGAAGGGGTGCCTGGATAGCTGAGTTGGTTAGGCATTGACTCTTGATCTCAGCTCAGGTCTTGATCTCAGGGACGTGAGTTCAAGCCCTGAGTTGGGCCCCATGCTGAGCATGGAGCCTACTTAAAAAAACCCAAAAAACTACTGATAGAATAACGAGACAAAAAATCAGTAAAGATATAGAAGGCTTCAACACTATCAGCCAACTTGACCCAATTAACATTTATAGAACACTGCACTCAATGACAGCAGAATACATGTTCTTTTCAAAACCACATGGAATATTCTCCTGCATAGACCACATATAGGCCATAAAACAAGTCTCAGTAAATTGAAAAGTACTGAAAGAATAAAAAGTGTGTTCTCCAATCACAACAGGACTAAATTAGAAATTGACCACAAAAGAAAGTAATTTGGGAAATCCCCAAATATTAGAGAATTAAATAACACACTTCTAATGAACCTATGAGTCAAACAAGAAATTACAATGGAAATTAGAAAATGCTTTGAAATGAATGAAAACAAAACTATCCATATTTGTGGGATGCGACTAAAGCAGAACTTAGAAGGAAATTTAGAAAAAAATTAGAAATGAGAAAAAAAGAAAAGTTACAAATCATTAATCTAAGCTACTATACTAACAAATTAGAAGAGCAAATCAAGCCCAACACAAGCAGAAAAAAGAAGGGTTAGAGCAGAAATCAATGGGATAGAAAACAGAACACAATACAGAAATTTAATGAAATCAAAAGTTGGCTATTTATTTATTTATTTATTTTTGAGAGAGAGAGAGAGAGAGAGAGAGAGAGAGCATGGGCAGGATGAGGGGCACAGAGGGAGAGGGAGAGAGAGAGAATCTTAAGGAAGCTCCACTCAGCGCAGAGCCTGACCTGGTGCTTGATCTCACAACCCTGAGGTCATGAGCTGAGCTGAAATCAAGAGTCAGATTCTTAACTGACTGAGCCACCCAGGCACCCCTAAAGTTGGCTTTTTTGAAAAGATCAATGAAACTGATAAACCTAGCTAGAATAACCAAGAAGAAAAACATACAATTACCAATACCGACAATGAAAAAGGAACATCTCTACTGACTTAACAAAAATTAAAAGAATTATAAGGGAATATTCTGAATAATGTTATGCTAAAAAATTAGACAATTTAGGTGAAATGAACAAATTCCTAGAAATATATGCATTATCAAAACTGACTCTGGGGCGCCTGGGTGGCTCAGTCGTTAAGCGTCTGCCTTCGGCTCAGGTCATGATCCCAGGGTCCTGGGATCGAGCCCCGCATAGGGCTCCCTGCTCCATGGGAAGCCTGCTTCTCCATCTCCCACTCCCCCTGCTTCTGTTCCCTCTCTCGCTGTGTCTCTGTCAAATAAATAAATAAAATAAAAAAAAAAACACTGACTCAAGAAGGCATAGAAAAACTGAATAGACCTATAACAAGTAAATAAATTGGATTAGTAATTTAAAATCTTCCCACAAAGAAAAGCCTGGCACCAGATGGCTTGAACAATGAATTCTATTGCATAAATTTATTTATTTATTACAGAGAGAGAGAGCTTGTGTGCGAGTGGGGGGAGGGGCAAAGGGAGAGGGAGAGAGAATCCTTAAGCAGACTCCCTGCTGAGCTCAGAGCCTGAGGCGGGGCTCAATCCCATGACCCCAAGATCATGACCCAAGTCAAAATCAAGAGTGGGATGCTCAACAGACTGAGCCACCCAGGGTCCCCTCTATTGCATATTTAAAGAAGTAATACAACAGACTGAGCCACCCAGGGTCCCCTCTATTGCATATTTAAAGAAGTAATACTGATCAATTTTCTAATAGAGGAGGAGAGAATACTTCCCAACTCATTCTATGAGGCCTGATACAAAAGCTAAACAAAGACATCACAAGAACTACTCACCATAAACATAAGACACCCAAATCCTTTACAAATATTAAATTGAATCCAGCAACATATTACAAGAATTAAACACCACAACCAAATGGATTTATCCAGTAATGCAAGGTTGGTTTAGCATATGAAAATCAATTAATGTAATACACTGCATTAATATAATAAGGGACAAAACCCACACGATCATCTTATTAGACACAGAAAAAACATTTGGCAAAATCCAACACCTATTCATGACAAAACTCTCAAAAACTTGGAATAAAAGAGAATTTCCTCAATCTGATAAAGGGTGTCTATGAAAAATCAATCCATAGGTAACATCATACTTAATGAAAAAGATTGAATGCTTTCCCCCTAGGATTGGGATTGAGGCAAGAATGCTCTTACTACTACTGTTCAACGTTGTACTGGAGGTTCTAGCTAATGTAGTCCGGCATGAAAGAGAAATAAAAGGCATCTTGACTGGAAAGGAAATAAAATTATCGTCATTTACAGATGACATGATTCTATATGTAGAGAATCCTAAGTAGTCTACAAAAAGCTACTAGAACTAGTAAATATAGCAAAATTGCAAGACACAAGATCAACATACAAAAATTAATTGTATTTCTACATACCAGCAATGAACAGTATGCAAATGAAATTAAGAAAACAATTTAATTGACAACAGGATCAAAAAGAATAAAAAAATTTAGGAATAATTTTAACAAAATAAGTGTAAAACCTGTACAATGAAATCTATAAAATAATGCTGAGAAAAATTAAAGATCTAAATAAATGGAGAACAAGTTCATGTTTGTGGACTGGAAATTTCAATACTGTTAAGATGGCAATTCAACACAATTCAAGCTTTATTAAATCTTAGTGTGTGTGTATGTGTGTGTGTGTGTGTATTTGAAAATGAATCCTTAATATATATATGAAAAGAACTAGAATGGCCAAAACAATTTTAAAAATAACAAATTGAAGGACTTCCATCACTGGATTTCAAACTTGTTATAAAGCTATAGTAATTGAGACCATATAGTATTTATTGGTGTAAGGACAACATTTAGATCAATGGAACAAGATAGCAATCTCAGAATTAAACCTTTACATTTATGAATTCATTTCTGACAAAGGATCCAAAGCAATTCAAACATGCTAGGGGAATTGGATGCCTATATTTTGAAAAAAATGAATAGACCATTATCTCACACTCTACACAAAAATTCAAAATGGAACACAGACTTAAATGTAACAGCTAAAACTATCAAACTTCTAGAAGAAAACCTAGAAGAAAATCCTTGTCACCTTGGGATAGGCAAAGATTTCTTAGGCAAGACACTAGCATGATCCATAAAATAAAGAATTGATAAACTGACTCCCCCAAATTTAGAAGCTTTTACTTTTTAAAAATTCACCAATAAGAAAATAGAAAGGCATAGAAAGGCAAGCTACAGGCTAAGGGAGAGTATCTGCAAGTTATATATCTAATAAAGACTTGTATCCAGAAGTGTAAAAAATAAAAACTCTCAAAATCCAATACTAAGACAAACAACTCCATTAAAAATTTATACAATTAGAAAAGAGCTAAACAGACATTTCACCAAAGACCATATACCAATGGCTAATAAGCATATGAAAAAAATGAGCAACCTCATTAGTCATTAAGAAAATGCAAATTAAAATGAGAGAGCACAACACATCCACTAAATGGCTTTAATCGAAAAGATGGACCCTACTGAGGACATGGAGTCTTCACACTCTGCAGGTGAGAATGTAAAATGGCACATCTCCTTTGCAAAAATGGTTTGGCAGTTAAAAAAAAAGTAAACATATACATACTATATGACCCATTGATTCTACTCCCAAGCATCACCCAAGGGAAATGAAAACATATGTCTATACAAAGACCTGTATGCAAAGGTTCATAGCAGCATATTCATAATAGCCCAAAACTCCAAA
The DNA here is from genome assembly GCF_029215605.1 of Mirounga angustirostris. Classification (NCBI taxonomy): domain Eukaryota; kingdom Metazoa; phylum Chordata; class Mammalia; order Carnivora; family Phocidae; genus Mirounga; species Mirounga angustirostris. The sequence goes on along the minus strand of NW_026991714.1, from coordinate 137,477,570 downwards.
CAATCCAAACAAAATGTGATACAGGCATACAGTGGAATAACACTCAGCACTAAAAAGGAGCAAATGACTGATACATGCTGCAATAGGGATGAGCCTCAAAAACATTAGGCTAAGCAAAAGAAGCTAGACATAAAAGATTATATATTGTATGATTCTATTCATATGAAATATCTAGAAATCGGATCAGTGATTGCCTGGGGCTGGGGTCAGGAGCAGGAATTGACTCAATGCAAACAGGCATGAAGGACTTTGGGGTGATAGAAATATTTTTAAAATAGATTATGGTGATGGTTGTGCAACTCTATAAAGTTACTATAAATCACTGAACTGGATGCTTACCAATGGATAAATTTCATAGTATATAAACGATACCCCAATACACTTGTTAAACAGAAAAGTCCACAGGCCAGCAATGGCTGGTCTGGGTCTCAGGGTAGATGGTATGCTAATGTAGTAAAGGCAATCTTCCAGACTGAAGTAGCCTACCTTCTTGTCTCCCCTTTTTAGTAATGGCAGCCTCTTTACTTCTTTCAGTCTGTAATTATTTATTTGTTTCCTTGGTTGCCTCTTTTATGAAATGGAAATGCATAAGAGCAAGGTTCAAGTATGCATTGGTCTTTGTTGTAGCCCATTACCTATTCTACTGCTTGGCACATTACAGACATTAACAAATATCTGATGAGCAGATGATGTTGAGAAAGAGGAGAAATATTTGAATTTTCATTAAAAAATCAACACATATTTGCCTGGATTGTTTACTAATATCTTTATCATGGAACCTTATTCATTTCAGCAAAATTCCCTATCACGTGTCAGGCATGATGTGCTTGATACTAGGCAATAAGATTAAACAGACCTGGTCTGTGTCCTCAAGAAGCTCATGGCCTAGTGGAAAACAAGACATGGTATTCTGACATCTAATGAGCACGAGTGGCGTGGCTCAGACTACAGGAAATCTGGAGGAAAGGGGTAGAGAATCAAATACTACCTGTGGCTCAAGGTAAACTGGTTCGTAGCCTAAGATATCACCTGTTTATTGCAGAAGGACTGTGCCTCCTATACTCAGATTAGTGTGGTATTGTAAATCTCAGCCATATTTTAGGGCAGGGTTCTCAAAATGTGTTCCATGGACCCTTTCAGGGCTTCCATGAAGTCAGAACTATTTTTATAATAATAAGATGTTATTTGCCGTTTCCACTCTCCTTCTCTCATGAGTGTATAGTGGAGTTTTCTAGAAGATCACAACTGACATCACAACAGATTGAATGCAGAAGCACCTATGAGACTCCAGGTGTTCTCCATTAAGCCGGACATTAAAGAGATTTGCAATAATATAAAACAATGCCCCCTTCTCACTCATTTTGTTTTAGAAAATACAGTAACTTCTCATAAAAATTTTTGTTCGTATGTAATCAGTTGATTATCACGATTTAAAAATGAATTAGTGGGGCGCCTGGGTGGCTCAGTTGGTTAAGCGACTGCCTTCGGCTCAGGTCATGATCCTGGAGTCCCGGGATCGAGTCCCGCATCGGGCACCCTGCTCGGCAGGGAGTCTGCTTCTCCCTCTGACCCTCCCCCCTCTCATGTGCTCGCTCTCTCTAGCTCATTCTCTCTCTCAAATAAATAAATAAAAATCTTTAAAAAAAATAAAAAAATAAAAATGAATTAGTAAATACTTAAATTTTTCTGTTTCAATTTCTAATATGAAAAATATTGATCGAACTAACCCATACAAACAAGGACTCTTTGGGGCTCTCAGTAATTTTTAAGAGTGTAAAAGTGTCCTGAGACTTAAAAGTTTAAGGCCTGCTATTCTAGGGGGAAGCAGAGGGAGGGATTTGGGGCATTTTATTTATAGAATCCATCAAACTGGACACTGAAAGATATTTATAGGGCATAAGTGAGGGCCACTGAGGGCCATAGACACTTAGAAAGATATACAGAATGAGTTCACTGGAGAGAGTTATGGAAAACTGTGGGTCCTGAGGATGTTTGTACTTGGTCAGACCTCAAAATGCAGCTTGGGGACACACCGGCCCAATTGTCTGTTTACCCCAGCTATCAAAATTGTTCAAGTGCACTGTGGTAGAAAATGCTTTAGCACTTTATAAGCAAAATAATTCGGAGGAACTGTAAAGTACCTAAAGTTAGCTACTTATAATGAAATCTACACCCATTGCTAAAATATTGATAAAGTGGAAGAGAATGTGACAAGGCAGAAAAATCTGGATCAGGTTATACTAAAAGACAGGAGCAGGCAGCTTCTAAAGAATGGAAGATGGCACAGTATGATGTGGAGAGTGTGAGACTTCACCCCGACTGCCTGGGTTTGATCCTGGCTCTCTGCCACTCTTGAGCTGTGTAACCTCGGACAAGGTCCTTACCTCTCTGGGCTTCAGGATACTACCAATACCTATCATATCAGGTGGTAATAAGGATTAAATGAGATAAGCCATAAGAAGTGATTAGGCCATAGTGACCACTATAAAAGTAAAGAGTTGATATTATTTCCATAATCATTCTCTTATATGTGGGTTTTTTTTTTTTAGATTTTATTTTTTAATTTATTTTAGAGAGAGAGAGTGCAAGCAGGGGCGGGGGTAGGAGCAGAGGGAGAGAGAGAATCTCAAGCAGACTCCCTGCCAACCACAGAGTCTGATGCACAACTCCGTTATGACCTGAGCCGAAGTCAAGAGTTGGACGCTTGAACCGACTGAGCCACCCAGGTGCCTCTCTCGTATGGTTTTGAAGGAGGATCTTAGAAACTTTAGAGATGCCTTTGTTGGGGAGGGGCTTCTCTGTATCAGCTTCCATGGTCCTTGTGCCGACAAAGCCCTCCAAGAAAATGGCTGCCCCGGGAAGGCACTTGGAGTCCCCTAGTGTGCTCCTCATGCCCATCTACCACACTCATGGACCTCTGCCCCTGGTCCTTCCCTTTCCTACCACTCCTGGAGTTTGCTTAGCTATACCACTGGCATGTGTGGGAAAACATTAACGGCCATGCTTCCATTCAGGGCTGGGAAGGTCTTTCTCTGTGCAAGTTTACAGTGGAAAACAAGGGAAAGACTAAATTCCAAAGCCAACAGGGGCCGAGGGATCTGCCGACATCTTGGGTTTTGCCATGATGTGAAAACATATGGCTTCAGGGTGTAACATGAACAGCCCTGAGATCTCTCCAGGGTGGAATCTATGTTTTCAAGCTATGCAGAAATACTTACAACGAACCTTTAAAAAAGTCAGTAGGAGGGTGTGTTAAATGAAAATCAAGATAACCTTTCTTAGGCATGCTTTCCCTATAAACTCCAAAATCTTGCCTTTTGGAGGAGACTAAGAATTGGAGAAATGCCTTAAAACAGGAAGTGTCTATTTTTCTCCAACCTCGCTTGAGTTGGGCACTCTTGGGAGGCGGAGGCTTGCCATTTGTAGACAAGAATGAAGCCTTTTGTGAACAGCCTAAGTACACCACTGACTTGCTTTAAAAAGTGTCAAAGGCTATTTCTGGAGAACATGTGGTTCACCGTGCCAAACTGAAACATTGACTTATCGCCTGATTTAGCATTAAAACATTAGAACTTACAATTTAGACTCCTCTGTTTACGCCAAATGAATTTGTCAACATGCTGCAAATATATTTCTGTTATCATAATGAAACCAAGAAATGGGTGGGAGTGGTTTCTCACTGTTGAAGGCCATGCTGAAAAGCACTTCAAAACACTGAAATCTGAGCTGCCCTATCCTATAGGCAACTTCTTTTCCCCAAAGAGTGAAGAGCGGATGCTGGGTGTAGCTACATTAGTGCATAACAGGTTTATTCTCATTCACAAAATAGTAATTACTTTATGGTTCCAAAGCAAAACTAGTGTAAGAAATACACTGGCAGATTTGCTACAGATGTGGTCTCTGACACGTACACACTAAGATTTGAACATTATAAAGTATAAGGCAGACAACCATTAAGTTCAAGGTCTGGATTGATTAAAAAAAAAAAGAGAGAGAGGAGAAAAAGGATTAGCGTGCCCGTGTCTGCCATTGTGTTTGAACATATCGCTTTAAAAGATATCATTTATCTCTTTCCCTGACTTCGCCCCATTTTATTTCAAGGTCGGTCTGCCTTTTGTTTGGTTCCTTTCACTCTGACACAGATGACGGTTCTCGGGAAAAGTGCAGCCCTTTGGCTGTCCGGCTCGATCGCTGGCCTGGGACTGGAATGTGCTTGTTTGGCATGTGCTCAGGAGAACCAAGACTCCCCGGACCCTGGGGCCCGGGACGGCGAGGAGCATGTGCGGGGCCGGCCGGGCACCTGGGCCGTGCAGGACTTTGTCACCACCTACCGCAAGGGTTAAGGTGGCCACGGTAATTATGCCAAGGCCATGCATTATTCTGACAAAGTAATCCATCAAATAATTTCTCACAATTTCAATTCACCCCTCGAATTTTCCTTACCTCCAAAGCCAGCTGGATATTATATTACTGAAGCTGTTGAAAGGGTGGAACACTAGCCACGGAGCCAAAGGCCACGGCAACTATGCAATGCATAAATTTTTATTGTTTGCTCAGTATTGAAATCTCATTAGGGTCCATAATTCATCTGAACACCGTGAACATTTACATCTGCTGATCATGAGAACTTAGAAGGAATGTACACCTTTGGCTAACTTGTTTTTAGAGGAGGCCGTGTGTGCGTGCGTGCGTGCGTATATACTCATATGTTTTTAGTCCTTGAACAGCTGTGGTTTAAATATCCCTTACTCAAACCAATTTCCAACCTGAATTTAAATATCCCAAAGTTGTTTTCATTTGGCAGCTTTTAGACAAAGACTCAGTTCTCCTCGAGTCCAGCTTAATCAATGTTGGAAAATTCCACTCATTGCACATGGGCCTGAATGCAGCTCTGCTGTGTTAATTACAACAGAATTATCCCAAAGATTACACGCCTTTCATTCGATGTATATGTTTTTGTCTTCACTTAACTACGGCTTCAAAATCTACTTGAGAGAGAAAATATAACCGTGACTGTTTGTGGGTTCTAGGGATATTCAGATTTGTGTCCACATTTTTTTTTTTTTTTTTGGTGTGGGTCTATTTAGGCATCTTTCCTACCAAGTTTGACCCTTTGATCTGGCAGCGTTTTCATTTACAAGGCTCTTAGCAGCTCCAAGAACACCATATTTTGAAGGTGACAATCACAGAATCACAGAGTCAGAACTGGAAGGGCAAGGGGCCTTAGGGGCCATCGAGCCAGGCCAGCCCCTCTCCCGAGCTGCAACAACACCCCTGACAAGTGGTCCTTCAGGAATGCATCCATTTTTGGAATGAACTATGGCAGCAGCTGAAAGGCTCTTAGCAAACACTCCCTAGCAGTTCAGGGCAGAGATGAAGAATCCTGTGTCCGATGAGAAGTCCGGAGGGAATTTAGGTAGACCAAATGTAATTACCCAGACTGGCATCTGGCTAGGGCACCAGCTTTCACAGCCCCTCTGTAATTCCAGCTGATGGCAGTGACACCTTCTGATGAGAGTCTTGTCGACTGCAAGCTGCTCTTTAGCAGGACTTCACTAATACGCTGTGACGGGAAAAATCGGATACAGATGTTTTCACTCAGAAGGTTTTGGAAACGCTAAAGTCCTATCTTCTCCTCACGGAGAAAGGGCATGCACTTCCACTTGGGAAAAAGAAGCCAAAGGGCCTTTGCACAGGGGCCGAGCCCGATGCAGGCCCTGGTGCAACATCCTTTTGCAGGGGGCTCTCCAAGTCAGCGTAGGGCGCAGGGTCCCACCCTCAGCGAGGCTTTGACAGTCTCAGCACTCAACTGCCCACAGCTGGTGACATGGCCCTGGACACACTGGGGGGGAGCAAGCCCCAGAGCAGCGCGATGGGAAGTGATGTGGTCCGGTGCTGCACACCAGTCCGTGGACACCGGGGCGAAAGGCAAGAGCCCTGGGCCTGGGGAGGCAGTGATGAGCAAAACCGAACGGGTGCCTGCCCTCACGGAGCTTACAGACTTTATACCAACTCAGCCACACCCGCCCAGTATACAGCGGCGGCAAGACTGGACAGTGCTGCAAAAGGGGCAGATGCAAACCTCTGAGAGTCGAGAAGAGGGGGCTCACGTCAGGTGGGACTTCTCGGGAAGCAGGTGCCGAGATGAAGTTAGGAGCGAAAAAAGTGTATTGAACGGTAACACCCGTGGAAGATAGGCGGGGGAAGAAGCAAGCCTGGGGAGGGAAAGGCTGCAGACCGTCATGCAGCTCGGACACCAATGAAAGCAAAGGAGAGCGTCAGATCCCATGCAGGTGGAACCAAGTTTCCACCAACCCAGTGAAAGGCTCTGGGGCAAAGCTGACTGCATGCCAAGAGAGGGAGCTCACAGTGGGCGGAAATGGCTTGGCGCTGGGACCTCCACTGTGCTCAGTCAGCGGCTGGGGGCTGCCTGGGAAGAGGCTGCCTCAGTCCTGATGATGAGATGAGCTGGGTACCTGCAGGTGCCGATACCTGGAGCGAGTGCATTCGTGGGAGCTGGCTGGCTGCACCCCCATGGCTGCCACAGGACTGAGCTCAGCGCGGGGCCTGGAGAGGGCTTCCCTGAGGCAGCGATGATGCTGACTGGAGAACTGAAGAATGCACTGGGTTAATAAGCAAGGGAGGGCGGGGACGGGAAAAAGACTCCAGGCAGGTGGCCTAGCATGTGCAAAGGTCCTTTATCTGGAGTGGTATGTCGGTGGGACTGAGACAAGGCAATGTGCCCAGAGAGGACAAGGATGGAAGGAGGTGCGCCCGGGGGGAGGCAGAGATCGGATAGTGCTAGCCTTGTGGATCATCGTAAGGATCTGGTTTTCTATTAGCTAAGCAGCTCTGAGGAAGTTCCTAACTTTACTGACATTTAGTTTCCTAATCTGCAAAATGAGAAAAATAATAGATGCTTTGTAAAGTTGATGTGAGAAGTTGAGTGAGATTGTACATATTGAGCTTTTGATCTAGTGCCTGGTACACGGGCAACGCTTGGTAAATGTTGGATATTATAGAAAACTTGAAATGCCTTTTGAAAGAAAGCAAAGGAGAAAAATGGACTTACTTTTGTATTTTATTTTCAAAGGTGTTTAAGTTTTATGCTGAAATAACGTGCGTGCGTTTGAACAAACTATAAGCGAAACTGCTCAATTTCCTCTCCACCAAAAGCATGGTGTTATTCCAATCCTCAATTAATGGAATTCCAGGCATACAAATAAGCTTAGAATTAAACAATTAACATTGGCAATTCAGAGCTGAATAAGTAATAAATAGCTTGTAACAGAAAACAGGTCCACGAGAAATCTAAGAACAGAGGAGCTCTTAGGGAGAATAGCACCTCATAAATGAGGATGTGGCTACAGAGAGCAGGACACCTTCTATATAACAGCAATATTGAAAACACAGATATCTTCTCCAATCTCACCTGTTTAGGGGAGTCATCCTTCAGATACCTATTTTCAGATGATTGCAGACCATAACGTGCAGGAAATGAAATCATAAAGTGATGAAAGATGAATTTTGGCTGTCGTCGCTCAGGCTGACTTGATGGTCACAGAAAATTTTTTCCTAGATGGTCATTTTTTTTTTTAAAAGTAGGTGAGCATGTGCTAACAGACTAAGGAATATTCTCTAAATTCACGTCCAGATGATCTGAACCAGCTCAAAATAAGTCGAGCCTCTATACTATTGGCCTTGAGTGTGTATGAGTTTGGGATAACCTGCCCCATGGGGCGAGAAGGGGACAATCTCTCCTAAGGAGATGCATTCGCCACAGACTAGTTTCCTGGGTGGCCGTGAGCAAAAGCACTGGTCATTTTACGACTGTGATGCCCCTGCCATGCTTGTCACTGTGTCAAACTCCAGTCTCCCCTTAAACAGATAAATCCCTGCAGCCGCTGTTTTATGAACTCACACATGACTCCCTTTGACTTCTCGGCATCTAGCAAATTCGCAAAGCTGTCATTCTCCTCTGTTTATCCCCTGGTCTCTTCCGTCAGAGAGGATTCTGACCACCTCTGACACTTAGAGGAGTGAATGGCGGTGAAAATATCTGGCACCCACTCACGGAAACCTTGATGGGAGATGCTGGTAGAATCACGCAAAAGAACCGCAAATGTGCGTCTTCTTTGGTGTTTTGCCTCTTTTCCCTGTTCAAGCGGTGATAAAGCAAACGTGAGGTTTCCACAACCACCCAAACAAAAACATCTTCTTTGAGAATTTGAAAGTATTCCACACATCAGCTTAGATTATCATCTCCGCCCCCCAAGCTCCTAAACTTCTCCTGCCTATTTCTTTCCTGTGCCAAAGCTTATCAACTCTTAGGTCATCTTGATTTGTCAAAAACTGCTTGGATCACAGGGTTGAACCTAAGCAGATTGGACAGGGATTTCTTCATGCACATAAAAAAAAAAGTCTGACGAGAAAGTTACTTCTGTCTCCCAATGGAGAAAGGGGTGGTCCACCTTTGCTCCTAAGTTGTGTGTTAGTATTGACTGAATTCTGAAAACATTCTTTTTTTTCGAAAGGACTGCTACCCGATGGAATTACTCCACACTCTGAACCTTTCATTACAGTGAGTCATACTGCAAGTAATTTTTAAAAACCCTCCCAAGTTTTCTTTTTTGCTATAGATTTGCCAAGAATTCTTTCAGTAAAATAGGAGTTAACAGGAAAAAAAAACAAAAACAAAAACAAACCACCATCCTTTTAGTTCTATACGGAATAATTAAATTTGTTTAAAAATGTAAGATTTGATGGAAATAGAAGATTTTGTGAAAGACTTGTACCCAGTGTAGATTGGGTCACTCAAGGGTTTGTGGTTATTCGTGGGTAATTGGTTCACATAGCCACGTGGGACAAGCCGAGTCTTGGGAGGTCGGAAGACTGGCTAGTGCTAGCCACATCTGGGAACCTGTCCCATGACTTTCCAGTCCTCCACGCACAGAAACGGGTTTCTACCATGAGGATGGTAAGGATTCTTCCAAAGACAAAACAGAGATAGGCACTGATGTGGACTTTGATTTTGCTCTCTGTAATTTAAAACCCAGTCATCAGGTATGTGAAAGCCAGAGTTCTGACCTTCTCCCAGTTAGGAAAGAAGGGCTTTGAAAGGCGTGATTGGTTTCTTTCTCAGCAAGCCTTATGAAAAAGATTTTTAAAATCAAGTCAGTGCAACTCAAGACTTGGAAGCGAGAAAATGACAATTATGTGACTTCTGCGGAGGTTACAGTAGCTCCCGCTTAGATGGTTAATGTTGAACACACTCTGGGCTGTGAGAGGCTAGGGACAGCGCCACTGGCTATCACCCCACATACATGGCCGGCCGGATGGACGGATGCATGACAGGCAGCAGCTGTGAGAATCTCTCTGCTCATAACCATCTTGTTTCCGGGACATGGTGCAGAACAGACCCTTCCGTGCTAGCCCAGGGCCCGTGTCTGCAACTCCTTCGCACCAGCCCTGCCTCTGAGCTCCCCGAGGTTGCAGCAGATGTTAAAAAGTAAAGTTGAAACCTTTAAGCTGTAATGAAGGAGTTCACAGGGTTCATAATCCCAGTACCCCACCCCGATTCTCCAGCGATCCCGCTGAAATCTTTCAAACGGTCCTCAGCACTAACACGGTGCATGCAGCGCGTGTTGAACACGCCGATCTGCCCATGATTACCCTCGGCGGCTGTAAAACAATCTCACTCCTCGAGTGAATGCAGGCTGCAGCAACAATGGTGTTATTGACTTGTTGCTCCGGCTCTATTTAGTTATTACCCTCGGGGCCACAATCAATAGACTTTGCACCAAGTCAGCCTAATAAATCCCAGGCTCTCACTGGAGGTTTGCCAGGAACTGCAAGAAAATCTATGGCAGGGAAACTCTTAGAGTGCAAAGAGAGAAAGCTGCACTGACAGCTGTATAAATTAATTAACAAGGAACTGTTTATTCTTCTAAAAGATCAGATTGCACATTTATCATCATCGAAGAAGTCACAGATAGACTATCATGAAATTATCTGGTAATATAAAAAACTCCCACATATTTGGATGTGCACACAAAAGAGAGAGACCTGTGCTCTATGGCAACTTGTTTCTGTCTTTATTATATTTTCATTTACTTGGCTTACAAATTTGCCTGCTCTGCACTAGTTCTGGTCAGTCTATCACTTCCAGCTCACACGGACAAATGTAGCCTGCCTGGATAATTCTTGAAGCTTGTAGCTGAAATCGTCAACACAATAAAAATAAAATGTTGATCATTAACATTGTGCTCTGGGGTTTGTTGGTGGTTTTTTTTTTTTTTTCTCCCCTGCTGTCAGGAATTTGAATCTTGCTTGTAATGCAACAGTGGAGGGAAAAATGCTTTAGGTGATACAAACACTAAAAGGTCACGGAAGTAAATGCCAGGTTATTTCAGATCATTGCAAAAGAATTCTAGAGCAGTTCTCCTTACTTAATAGGCAAATGGTGTGAAGATTCAGTGGCAAAGATCCAGGATTCTGCTGCTTTAAGACATGTTGAACTAAGCTTGGGTGCGAGACAGTCTTCTTCCATAGGTTGTAAGCAAATGTAAGAGATCAGTGGGGCTCTTGGAGCTTAGTTGCTACTGCAGTAGTTCCTTCTAGAATCCTTACAGAAAAGTTTCTTTTCCCAATTCTGTCTATGCTATTACAGAACCTGTAGCTTGACAGGGGAAAAAAAAAGGCTTTTTAAATGCTGAGCGATTTTAGTTTTTAAATTCAAGGGAGGGAGTGTTAGAAATGGTCTTTAAACAGAATCACAACATCCAACCTCAAATATCACTCAGCAGATTGGCCAACGTTTGGTGAAAGTCTATTAGCTACAAGGCACTGAAGCAGCCATTGACTGGCTGTGACACAAGCATCATTGTTCCCAGGCGTGGAAAGCTTATTTCATTGCTTCGGTCTAGCCTGGGATATGTCAGCCCTACTGCATGTTAACACACTCCTGTGAACACAAAAGGGCACAGCGACCCCCTCAAACATGTACCCTTTAACTTGATGGGCCCTCAGGAGATTGGGGGGGGGGCACCTATATGCGCACACATGAAACCCATTTTATTGTGGGACTGCTAATTGTGTTGTCCCAATAATTTATTGCCTCTTATAAATGGTTTCCAGGTAATAAGAGTTAATTGACTCAAGAGACTTCCATCCATTGCAATTATCTCCTAATATCGTACATCAGGCTCCTGTACTTTCTATTAATCAGATCAGATGTATCACCTGAATAGATGCATTAAAAAAATGGTGGAACTTGAAATCATCATCCCAAACTTATTTCTAAATATGCTCACAAAAGTTGTTTGTCCTCAGATGAATGGACTACCCTAAGCACAATCTGGCCTTGAGCTTGGAGACTGGGCAGAGCCACTGGCCTCCAGAGTACACCTACTTTACTCCTATCTCATTTTTCATGAGAAGACCAAGGTTCAGAAGGGGAAGTGGTGGTTCGGGGGAGCCCCTGGAGAGTTAGTGGCAGAGGCACTAGATTTTTCGCCATCTTTTTCTTGCATTCTCAAGTTTCGACTGAGATAGAATATAGCCATGAGAAGAACCTTTGGCCAAACAGAGATGCAAGGGAGCTTCTTCATGCCTCTGCCTCACCTATTTCTGCTTCTCTCTCCCCAGTAAAATAGCTCCTGAGCTATTCTCCCGTGCCCTCAGCTCCAGACCTGAACACTCAGCCTCTTTTTGTGACACCTTCTCTAATACCCTCCACATCAAAATGTTTCAGTTCCAGGTTCCATGGCCTTAGGGCCCAATGGCATGTGTATCAGGTCCCTTGCTCTGTTGCTACTCCTTGCCTTGCTTCAGCGAAGTCATTCCTTGTCTCTGAGACTTAGTTGTTTTCTTTTTCCAAATGAGGGAGTTGGAGAGATTTCTAAGATTTCCTATCAGCTCTAACATCCTAGGATTTATGCCAAAGGCCACTCATGGGTTTTCATGCCTCATCATGTTTGCATAGCTCTTCTTACTGCTCCCGGTGTCTTCATGTCCACCAGCTCTCTGCTGCCTGCCCCAGGTTAGGTGTTCAATTCTGGCAATGACACTATGCCTTAACCCAGTGGCAAGGCACCACTGGAAGGAATTCCAAGCCCAGGGGGAAGAAAAGAATCTCAGTTCACACTCTGAAGATCCCTCTTGGTCCTCTCTTCTCAACATGTAGGCTACGCTAGATGGGCTGTCACTCGGTCTTATGGCTACAAGTTTTCTTTCCAATTAACTGTCTCTTGCCAGGCTCTGGGGACACTACTTGGAACACTGAGATGGGTTGAGGCCCGAGCACCTTCCAAGCACACCTTCTGCCAAGTTGAGGTGTGTCTAAGCATCATTCTTTTCTTTTTTTAATAAAGATTTTATTTATTTATTTGAGAAAGAGAGAGAGTGGGAGGAGGAGCAGAGGGGGAGGGAGAGAGACAAGCAGACTCCGTGCTGAGCATGGAGCCCAAGGCAGGATCCCCAGATCATGACCTGAGCCGAAACCAAGAGTCTGACACTCAACCAACTGAGCCACCCAGGTGCCCTGGCATCATTCTTTTCTAAGCCTTCCAGTGGTTAATGCTGTAGGTGGAGGAATGAGGCTAACAGAGGATAGTTTGTGGGGTGGGTTTGTACCTCTGGAATTTGCTACTCTGTGGAGTTCTAGGGTTCTGGCCTCTATGATCTGAAATAGCAGACACATCGTTAACTTTTAGCTTGATCAATGGTGGAAAGGGGAGAAGAATACAATGAGAGTGAGCACACATCCTTTGTGTGGCAACTGGATATCAGGTAGTATGGGCTTTTCTGTACATGGGAATGTTTTCTTTAAGCCATTTGGTAACACTGGAAATTTCATATCATTATCCCACTTTAGACATGAGAAAACTAAGGCTCAGAGAGGTTAAGTGACTTCTCTAAGGTCACAAGCGTGGCCAAGAATCAGCTCTTAGTCTTTTGACAGAAAGGTCAGAAAGGTCAATTCTCTTTCTATAACAACTTACTTCTGCCCCAAAGGCCTGGAGATGGCAGGGAGATAAGAGACAAGTATAAGTTAAGGTGATTAAATCACTACCTCACTGGTTATTTTTACATCCAATTAATAGGCTCACTTTATGAGCTATAGAGTTACATTCTATGGCCTGTAGTCTAGAGCTTATGAGACATGAAGTGGTTCTCCTGTTGTGAAAGTTGACTCTGCCCATCCTGCTCTGATTGGCCAATGGGCTTCCAGGGTGGATTGGGCTGAGGTGTGTCTTAGTGGAGGACCACATCATTCCACAGTTCTTTTTCCTCCCTTAAAAACAGTTGTATAATCGGATATCTATATGCAAGAAAAGAGAGTGGGACCCTTACCTCACACCACATATAAGCATTACTTCAAAAGCAAATCAAAGACCTAAATGCAAAGCCAAAACTATAAAACTCTTAGAAGAAAACACAGGAGTAATATAAGCATTACTTCAAAAGCAAATCACAGACCTAAATGCAAAGCCCAAACTATAAAACTCTTAGAAGAAAACACAGGAGTAAATCTTTGTGACCTTGGATTTAGTAATAGATTCTTGGATATGATACCAAAAGCAAAAAGAAAGACTATACTTCACCAAAATGAAAAACTTTTGTGCTTCAAAGGACACTATCAGGAAAGTTAAAAGATAACTCACAGAATGGGAAAAATATTTGTAAATCATATAGCTGATAAGTGACTTGTATCTAGACCTTACAAAGAACTCTTACGACTTACTAATAAAAAAGAAAATGGATACAATTACAAAATGGGAAAAGGATCTGAGCAGACATTTCTCTAAAGAAAAGATGCAAATAGCCAATATTATAGCACATGACAAGATCAATAGTCATCAGGGAAATGCAAATCCAAACCACAATGAGATACCACTTTATACTCACGAATACAGCTAGAATCAAAAAGTCAGATAATAACAGGTATTGGTGAGGATATGGAGAAACCAAACATTCATACACTCTTGTGGGAATATAAAGTGGTGCAGCTGCCTTGGAAACAGTTTGGCAGGTCCTCAAAAAGTTAAAACTGGAATTACCCTTTGACTCAGTATTCTGCTCCTAGGTTTTTGCCCAAGAGAAATGAAAACATATGTGCACACAAAGACTTGTATGTGAACGTTCATAACCGCATTATTCACAATAACCGAAATGTGGAAAAAACCCCCAGTTGCCCATCAGCTGATGACTGGATAAACAAAATGTTACTCTGCCATAAAAAAGAATGACCTACTCACACAGGCTACAGCGTGGATGAAGCTTGAAAACATGGTGAGTGAAAGAAGTCAGCCGCAAAATATCATCTGTGATTCCATTTCTACGAAATGTCCAGAATAGTCTATAGAGAAAGGAGGTTAGTGGTTGCTTAGGGCTGGGGAACGGTGACATCGGGGAGTGATGGCTAAAAGTTAAGGGGCCTCCTTATGAGGTGATACAATCACGCTGATGGGTGCGTGTATCTGTAACGTACAAAAACCCCACTGAATTGTGCACTTTAAATAGGCAAACTGTAGGGGATGTGAATTATAGCTGAAAAAACGCCCTGAAACAACCCACCACATGACTGTGCCTTAGGTACTGCTCTTGCAGCGTGGTTCCTTTGCTGTGTAGCAGCCAAATTCTACCCCACAGTTGCTTCCCGGCTCTGAGGGTCTGTCCCACTTGGGCAGGTGTGCTACTCATTTTAAAAGTGCCTTCTCTACTCATCCTTTGAGGACAGAGAGAAGGAGCTACGTGCTCCTTGCCAGGCCCGATGTTAAGTGTTGTGCACAGGTTACATCATTTAATTCTTACAACTGCTCCCCACGACAGCTACCGTTCCTACTTCCACTTAAATACCGGGAAACTGAAGGAGTTTAGGTAACCTGTCCAAGGTCACACAGCTAGTAAGGGGCAGCTCCTGGATTTGACCTCGAGTGATCTGACTCCAGAATTGGGCACATGGGGGCCTTAGTTATGTATAAACATGGGACACTGCCATGGTGGGGCCGGGGGGCGGGTGGTGGATGGGGGACAGTGTGCACTCATGGAAACCTCCCCTTCCCCTTGCAGCCTGGGGAATCTTGAAGGCCTCTCCATTCTAACCTGCCTAGAATGTTCCCTGGGAGAGCCAGAAACTTCTTTAGAGAGAAGCTAGAGACTCCTTTTGAGAGAAGTCCTATCCATCCTGTTTATTTAAAACTGGAGGGGGTTTGTTTTCCCCCGAAGCAGTTGTAACTGACACTTTGAACCCATCTTTACACGTATTTGTTTCTGAAAACCAGTTTGTTTGTGGTTAGGGAAAAAACATACTCATTGAATTTTAAGGAGTTATTTCTATAAACATGTGGCAGAAGTAGGATGTTACGAGATTTAAAAATGGAATTAATTTTCTTTTTAAAAAACATTTGGAGTTAATTACTCCTGTTCATGAGGCTGAGTCTTTTAGCCAAATTTTTGTTTTCATGTCAAACCAGAAGACTCGCTATACAAGTTAACACTTTGATGCAGCGTGCCCACCTCTGCCATTGACTTATGGTGTGATCGGAGGCCAGTCACTTGCCTCTCTGGGGGCTAGCACCCTGCTGGGGCCCAATAACTGTGGAGTATCATTGTCCAACACGTAACATGAGTGGGTTGGATCAGATCAGGGGTTGCCAACTGGCAGCCTGTGGCCAGATCCCACCTGCCAGATGTGTTGGTTTGGCCTGCTCAGTTTTTAATTAAAAAAAAATTTTTTTCCTTGCCAATATTTACTAATGGGGAGATTTATAATCTAGAATTCAGGCATTCTGGAAAACTCAGAGGATGGGCCTCAGTGGGCCCACCTTCCCTGACTGCAGCAGTGGAATGGATCCTAAGAAGCCTTTTTGGTGGCGCACCCACTCTCTGGTTTACCTCATCACCCCCCCTGGCTTGTTTTACTCACCCGTGATACCCAGCCGGTACTTATGGGCCACTGGGTATGCCCTCTCTGAACTAGATCCTTCCTCTGCTTCCTACCTGCTCTCCCAGGCTATGCTCTAAGCTTGGTAGTGTTCCAACAGGAAGATAAAAACGAGGTGAGACACCAGGACCTTGCTATATGCTTTTCCAAATGCCATGCAGAGCAAGAGGATGCAGAGATGGGCGCCCACGGCACGGAGCTGTGACTACCACGTTGGCCCTCATGCTTGACATCACACCCACAGCAGAACCTTCCAAGACACCGGGAGGGTTCAGCTCTGATCAATGCCCTCCTGTGCCCAGGACCTCCAGCTCCCAGATGGACGGGCATCCAGGTATAACCCGGGAGGCTGCTGTTGGCAAGTCTAGCCCACTAACGAGAAGACAGAGAAATGCCATGGGTTCATCTAGCGTTCCGTTCCGAATGGACTTGGATTCCAAGTCAACTCATTTCCTTCCTTATGAGAACTGGAGACAAACAGATCCTGCAAGTTAACTGACAAAGCCTTCCTTGACACCATCAGAGGAAGCGCGGGTCCTTCCTCTGCACACGAAGGCCTCGCTCCCCAGTTACCTCATAATGAGGCCCCCGCGATGGTCCACCCGGTGTGGGCCACCAGCAAGGCCTGTGTTCTGTATTCTCCAGTCAGCAGGGCTGTGGGGGGCTGATCTGGATTTTCGTTTGACTGGTGGATATAATTAATTGCAAATTTCAGCTCTCCCTACTTCACACAGAAATTATTTGGAGTGTGCATATTGTTTCTCTTTTCTGGCCCTCCCAGTTTTTCTTTTAAGAAATGAGTAATTGTCAGTCCTACAAGGCCAGAATTACTTCCTAATGTGATTTTTTTTTTAACGTCTTAGTTTGAAATAATTCCAAACTTAACAGGAAAGTTGCAAGAATAATAAAATGAGCTCCCATGCACTTCACTGAGATTTACTGGTTGTTATTATTTTGCCCCAGAAGCTTTCCCATTCTCTCTCTCTCTCTCTGCATAAATGCATATTTCATTGGGGACCAGGAGAGAGTCAGTTTCAGACATCATGGCCCTTTGCGTTACCAGACACGTTCACCCAGGAAATTTAACAGTGATACAACACTAACACTGAATCGACAGCCTGCATTCTAATCCTGCCACTGTCCCCATATGTCCATAATGTCCTTTATGCCACCCTCGTCCCTGCTCCAGGACCCAGTCTAGGCTCACGCACTGCCTTTAAGCTGTCTAGTTTTCAGGCCCCTTTGACCTCCTTTAATCTGAAATCCTAAATGTGGTTTTAAAGATGTTGAGAACCAGAACACAGAGAGGTAGGCGGTGGAAACATTGCAAGGAGAGAGGAAAAACCTCTCCAAATGTAACGGTAAACTGGTCAGTGGGGGAACACCAAATGCTCTCTTTGGCTTCAGCAGTTGCTCCAGGAATTGCATTATATGCTTCCAGCGGATGAGGCCGACTTGTGGAGTTCAGAGTCTTCCATTTTGGTCTTCTGCTTTCTTCCAGGGACAACTGCCACGTTCTGCTCTAATCGCCCTCAAGCCTCTCCAGAAAGAGCTCCGTGGAGCCTAATTACATTGCCAGGGTGATAGAGAAGCTTCCCCCCAGCCTTGTGTCTCACAAAGCATCTAAATCATGCCATTATACCACAACAATGGATTCTCACACTCGTCAGGCAATTTGTTTTAATTATGTAAATCACTTCATTCTCTTTTCAAATATCTGCAGGGAGCTGCAAGGCGCTGCAGGTCAAAATAGGACAGAGAGGGGCGGACGACGGAGGCCTGGCTTGGTCCTGGTGGTCACCTGTCATACGGTGTTCGGGTGCAGGGGGAGAGTGGGGCGCCGAAGTCCCAGAAAACGTGTCAAGATGCAAGGGGGAAGTAATGTGGAATCCCCCTTCAGTGACAAAAGTACCCCACAGCACATGGCACAAAGCACGGTGATGCATTTTATCTGCGCCTCTGGGGGAAAGAGCAGGATCCCAACAGGCGCCGTGTCCTCGTCCTACCGCACGCTCGGCAGCACCCCCACGCACTAACCGCTGAGCCAGATTCAATAAAAAGAGAACAAGGAGTCACCCAAACACTGGAAAGTCACCCTCTCCAAGGTGCCTGGTGAGAAGACTGGTCCGGGGAAGGGGCTGAGTGCCTAGAACATTCTGGGTTTCATACCATCTAACCATGACTTATATGGAGTTGGTGTTTTAAATAAGTAGGTTACATGTCCCCCTTGATCTTCAAACAATTTTTTAAATTATTCTTTTTTTATCATAGCTAAGAAACTTGGGAGAATACAGAGGACCAGAGGAAAGGCAGGCAGGCAGGCAGGCAGGCTCCTTTAGCTGAATACCTCGAAACCAATGTATTTAACATTAGAGGGTATTTGCTCCCATTGTTCCAGCACACTCCACACCGTTATTAGTTTATGCCTCCCTGTTCTCAGGACTAGGACAAACATATTCTGTATAACACACTAGAATGGTTTCTCTAGTGTGCTTTTCATCGGACAGTTTGTACTTCAACCTCAGCAGGGAATAGCACCTACTTCCTTTTGGGCACAACGTCTGCAGTTAAGGTCTGCTGCCCCCAGGGGAAGAAGGGATGTGGGAGGCACGACAGCCAAATGGCTAAGAGTATGGGTTCTGTGGTCAGACCATCCGGATTCAAGTCCCCAAATTGCGTCTTATTAGTTGCATGACTTTGGGCCTTGGTTTTACCATCTGGAACAGGACATGATACAAGTTGTTACCCCAAAGGTTGGTGTGAGAATTAAAGTGAGATGACTCATATCAAGAGTTTAGCATAGTACCTGGAGGATAGTAACAGTACCTATTAGCTGGTACTTCTATTATTATTACAACATGGTTTGAAACGTCAGTTCTAAGCCACAGATTAAGAAGCTGACTCCCTTCTAAAGAATAAAAGTTCAGATGGCGAAGAGATACGTAGCTTAAAAGCTCTGTTTGGAAGGCCATGGAATCCATATGGAGCAAGATTTAAAGGACTAACACCTGCATGCAACATTGCTACTCCTTTCTCACTCAGCCACAACCGGTGTGAATCTCGTCCTGTTGCCTTTTTCTCTCTAGGGCTTCAACAAAAGAAACCCTTGGCCTCCATCTCCTTCCATGTAACTGCCACTAACCCAGTCTCACAGCACCTTAAAATACTTCTACCTACTTAGAACATCTACGCTCCCTTACGTCTCTTTCTCCCCAAGGAAAAGGTTAATGAAGAAGCAGACAGGACGTCTTATTAAGAAGCCACCACTGTCCCTCTTCTTTATGAAAGCGATCACGGGAGAGGAGAGGTTTGAGCACTTTTTGTTAATCCGAAGCGGCCGTGTTTCCTCTCTTCCTTGAAGGGCACTAACACTTTCTTCTTTCTTTTTGTTTTTTAAAGATTTTATTTATTTATTTGAGACAGAATGAGAGAGAGAGGGAGAGCACATGAGAGGGGGGAGGGTCAGAGGGAGAAGCAGACTCCCCGCCGAGCAGGGAGCCCGATGCGGGACTCGATCCTGGGACTCCAGGATCATGACCTGAGCCAAAGGCAGTCGCCCAACCGACTGAGCCACCCAGGCGCCCACACTTTCTTCTTTCCGATGGGAATTTGGGTCCTGGTTTTCATCCTGACTTAATTTGCATGCAGTGGTTTCGTCTTCAGGTGAGGCCGCCTGGAGCAACCAGGAGGTAAGAATCAGATACCAACTGCTTCCGGAAACAGCCTGTTTCTAACCATTATGTCTAAAATTGTATTTGAACCTAAGTTTATAAACCAGCTTTTAATGTAATTTAGTAAGGCTTATAACCAGAAATTTCAAGTAACTCTGTAATAATAATGTTTATCTTTGAAAGCACCAGTTTTTCATTATTTATGTATCGTTTACACACGTGGTACGTCACTTAGAGTCAGTTTTTAACTTCAGTTTTGTTGCTTTCTACAAAACAACTTTATTGCCTAAGGTTTCCTTTTATGCTTAACCTTACCCATGTATGTTAACATTCGCTAACATGTCTGACCCTGGCTACCATATCCCCCTCAGCACCTACTCCTCTCTTCCTCCTCGTGCCTCTCCAGACACGCTGGCCTCACGTCCCTTGCTCTCTGCATACTCTCCCCACCACCGGACTCTTGCATAAGCTATTCTGTAAGGACAGGAGCATCTAGGTAATGCCTTTACATCTCAGCTCAAGCACCGCTTCTTCAGGAAACCTGCCTCGGCCGCCTCCCTGTTCAGGAGAAATCTCTAGACTGGTGGTTCTCCACACATGATCTCTGGACCAGCGTCATCAGCACCACGTGGGGTCTCGTTAGAAACGCAAATTCTCAGGCTCACCTCAGACCTACTGAATCAGAAATTCTGGGGTTAGGGCCCAGCGATCTGTGTTTTTTATAAGCCCTCCAGGTAATACTGATGCCTGCAGAAGTTTGAGAACCACTTGCCCAGAGTTCTGTTGCACTATGAAGCTCTCCTTCATGGCATCCATGACAATCACACTCTCATATCTGGGCGATTCTGTGGCTAAGGTCTGTTCTCCCACTGAACTCAGGGCAGGGACTGTGTCTTTCTTGCCCATCATTGTGTCCCCAGCACCGAGCAGTGCTCAGCACATAGTAGGTGCCCAGTATGTGTTTTTCAATCAATAAAAAATACGCAGATGTAACCTTTAAAAGGACCAAGATTCTAATAGAAGACATGGGCTAAAGACCTAAACAGGTACTTTTAAAAAGAAGAAACAGAAGTGGCCAGTATTTTAACATGCTTGATCTCAACCAGTAAATGGAGAAACTGGTAAAGCAGTGTGACGTCATTTCCTCCATACCTACCAGGCTAGTGAAGGTGAAAGGGAATCATGACACCAGCCAGGACAGGGGAATAGTCGTTGTTGCAGGAATGGGCATTTGTGCCGCTTTTCTCGACCACAGTTTGGCATCATTTTGAAAACTGGAAATGAGCCAGCAATGCCACCCTTAGTCGTGAACTCTAAGGAGGTATTAGAACAGGTGCACACAGGTATGGAGGTATAGGAGTATACGCTGTAATACTATAAGGAACTATAACTTTGAAATCATGCAAATGTTCCTCAGTAGGCATTTGTATGAGCAAACTGTGGTGCACCTCAAAACTCCAAATGCCGTGCAGCTGATTAAAAGGATGATGCTGAGACGAATTAATTGATGTGGCGCAAAGATCATTATATTTAGTAAAATGAAGAAAGCTCACTTAATTAAAAATTGGTATCTATCTATGTATGTATCCCGAGAAAAATGTCTAGACATATATTCAGTAAAAGATTTTCAATAGTGTGATTAGACAGGATCTTTATTTTCTTCGCAGTTTCCTATAATTTTCTAATATTTTAAATACAGTCCTCTAATATAAAAACTTAAAATAGAACATTTTAAACACTGAGTTCAGCTTAAGCAAAATACAACTAGGAAGGTAAAGCCGTTTTGTAAAAACAGAACCAACTAGGTAATTCTCAAAATATGCCTCTTTTGCATTATTTACTGTTTTGGATTAGCCATGCCACGAGACTTCTCCATTCCTATGGACAATCAAGAGTTGCCTACGGCTGGTACAATGACCGACACATCAGGTACTAGAGGCACTGAGTGGGATTAAGTAGCTGGTGACTGACAGCACGCATGCACACGGAGTCCAAGAATTTCTGGCACGGAAGAGGAAAAGTCGCTACCCTTAGCTAAGAATTCCCGGGGGTGCCATATCCCTGGAGGGTGAGCACCCATCGCCAGCACAGCACGTTGCGCATCAGTCTATGGGGAAGCTCTAAAGAACTCCCAGCAACTCTGGAGACAGTTATTGGCAGACACAGCTGCAGCGTTTACAAATCTTTCCTTCTGTCTTTCCCTTTTTCTCTCCCTCAAACCATACACATCCCCCCTTTTTTTTCTTTAAGATTTTACTGCTTTATTTGAGAGAGACACAGAGAGTGAGTGGAAGGGAGAGGGTGAGAGAGAATCCAAAGCAGACTCCGTGCTGAGTGCAGAGCCCAGCGTGGGGCTTGATCCCATGACCACGAGATCATGACCTGAGCTGAACCGACTGAGCCACCCAGGTGCCCCAAACCGTACACATTCTTGGCATGCTGTTTCTCGGAGAGGGTGTTAGGGCATGGACCAAACGGACTAACAGTGAGATGGTCGTACAAGGTGCTGCACAGCTGTCTGATCGGCACCCAGTCCATTACATGTTCGTGGTATCATATGACAGGAGGGGGCAAAAAAAAAGTGAGGCTGGAGGTCAAAGGCAGAAACTCAATCATCTTGTAGAGTATTTTAATAAAACAACATCTGAGAGCTATATTGAGAGGTTTCAGCATAAAATAGGCTCTAAACAAAGAGAACTTGATCTAATGCCCCAAACTCCCAAACACACGACTGTAAAGTCCCATAATGAGTGAAGCAGTGTCCTAACTGCCAGCAGAACATGAAAGCCACTTCTCGGAGCTACAAAGCAGAGCAACATTGCTCTTAGTACAAACATGCAGGAAAAGTAGCAAGAACTCAAGGGAACCCATCACCGTACTGCAGGTGGAGCGCCTATAATTACGCTCGGATGTGAGACTTGTCCCAAAGGCCAGTGGGGGTGTTTAAAGTCAAACAGGAGGCCACATGCTCAGCCACTCATTCTCTACTAACCAAAGCGGCACCACTCAGGGGTTTGGGAGCCCGGGGCCAAGTGGTAGGCACGGTCTGGGTACAGAGTTTTCAGCGCCTGAGGTCAGGGGTGGAGGCTATGCAGAACGTCCTCCAGTTGTGACTCTTAATTCTTTTTTTAAAACTAGCCTTCCCCCAGATCTGTTGGTTGTGAGGAGCTGGATCAGTGATATTTCAGTGTCTTGATCCATTACATGTGTGTGAGACATGGTTCTGAAACTTCAAGCCTGTTGCTGTCCAGGCTTGGCACTTCATCAATTCTGGGGGCAGCCGGCAGTGAAAAACAGCCCCGTTTTCAAGTAAAAACGTTCATTTTCAGCTAGTGATAGCCTCGTATTCATCAACTCTTCTCCAAGTAGATATTAATGAGATATTCGTATATTGGGAACTAATGATTGCATATCTTTTGCATAATTACAATGACCTTAAGTGCTTTCAAAATGCCAAATTAGCTGACTCAAATTAGTCCTGTGCAAGTTATAAATCTTAATTCAAATCTCCTGCCCAGATATGCTTGCAGAACCTAACTGTATTTAAAGATGGATTTAGAGAGCTCAAAAAGCACTCAGTGCTTATTTCGGGGCCAAAGTCATTTCAAATTCACTTTAAGCAGCCTTCGCTGTGGCTCCCATTCCAATTTGTAGGAACCTCTCTTTGTCTTCCCTGTTTCTGGATTGTTACCTGCTTTCGTTTCAGAAAATTAAAAAAAAGCTCGCAGTCTAGTTTTGTCTAACTTCACCCCCGATTTCACTTTCTTGTTCTTTTTTTTTTTTTTTGCCTTTAGCATCGACACCTTGCGGCCGTGGAGGTGCGTCTGGAAAGCTGGCTGCAGTGTGATGGGCTCTTGCGTGCCCCGTGAGTGCGGCTCTCGTGTGCCCGCAGTATCCGTAACACCAGCGGGGGGGCTACCACCTCGCTGAGGTCACGTGACCCAGCCGGCACCAAAACTTCCCCATCCATTTTATTTACAAGAGACTTTTTAAAAAATTATTTTATCTGAAAAAATATTTTATTTATTTGGCAGAGAGCGCGAGCACAAGCAGGGGGAGCGGCAGAGGGAGAAGCAGGCTCCCCGCTGATTAGGGAGCCCCATGCGGGACTGGATCCCAGGACTCTGGGATCATGACGTGAGCCAAAGGCAGATGCTTAACCAACTGAGCCACCCAGGCGCCCCTACAAGAGACTTTAAATAATATCTAGTAGGTCAAACTATAATGTACCTAGTGTAACAACTGCCAAAGAACAGCTGTTTAACTTTCTGGGGGAGGAAGGCATGAGCAAGCATAATACCGTACAGGGCTGGAGTAAATCAATTCATTACAAAAAGAATTTATTGAGATCACAGAGTAGATACCCAGAAAATGAAGTAAGATAGTTTCTTATAACATGAATGGAATTGTTACATGTGTACAGATATACACATATAGAGAGCTATATACATATGTAAATCTAATAGATTTAATTCAGATACCTATATGGAGAAAGAGAAAGAGAGAGAGAGAGAGGAGGAGGAGGAAGAGAAGGAGGGAGGGAGGGAGAGAGAGACGAACCATCAATGGTAATAAATACAGCAACAGAATCAACAATTTCAAGACTCAATTGTGCAGGATCAAACTTATTTTTCTAGCTTATAGGATTAAAACTGGATTTCAACCCAGAGGTAACACATTGCATTGACATTAAGAATAATGTCAGGCTGTGTAAATATTTTTTTAAAAGAATACGTGGCATTATTAGCCAGAGTAAGACATAACTGTTATGTTTAAGGAAAGAAAGCCTTTATTTGTTCCCTATACAATCATAACTCAATCAACCAAACAAGGTTCCCCCCACCCCCACCTCAAGCCACCATTATAATGGCAGTTTTGTGTAAGCTCCTTGTTTGTACAAAAGCCTCACGATATAGTCTTGAGGGGTAATCCTAAAGCTGTTAGACCTAAATTAAAACAAATCTTACCGGTAGATCTGGGTTTTAAAAAGACAGCTCTGTTTAAGAGGGCCATGCTGATTATACCAGAAGATAAGCTCCACACAATCTAAGGGTGATCACTTGAGCAAACATGGGCATGGCATTGTAATTTTCTAGTTTTTCACCCTACAGAAGAGCAAAGATCTCACAATCACTTTGTTGGAAAAAAAAAAAAAAGGCAGATTTCTCAAGACTTGCAGTCATGGCATGCATAAGCCTGAGTAAGAAGTTGACTTTATCTTTTTCTTGGACTTTAAAAAGAAAAAAAAAGAAAAATGAATGCTCACGTGTAAAATTGGGTCACCTATCACTAAAACAGAGCCTGACTGACAAGGAAGGACGTTCTCTCCGATTTCTGCATTCTTAAATCAAATGGGAACTTAATCACTATTATGGATCAACAAACCTCTGGATTGTTTCCAACGTTTTGTTTTTCTTAAAACAAAATCTCCTATCTGTCCTCACTCCAACTCATACACCCCAGCAATCAACACACAACAAATATCCTGCATTGGGATGGTCTCAGCACCACCTTCTGAAATTTTAGACAGAACTATTAAAAACTGCAAAGCATCGGGGGTGGGGGGCACCTGGGTGGCACCGTTGGTTAAGCGTCCTACTCTTGGTTTCTGCTCAGGTCAATCTCAGGGTCCTGGGATCGAGCCCCTCGTCGGGCTCTGTGTTCAGTGGGGAGTCTGCTTGAGATTCTCTCTCTCGCTCTCTCTGCCCCCCCAACTCACATGTGCATGCTCTCTTTAAAATAAATAAATCCTTAAAAAAACCCTGCAAAGCATCTATTTCTCCCTACCTAGATTTTATTTCTTCATGTGGACTTCTGAATATTTTTCCTTGTTTAGAGCTTCACAATCCCTCTTCTTTATTTCTGCCTCTTTTCAACCCAGCCTTCCAAGGCTCCAGTATTCCTCATGCTACTTTCCACATCCCACCTCTCAAAAGTGCATTTTTGTTTGTTTTGCTTAAGTACAGCATCCACATTCAATCACCAAGCACTTTGAGAATACCTGGAGTAGGGTAGACCCTGGAAATGCACCCGAGTCTTCTGACCTGGGCAGCCCTGGTTTTGGAAGAGTGAGGAAACGGGGGGCTGTTAGTGGCAATGGGAGGCTGGAGGTGGGGGGTGGGGACAGGTGGGAGCTTCTGTGGGAGTAGAGAAGCATGCAGTTCCTTTGAATCTGCTTCTTGAACCAATAAAACAAAATTCCTTCATACTTTGTGTAGGTGTTATAGTTGATTGGGAGGATGCCCTGAATTCAAATGGCTCTTTGCAAGCTCGAGACTGGAGAAAAGAAGCCTTTTTGAGAAGTGTTTTGCAGTTGAACTGTGTCCGTTGTCTGTTTCCAACAAAAATACTTTCTAACACAGTGTCACTAAATGTTGGTTCAGCAGTGCATGTGAACGAACTTAATACACTAGGGAAAATAAGAAATGGATTTTATTAAGTTTATTAGCAGCTAAAAACACGATACTTCAACAGTGGGAGCAAAGTGATCCACCCACACAATTTGAGAGGAATGAACATTTGGCTTTAACTACAGCTAATATGTGAAACCTAAAACCCAGTTTTCCATCTAAAGACCTTTGGGGTCCATTTTTACACTACCTTGATCAAACCAGGAATTAAAGTTCAAGCTGGCTCCCCTAGTCCTGGAGGGTACTGGTGTTTCTCCAGTCACACCTCTTCACGTCAGCATTTCCTCAGGCTTATCTTTCCCTCCCACCTTAGCTTAACTTGGCTCCCAACCAAGGATGCATTTCTACCAATCAGCTGCCACGGCTCCCCTCTTGTGCCAGGAGGCCTAGGGAAGCAGAGTAGGCACCAGCGGAAGGCATGGCAGGGGTCACAGCAGGAGCCTTGCAGGGTCACTGAGCTCTGAGGCCACTTTGCAAAACAGAGTCTCAGCCAAGACAAAAAGCTAAGGAGGGAGGCCCACATGCTGCTCATGTTTTAAAGAAGGATGGCGCATGTGAACGATTAGAACAGCTCCCAGAGATGTGCCTGGGAAACAGGTCGTGGGTTGGGTTCAGCGCCACAGTCTTAAGCCTTCATTGAATCCTCACAAACCCTCTTGGAGGGACGTCCTATCACCGTCTTCCTTTTACAGGTGAGGAAACAGGCTCAGTGAGCAAAGGCCACACAGTGGTGACTGGTGGGGCCCAGGTCTGCCCCAAGCCCTTGTGCTTGACCACTGCGTGCCCAGTACCGCTGATGGCAGCCTGCGACGTGCTCGCACATCTCTGGACCTTGGACCCCCTGCACTGGACTCACCTGGCTGCCTGTTTTCAAAACTCAGGTTCCTGGACCCTACCCCACAGGCTTTGATTGAGGGGGTCTAACCTGCACCCCAGGTGATTCTGAAGCAGAGAAATGTTTGCGGATTACTGAACTAGAGGTGTGGCGTAGACGTGGGTGATGGAGGCTGCCAGGACCGAGCTGACGGAAAAAAAGAGGTGCTCTTTACAGATGCTTAGAAGAAAATGCAAGTTGGGGTTTTGAGACAATCTACAGCAATACAAGACTCTAAAAAA
Source organism: Mirounga angustirostris (assembly GCF_029215605.1). NCBI lineage: Eukaryota > Metazoa > Chordata > Mammalia > Carnivora > Phocidae > Mirounga > Mirounga angustirostris. The sequence goes on along the minus strand of NW_026991714.1, from coordinate 137,450,427 downwards.
CTGGACCACTCCACCTTCCCCATGAGCCTTCCTGTTGTGCTAAGCCCCAGTGAGCTCCTTGTTCTCCAGATTTATTTAGTGTGGGTCCCCTACTTTGCACTGTGTACCTTTCTTTTACAGGTGGTTATTGCATAAATGCTCTTTGCACATAACTGCGGGCATAGGAAAGGTGACAACTCTTACATACAAAGATGCTCAGGGCAGTATTATTTATCACGCTTATTTTTCATATTTATCAGGTGAAAGCCTGTAAAGAAACGAAATGTCCAGCAGTAGAAGATTAGTTAAACTGTGCAGACATTTTAAACAATGTTTTGAAGCATATTCAACAGTATGGAAAATGTTCGAGTGGAAAATGCAAAAATTAATTCTATTTATATAATTTTGTAAAAAAAAAAAAAAAACAAACCCAAAATAAAATCAAGAGATTGGAGGCAAATAGATCTAAATATCAGACCAGGTAACCTCTAGGTGGTCAGACTACAGCTGATTTTAATTTTCTTTTTATATTATTCTTCATGTGACTAATTTTCATCAAGAAACATTATTTTCATATTAAAAATGCCATTAAAAAACAACAGCAGCAAAGAGAGAGAAAAAGTGAAAGCAAAAGAGAGACACTGCTTTTCCTTAAGGAGCTCCAAACATAATGTGGAAAATGAGCAAGTTATGTATGGTTTGCTCCCACCCTGTGCTCCCTCCTGAATCTTCCCCTTCCCCTCCCAGCACTGGTCATGTGGCAATTCTGTCTCATTGCTTGCCTGCCTGCCCCTCTGCTAGATGGTGAGGGTGGGGCCCATGCCCTCTTCGGTCACCCCTGTACCCAGAGCTCCTAGCAGAGCACCCACACATGGTTGCCCCTCAATACCCATTTTTTGGCATCACGAATGGATGACTGGGTCTCACCTCCCCAGCTAGGCTAATGGCGCCTAGAGGGCAGGGCTCACATCATATATAATATTTCTGAATTCGCCCCAAATGCCAGTGTTGGGCATCTAGTAGATGCTTAATAAAGCCTCGCTTGTCTGATGGGGACTGTCTCAAAAGGAAGCATGCCCGCTGAGAGGAGCCAGCCTCCTGAATGCCTCTCCCAGAGTTCAGGCGCCACTCCAGGGTGAGTGGAAGCCAGCCTGCCTAACTAAGTGCCGCGTGGAACTCAATAGCTCATTTTGTTTGCGGGGAGAAGTCCGACAAACGAGGTAGCCCCGGATCTTTATCTGCGAAAGCAGTCATGCCTTAACACACTGCTCCACCCTACCCCTTTTGGAAAAAGATTGATAAGCATAATGATGATGTTTTAATGAGCTTAATTGCACATTCCTTATGTTCTTGCAGAGTTGCCAACCAGCTACTTCAACATCCAGCAGTTTATTTGTAATAACTTTCCCCCTTTCTCTATGCCAGGGAGCATAATTATTCTTGCGGTAATCCTATAGCTGGGCGCTCTCTCTCTTTTTCTCTCTCTTTCCCCTCCCTCTCACTTTTTCTTGCTGCTTTTCCCCTTTCTGGGAATTACTCTAAATGGGTATCTTTGAAATGAGGGTGGCAGGCTGCTTTGGGTACAGTACTTACCAAGAACCCTTTCATCAAAGAAGCCCTTGTGAGCGTGCTCTGGCCGCGAGCCAATCAGATCATCTCCCTGTCTGTTTCTGAAGCAAAGCTGACCCTGGTATGCAAGTCAAGCCCGAGTCTGCAGACAGGCTGACTGCACTCCTAGGCCAACCTGTCTTAGCGGACTGAAAAAATGCTGAAGGGAAAATTACCTGTTTGGCTCCAGACAGAATTAACATTTTTTTAATATATACACACAAGTATGTTTATTATTTTTTGTTTAAAAGCGTTTGCCTATCTAATATATTCATTAATGTTATCTGGTCAGTGCTTGAAACATTTTGAAATATGTGCAAATGCAATAAGGCTACAAGGCCTGGAGGCAAAATAAGATGAATTTTCCAATTAAGTGACAGAAAAACTGTTTGGGGATTAACGGATGGTGGTTCTGTAATCTGTTTATGGGCGCTGCTCTGTGCAGGGAACGTTCGGTCCACCTGCAGACCCGGTGGGGTACGAGGGCCTGGATCCCAAGCACTCGGGCCCCTGCACTCCCCTTCTTCGAACCGCACTCCACCTCGAATCAAGTACTGAAGGCAGCCGGCCCGGCCCCAGCCTTGGCAGACCCTGGCCCCTTCTCGAGCAGCATGGGGCTCTGCACATCTGCCCAGAGTCCACTCTCCCAAACAGACACCTTCCTGTCATGGACGCTAAAGAAATGGTGCAGAATTTTAAGTAAATTTATCTTCTGTGCAAAGTCCCAGAAACTCTGGCCTTCTCTGAACCTCCTTCCCACCCCCCACAGATCATCTTGTGAACACATTTTTCACATTTCTGGACAATTCCAGAAAAAGGTCATAATTGGGGAATATATTTCATAGTTGCTATTTGAGAAACAGTACTAACCCATTTCTTCCTTCCTGGACTCATTCTAGAGCGTTGCCTTCTTCTTCCTCCAAAAACCCAGGTGTGTAGGGGGCCTACCTGCATGCTGGCCACTGGGCAAGCTGCCAAGCACGCCGAGATAGAAAAGGCAGAACTTTTGCCCTTAAGGACAGGCTCTGGACACTTCTACTCTTGGTATCTTCAGGGTTAGTTTGGATGCTTAAAAAATAATGATAATTTTATATCACTTAAGTGTTAACAGTGGTACAACATACAGATGACAGGATTATTGTGCCCTGTATTTTTTCCTTTGTGCTTTTCAGAACTTTCCCAAATTTCTACAATGAACTTTTACTTTTCTAGATATAAAATATGCTATTAAAAAAGAAACTTCTTGGGAGCACTGAACAGGCACATTCCTGAATTATATGGAGTCGACTTAGGGACAAGAGGCCAGGCAACATCTAGGAGTGGTAGAAAGGGGTCTGAATCAGAAGGGGGGAATTTTAATGAGCAGGGCAGCCTGAGAGTCACAGCTGGCCGGGCTAAGTTCCTGGAGTGTTAAATCAAGTAATAACAAAAATATGACTGTGTTTTACATATGAGATTTCATAACTTCCTGAGAAGTAAACAGGCCCTTCCCCCTTGGTTATTTCCTCCTAAGGAATGTCTACGTTCTTGCCTTTGGCTCAAATTTTCCCAAAGTTTTCTTTGTCTATGCAGAAGTGCAATGCCTCAAACAGAATGCCTGGCCTATTTTCTCTGTTGGTGCAGCTTGCATATTTATACAATAACAGGATCTTCATCAAGTGGCAGGAAGATGTTCATGTGTTCCATCTCTCCCTGGCTCGTAGATTCCCACCTGCACTGCGTATAGAATTCTTCTTGTTATAGCTTCAGTCCTGGGGAGCACGCATGGAAATTCTCTGATGGTTCGATTCACTCTGACCTAAGGGGTTTCTTCCTGGGAGGGCTTTCTCCCTCTTTTACAATCCCCACGGATAGAGGCTCAAACTGAGGTTTTTCCCCATCCATAAGAGAAAGAAATGTCAAATTATTTTCATAAAAATATATTCACAGAGAACATTCCTGTTCATTCCTGGCTACCTCAAAGCTGGGCAGGCAGAACATAAATAGGGGGGGAGGGGGTTACTTTTGTCCTTACACAGTCTCTTTTCCCATTGTATTTCCGAATGACCAATGAAAAAACTGATGGAAAGAATTTCTTGCAAATAGTGCATGGCATGCTATGAAACTATTAGATAAGAGTAATTATAGGCCTGGTTTCAACATCAAACAATTACTCTGGAGGGAAAAGGCTCACTTTTTAAGCAGAATAAACTCTTTCTAGGATTTGCCTACTGTATATTGTTCTGAGGACAGAAACTCTGAAAAAACAAACGAAAACCTCACAAAAACCAAAACCAAATCAACACCAACCCAACTCATTCCCCTTCCAAAGTTGAGAAAAGTGACTTGGGATGTCTGTTCTTCTGGTTATGGGATTAAAGGCTGTATTATTATTATATTCAAAAAAGTGAAGATTCTGGGCGCCTGGGTGGCTCAGTTGGTTAAGCGACTGCCTTCGGCTCAGGTCATGATCCTGGAGTCCCAGGATCAAGTCCCACATCAGGCTCCCTGCTCGGCAGGGAGTCTGCTTCTCCCTCTCCCACTCCCCGTTTGTGTTCCCTCTCTCACTGTGTCTTTCTCTGTCAAATAAATAAATAAAATCTTAAAAAAAAAAAAAGTGAAGATTCTTGGGTGATTTCTCTCATGTATATAAACCTGGTGAGGGAATTCTCTCTGCAAATATAAGTTGTAAGTCTAACAGCCGATAATACCTTTCAGTCTACATATGTTATAAGTAGAATGTCCATCTATTGCCATCTTCTTAGGGCACTATTTTTTGTAACTTACCTTATTAAAAAGTGATTTTTTTTCCTAATGTATAACTAAATTTGATTGAATTTATAAGAAACTTTCTGTAAAACACATGTACAAAATCAGGAAAAAAATCCTTTTTCAAGTTGCATATCTTACTGATTTGTTAAATATGGTTTTAGTGTCCACAAGCTAAAGGCTTTTATCATACCAAAAAAAAAAGGAGGCTAAGTGGGGAAAAAAAGTCCCTATAAGAGAAATGAAGGACCAAAAAGAAGCCTGTACAATACTCAAACCCCATAACCCCCATGGTATGGATTTTAAGGAGGTAAATAGCAGAACACCAACCAGGCACCATAGTCCTTGCCCCTAATAACATACTGGCATGGGATAGTTCCCTACAGAAAACAATCTGTGATCTATATGTGGAGAAGTTGTTCTTCGCCTAAAGCAAGCAGGTTGCCAAAGCAGGGGAGAAATACACTGTATTGGGTATTTCTCCAAAGCATATTCCCACTGAGGAAGAGTCATACTTTCAGCGTTTTCAAAGATTTATCAAATAGCACAAAGGTCAGAAAGTACTAGAGCAACAGAAATGTGGTGGACGAACTCTGGGAATTAATCTTTCAGCAACTGCAGCTGGTGAGACGGAGAGCTCTCTGTAATTAGGATATTAACTCTGTTTCAGAGTAGCCCATGGTGTATCGAAGAAGCACAAACCAGGCAGGGACAAAATGGAGTCAGTGTGATGACAAAGGAGGAGACTCTGGTTGGAGCCAGGCTGGGCTCAGCCCCGGTAGCTCTTGACCATGGGTTTCATCACAGCTTGATGGGCAGGAGTTGGTAATTAACCTGCAACCTCCTTATAACTGTACTCTATGGCCTCTCTATACCCGTTCCCAGTTCATGGTTGTTTATGTTACCTATGCATAGTTATGTCTACACTCTGACTTTGGTTCTTCTCAACCTGCAAAGAGAGACCTGTTTTCTCCGTGAGTTCTGAGTTAAAAGAACTCTTTAGTTGATGTTAAGGAGATGAAACTGATATCTGAGTGCTAATGGCTACAGGTGAGTTGTAGCCATCACAGAATGCTGCCGGACCTCTGCCGACTCTACTAACGTGAAAACTCATCGTTGAGCAAAGGAAGGATGGGCTGCCACCCGCAAGGGTTTAAATATCTTAAAATGACTATATAGACAATGAGAGTAGAGATCAACTCCTCACCTTTGCAGATGCATGCTGTGAAATTCTTCCTTTCCTCTAACTTGCTTTTGAGTCCCAGACATTTCTTCATTTTAATGGACAGAGGGACAAGTTTAGTTCTTTCATTGATCTTATGTACAAAGGTGAGTATAATTGCCTCCAATGAGACTCTGAATTTTAGAAAAAATGGACAATATCTTAAATGATGCTTTAAACGCTCTCCCATCATGCCTAACGGGGCCTGAACAGTTCTACAAGTGCCCTTCCTTCTCTCCCAGGATCATCTGAAGGTAAGACAACACCTCTAGCTGCCTCTTGAGTTATTTAGAAGATAATGTTCTGTAAGTCCAAGGAATGCTCTGATTTCTATGTTTCCACAAAGACTTTTATTGGATTCACAATAAAAGTGAATGTGTTTCCCTGCCCCTCTCCCTGCATATCGGGATCTCTCTTCACTTCTTAAAATGTTGTTACTATTCTCTCAAGGTGCACACTTCACTGCCACATACAAAATTGCTTAATGCTCATGAACTTGCAAAAGGCTTTGCCCTAACAATTTCAATCATACTATTCAATGTAATTAATGACATATGAGATAAAAGAAATAGTTGCCAGAATTCAACCTAGGTGTATCTCGGGCAGAACATCTGCAAGTATTTGAGGCCATGTGCTCCAACAGGAGGTACTTGGGCTCATCGTTCTTAGAACAAAAAACCCTGTGGCCAAGAGGATCTGTATTAGGAATGTTTAGGTACCACCAATCAGGCTTTCTTTTGATGGTGCAGTTAATCAGACTCTAGGAAATCAACCCAGGGAGGCAGCAGGCTGGACAGAAGGCAGTGGTTGACCTGCTGGTTGTCTAAAAATGATGAGCTGAAGGTCACATGCATGTCAGCAGAGCACAAATACACGGGCTTGCTGCTCTTGCCTCCCACCTACCCTTCCTTTTAGGGTGCAGCCTACTTTGCTAGGTACTTTCCCCCTTCTAGGCTATCTTTGGTGAACATCACAAATGGATTTCAACCAGATACCAATGCTTATGAGAAAAAGAGCCCGGTGCTTCCAGGACTGGCCTGGCACAGGGCTGCCCAGCCCAAAGTCTTACTACTTAGTAGAGAGCAATGCCCCTGCAGAATTACCTGCTCAAAACTGGCACTTGGTAGGAATGGGCCTTACCCTCTTTGGGATTTGGCCATCTCTCCCTGGAAACAACACAGTACTGAAATTAGCTTTCCTTATAGCCCAGGCAGAAAGCAAATTAGTGTGTTTTGTTGGTCTTAGTTGGTGTTTGAAAAAAGTGTGGATGGAATGCTTTAAGAGAGGCCACATACACCTTGGTTTACCCCAAGCCCTCCACTTCTTACTGTGTAATATCTGGCTAGCCTCACCCGTGCACATTTATGTGACCCACCTGCTGCCACAGGCATCCGACCTCTGGTCTAGAAGCAACAGTTCACCTTGCGATGTCTTTTCTTAGTAATTATAAATATTATTGTCTTCCCTTTACATGATTAGCTAACCAGCTGGGAGTTCATTATTAAGCACCTACTGTGTGCCTGCAATGCTAGATGCTGGGGTCGCAGAGATGAGTGAGGCCACTCTCTGTCTTCTAGGAGCTTGCTCTCTTGTTCATGCCCTGGCACGTCAGCACTCTCTCTGCTAAAAACACAGACTGCATTCCCAGCAAACCTTTCTTTACTCCTTACGCAGAAGTGACCACAATCTCAATTCTTTCCTCTCCCCTCCAAAGATAAGCCTCTTTACACCAAACACGAGTTTAAGCATCGACATTATTCTACAGGACTACGAAGCCTCAGGTATTCACATTTACAGTCTAGGCAGAGAAAAAAAGGGGGAGAAAAAGCCCAAATCTAGGAGGCAATAGAAAAAGAAGCGAACAAAACACACGTTAATATGCTCACCCTTAAAAATAGGGGAAAACCAACTGGGAAACTTTCATTTTCTTCTTGGATGTCTATTAAAAAAAATCCCATGTGATACGTGTATCTATGGAAACCTTCGTTATCTCAAAGATAGTGAGGTACTAAAGGCCATTGTTGCCATGGAACAAGCAGTATTTGCTTTTTATTCTATTGCACAATATCTAATTACAGAGACCCTGATAAAATTATGCATTCCTAAGCACAAATTAAGGCCATTCTACAGGAGCCTCCATGCACATACTTTATTTGTCAAATTTCATTAAAAACAAAAATCAGGGATGACTGTGCAGAGTCTTAGGGATAAGAAGACTAACTAGATTCAGCCCCTTCCAAGATGGAAATTCTCAGAAACCTGTAGCTGGGGCTGCTGCAGGGTCCAAGGTGAAAGGGCAGCTCACTTGGATTATTCTCCCACAAAAGCCCAAGACAGAACTCTAAAGCCCCCTTTCCCACTGGACTGTTGCACAGGACACATACTTAAAAATCATTCTCTTTGTTTCCTTTTGGAATACAATAATCAGTTTAATGGCATGGAAGACGGAGCTGCTCTTTTGAAAAGATATCCTGTTACAAATACAGTTGGTACTCCTTCCCCAGTAGGTATGCTTCTGTCCGTGCTTTTATACTTCTACTACATACTTATGCATGTCTAAACATGTGTGCTGTTTTTAAGATGGCTCTATATGTAGCATTTTGAAAATTAACTTTTGATCGGACATACTAGTTTCAAGATGCATGTGTGTAGAATTCATTTATTTTAGCTGTTGTATAGTATTTTAGCATATTGACCTTCCCCCTCCCCCCATTGCTGAACATTCATGTTGCTTTTAAATTTCTGCTCTTCCAACGTCCTCACAACTAACAAGATGGATTGATGTGAACAACAGTTTGATTTCCCCCAACTCTTCCCAAGTATATTTAGTGAAATAAGTTACCTCACTAAATAAGTCATTTAGTGAAATAAGAGTAAAAGAGTAGCAAGTGCCATCTGTGTGAAATACTTGTACATGCGTACAGTCATTCAGAACATTTCTTGCTTTCAGAACAAGCAATAAAGAGTTTTCTGGGCCTCTCCCTGCATCTCTGCCATGGAATATAAATCTGGAAAAAACTTGAATGGCTCAGGGAATATGATAACACAGATTACTATGGATGAGTCACCAACTGTAGGAATAAAATAGTCTATTTAGTTATTTTTCTTTTCTTTCTTTGCTTTTTAAGTTTTTATTTTAATTCTAGTTAGTTAACATATAGTATTATATTAGTTTCAGGTGTACAATATACTGAATGATTCAACACTTCCATAAGCCACTCTGTGCTCATCACAAGTGCACTCCTTAATCCGCATCACCTTAAAATAGTCTATTTAAATAGTTCTTTTATTGCTATACACTGGGAATCTAACCAGCTGAGAAAAGAAGGCCATCACTTCTCTTGGTAATCGGTCTTCTCGGTACAATTCTCAAATGCAACCCCAAATCGGATCACTGGATGACAAAGTGACATGAAGTATTTAGGATGTTCTGTGGAAGGCACCTGTCTACTTGGGTGATGTTACCCTGAGGCGGGCATATCAGCAGTGATGGCGGGAAGGGTGTCTTCGAAGGAATCCTAGTGCTGGTTTCACCACAACTAGCTGAGTAATCTGCACTAGGTCACTTCCTCTCCCTGGGCCTCAGTTTCCCCATCTACAAAATGATGGGGTTGAGCCACATATTCTCCTGAGGTTCCCACCTGTCATCTTGGCCTTGGCCCATCACGTCCTCTCTAATGTGACTACGAGCCCCAGACCAGTACTTCCCCCCCAGGACCCCTGGTCCGGGTATTGAATTGCCACCATACCCTATAGCTGGACCATGTGAATATGGCTGCCCCTCCTGAGAACTTGTCAAAACCTTCCTGGTGGAGTTTTTAGGTATAAATGGGTAACACACTGAAAACTGTTTCAGCCCCTAAGATATGACCTCAGACACCTCACGGTAACCTGAGTTTGCCAGAAGGAAGCAGCCACACTCTCTTTAATCCTCATTGAGGGCTTCCTTTTGCAGAGCCTGGGCTTCCGAATCGGAAGGGGTGAAGGGGTGAAGAAGAATCAAGCATATATCAATGCTTTCAGGGATCAACAAATATTTACTTTGCTCCCTTGCCAGTGTTCTTATATTTTATTCTAGATACCCTAAGAGGAAAAAATGAGCTAATAAGGGTACTTGTGGCAGATAATACAAATAGCCCTTGTTTGCTTTGCACGTATTTATAGGGTAATATTCAGAGAGTTTCTCAAAGCATGCCCCCTCCTCTGGGAACTGTTCAGGGAGGCAGGGTCAGGGTGAGCAGGGAGACAGGAATACGATGCACACGGATCTCTCCGTGTACAACAGAGCAGATAAGTGTGCAGGCTCCGAGTTGGCTGCCTTGGTTCAAATCTCGCTTCTGCCACTTGCTGGCTGTGTGACCGGGCTGGGTAAGTGACTGAATCTCTTTGAGCCTCATTTCCTCCATCTGTAAACTGAAACAGCCTCATCGGGTTCTTGTGAGGATGGAATGAAAGACACAGTGTAAACACACCCAGCCCAGAGACTGGAGCAGAGTAAGGACTGAAATACTATTTTTTACTATATTTTAATCATGGCATGCCTTAGATTTCAGGCATCTTAGAAAGTGATTCCATCGACTTATTTAGTAGAAAAGTCTAGCAGATAAGCAGTCAAATCTGTCATTCATCATAGTAATAAACACTGAGTTTTCTTCCTCCCGAGGAATTTTTTTCCATTATAAAATGGAAAGCCAAATCAAATTTGCTCGGCTAATTTTGGCATGAGAGGTACACTTAGGACCCTCAACATTTGCCTTACAGGTCAGGCTTATCGGTTCACACTTGTTAGTGTGAAAAACTCCTTTCCTATCACTGCCTCTGCCACTTCCCTTATCCTGTCTTTCTTCTGGAACAAGTGGACTTGCAAGATAGTTTACCCTATGATTTGGCAAACACACTTGTTCTGAGAGAGAGAGTTCCGCCCATGTGCATAACCGAGGGCTGCAGACATTGGAAGGTTTATCGGAGAAAACCTTTCTTCTGCAGGTGCCAGGGCATTGAGAGCAGGGCCGCTGCTGGCTGCCCCCCTTCTAATTGGGACTGTCCTACCATTTCCGAACTCTGGCTCTTAGGACACCAGGATAAACGTAAGAGGACTGTACTATATTTATCAGCCCTTGGGTCGGACTGAAAAATATTTCTACTGAATGAGGAGCAACATGATTTTTGGAACATGGTTGCATGGAGGCAGTGAGTTTTAATACAGAGTTATCTAAAATTCGATATCATGCTAAAATTTGTTTCGAACAGAAATTCCAGAGTCTTAAAAGAAGTTGGCCCATGGGTGATTAGGAAGATAGCAAATCTTGGGGCGCCTGGGCGGCTCGGTCGGTTGAGCATCTGCTTTTGGCTCAGGTCGTGATCCCAGGGTCCTGGGATCGAGCCCCTCATTGGGCTCCCTGCTCTGCGGGAAGCCTGCTTCTCCCTCTCCTCCCCACTTGTGTTCCTGCTCTCGCTATCTCTCTCTCTCTGTCAAATAAATAAATAAAATCTTAAAAAAAAAAAGATAGCAAATCTGTTTCGAGACCTGGATGCCCATTTTTTATATAGTCAATGTTGACCAAGGTCTATATGCTGAACGCTAAGCTGGCATATGGAAAGGGAAGGTTTTGTAAAATAAGACATGAACTAATACAGTTTAGTTGATAAGAATTTGTCCTCTAAAACTGGGTTCAAATCCTAGCTCTGTCACTTGCTACCTGAGTGACCCTGAGCATGTTGGGGTGAACTGTGAAGTGAATGCAGCTTCTTATTCCCTTGTTGCCTTCTGGGTCAGTCCCTCACTTGTTTGGGCTCCTTCCAAGGCCTCAGAAATACATTCACCTGGTCAAATATCTTGTACAATGTGTAAAAACAAGACACACTAACTGCAATCCATCCATCAGCCGTCTCTTTCTGCTCTGACTCTCTCTTATGTTGAGGAGCACTGGAGTGGCGGTGGGCCCTTCTGGGATCCAGCTAAGGGGAGGCTGAGTTGGAAATAATCTATTTCGGATGCAGTGGGATAGGTTTTGCAGTCATTTCCATGTTTGATTAAATTATTGCTAGCTGTCCTGGGCTGGGAATGCCAACTCATCTAGTGTTGGGACATGAAGGGGCAGGGCCTGAGGTCAGATGGTGGCATGAATATGCCTGAGGGCCCCTGGTGCTAGAGGTATGTGAGTAGAGACCAAAAAAAAAAAAAAAAAAAAAAAAAGGAGCCAAGAGCTAGTCTATGGAAAAAATTCCAAATCCTACAGCTCATATCTGGGAAAAAAGTGCTTGATAACAATCTTAAAAACTTCCATGATCGTACTAATTTTGAGCTCTGAAGCAAAAAGAAATTTTAAAATACTTTTAACAATAAACAGGTTTAGCTCAAGCATGTTAGAGGAAAGACTGAAGCATCTTTCTATTCTCTCCATAGAAAATGCTATTGGGAAATAATAGTTATATGAAGAAATGGCCAAAGAATATGCAGCTAAAAATACACAGAAAAAAGAATTATAAATGTCTGTCAAGCAGTCAGGTAATAAAATTATGAGATTTTCCTGGACTTTGTGGTGTTTGCAGTATTTGCCTGTTTCAAAAGTTCTTTTGTGCTTTCTTTTCTTGACCCAAACAAGCATTAACTTTCATAACGAATTCTGAACTGCACTTCTCCTCAGCAGGGTATCCCAAACTGTATGAGGCGCAGATCCCACAAAACGGGGATCTGCCCCTGGCTATCTCAGAGCTCCCTGTGAGGCTTGTAGTAAGAGCTCCACCATACACATGAACTCTTGGCGAGAGACTGGAGGAGCCTCAATTGGAAGGGGTTGAGAAACGAGGCCGGGCAGCCTATTCTGAGGCCCAGCAATTGATCTAGACCAGAGAAAATGTGAGCTTGATTTTGGTTTCCTCTGCAGTATGCAAGGGACATTTGTCTCCCTGCTATGAGGCTGACCACGTAAACTGTCCCTTTTGAAGGCTGAAAATAATCGAAGATCGGTGATTTCTTATGAGTCAAATATTTGGAATATAAAAAATGCAACCCAATGAAAGAAAAGTGCATTCCCCCTCCATGAGCATCATCTTGCTTTCCTCCCACGGGGCAGGTCTCAATATTTTATCTGGATTTCTTCGAGGTGCTGCAGACTTGATCTTATAAACTTTTCCTGAGGTCGAATAGGACCTTCCTTTGTATTTGTAAACTATTAATTCTTAAGCTTGTGCCAAGAAGAAGGGTGTTCATTATATTGTGTCCTATATTTTTCCTTTCTGAAATTTTTGATTAAAAATGTAAAATAGAGGCATCTGGGTGGCTCAGTCGGTTGAGTGTCCGACTCTTGGTTTTGGGTCAGGTCATGATCTCAGGGTCCTGAGATCGAGCTCCACGTCAGGCTCTGCGCTCAGTGGGGAGTCTGCTGGAGATTCTCTCTCTCCCTCTGCCTCTCTCCCTGCTCATGCTCTCTCTCTCTCTCAAAATAAATAAATAAATCTTTAAGAAAAACAAAAGTAAAATAGATGAGGTGAAATAGATAGAGGGGATTAAGAAGTACAAACTTCCAGTTATAAATGAAATAAGTCATGGAGATGAATAACAAGTATGGCATAGGAAATAGAGTCAACGATATTGTAACAATGTTGGATGGTGACAGATGATGGCTGTCCTTACTGTGGTGAGCATTAAGTCATGCACAAAACTGTCGAATCCATATGTAAAAAGAAAATGTATATGCCAGAAGTCTTATTTTTTATTTTCTAAGAGAGTACTCCCTTGAGAGAGAAACTTGACAGGCAGCAGAAACTTCTCTGTTCCACTGGAGTGGGAAGATCATGAGACTGGGGTTTGCCATGCAGATTTGAAAGCCAAACCTCAGGAGATTCTGACTTTCTGCAAGCAGAGAGGGCTCCCCCTGCCCTATGCGTCCATCTAACGGGGCGCCAGCCAGCTGGGGAGGAAGTGAAATGGCTCAGAAACAGGAGCCGAGGATGCTGTCGTTAATAGTTAATGGTTAGTGAGTATTGACAACTTGCAACGAGAAGCCACATGGCAGGACAGGTTAGCTCCAGCCCTCGTCCAAGCACATGGCCAGCCAGAGAGTGGATGGCGATCCTTTTGTTACAAATACCTACAGATGACTGAGTGAAATAATGAAATAAAAAGGTTACTGAGTGAGTCATCTCTGGCAAGTAGTAAACATTTTCAGGTTGACGAGCTTCATCTTATATAAGAGTTAACGTGACTGAAGATGATTTATAATGGGTCTACACACTGTTTCAGAGGAATGTTTATGGCCTTGATGGAGGGATGGGAAATTTAACCTCTGAGTCCTAATAATGTTCTGTTTTTCAGAGGGGCTCAAGTCTTGTCATATTCTAGACCTGGAAAGCATAAATGGTATTATCTTTGTATATACAAATAAAAATCAATTCATTTACCAAATGCTTAACTCATTCAGGAAGAGACACACACATGAATAGATCTCAGCTAAATCAACAATGTTAGCAAAGCTTTTTTCACTTATCAAATCAGGATATATTAGGTTCAATAAAGGTACTTGACTTATAAATCTACAAATAAACAGTTATTTTCCTAAGCAGCATTTTGATTTATCATCTGAAATGACATTTCCTGTTCGTTTATAATGGCTTTTTGTAACTTGCCCCTTAAATAGAGGGATGGAGTACATTTGTAAACAAAAATATCTCAATAAACTATATTCTCTAGATGATGAAAGGACATTTTCTTCCTGTGAAAATGATCACAGAACAGAAATGCTAACTAGAAACCTTTTTTCCATGATATTTTTGAAGGAATACCAGAGACTGTATTTTCTTAGAGACTTGACCCCCTGAAAAAACACTAGCACACCAGAATTAAGCCTACTAGTTGTTTACTGCAAACCATTTAGCAGCTTCCACTCCTGGAACATTTCTGACCACATGTGGAATCACCTTTCTAAATCTGCTAGTCTACTTCATACTTAGAAGAGGGAAGACAATTTTGAGTTTCTTACACCCTATCAACACAGCCAGATCTCAAAACTGAGTTTCAGGCTCCCCAAACTCTTGTCCCCTAGCAACTCTGATAATCTGACCTGGCTAGGAAGGCTCAGAAACTAGGGTTCCCTATCAGGCTGTTTACTTAACACATGTCACATCTAAAATAAGGATTGCTTTAGCTAAAAAAGCAAGTCATTTATAAGTGTGCATTTATAAGGGCAAAAGTCAAGGCAACTGTGCAAACCACTTGTCAACTTATTTAGAGGAAATTGTGTAATCAACTTAACATACCAGTTAGCCTTTACCTGCAAGGTCAAGCTCAGAGTTCCTGTATGTCACCACACTGGCCTATTAATCACTCTGCAGGAAATTCCACATTTTTCTTTAGATTAAACTATAGAAAGTGGAGTGTGAACAGAATAGAGAGGATTTCCTATTCGTTTCTTTGCTTTCTCTGACTTGGTTGATGTTTCATGATTTAAATTTTGTTTTACTTGCTTGCCACAGAATTTAAAATAGGTTCAAAATGATAAATTTCAACATGCATTGCTAAAGGGAGTTTTATCGCACAAAGGTAAATCTAGGTATTTGATGGCTGGGTGCCAACTTACTGCTGTAGATTCCAACTAGAGATAGGAAGCGTTGACACTGTTGAACAAGTAACAGATCTTTCATTACAGAAAAAAAAAAAAAAGGATATAAGCTATTAAATTTAAAACCATTTCCCCTTCTTTCTCATGCTGCCAAAGAAGCTCAGATATGTGATTTCTTTAAGATATCCTAATTTGGGGCATGATTTTCTAAGAAAAAAATCATCTTCAAATTACCTTTTAAAAATTTTACTTAAAAATGTCTTTAGTTTGCCTTCATTTTAAAACAGATTTATTAAGGTTTAATTCATATACCATGTAGTTTACCCATACAAAGTATAAAATTCGATGGCTTTCAGTGTACTTACCAAGTCATACAACCACCACTACAATCAAGTTTAGAAAATTTTCCTCATTCTAGAAAGAAATCCTATACCCATTAGCAGTCACTCCCCATTTTTCTTCAACCCCTGCAGTTCTGGCAACCAGTAATCTACTTTCTGTCTCTGCAGATTCTGCACATTTCATACAAATGGATTCACACAACACGTGCTCTTTTGGGACTGGCTTCTTTCACTTAGCATGTTTTCACGGCTTCATTCCTTTTTATGGCTGAATAATATGCTGCATCTTATTTATCCATGCAGAGGCTGATGGACATTTGGGTTGTTTCTCCTGCTATGATGAATAACGTTACTATGAATATTCACACACTAGTTTTTATGTGAACAGGTATTTTCCCTTCTCTCGAGTGTCTCTCCCTGGGAGCAGAAATCCTGGATCATATAACAGTTCCATTTTTACTGTTTTCTCCACATCCTTTTACTAGATGAAATATGGTCACACATCCTTTTACCTTCTTACAAGCAGTGCATGAGGGTTCTGACGTCTCCATATCCTTGCCAACACTTGTTATTGTCTGTCTTTTTTATTTTAGCCATCCTAGCAGGTGTGAAGTGATGTCTCACTGTGGCTCAAATACTTTTAAAGAAAATGTTCACAGAAAATTTCTGCAATGTTTTCCCACCACCAGTACTAGGAATGCTAACCATTCTAGGGTTGTGGTATCTTGGATGGCAGACAGGATGGAAAGAAGTATAGGAACCAGAACGCGCAAGAAGACAGCTCAGAGACTTTGGACAATCAGGGTCTTATCTTGAATCTACAGTGTTCTGAATTTCTAGACATTTAAAAACACAGAACAATTAAAACATTCCCAAAGGCCATTCAAAGCTGTAACTTCTTTTGCTGTTGTTTGGCATTTTCTTTGCATGATTTACTTTAGAAGAACAAACTAAGTCTTAATTGCAATGTGTAATTTAAAAAAATATATTAATTTTGCTTCTGAAGAGCCGTCTGTAGCTACTGTGCTATTTGAACAGCTCCCATGCTTACGTTTCCACTTTCTGGGGGGCTTGGACCCAGCAACAAGGAAGATAATCCTCCTTTGTGGACATTCCCACAGTGAACTCCACTCACATCTGGATGGCAGTTCAATAGTCCACTGTTATTCAAACAATTTGTAATCACACATACTGTGTGTCAGCTAACAAGCCAGGGTGTATGGCTTTTCAGTATTCCGTAGCATGCAGCACGCACAATTTACAAATAAAATAAAAATCTACAGCAAAGACAATGGCACATTCTTTGTTGAGTAGCTGAGTGAAAAGAGTGTCTCTGTTGAAAGACAAGACATCACTTGTTATTTTGACGGTAAACGAAAAGAGGTTCAGAAAACCATATTTCATCTGTTAAGTCTCTTAACATGGGAAAGTCCCATATCTGTAGCAATGAATAATCTGGGGCCATATGTTTCTTTAAGCTGAGCTTGCAGCAGGGATGGCCAAACACCCACCATCAGTACGAAATGCAGCTGACAAAATTCTACGGCCTTATCCCTCTAAGTCATGGTAGACCGGGGAGAACAGGAAGATGGACATCCTCACCACGGTCAATTGTTTTTCTCATTACTTTCAGCTGGGAGGATGTAGGGAGGGAGGGATTGAGTTTAACTCCCCAAGTGGCTGAGTAACGGTTTTGGAAACAAAGGGTTTGATAAGGCCAGAGGAAGTGCAGTTGAGCTTGTCCGGAGCAAAAAAGGACTGGAGATAGTCTCTCCACACGCACAGCCACTAAGACCCCAGACAAGTATGACAAGGTGGCAGGAATAGCTTGCCAATGACCGATCATCATGGGATAGGAAGGTGTTGGAAAATGCAACCAGGGGTGCAGCTGTGCAACATTCCACCTGCCTCGGCTGACTGGCGGCAGGGTGGCCCCTGACCCTGAGGGGCTGCATGGAGCACGCGGAATCCGGAGCCCATTCAGAGCAAGTTCGGCTTTGGAGCGCACAGTGAGGCCTCACTGTGGGAGAAGTTGGCTGGGTCATTGCTCCGTTCCATAAGGCTCAGGCACCAGAGGATAAAGCATTTTTCATCCACGAGGTTTTTTCCCCCAGGCTTTCCCCACTGGCTTTTTGCCCACAGTGCCACAACTTGACTCCCAGGCTCTGCTGAAAGCTTCTTAGTAAAGGACAGCCCCAAGTCCAAGGTAAACACAGTTCTGTCATCTTGTAAACTCAACAGCCTTGTAAGAAAATAACCATTAAGATCCAGGTGGCTCATGAGAGGAAGAAACTGTCACTACTTAATCAGGATTGGGGAGAAAAGATTAGTTTCACATTAAACTTCACATGTGTTGATTAATCTCCATCCGTGAAATATCAATTCCTTTAATATTTGAGGTCCTTAGTCATTTTTTCCCTCAGTTCATCAGGCATTCATGGAGAACCAATAATGTGCAAGGAACTGTGCTGAGTCCTGGAGCTATAAGAAAAAGGGAACACAGTCCCGGCCCTCAAGGTTCTCCTGGCCCCACGGGAGAGCCATGTCTGCAGAAGAACCTATAACATGAACTGATAAATGTGAGATCAAGGGGTGTGAGAAGGCTATTCTGGAAGGAAGGGCTGTTCTGCCTGAGGGCCTGGGAGAGCTCCAAAGAGAAGGCACCATTTCAGCTGGGCCTTCCAACATGAGTGAGCTCTCCCGAGATGAACTGAGGCACAGGAAGAGAGAACATCAGGGGGGCTTTGCCAGTGACTACTCCACTTTCCGTGGCCCAACTCAGGCCTCCCATGTAAGACAATGACTCAGACTGGCCTGGCTAGATACCAGGTGAGGAAGTGAAATCCCTCTAGTACCCCATCCTCAGTATCCGATCACGCCAATAACTGGCGAGGGAAAGAACTGGATTGTTATGCAGTGAATAATCCAAACTTCATTAACCAGACAGAACATGAATCTTGATCTCTGGACATTTGTGAAGTTGCAGGAGGGCCTACACATCCATGTCTAGATCTGCCTCCTGGGAGCAGATCTCCATTGTGGGCTCTTTCCCTCACACCCACTAGAAGACACCAATTCCATGGCTCAGGTATCAAACTAACAATAAATAGGAAAAACAAAAAGAACTGCAAGAAAAATGACTCAGCAACAGAAAATCAATTTGTAATTTTTTTTTTTTAATCCCCAGAAGAATGTCCTGAAAGGACAGGCGGCCACAGACAGCTTTAATTTGCCAGATTACTGTAGGTCTCAGTGACCTTGCCAGTCATCTTCACATGGATGGAGTGCTCTTGTTCTATTTTGGAGGTACCACTGTGTTTCCCACATAGAGGCTCTGCCTGGAGATCACAGAGCTGTATTGAGCCCTTACGTGCCGTCCCTGCCACCCCCTGGGAATGCAGGCTCCTTGCTCACAATATACCTAAAATACTGCATGCCCCTGTCTAAGGCATCCCAGGGAACAGAAGATGGGAAAGACACTTTCAAAATTCAGCCCTATTATTTTGCTAGGACATTTTCTTTCAGTTCATTTTTATCGTTTTTTAGTTACCTCCTTATGGGAAAAAATGAATAATCCACATCTCATTGGAATTTCTTCTTTTAAAAATAAGGGTAAACTATTGAGCAGGTTTCTCTTTTGATCATTATAGAATCACAGAGCTTCAGGGTGGGAAGGGGCCAGACAAATAAGAACCACAGCACATTTGATGCCCATATCCCCTATGATAAGCATTCTTGCCAAATATTTAGGCACTGTATGTATGAATACGTCCACTAACATCATCTCGCTACTCATTTTCCATTCAGGGCAGCTCTCTCAGTGAGAAAGTTTTCTCAATTTAAGCCACAATATGTGGTCCAGTAATTTCCACCTGCTGGTCCTGGGTCAAGCCTTGGGGCCACAGAGACAGATCTCATCATTTTTCTGTAGAACAACCCTTGTGAAAGTTGAAGAGAATTCATTATGTCACCTTGTCACCCTTGTCACCATTTCTCACCTCTGAATGCACTGCAAACTCCAACTTTGGAATTTAGAACAGGCTTTGGCTTCTTATCAAAGGAGCTGCTTTTAGAGTCATGCCCTTCCTAGCATTTGATTTTTCTTAACTCTGCTGCTTGTCCCAACCAACATAGCTTTATTCCTTCATTCACCCCTTTATTCTAGCTATTCATCAATCTACTCATCCACCCATCCAGCCACCATCCACCCATCCACCCACCATCCACCCATTCACCTACCATCCACCCATCCACCCACCAACCACCCATCCATCCATCCACCCATCCATCCACCATCCACCCATTCACCCACCATCCACCTATTCACCTACCATCCACCCATCCACCCATCCATCCATCCACCCATCCATCCACCATCCACCCATCCACCTACCATCCACTCACCTACCCACCATCCACCCATCCATTCATCCATCCACCATCCACCCACCCATCCATCCACCATCCACCCCACCCATCCATCCATTTATCCATCCACCATCCACCCATCCATCCACCATCCACCCATCCACCCACCATCCACCTATTCACCTACCATCCACCCATCCACCCATCCATCCATCCACCCATCCATCCACCATCCACCCATCCACCTACCATCCACTCACCTACCCACCATCCACCCATCCATTCATCCATCCACCATCCACCCACCCATCCATCCACCATCCACCCCACCCATCCATCCATTTATCCATCCACCATCCACCCATCCATCCACCATCCACCCATCCATTCATCCATCCACCATCCACCCACCCACCCACCCATCCAGCCATCCATCCACCCACCATCCACCCATCCATCCATCCATCCATCCATCCATCCATCCCTCCATCTAATACTTATTGAGAACTCACCACATGTCAAGTACTATTCAGGGTTAGAGTAGTGAACAGGATAAAAAGGGTATCTGTCCTTGCATAGCTTATAAGTCAGTGGAGGCATCTCACAGTAATCAAGGAAATAAATGAAGAAAGAGAATAAAGTATAATATATTAAGTAAGGTGGACAGGAGAAGTCTTTTTGAGGAGTGACATTAAACTGAAACCTGAAGGAAAAAGGAGCCAGGAGCTGGCAGAGAAAAAGCAGTAGAAGATTGGAGTCTGAGAGGTATGGAAGGGTGTGTGTATATTTATACATATATATGTGTGTATATATCTATATATATCTATATTATATATTTAAATATATATTTAAAATATATAAATGTATAAAAATATATAATTATATAGCTTCACGACTCAATATATATTATATATACTTAAAAATATATATATATTTATATATTTAACTTCACGACTCAAATAGAGCCATTTATAAATTCAACTTTACTTGCTTGTAGCAATAGTAAATCAAATTCGTTGATCCCTCTCTGTGGTCCATGAATACTATATGTTGCTTTTCTCCAGAATTTCAATTAAGGAGGTCTTGTAATATATTAGTGAAGTGCCATAGGGGACTCAATGGCCAGACTGACAGAGTATTAATTTCAACTAAATTGCAGGATTCTTGAGTAGTCAAGGAAGAACAGTGTATTTAAATGAAAAACCAATTCACATAACTTAAGAACAGGCTTTATGTGTTCTAACCAATTACACCTCCTCTTCTAGTTTTTAACAACTTTGTTTATGAAGCCCATATTGAAAATTAAACATTTATAACCATTTTTTGAAGGTGAGGTATAGAACTTGGCAAAGTATTGATTAATAACTTGTGGATGGCTGGTGTAAAGAAACCAGTTTTGAACCCCGCTGTAAACAATGCATCAGCAGAGTGTTTCAGCTATTTGTAGGCTCAGAGCTTGCCAATTTGTAATTAGTTGCAGATTTTCAATTACTTCTCAGCAAACAAAATAGTTTTATTTGCATTGTTTACTTGGCATTTAATTTTAAAAGAATCCAATTGATTATTTTTAAAGACAGATGACTTTGGAAGTATGGGATAAAATGGATAAATTTTTGAGTAGCCCTACATCTGTATTTTTGTTTTGAGTGACGTCAGGTACAGAACTTGGCCTAAATTCAATCAACTCTATCACAAAATCCCAAAATGCCTCCTGTGCAATTTGTCAAAAAGCTTTTTGGCAACTGCATATAAAACTCTTGAGATTTGTAACGAAGAACATAATCTGAGGGGGTGGGGGGAGCAAAGTTGCATTTTCTGCTAATTGGAACTGGTAAACCACTGTGGGCAACTTTACATTCAATAGAAGATCGAAATAATTACCATTTTAAAAGTTAGTCCATGTTGCTTTTTCATCAGAGTGGTTCTAGCCATGATTCAGGGCTCCTTGCGGGCTTGTAATTTTTCCTTTGGAGAAATCATTCAAGAAAACATTTATTGAGGACCTACACAGCGGTTGGTGCCAGAGTTACCACCTGATGAGTTAGCGGGGAAGGGACGGAGATGTACAAAGAACCCTCATTAAAGACTGGTTATGGTAAGTATATGATAAATGAAAGGCCACGGGATTTTCATTTCATTAGAGAGAAAGGAGGAATTCATTTTGATCAGCGGATCAAAGAAGGTGAGAAGGTAAAATGCAACAGATCGTGAAGGAGGGATGGATTTTCACAGTTGTGGGGAGGGAAAGGACAGTTTAGGGAGAGGGAACAGGACACATAAAGAGCAACTGTGCACCTTGCTCAGAGAGCCAGGGGCAGGCTCATACGGTTGAGTAGATACGGTGTATCAGGTGGGGATGGGAATGAGGGCAAAGAAGTGGAGGAGCAGCTGTGGACAGCCTTGGACAACATTGTGAGGTGCCTACCCCTGTTCTGAAGGTGGTGAGGAGCAGGAAAAAGCACTGAGCAGGGCAGTGGCAGGACCAGATGGGTCTGTGCTTGAGAAAGACCAGCTGGGCATTGAATGGTGTCTGAAAAGGGGTACAGGCAGTAAGAATATAAATGAGCATTGATTTGAGGTATTTCAGATGTGGACTCAACAGAACTTAGAGAATAAAGTAGACACTAGAATGACAGAAAGAGGATGGGTCCAAGCTGATCCTCAGGCTTCCACAGATGTTAATAACATTATCCAAGACAGGACATAGGAAGAGGAATCATTTTGATGGGGCAAGAATCACACACACACATACACCTCAGCAAATGCCAAAGTAAAACAGTATGGCAAATCTCAAAAACATTATGCTAAATAAAAGAACAGTCATAAAAGGTCACACATTCTATGATTCTATTTATATGAAATATCCAAGAGAGCTAAATCCATAGAGATGGGGCTGGGAGGAATGGGTATAGGGCTTCCTTCTGGGTAATGAAATGATTTGGAACCAGATAGAGGTGATGGTTGCCTAACATTGTGAATGTACTGAATAACGCTAAGTGATACATTTTATCATCGTTAAATTTATGTTACCTGAATTTTACCTAAAAAGAAAAAAAAAAAAAGGTAATAGCAAAACCAAAACCAAACAGAACTCAGAAAACATCAAGGCAGTCCATGGAACCCTGTATCCCAGAGTTGCACATACCAAGAATCTCCTCTTAGACACAAGTGAGAGCAACACAGACAGAAACATAAAGGGAAAAGGCATGTTAGTGCCCCTCCACTGAGAATAATTGTCTGTTTGGTTCCTGGTGGACACACTCCTTCCTACCCGTTATTATGCACATTTTCCTTGGCAGGCCTGGGCTGACAGCCTTGGGAATGTTTAATTGGTAAGAACCTTATTCCTTATAGGTAGATCCTGTATTCAGGGACCATCCGCCTTTACTTTGTCAAACTCTGGCTGACCTGGTAATGTGAGTAGTCTATCTGTCATGTGGGAGACATGTTAGGGGGAGGGGGACAAAAAAGCAAAGCACATAGAGAGAGGAGCATGTAGGTCAGGAAACAGTAAGGAAAACTTTCTGGCATTCATACTGGTCATCAGTAGCCTGGGGGGAATAAAGGGCTCCCTGATGCTCAGTGCATCATCAGGAAGATTAATTAACATTTGTAAAGGCCACACACAATGTGAAAGGCCCAGTAATGGATCTCCAAAAGCTGGAGTCCCTGTTTTCCAGAAGGGTCATGAAACAAGGAGTGGAAAATATTCCCTAGAAGATAGAGCTGGGTGACCTCGGCCATGAAGAACATTGCAAAGAAACGACTGGGCTTGTCTGGGATTCTCTTCATTCTCAAGTTGAATCTGATCTGACAGATGTGGTGAGTAATTAAGCCCTTGTCCATTCACAGTCTGAATGCCTGCACTGCGCAGAGAATGGGGCAGGAATAATGAGAGGCGCAGCCCCTCTGGGACTATTCAGGAGTGCTCGAATTTGCATGGTCACATGAACCCGAAGGAAGTGGATTATGCTGGCCCAGCTAGGAAGTGGAGACCGCCAAAGCTTTCTGATTTGCATAAATCAGAGGGCTGGAAGGCAGAGAGGCTTGAGGGCTCTCACAGGAGGCCCAGGTGTAGCTGCCTTGCCTCGGACCCAGCCCATTTCTGGAGCTGAATGCCTTCTCACAAAGGCTGCTCAGGTCATTTAACATGTGATGTCATTTGCTCAAAAGTTTCATCAATACGTACCATTAAGTTTCCAAAAAATGCGACTTTTATAAGCAAAGTTGCTGCATAGTCTTCTAATGAACAGATTCTTTTAATCACCTTGAATTAAAGGTGATTTGGTAAGGGGTAATGCATTTTATTATGATTACTGCTGTCAAATAATTTCTAATTGTGTGACAAGTTGCTTAAGTGAAGAATTGTTTATGGCTTTAAAAAACAGTTAATGCCTCTCAAAAAGGATTACTTTCTTTTTAAGTTTCAAATGAAGGCTACCAATTAATTAATCCATTTACATAAAAATGTCTTGGATCAGCTACCTGCAAAGATAAAGGATGAAATCTATCCTCTAATTGGAAAAAGAAAAACTGCTATATATGGCAATAAACATATACTCTATAAAAAGCAAACAGAAATCATTAATTAAAGCTGAAGTGCCAAAAATTTCATTTTATTCTATACAATATTAAAAATGGTGATGATGTCATGCATTTATTGAATAGCTTTGTGTGAAATATGGCTTTCCACCTACACTGTTTTACTCAGGTTTTTAAAATTATTTAAAAAAATTTTTTTATTGGAAGTCATGCCAAATTACATGATGGTTTTAGAGACTGGAGGCAAATCTCCCTTTAGTGCCCCCCCCCCCCGCCCCCGCCCGTAGCTAACTTTGTTATCTCCCAGATTCACAGACATCAGTCAGCTGAGCTCGGTGAGAGCATTCAAACCTTGCTCGCTTCAGTTCTGCACGAGTCCTGCACTTGGTACAAACAGTCATTACAGACCCAGAATGGAACAAAGAAGGCAGATATTTACTAGTGAAAAACTGAAGTTCCTTAATCACCTTAATATATATAATCAAATGGAAATTACACATTACCCAGACTAATTATATATAATTTCTTGGCATTAGGTATAAATTATTCAGACTATATCAAGGGAAAAAAATAAAAAGACTCTTCTTCATAGCAGAATTTTCATTATAAAATAGATCTCACAGCAAATCCCAACTTTCTGGTATCTCTTCTTAAGTCTCTGAGGACTTAAGTTTGGTCTCCCCCGTTTTCTCCAAGCCCAGGCTATGCTGCCGTTTCTGCAGCTGGACTTGGTCTCTTCAGGATCGCTTCCTGGACTAACACGTGGTGCTTGAGAAGAATGTTGAGAAGAAACTGGAAAGGGAAAGAGAGAGAAAAGAGGATACAACGAAAAAGGTGGGCAGAAGAAGAAAGAAGGAAAAAGAGGGGGAAAACAAGGGGGAAAGGAAGAGAGAGGTTTCACATAGTCCGAAAGGTACAAGTTGTGATAAATAGGAAGGAGAAATGCTCAGCGTCAGAGACCAGAGACCGCGACGAGACGCACGGCCAATGTGGACAGGTCACCCGTCAGAGGGGCTCCACGTGTTGGTGAGCAGGCATGCCGGCTCCGCACCATCCCTCACTCTAATGAAATTAAAGGGACCTCTCACAGTTACTCTTTCGGACTGACCAGTTCAAGCCACAAGGTGACTATCAATTAATTGGCAGGGCCCCCGCTCTGCTTTACAAAGGTGTGCGGAGGGCGGAAATTACCAATAAACTCCAGGAGGTGCATTCTCACAAGTAGAAATGGAAAACGCAAGTTCTGGCAGTCTTTAAGGATGCAGAACATGAGGATCACACAATGGAGGAAATCTATGGTTTACTGGTGGCTGGCCCATTTCCACCTTTAAAAACAACTCAGACGGTTCAAGTGTTCTTTTAAGGAGCTCAAGGTGGTCTGTACCAATGGTTAGCATTATTTTCATGCCGTCTTGGTGAGAAATATGTCCTCTCTTACCGCCAGTGGGACCCAGGGCTAGAGAAGCTAAATGACTCGTCCCAGGTGAAGCTGCTAGGGAGAGAGGTGGTCATGCTGGGGCTCCTGGATTTGAGGTGGGTATGCCAGGCTGGCCCTTGGCCCTGCAACCTTCTGGGGGAGTATCTAGGTTTGCTATGCACAAAGAGGGTTGGAGGAACTCTAAAATCATGCCCAGACATGACTCTTGGAAGTACCATTGCATCCCTGAGGGTTAGAGACACAAGTCCCTTCTCTAAGTTTTTGTAGAGAGCATTTTACAGGTTACACCAAGGGTGTCCAGCCCACAATCAGATGATTTTCAAACGGAGCGCTGACCTGCCTGTATTTTAATTACTGCACATCCCCATCCATGACAATGTGCTACACCCTAGGAGGTGCTGTTCCTTCACTGCTTGCGCCGTTAAAGGCTATTTTTGTATAGATCCCTTGGAAGGGCTCATCCATCTGTGCCGTATTTCCTGCTACTTCTGTTGGACAGATTCAGTTTCATGGAGGGGAAGTCTTCCAAGATTCTACATAGAGCTAGATCTTCTGCACCTCACAGAGCCTTAGTTTCTTCATTTGCAAAACTGAGACAATTCCTATCTTTTGGGCTTGTTGATACATTGCTTGACACAAAAAAAGGCCCACAACAAATGGTGATTATCACAATTATTATCACAGAAAAAGAAGTGTAAGTGGTTGTAGAAAGCCATGAGAATAGCTTTATGTTCATATTTTTCTTCCCAGAGGTTTAAACTGTTCAAGACTGTTCGTGTGTGTGTATATATATATATATATATATATATATTTGTTTTTTTCTTGGTCTCTGCTGATATCAACGCATTATTTAAAGAGTGTTAGAGAAGTTAATCCAAGAGAAGCATACGCTTGGTGTCATTGACCTTTTTAAGTGACACTTTTGTCATTAATTATTACCTTTCTGTGATAGTGCTGCGGCCAGCTTCCATTCCCTCTGGCGGCTTATGTGAATTCTACGATAAAATAGTGGTTTGGAACCTTTCTAGTCAAGGAGCAAAAGAGCCTCTCTTTTAAACTCTTAAGAAAAAAAAACAAAAGCAAAAAAAAAAAAAACAAACAAAAAAAAACCCAAACAAACAAAAAATCCCCTACAGGCCAGCATAATTGTTAAGGCTAAGAAGTTAGACCAGCTTGGCCACTTACGAGGGACATGATCTGAGTAAGCTGTTTCCTTACTTATGAAGTGAAATCATAAAAACATTTATCTCTTAGGGATATTAAAGGCTTTTAAAATCCACTAACATAAAGTGCTTAGCCTATGCCTGGTACATAGATGCACTCGATAAATGGTTACCATAATCATGCTACTATCAGTAACCATAAAACTCCCAGAGCGGAGTCAGAGCATTGGTGCAGGAAAACATTTATTGGTAGGTATTATCGAGAACACTAGGGGTAACTGAAGCCCCCTACCTACCCTAAATTCTCCTCCTCTTTACATAGACATAGAGTGATTGGGTTTCTTTTCTTCCAGTTCAGGAAATTCATCTGTACTTGAAAATAGTCATTAAGCTGAGCCCTGTGTGATGTATGTGTTTAAAAAATGTGGTGGTGACACCTGGGGTTATCAGTCTTTTTATTTGTGGAGACAAAGGTCATATCAGACTTGAGCGATTGTGCATTTCTGGGCCCACGTACCGTGGACGAGCTCCTTTATGCCCCTCCTGTGCATGGTAAGGAAGACAACATTTTTTTTTTTGGAGGGGGTCTTTCTTATAATGAGATAGAGCAGACAGACTGTGTTATTTAGAAGGGATGTTAAAAAGCAAAGTTATTTCCAGAAACTTCCAGGTCGCTTAATAGTCGTTGGTAAATATAAACCACGTGTCCCTTTGCAGCACGTGCCCATACACTGTCTACTACTCATTTCATCAGCTGTGTGAGACCGCCTCAGTTTCTCTTCTTCAGTTACTATTAGCAGGTAATAGTTCTAATTCTCCATAGCCGAAAGGAAGGGAAGAAGGAAGAAAGGAAGGAAGGGAAAAAGGAAGAAGGAAATCTGTCTCTTTAAGCAGGGTCTGGATCCGCAGAATCCGAGAAGCTATCCCGAGGTAAAATCCCCTCCTCCGGCGAGGGAGACAGCTGGTGACTCCCCATTCGCGCCGCCGCCTCCTCGGAACCTGTATCCCCGATGCACCGCGTGCTGCCAGGGTGGCTGCCCGGTGCGCTGAGGCATGCTGGGAGCGTGGCATGGACTCTGGTGGCGCCGGGAATGGGGGCGGGGGGGGGGGGGGCAAGGGCCGGTCTGTTCTCAGGCCAGCAGTCGTGAGAGCTAAAGGTGACTTTTCACAAGCCCAGTTTTTAAAGACAAGATTTTGGATTCCTTCCAAGAGTGGATTTGACTAATCCTGGATCCACAGGGAAGGTAGAGAGAGATGACAGAAAGGTTTGGGCTACCATTTCTTTTTTTTCCCTTTCATTAATAAAATCTCATTCTGGAGATTAAATACATGATTTTCTTCCCCCCATCAGTGGCGTTATACTTGAGAACACTCTGATTTTTCTGCCCTGAAAATGGGCCACATTTGTTACTGACTTGTTAATTCACACAATGTATACACTGCAATATAAGCCATCCCAAAAGCCTCACAACTTCTACTCTGAGGACCAGCTACTTAACGTTACTCTACTTATCTCATGTTCTGGGAGACTATTCAGTAAATAATGACTGCTTATAATTTATTTCCTATCATACTTTCTTTATGTAGGTAACTCCAACTTCCTAGAGTTATAGGATGCCCCCCCCCCCCCCCACACACAAGGTATCATTAGGGAAAGATGGTGTCTTCTCTCTTTGGAGAGCAGTTTTTCTCAGCTCTGTCTTCATTCAGCAAAGACTGACTGAATGCCTACTGTGTGCTCTGTTCTAGGTGAGCTTTAGAGGTAGCTGATGGAGACAAATCTGAAGCAAGTACTGACGGAACCATGGGCTAAAACAACGCAGTAGTAGGCTGGGCGAAAGTATTCTGGGTTTCACTGCTGTTCCTGTTACATGGAGATGAAGGACCGGTTTTTGCTTTAGTTTTTAATTTCCAGCTGTTGGGGTCCTATTCAGACAACAATCATGCGGCTCCTGCCACACGCAACTCCCCAAGTGCTCTCAACAGCATCCAAAATGGTTTACGTTCTGCTCAATGAGACAAGTCCACTGACCATGTGCTTGGATGTTGTAGCAATACCAAGTTGCTAGAAATGTTTTTATTTATTTATTTTTAAAAATTTATTCATTTATTTATTTGAGAGAGCAAGAGTGTGTGAGTGTGAGTCAGGGAAGGGGCAGAGGGAGAGAATGTCCAAGCAGACTCCCACTGAGCAGGGAGCATGACGTGGGGCTCGATCTCACGAGTCATGAGATCAGGACCTGAGCTGAATCCAAGAGTCAGATGCTTAACTGACTGAGCCACCCAGACACCCCTGCTATAAATATTTTTAAATGCTTACTCTCAATTTCTGTGCTTATGATGACACCAAATAGTTCATGGACCGGCATGAGGAACAGTTCTAGACGAAAGGATGAATCATGTTCACTGGAGTGATTTAAAGCTGCCACCCTGGTTCTAGCTATGTGTCTTCTCGCCCAGACGTCTGACCCACCTCCAGATCCTGGTGCTTCCAACAAGCCAATGCAAATCAGAACCTAGTCTGCAAAAACAAATTTAACTTCAGGATAATTTGAGTTCCTCAAAGCCAGTGAAATTGACAAATTTTGTGTCTATGTATCTTTTTCTAGAAAGCCCATAGTTTTAATCGGATGTTCAAATGGGTATGTAGCCTAGAAATGGTTAAGAGAAACTAATGCCTCAATGCTTTTTCATCACCTGGCAACCCTAGTTACAAATTTCAACATGCAACCATCTATGCTTCCCTGGAAAACACACACACCTGAGGGGACTGTTGGTTTTATGAAGCCTCCCCAGCTCTGGTGAGTGGGCTGGTGTTTCCCTGGTATTTCAGAATACTGTTGTTCTGGGTTATGAAATAGACTGGATTTGTCTGCCAAAGACTTGGGTAGTGACAGGAGGTTAACTCTCTTGAAAGAAATAATTAAGAATAGTCTGTTAAAAGAAAAAGGGTATCACTATTCTTCAGCATTATGGAAGTATCCCCCAAAATCGTGTCTTTGAAGCTTGGAGGCAAGTAAGGCATCCAACTTAGAAGGGAGGGATGAAAGCATAGAGAGAGGTGGTAGAGTCTGGTTGGAGGAGAGGTGTGCACTGGCTCTTACCAGTGATGGTAGAGGGAGGGTCCAGGTGGAACCAGAGTCCCACAGAGGGCAGGAACAAGGAGATAACCAGGAGGATAAAGTCACCATTACGTTTTAGAGGGAATCTACCCCTAGTGCCCAGACCATTGTCTTTACATACTACTTCCCATGGAAAGGAACCAAGATTCCTTGTAGAAATAGCTGATCCCATGTTTCGGCCAGGAACTCACCATATCTTATTCTGCCAGAAAAGAAGACCAGGGGAATGATATTAAAACATGACCAGGAGCAACTAGAAGGGGCTCCCAATGATCCAAGATGGGACATTTGAGCATCACAAAGAATAATGACTATAATGGACTGATGCATATGAAAGAGATAAAACCCCAAGTGTTTATAATCATATTCAATGACAAGCAAGCCTCATTGGTCACTTTTGGAGGCTGCTGGTGCAATTCAGTGTTTTGAAAATTGATAAGTAAATAGAAAGAAGCATTTATGCTGCTTTTCTTGTATGAACTGTATCTCAGAATAACAAAAAAGTTGATAATGATAAGTTCTTCTATATAGAAAAATGGCTAATAAATGCAGAAAGAATGATAGAATTGAAAATCACTATTTATAACCCCTAAGGGATGCATGAAGTGCTTTCAATGGTTGCTAAAACTATTAGGCTAATAGGTCAAAAGAGAATTTCATAATGGATGAATCAGGCTGACCATACCTGAACCCACTGATTAATCTTGACATCAATACAGGTTGTTCTGGGCCTCCTGATGTGATGCCACACAGGTATCCTGAATCTCATTAAGTTTTTAAACTAATGACTAATTTCCAGGAACTATGGAGAAGAGAGGAACATGCTGAACAGCACAAGGAAGATGCAGAGGCCAGATATATAATATGGAAAATTTTACAGGACAATGATTTGATTTTCTTCAACAAATAAATACAGTAAAAACTAGGGGAGGCTCTATAATAGATCAAAAGACACTTAAGAATGGATCAGCCAAATGCAACAGGTGCACCTTGATGCAACCCTGATTTAAACTGCCTAACTGTTTGGGGACATCTGCGAAACAATTAGGGAAAACTGAACTTGGATGGATTACTATTATTATTATTATTACTAATAAATTATTATTAAGCCTGGTAGGTGTGATAAGAGTAGTGTGGTTAGGTTTTTTAAAAAGTCATGCTATATATGCTGGGGATAACAAACTGAAATATTTACAGGTAAAATCAGATATCTGGGATTTGCTTAAAAATAGCACAACAGAAAAGAAAACAAGAATGACTCTATAAAAGCTGGGTGTTGGGGAACATGGGCTTTATGACACTATGTTCTTTCTCAGGGTGTGAGTGTGTGCGTGCACGCATGTGTGAGAGAGTAAACTTCTATAATGAAAGTTTTTTTTTTTTTTTTTTTTTAAAGAGATTCTCAGAAAATAAAGACAGGAAAGCTGATGAAAAACACAACCCTTATCTATTTAGTCTTTGAATTCAGGCCCACACTTGCCCTGCCCCGGGGTCTGTGGGAGGGTGAGCACAGGTCACATGAGGGAGCTCAGTCTCATTGGTCTCTGTGGGGCAGGGTTACTAGGTGCATGGGAACTCATGGCGAGACAGCAAGTGTGCTGAATCCACAATCCTCAACAGAGGCTGGGGCAGCTTTCTGATTGGTGGGAGGGAAGGAGGCATCCAGGATCTACTCTGGAAGAAGCAAGCAAGAAGATCCTTTAACCTCTTTAACCTCATTAACCTCATTTACCTCATTTACCTCTTTAACCTCATTCCCAGAGCCAATCTAAAGCAAGTACCAACAGGACATGCCATCTGAAATTCTATAATGCACTCCTGGCAACAGGCCATGGCAAGCAACCCCGAATTGTAGACGATTGGCATATTTAAAGGCCACACACACCTTTTCTTCAGCCCTCTGTCTATCCTCTTATATGTTATTAACGCATTTAAAGAATTGTAATAAATTTGGACTTGGAAGGAGTTTGGTCAAAGGCAATAATACCAAACTTGATACACAAATGACCTACTGGGACCTGTAATATCTCCACACCAGCTTTTTTCAATTAAATGACCACAACTAGCAAACAACTATTAACATGGGGACTGTGTGGGATACAAAGATACGCAGTGTCTGCAATGGTGAGCCCCAAAACGCTTGTAGGGGAAGAGGGGAAAAAACCAGTTTCTCATATAAGTTCTTGAGACAAAGATGTTATTCAGCTTCACAGTCCTTTGAGCTCCTCCTAGGAATAGTCCACCAATTTCCACAATTGCAATTGGAGGCTGTGTGCTAAAGAACCTGTAATATCCATATAATGTCCACACTTGTCCTGAACCCAGAGAGTCAGGGACTCTTGCTACTCTACCCTTGGTGACTAGAGCTAGCTCAAATTACTCCCTTATCAACTGAAAATGAAAAAGAAACTATGCCTGATTGTGCTTTTTAATTTTTCTCTGGGGCCATCCCACATATTCAAATTGTGTTTATTTTTTGCACCATTAGTCCAGGACACCAGCCTACGAAGCCCTTGCTGCCTTGCCTATTCAATAGCAACCATGCTTTATGGACCACAGATCCAATCCTTCAGGAGGGAAGACCACTTAAAATTGAGATTGTCCTGAGGATTCAGGAGGTCAATCTGATATATATATCTATATACAATATATATATAGTGCATGCTGGTCCCAGTTATCCAACAGAAACTCAGCATGACCCTTCAGTTAGGCCCCTGGGCTGGTAAAGTCCATTCTTAATACAGAATTAAGAAGTGGAAAGAACTGCAGGAGCTTATTTGGTTTAAGCCTCAGCTTCCTGCAGAAAACCTGACACGAAACATTCTACAGCTCACCCTTGACTTGCAATGGGGTTACATCCCAATAAACCCTTCGTAGTTGAAAATACTGTAAGTCAAAAAAGCATTTATCACACCTAACCTACCAAACCTCATAGCTTAGCTTAGTCTATCTTAAATGTGCTAGAAGTCTGACATTAGCCTATAGTTGGACAAAATCATCTAATACAAAGCCCATTTTATAATAAAGTATAAATAATATGTTGACTATTTCATGTGATTTACTGACTACTGAACTGAAAGTGAAGAACGAAATTGCAGCATCATGAAAGAGTATCCTATGGTGTATCGCTGGCCCGAGAAAAGATCACAATTCAGAATTCCAAGTATGGTTTCTACTGAATGCATATTGCTGTTGCACCATCATGAAATTGAAAAATCTAAATCAAACCATCATGAGTTGGGGACCCTCTGTACTTCACTGGGAAGTTCTGAGTCTGACAAAGCACGTTGTTAATGGTGCAGCAAAGAGTCCTTAGTTTATAAGGAAGGTCAAGTCCTGTCTGAAGCCCTGTACAGAGTGAACCGTTTCTTCAGCGGGTGCTCAGCCCGTATCCCTACAGGACTCCTGCACTGCACTCTTACTACTTCCGACAACACAACAGTGAGGATGATGATTATAACGTCAAACATGGAGAGTTTTTATCTTCTTTTGGGTCCTTACCTTAGCCTTTACCTCATAAGTACTATTATTACCTCCACTTACACATTAGAAACCAGAGGCACAGAGAGGTTAAAGTAACTTGTTTGAAGTCACAAGACCAGTAAGGGGACAGAGCCGGACTGTCTGGCTCAAGAGCAGTGATGTGACCCATGGTGAGTTACTTCTTCTTACATACTTATGAACATCAGCTCTGCATTAACAATCTGCAGTCTAAACGGTGGCCTGAATTACAAAAGCAAAGGTCCAGATTTTGCCTGGGCTCATGCTCAGACTAGACTAGTTCTTCTTAACTTTGGTTCCATGTAAGAATGGCCTGGAGAGCTGTTAAGAAATACTGATGCTGGGAACACAGCCCTAGAGATTCGCGTTCATCTGGTCCCAGGTGGGTCCTGGTCGTCTGTATTTTTAAGAAGTTCTCCAGGTGATTCTCATGTGCAACCAGAGCAGAGAACCACTGGGTGAGGCTGAGGCGCTTTGCCAAAGTAAAAAATGCATTTGGCACTGCGGCATACCTTCTCTTCCCTCTTGAGTTGTTGAAAAGGATGATGGTGCACTAAAGGCTCTTATTCAAACCTACTTGAATATGGAAATTTGTTGTACACAGTGTCTACAAATATAGATGGAACTGCCTGTTCTAACCATTTGGGAACCAGTAATTTAGGTTCATAAATTTGGTGTCTCTCTCTTAAACAGAAAACTTGGCACCTTTAACATCCAGGATGAGAGTTTATCAGAGCCAAAGTCTCTTTTCTCAATGAGGATACAGAAGATCCTTAAGCCAGCCTACTCTCTTGACTAAAAACAAAGGTCCACAATCTCACGGTTGAAAGGGACCTTAAAGGCCACCTAATTTCTCTCGGCACCACTAACACACATATGCACACGCACCCCAGCACAGAAATCCTTTCTAGAGCATTCTCCCAGATGGTCATCCAGCTCTAGCTTGAACAGTTCAATGACAAGAGACCTCACTCCTTCACAAGACAACACACTGCATTGTTGGGCAGATCAAGTCTTCTTTATGTGGGTTCCAAACTGCCTCCCTATAACTTCTACTTGTTCATAGCCCTGTTGTTGTCTGGAATAATGGTATAAAGTCTCTTTTTCTTGCAAATGAGTGTCCTTCAGCACATCATTAAGGCAGAGCATGGTACACTGGAGGGAACACAGGACTACATAGGAGCCAAGACTCTGGGATATGAGATGGAAGTCTGCCTCAGACTTTATATTTTAGTAAATGAAGCACTTCAGGCCTTAGGCCCATTGTGAGTAGGAAAAATACATAAAAACAAAGACAATGAAAAACTTGTCTTGCATGACTGTAAGCATCCAGTTAAAAGTCTAAGTGAAATGCTTTGTAACTGAAAACTACTCTCCAAGTACGTTATCATATTGATAGATACTTTTAAGTATTATATTTTTATACCTGAACAATTCTTCTCATTTGAAACATATATTCTGTTTTTAAAGTTACATATATTGGATTTACTAAAGAACTCTATTAATGTTGGTGAATGAGTGCTCCATGATGCCACCTATCTGCTACTTGTATCAGTGATTTAGTGATGAGAAACAAAAGTCCTCCGAGATGACAAGGGTCACAATGTGCTGACGCTGTCTTTCAGTCGTCTGGCAGACCAGAGGAAACAAAGAGAACTCTCTGGACTTGAAATCAGAAGGTCTGGGTTAGAATCTGCCATTTACTAGCCAGATGCCGCTGAACAAGTCAGTTACCCTGTTTCCCCACACATTAAAGGGGAGGATGATAATATCAATCTAACATGTACTACCCTTAGGATAAAATCAAACAAAATGTGTTGAGTACGCATCAATAAATGCTGTTGATTCTAATTTCAGAGGATTATACCATTGCCTTTTTTTTCCCCCCCAAATCAGTGAGAAACCATTTGAAAAGTGTATTATATTGTCTCTAAAGTAAACAGGGATACTCGGTTATCTGGATCCCATCTGGATAGAGTTCCTAATTTGTAAAACGAATTAACTGGACAAGCTGATCTTTAAGCCCTTTTCTAGGTATGGTCTGGGACCACCAATATCTTTACTGCAAATCGAACTGAAACAAGTTTCAGAAGTCAACTGATTCCTGAGATCAATTCGGTTATTCCACAATCCAAAAATACTTCCATTGTAAAAGCAATGTCTTCAATTTGCAAATCTGTTTGAAAACTAACTCCCTTTAGAAAGATAGATTTGTTTCCAACTTAGTTCTGCTAGCCACATTCCTGAGGTGAGGTACCGTACAGGAAGTGAAAAACACTCAATAGAAACAGATATTTCTCCAAAGAAGACACACAAAGGGCGAATAAGCACCTAAAAAGATGCTTGTGATCTTAGCCACAGGGGAATGCAAATCAAACCCACAATGAGAGAGTTCCTCACACCGCCCCCCTGCAACATAACTATAATAAAAAAGAGAGGCAGCAGCAAGTGGTGCTGGAGAGGGTGTGAAGAATTGGAGCCGCTGCACATGGCTGGTGGGAATAACAAACAGTCCAGCTACTTTAGAAGACAGTTTGGCAGTTCTTCAAAATGTTAACGCAGATTGAGCCTACGACCCAGCCATTCTACTTCTAGGTCTACAGCCAGGAGAAATGAAAACATATGTCCACACAAAAAAACTGGATGTGAAGGCTCATCACAGCATAATTCATAATGTCTATCAGTTGCTACGTGGATAAATAAAATTTGTATATTCACACAATGGAATATTAGTCAGCAATAAAAAGATATAAAGTACCGATGCATGCTATAACATGGATGAACTTTGAAAACCTTATGCTCAGTGAAAGAAGCCAGACACAGAAGACCACATTTTGTAGGATTCCATTTATATGAAATGCCCAGAGTACCCAAATCCATAGAGACAGAAAGTAGATTAGTGGTTGTCAGGGGCCAGGAGTGGGGAACAGAGAGTGACTGTTAATGGATACCAGATTTCTTTTTGGGGTGATGAAAATGTTCTAAAATTGAGTGTGGTGACGGTTGCATGACTCAGTGAATACACTAAAAGCCACCGAACTGTACATTTTAGATGGGTGAATTGTAGGATATGTAAATTATATCTCAATAAAGCTGTTCAAAAACTCAATAGAAGCACATAATCATTAAATTACAAGGATCAGGGATCAACTCAATTTAAATCAAAGTGCAAGGAACATGTGTGTTTGTGTAAAGTATTCTATGTGGATAATTGCTTTATATGTTCAACGGCTTGAAACCCAGTTTTGCATTTGGATCATTTTTCAAGGAGGAGCTGAAATTTAAGGAAGTAAAATTGAATAAACAAGGCTATTGTGGCACAAAAAATATATTTCTTTTATTTTACTACCTAGGATTGACTCAGCGGTGTAAAATGCCATTTAAAAAAAGAATGACAAAGTTTGAATGAGAAAATGTATTTCATCGTGGAAGATAAAAGTCTTTCCTTCTCTACAGTGAATACAGGTAATTTCAGAAGCAGCGGCTCCTAATTATTCACTGTTGAAAAGCTAAAAAAAGGTTCATATTGAAAACAGTGACCTCCAGTTTGCTCCATGAATGAAAGCAGACACAAATTCTCATTTTCCTAGAATCCTGGTTGATAACTGAGTTGGGAAAAGCATGCATTTCTTCATTACAGTGCAGTCGACTGTTCATTTAAATAACAATAAGCTGCATAAAAGTCACAGAGGCATTATCTAGCGGTTCCACTGTGTTGAAATGCATTATTAGTGCTAACAATGCCAAATAGAGTAAATAAATGACGGCCTTCTTATTTTCAGCATTATTCCTGATTACTTAGCTTTATGAAAGGGTAGTATTATTATTAGTGGTGCATTCAACACCTGGTCAACACTATTTGCTTGGATAACTCTTGAACTGGAAGGGATTTTAAAATAGAGCTGTTTTTTTCTAGGTTATCCAAGAGCGAAAAAAACCCTCCAATCCAGTGCTTATGTATCATACATTTTTAACAGAATATTTGAAGAACTCAACTTCTGTTCACTATGTATGTGTAAAAAGTGGAATTAAAGCCCTCATTAAAGACAGCACACTTGTAATGGTACTTATTTAAAAATGTAAAATTTACATCAATAGTTTAACTTTACATCAGAAGATTTCCTACCAAGAACATGCTAATGCTTCCATTTTTAAAGTTCCTTGAGCCCAAAGTGTGGGCCTTTTTTTTTTTTACTTTTTTCTTTTTTCACTCCCTGAAATATGCAGTACTCCACAAGATAGATGCCACCAACTAAACTTGTTATGAGAGCACCATCAATCGTCCAAGTGCATGGCAAATAAAAGGAGAGATTTCTTTTTTTTTTTTTTCTTTTTTTTTTTTTTTAATTTTTTTATTCTTATGTTAATCCCCTTACATTACAACATTAGTTTTAGATGAAGTGTTCCATGATTCATTGTTTGTGCACAACACCCAGTGCTCCATGCAGAACGTGCCCTCCTAAATACCCACCACCAGGCTAACCCATCCTCCCACCCCCCTCCCCTCTAGAACCCTGTTTGTTTTTCAGAGTCCATCGTCTCTCATGGTTCGTCTACCCCTCCGATTTCCCCCGCTTCATTCTTCCCCTCCCGCTACCTTCTTCTTCTTCTTCTTTTTTTTTTTTTCTTAACATATATTGCATTATTTGTTTCAGAGGTACAGATCTGAGATTCAACAGTCTTGCACAATT
Source organism: Mirounga angustirostris (assembly GCF_029215605.1). Taxonomy (NCBI): domain Eukaryota; kingdom Metazoa; phylum Chordata; class Mammalia; order Carnivora; family Phocidae; genus Mirounga; species Mirounga angustirostris. Next base: position 137,412,144 of record NW_026991714.1, on the reverse strand, counting down.
CACAGCGCTTACCAGAGCACATACACTCCCCAGTGTCTATCACCCAGTCCCCCCATCCCTCCCACCCCACCCCCCACTCCAACAACACTCAGTTTGTTTCCTGCGATTAAGAATTCCTCATATCAGTGAGATCATATGATACATGTCTTTCTCTGTTTGACTTATTTCACTCAACATAATACCCTCCAGTTCCATCCACGTCGTTGCAAATGGCAAGATCTCATTCCTTTTGATGGCTGCATAATATTCCATTGTATATATATACCACATCTTCTTTATCCATTCATCTGTCGATGGACATCTTGGCTCTTTCCACAGTTTGGCTATTGTGGACATTGCTGCTATAAACATCGGGGTGCACGTAGCCCTTCGGATCCCTACTTTTGTATCTTTGGGGTAAATACCCAGTAGTGCAGTTGCTGGATCATATGGTAGCTCTATTTTCAACTTTTTGAGGAACCTCCATACAGTTTTCCAGAGTGGCTGCACCAGCTTGCATTCCCACCAACAGTGTAGGAGGGTTCCCCTTTCTCCGCATCCCCGCCAACATCTGTCGTTTCCTGACTTGTTAATTTTAGCCATTCTGACTGGTGTGAGGTGATATCTCATTGAGGTTTTGATTTGGATTTCCCTGATGCCGAGCGATATTGAGCACTTTTTCATGTGTCTGTTGGCCATTTGGATGTCTTCTTTGGAAAAATGTCTGTTCATGTCTTCTGCCCATTTCTTAATTGGATTCTTTGTTCTTTGGGTGTTGAGTTTGATGAGTTCTTTATAGATTTTGGATACTAGCCCTTTATCTGATATGTCATTTGCAAATATCTTCTCCCATTCTGTCGGTTGTCTTTTGGTTTTGTTAACTGTTTCCTTTGCTTTGCAAAAGCTTCTTATCTTGATGAAGTCCCAATAGTTCATTTTTGCCCTTGCTTCCCTTGCCTTTGGCGATGTTTCTAGGAAGAAGTTGCTTCGGCTGAGGTCAAAGAGGTTGTTGCCTGTGTTCTCCTTTAGGATTTTGATGGACTCCTGTCTCACATTGAGGTCTTTCAACCATTTGGAGTCTATTTTTGTGTGTGGTGTAAGGAAGTGGTCCAGTTTCATTCTTCTGCATGTGTCTATCCAATTTTCCCAACACCATTTGTTGAAGAGACTGTCTTTGTTCCATTGGACATTCTTTCCCGCTTTGTCGAAGATTAGTTGACCATAGAGTTGAGGGTCCATTTCTGGGCTCTCTATTCTGTTCCATTGATCGATGTGTCTGTTTTTGTGCCAGTACCATGCTGTCTTGATGATGACAGCTTTGTAATAGAGCTTGAAGTCCGGAATTGTGATGCCACCGGCTTTGCTTTTCTTTTTCAATATTCCTCTGGCTATGCGGGGTCTTTTCTGGTTCCATACAAATTTTAGGATTATTTGTTCCATTTCTTTGAAAAAAGTGGATGGTATTTTGATGGGGATTGCATTGAATGTGTAGATTGCTCTAGGTAGCATTGACATCTTCACAATATTTGTTCTTCCAATCCATGAGCATGGAACGTTTTTCCATTTCTTTGTGTCTTCCTCAATTTCTTTCATGAGTATTTTATAGTTTTCTGAGTACAGATCCTTTGTCTCTTTGGTTAGATTTATTCCTAGGTATCTTATGGTTTTGGGTGCAATTGTAAATGGGATCGACTCCTTAATTTCTCTTTCTTCTGTCTTGTTGTTGGTGTATAGGAATGCCACTGACTTCTGTGCATTGATTTTATATCCTGCCACTTTACTGAATTCCTGTATGAGTTCTAGCAGTTTTGGGGTGGAGTCTTTTGGGTTTTCCACATAAAGTATCATATCATCTGCAAAGAGTGAGAGTTTGACTTCTTCTTTGCCAATTTGGATGCCTTTGATTTCTTTTTGTTGTCTGATTGCTGTGGCTAGGACTTCCAATACTATGTTGAATAGCAGTGGTGATAGTGGACATCCCTGCCGCGTTCCTGACCTTAGGGGGAAAGCTCTCAGTTTTTCCCCATTGAGAATAATATTTGCTGTAGGTTTTTCATAGATGGCTTTTATGATATTGAGGTATGTACCCTCTATCCCTATACTCTGAAGAGTTTTGATCAAGAAAGGATGCTGTACTTTGTCAAAAGCTTTTTCGGCATCTATCGAGAGGATCATATGATTCTTGTTCTTTCCTTTGTTAATGTACTGTATCACATTGATTGATTTGCGGATGTTGAACCAACCTTGCAGCCCAGGGATAAATCCCACTTGGTCATGGTGAATAATCCTTTTAATGTACTGTTGGATCCTATTGGCTAGTATTTTGGTGAGAATTTTTGCATCCATGTTCATCAGGGATATTGGTCTGTAATTCTCCTTTTTGATGGGGTCTTTGTCTGGTTTGGGGATCAAGGTAATGCTGGCCTCATAAAATGAGTTTGGAAGTTTTCCTTCCGTTTCAATTTTTTGGAACAGTTTCAGAAGAATAGGTATTAATTCTTCTTGAAATGTTTGGTAGAATTCCCCTGGGAAGCCATCTGGCCCTGGGCTTTTGTTTTTTGGGAGATTTTTGATGACTGCTTCAATTTCCTTAGTGGTTATAGGTCTGTTCAGGTTTTCTATTTCATCCTGGTTCAGTTTTGGTAGTTGATACATCTCTAGGAATGCATCCATCTCTTCCAGGTTATCTAATTTGCTGGCATAGAGTTGCTCATAATATGTTCTTATAATTGTTTGTATTTCTTTGGTGTTGGTTGTGATCTCTCCTCTTTCATTCATGATTTTGTTGATTTGGGTCATTTCTCTTCTCTTTTTGATAAGTCTGGCCAGGGGTTTATCAATCTTGTTAATTCTTTCAAAGAACCAGCTCCTAGTTTCGTTGATCTGTTCTACTGTTCTTTTAGTTTCTATTTCATTGATTTCTGCTCTGATCTTTATGATTTCTCTTCTCCTGCTGGGTTTAGGCTTTATTTGCTGTTCTTTCTCCAGCTCCTTTAGGTGTAGGGTTAGGTTGTGTACTTGAGACCTTTCTTGTTTCTTGAGAAAGGCTTGTATTGCTATATACTTTCCTCTTAGGACTGCCTTTGCTGCATCCCAAAGATTTTGAACAGTTGTGTTTTCATTTTCATTAGTTTCCATGTATTTTTTTAATTCTTCTTTAATTTCCTGGTTGACCCATTCATTCTTCAGTAGGATGCTCTTTAGCCTCCATGTATTTGAGTTCTTTCCGACTTTCCTCTTGGGATTGAGTTCTAGTTTCAAAGCATTGTGGTCTGAAAATAGGCAGGGAATGATCCCAATCTTTTGGTACCGGTTGAGACCTGATTTATGACCTAGGATGTGGTCGATTCTGGAGAATGTTCCATGGGCAGTAGAGAAGAATGTGTATTCCGTTGCTTTGGGGTGGAATGTTCTGAATATGTCTGTGAAGTCCATTTGGTCCAGTGTGTCATTTAAAGTCTTTATTTCCTTGTTGATCTTTTGCTTAGATGATCTGTCCATTTCAGTGAGGGGGATGTTAAAGTCCCCCACTATTATTGTATTGTTGTTGATGTGTTTCTTTGCTTTTGTTATTAATTGCCTTATATAATTGGCTGCTCCCATGTTAGGGGCATAGATATTTACAATTGTTAGATCTTCTTGTTGGATAGATCCTTTAAGTATGATATAGTGTCCTTCCTCATCTCTTATTACAGTCTTTGGTTTAAAATCTAATTTGTCTGATATAAGGATTGCCACCCCAGCTTTCTTTTGGTGTCCATTAGCATGGTAAATGGTTTTCCACCCCCTCACTTTCAATCTGGGGGTGTCTTTGGGTCTAAAATGAGTCTCTTGCAGACAGCATATCGATGGATCTTGTTTTTTAATCCAGTCTGTTAGCCTGTGTCTTTTGATTGGGGCATTTAGCCCATTTACATTCAAGGTAACTATTGAAAGATAGGAATTTAGTGCCATTGTATTGCCTGTAAGGTGACTGTTACCATATATTGTCTGTGTTCCTTTCTGGTCTATGTTGCTTTTAGGGTCTCTCTTTGCTTAGAGGACCCCTTTCAAGATTTCCTGTAGGGCTGGTTTTGTGTTTGCAAATTCCTTTAGTTTTTTTTTGTTCTGGAAACTTTTTATCTCTCCTTCAATTTTCAATGACAGCCTAGCTGGATAGAGTATTCTTGGCTGCATATTTTTCTCATTTAGTGCTCTGAATATATCCTGCCAGTCCTTTCTGGCCTGCCAGGTCTCTGTGGATAGGTCTGTTGCCAATCTAATGTTTCTACCATTGTAGGTTACATATCTCTTCTCCCGAGCTGCTTTCAGGATTTTCTCTTTGTCTGTGAGACTTGTAAGTTTTACTATTAGATGTCGGGGAGTTGACCTATTTTTATTGATTTTGAGAGGGGTTCTCTGTGCTTCCTGGATTTTCATGCCTGTTTCTTTCCCCAAATTAGGGAAGTTCTCTGCTATAATTTGCTCCATTATACCTTCTGCCCCCCTCTCTCTTTCTTCTTCTTCTGGGATCCCAATTATTCTAATGTTGTTTCGTCTTATGGTATCACTTATCTCTCGAATTCTGCCCTCATGATCCAGTAGTTGTTTATCTCTCTTTTTCTCAGCTTCTTTATTTTCCAGCATTTCATCTTCTATATTACTGATTCTCTCTTCTGCCTCATTTATTCTAGCAGTTAGTGCCCCCATTTTTGATTGCACCTCATTAATAGCCTTTTTGATTTCTACTTGGTTGGATTTTAGCTCTTTTACTTCTCCAGAAAGAGTTTCTCTAATAACTTCCATATTTTTTTCAAGCCCAGCTAGTATCTTTAAAGTGATGATTCTGAACTCTAGATCTGACATCGTACTAATGTCCGTATTGAGTAGGTCCCTGGCAGTCGGTACTGCCTCTTGTTCTTTTTGTTGAGGTGATTTTTTCCGTCTCGTCATTTTGTGCAGAGGAGAATAGATTAATGAGAGAACAAAATGCTAGCAGAGTAACCACGTCCCCAGAAAATATACTCTAAACAAATCAGAAAAGACCTGAAGCAGTGGGATAAGAAGGGGAAAGAGAGAAAAAAAAAAAAGAAAAAAAAAGAAAAAGATAAAGATAAAAACAACAACAAACAAAACAAAAGAACAACAACAAAAGAAAAACCAGAATGTGATCAAATATGATCTATATGGTATATAGATCAGTGCCACACACTAGATTTGGGGTGTGTTTTGGTCTTTTAGAAGAAAGTGTCTCCCAAAATTTTAAAGAAAGAAAAACTTATATATGTACAAAAATAAGGGTTGATATGATGAAGGGATGGAAAATGACTGTAAAAATGGAAATTATAAAAAATTTTATAAAAGGAATTGATAAGAAGTTGTTTGAAAAAAGAAAGAGGATTTAAAAAAAGAAAAAAGAAAAAAAAAGGGAGAGGATGTGATCAGGCAGGGGAATAGAGAACACCATATACTAGAGATTTAGGGTATATTTTAATCTGTTAGAAGAAACTATCTCAAAATTTTAAAGAGAGAACAACTTATATATATAAGCCAAAAATATGGGTAACTACTATGAAGGGATAGAATATGACTCTAAAAATGAAAAATAAAAATGTTTTTTTTAAAAAAAGGGATTGATAAGATGTTGTTTGAAAAAGGGAAAAAGAAAAATTCAAAAAGAAATAAAAAGACAAAAAGACAGTTAAAAAAAAATTAACTTTAAAAGACTAAGGAATCATGGTAAAAAAGCCGTGAATTCTATGTGCAGCATTCCCCTAGCGCTGGAGTTCTGCCGTTCTCATTGATCGGTAAACTTGGTCTTGGCTGGCTGTTCTCGCTGATCTTCTGGGGAGGGGCCTGTTGCCGTGGTTTCCAAATGTCTCTGCCGGAGGCGGAATTGCCCCGCCCTTGCCCCCTCCCGGCTAAGTAATCTGCTCGGGTTTGCTCTCCGGGGCTTTTGTTCCCTGCGAGCTTTCCGTACAGCTTTGGAGGCGGAGAGTGAAAATGGCGGCCTCCCAATCTCCGCCCCGGAGGAGCCGAGAACTCGGGCCCGCTCCTCAGTGAGCCCCCAGAGAAAAGTCGTCAGTCACTCCCGTCTCCCCGGTCTGCAGCTGCACTCCGTGCTCAACCGGCCTGTGACCACGCGTTTCTATCTCTGGCACCGGACCCGGTCTGGAGTCTCCAAACCCAGCAGATCCCTGCGGTGCACTCCCGCGCGGCTCCTCCCGGGGGAGGAAGGTGAGTCTCCCCGGATCGGCCGCTTGTTGGGTCCCTGCTGGAGGAGCAGGGGCCCGACTGGGCCGCGGATCGCGGTTAATGGCAACCCCAGCTGAGAGCCCGCGCCTGGGCTCCGCCTCTGCAGCCGGCTTCCCTGCTGCGTTACCTGGGAGCTCTGCTGCCCTCAGGCACCCCCGGTCTTTCTGTGACCCTGAGGGTCCTGAGACCACACTGTCCCGGAGGGTTCCACCCCCCGCTGAGCCACCAGAGTGACGTCCCTCGGCGGAGCTGACTTTTAAAAGTTCCGATTTTGTGCTCCGCGGCTCTATCACTTGCCAGAAGCGGCCGACGGAGGCCCCTCCCCCGCCGTCTATCCTCCCGAATATCGCCTCGGATTCACTTCTCCGCACGTCCTACCTTCCAGAAAGTGGTCGCTTTTCTGCTGAGACAGTTGTTGCTCTTCTTTTCTTCGATCTCCTGTTGAGTTTGTAGGTGTTCAGAATGGTTTGATCCCTATCCAGCTGAATTCCTGAGAGGAGACGAAATCCAGGTCTCCTACTCCTCCGCCATCTTGCTCCGCCCCCAAAAGGAGAGATTTCAAATCATTCACTAGTGAGTCTCTAGTCTGCTTTGGTTAGATGAAAAGAGGCATCTCAGTTTAAGATCTGAGCCATATTTGGCTGTAACAGTGCCTGATCGAAGTACAGCTTCTCTGAAGATGGGGCAACAGGATATAAGCTTATAAAGTGTTACCATCTTGTGAGGAACACTGCACACCAGGGGGATTGACTCTCATTCAGGAAATGGAAGTTTTTGGTTTGTGCCTGTGCACTGCAGCTTTAGATTTTGGTGTGGTCAGAGTGCAAGAAAGGTTGCAGGAAACACAACAATGGGTGAATTAATATTCAGGTAAAGGATTATGTGAATAGAGGGAAATATTCTTGAAGGGTGTGTCACACATCGTATTTTCTAAAATTGGCCACAACAGTATTTCCCATCCCACTGGTTTTCTACAACCTTGCCATCCCCACATCGAGAGATGGAGTCTATGTGTCACCCCACTGAAACTTGGTGGGCCCTTGCGACTGTCTTAATGAATAGAATGCCACAGGGGTGACACCGTCTGACTTCCTAGGCTGTGTTAGAAAAGGCCGTGCAGCTTCTGCCAGTCTTGTTCTTGGAACTTATCGTTGGGGTCCTGCTCAGCTGAGCCTGAGGCCACCATGCTGTAAGGAAGCCCAAACTAGCTCACAGAGAGATTGTGTGGCAAGGCCTTGAGACAATGAAGAGAGAAAGGGCAAGATGCCCAGCCAGTCCCTAGCTGCTCCGGGCTCTTGTCTCTTCCCAACTGTTTTAGCTCCAGGCTCTGTCTGAAGACAATTTCACAAGAGACCCAGAGTCATGGGACACCGAGCCAAGCTGCTCCTCGCTTCCGGACCCACAGGAACTGTGAGTGATAATGACTGTTGTTTTAAGCCGCCACATTTTGGGGTGATTAGTACAGAGCAGTAGATAACTGGGAGAGGAGGGAAGGACACCTGAATGCAGAGGGCATGTTTGAAGCCAAGTCTTTCCAACCATGTCCTCTAGACATGCAGATAGAAGGGATGGAGAAACATTCCTTGTGTATCAACATGTAAGGCCCCAATTCAGTCATGATTCAGAGCTCCTCTGCGGTGGGTCAACGTCCCCACAGCGGAAGCTCTAGATATTCCATACAGCGGAAGGGCACAAGGGGTGTGAAGAAACTTGCCTCGAACCTCCATTTACACGGCAAGCACGGTCCTCCTCTGCTGACTACGTTGGCTCGGGGTGGTCCCGACAGTGGTGGGCAGGGAAGTGACGCAGCCTCTCTAAGACTCCCGCCGGCACAACCACCGGTTCCCGCCTTGCCTTTTGTGCTGGAATAAAACTGGACGGTTTGTAGTTCCTGAGCACAAGATACTATTTTAACATCTCCGTGTCCCTGGTTTCTTGTGTTTGCCTAACTCCCGCTTTGTCTTCAGAGCTCAGGCCAGGCATCATCAACTCCAGGAAGCCCAACGGGGCTAAGAACTCCTCCTGTATATCTATTGTACGACTGCATCTGTCACATTAAATAGATTAATTAATCTATTAGAGAGATTAAGTAGATTCATTAATATTAATCAACTAATAGATACCTAGTATCCATCACATTAAAATTGTTTAGGTGTGTTTTCTCACTAGATTGTGCATATTGAGAAAGGGATACAAGTTCTTTACACGTGCATCTTTACCACCTAACCCTGCCTTGCCCCAGTAGCTGGCGCTCAGTAAATGCTTGTGGAAATGAACAGGTAAAGATAAGTTGGCTTCAAAGGCCCATTTGGTGACAATGTCTCCATGCATTTCAAACATCCCGTGCTCTTCCCTGATCTCATTTGGAAATCTCTCTCTGTCTGGTCCCTTCCCAGGAGAACACTTCATCAGAATTTCAGTCATGGCACTTTCCCTCATCTCCGACCCTTGTCCTCCAAACCTTCTTTCTATCTTGGGCCCATCTCTTTACCTTGGACCATACTTACGTGTATTCCTACCAGATCGGCTTTCTAGATGGTTCACTCCATGGTGGCAGGTGCCCATCCCAAGCACCAAGAACAGCACTGCACATGCGGGGTGGGTTTGGTAAAGCAGTCTGTCTGCCCTGTCCCAGTGTACTTTTACAGAGTTGTGACTGCCTCTGACACCTCTTCCCTGGGGTTAGCGGCTCTGCCTCCAAGGAGTCTGGAAATGTACTAGTCTTAGATATGTTCAACAGGTGATATCAAGATGCGCTCAAATGATTTAAGGACAACCTGCCAAAGTCCTCAGAAGCTTACTGCACCCTTGAAGTAGGTCATCCTCGGGAGCAGCTGCTTTTCATCTACCCAGCAGGTGCGTGTCATCAAATAAATATCTCAAAATGTCTTCCAGCCAGGAACAAATATCTGGCAGGGAAAAGTAAGTACACAGGCTCACTGACTGGAGGTCTATATGGAGAGCACAAGATGCTTTTTTTCAAGCATATAAAAAATGATATTTTTATTAACTATATAATTCTATCCCTATTTATTATTCCCTTGCCCCCCCCAACTAAGAAGCTTCCAAAAGAAACTAGTCTCAATTTTTAAACTTCATTTATGAAGGTTTTAACAAAGAGGATCCCTCAAACCTGGCACCACAAAGCATGTCCCCCCACCCCATAAAACTGTGATTTTAATAAAAATCAATAATACGTAGGCAAGCTTGGCTCACTTGGGATTATCTCTTCTACCTCCTGCCTTCTACTTTTTTAGTGTTTAAATTAGTCAGTAGTGTTATCTTCTTTCTTTTTTTGCTCGGAGATTCAGGACATATTAAAATTCAGTAATTTGTGGTATTTCATTTTTGTAAGATTAGGGAGAACTTAAATAATATGGCACAATTTGTTCTTGAATACTCTTGAGCATACCCCATCACTACAAGCCAAATTAGCAGGTATCATTGGACTCAAATATTAAAAAAATTATTATAAGAAAACATAAGCCTGTGGTTTACCCCTGACTTCAAAGTTACGGGAACAGCTTAAAAGGGGAAATATTTGGCCTAAATGTGGATAAGTTTTGGTTTTAATTTTATGCACATTACTTATAATTCCCAAAGCCAAAAATAATTCTAAGAACCATGAACACAATGTGCATCATGTGAGATTGAAAAGGTTGGCTCATAATTATTTCAAGATGAATTATGTAGACCCCTATAATTTTTTACTCACATGAAGGATATCCACTAATATAATGGTGGATTTTGTTAGATCAGTGTTTTCTGAATCACTATTTTCTAGACACCCAAGATACCATTTTCTTGACTCTACCACACCTGAGCACCACCTGAACTAGTATTTATTTAACTGTTTTCTTTATATCCACTTTCAGTTGGCTTTTTAAAGAAAAAAATATCACCTCATCTCAAGTAATAATAGCAGTAAAACCATGGGTCTGATGGCTTCTTAAATTTGTTCTTTTCAGAAAAACTGGGTTCAAGTAAAAGCTGCCTCTCTCAGAAGAGGCATAAGTGGTCGATCTTTTCATTTGATAAATATTTATTAAGCACCTACTATATGCCGAGTCTTCTTGCAGATGCTGGGTTTATGGCAGCAAGCAGAACTAGGCTCCTGCTCTCAAGGAGTTTATACGCCACAGGGGGAGACAACAATAAACCACCAAGTATGTGATAGGATTCCAGGTCTATGTGCTACGTGCTCTGAAGAAAGATGATGTGGGGGAAAGGCACAGAGTGGTGAGGGGGCTATTTGAACAGAAATCCAATACAGCCTGGAAAACAGTGGTCTGGTCTAAGCAGAGGTAAAGGTCTAGAGAGTTCATGATATTACCCGTCTCCATTTCTACTCTTCTTATAAAACTCAGCTATGCCTCAAGACTAAATCTTCATGTTATTTACCTTCCTTACACTGCTTTTTCCAGTAGCAGAGATTACTGTCTCATAGGCTGAGAGTTTTCACTGGGGAATGCCTTTCTGGGACAGGCTGTCCTGGCGGGGGTTACAGGGGAAGATTTGGAACACGAGAGGGGCCCAGGGGGCTGGGGAGGGAAGAATGGAAGGAAAGGGCTGGGCACAAAGACCTGGAGAGCACCAAAGACCTCTTTGGCCCTTTTGCTATTTTGCCTGTGGTCTTAAGGGTAGCAATCTCCATGTGCCTTAAGGAAATTACTTCATACAACAGCCTCGGTACACGTATGGGGGTAGTTGAGGCCCACTGTGGCACTTTCCCCCCATCTGAGGAGAGAGGAGCTGGTAAACATGAGCCTTCCACATGGTCTTAAAACTCTGATTCTCAAGTTATTGACTGAGAACATCAGTGGTAATCTACATGGAACATATGAATAGAAGCACAGTCTGACTTTTAAACAGACATTTTAGTTTGACCACATACATTACTTATGTTCCTTGGAGGCTGACTGCATGATGAGAACCCAGCCGGTATCAGGTTTCGGGCAAGGAGAGCTGAGCTCTTAAGGCTGAAGGACAGGAGTAGCTGCAGTCTAGAGAGACTTGATAGATGTGTGACTTTGAGCAAGTTCCTGAACTGTTCTAAGCCTCAGTTTTCTCATCTGTAAAAGAAAATAATAATGCCTCCCTTATAGGTTTGCTCTAAGGGTTAAACGAAATGAAATTATGTAATGATTATGTAGCACTTAGCATATAAGTGCTCTTAAAATACATGGCAGTTAAGATGACAACAGCAATCAGGACGATAATGATGATTAAGAAATCATATGCAAGGTGCTTTGGTTTGGAAACTGAGGGAAAAGGCCCTGGCTTCTAGATTCCTAAGAGGCTTCAGTAATAACTGATGGTTTTGTAGGTGAGGACTAGTACTCGGCGGGGCCGGTGAGTACAGCACAGTGGTCAGGCAGAGACAGGCACGAGGGAGGGAGTCATCCATGTGGACCATGGCCCAGCCTCCAATCTAAGGGGTTCAGAATGGGATGGGCAGTGGGGGCCACTCCAGGCAGTCTCAGGTAGACACGGAAACAGGAGAAGACGCTCCCTAGAACTAGGACTGGGGTCCTGGATCAGGAACAGGAGACGGAGGGTCAGTGGGATGTGTCCCTTGCATCTGGGGCTGGTTTTAGAGGCCCCCTCCTGGTAGCTGCAGCACTTGCTCCATTGAATTTTAAAGGTGCTCAACAGGTCCCCTGAATTTACAAACAGGAGAGCACATCCTGATGCTCTGAATCCATTAAGTCATCACACAGCGCAATGGGATGTTATGTCATCAAAATCCCTTGCACCTGCCCCAGCCTCCATCTGCAACAGAAGCAAAGCAGTTCGTGTCTGGGGGAGGGCGCAGTGGAAGTGAAACACAAGTGGAAATTCAAGGCGGGCAAGGCTGTCCTGGGTGAGGTTTTCCCTAACAGGTTCCATGTTGTGCCCAGCACAGCTTCTTCGGGAAGGGAAAGGCCATTCTACTCAGTTTCACACCACCCCTTCCCTCAACATTTACTCTTTTTCCTTTCTTCCCCTCTGGGTTATATATTCAATTGGATTTATGTCATTGATCTATGTCTTTGTGTTTGTGATATATATATATGTGTTATATAATATAGCTGGATCATATCACTTAGTCCACGGGTAGTAATTGAGTCCCACTGTGCGTCTAGCAGAGAAATCATTAAGAAGATGAGCAATCCCGGGAAGACTTTAATTTTTGTACTCCACAGTCATGAGCTTTGGCCAAGAATACATGTGAGGCCTCTGATTTGCTTCTATACTGGTCCAGTGAGAGGAGAAATGTGAGAATAAATTTCCAGTTACTGACTGGCCAGCCCAATATCATGTGACACCTACAACTTTCTGGCTGGTGAGGGAGGGTGAGAGAGGACCATGCTCAGGCGCAATGCACCTGAAGGAGGAAGAGCAGCATAGGGGGCATGAACAGAAAAGCAGAACCAGGAGATCCAGGTTCGAGGACTAATTTGGTCCCTCGTCCAAATACTGAAGGAGTAGTGAGGGGCTTCAGATTTCTACTTGGCACGGCCGTGAGGATCGAGTGAGCAATGCTTGTAAGGGATTTCTACTTCCCTGACTATGTGGAAGCTGAAGACTGGATAGAGAATGGATTAGGATAAAGAGGGACAAGGATGAAAACAGAGAACCACACAGAGGCAACTGGATTATAGGGCGCGCTGAGATGATGCCTGCTCTGTGGGTCTCTCTCAAGCTACAGCTCTCAAACACACAGCTACAATGCGTTTGGAGAACTCATCTGCTGTTGTTGTCCCAGAGGACAGTCTAGGAGCTGTGGACGACTCAACAGTCATCGCTTCGTTGGCTTATCTTCCATCTTGTCCCCCTCTCCCCCCCAGGATTCAACGGGTTTACATGAACACACATCAATGGTCTGTGGAAGGTCACTGGGCGTGGGCTTGACCAGCTCTGGTTCCACTCACCGTATGACCCAAGAGCGACTGTGAGGCTCCCCAAGTCTGAGGACAGTGCACATGGGAGTGATTAACCAATGAGAATTTGTATGCAAATGTCAGGGGTGATTTTATTAGTAGTAGCAATGCTTTTCATTTAACAGGCTAAATAAAACATGGTGAACAAACACAACTATGAAAAAAATGCATGAAGTTGACCTACACTGACATGAATCTCAAACCTTAACAGTAGAAAGTTTTTCTCATAGTGAGCAAAGCCATGGTCTGGCCCTAAAAAACAGTACATTTGTTAACCTGAAAATGCTCTAAATGACTCCTTAGTAAGGGCTATTCTGCACAATCTGATGATTTGGGATTTCATCAAATTAATGTCACTAGATATGCCTTATAATTAGGGTAAAATATTTGAAAAGTTTTAAAAATGAGGTTATTCATTAACTCACTGATTTTCCTACAGATTGGGAGCCTGAATTTAAATGATACCCAAAAATATAACTAGGTGTGCTCAAAGAGAGAACTGGTTGTGAGTCCTTAAACGGAATGCAGGAGTTTAAAATGCTATTACTATTCAGATTCTCTGAGAACATTAAAACTGCCCATTAAATGAAAACCCAATAATTGGCCCTACTAAATTGTGACATTTTGTAACCTGTTCAAGAAATGCAGAAAATTGTGGAGGAAAAATTTTTTTGAGGCAGAATTTGATTTGCAATGTAATACTATTCCAAAAGCCAAGGTCCCCAGGCTCATACACACAAAAGAACAACAATGCAGACTAACAAAGCTGAGGAAGACTCTGGAAATCAGAGTGAAGGCCTATGGCTCAGGACTCTTCTAAGGCAAGTTATGTTACTAGTCTGGGAAAAAATCAACAAGCAACAGCATGAGCTCAGCATAAATCTCAACATGGAACCAACTTCTCTTTGGGCATTGCTTAAAGACATAACCAAGATAAGTCATTTTTGTCCTTTTATATAAGCCATCACAATTTCTAAACTTACTCTGCAGGATCACTAAATAAGTAAAATGTAAAGACATTAACTGGGGGAGAATCAATGGTTTCAAATCAGAAGTTTAAAAATTCTCATGGGCCAATGATTAACAAGCACCTTCGAGGTGCAGGGAACTGTGTCTGGTGCTTTCCAGAGTCAAACACGAGAGACATACTCCTTGCTCTCCAGGAGCTTGCCATGTAGTAGGGGGGATGGGGCAGATACTGACATCAATAAAATACAGGTATGCTGGAGACACCAACAGGGGAAGGACGATCAAGGCAATGTGGAGCCCCTCTTGGTGGAGGGATCCAGAGAACGTGATCTCCCTTCTTGGAGGATAGAGCATGAAGACGTGAGTGACTCTGAAAGGTGGGTAGGGTTTTGATGGGGGAAATGGAAGGTAAATATCCAGACAGGAGGAACGGTACGAGCAAGGTAACGGCTTGAAACATGTCTGGGAAGTAGGGGGGAGTTCAGTTTGGCTGGAAAGCAGGTGAGGAGAGGGCCGGGCGGCTGCGAAGAACACAGATTTTGGAAAACAGAGGTCTCCCCAAGGCACCAAGGGGACACTTCTGTCTGAAGACAGACACTGTTAAGGGCACTGGAAACTAGGGCAGAAACCTTCATCCATAAACTCTTTGTCTATGAAAGTATCAGGCTCCCACTTTTTGGCCCTTTATGGAGGTATCTGTCAGCAAAGCAAGCAGATGCTGACAGAAGAGGAGGCCCTCCAAAAGGAACCAATTACTGGGAAGAACTGCTGATTAAAGGGAATGAAGACAGAATATTCAGGAATTTAAAAGGAGGAAGGTGAGTGAGGTAAAGGAGAAAATGTGCTGGAGAGAAGGTGCTCCAGTCGGGAACACGATGGAGGCGAGGAAGGGGACGAACAGAGGTCCCTCGCATCACCTCCCCACCCCAGGCTAATCCCTAAGAAAACTTACTACAGAAATCTGAGGGCCAGCAAGCCAGTGGTTTAGAAAGCCACTGGCAACCATGGGAACAGCACAAACTCACTAGCTGTGGGTTTCCACTCATACACGAAGAATTGCTCTCTTCGTTCCTATGAAAGGAACAGTAAGAAACATCCTTTTAGGAAAATAATTAATGTCAAGGGGAAATGGTCACAGCAAATGACTAAGTGGAAAAGCCTACAAAATACATATGTGTCCAGCATGACTTTTGGTATAGGTACGACAAGTAGCATTTGTTGGTGTATTTGGCCATCAGAAACTAGATCACTGAATGGTGGAAATATTTGAAAAATGCCATGTCATCAGAAATTTTTATTCTTACTTGGAATAGTCAGTGACTCTTTCTGTTGAAAGTACTATGTAATGCTTCTATTAGTATGCAGAACTCCTCCCTTTAGAAATATCTCTAATAAAAAGAACAACTAAAACAAAGGATCTTGGGGATGATGTAGCTGGCAAGGCATGAAACGTTACAGATGAGGGTTTCCACTTTTACCACTTCTAGGAAAGCAGTCCCCTACGTGAGGAACACACAGGGCCATACTTGAGGAACACAAATATCCCCAAGCTCACATTTGCTCTCATAATCAACGTAGCTTGTTTACACAGACTTGTGACTCCACTTATCTAAATATGCCCACGTATAAACTACAAGTACTCCACAACAGTGCACGGTGGAAGCCCAGATGTTTTTTCAAAACACAAATGTTTCTGGGTGATCGTGCATTTCAACAAACCCATACTAATCCACATACCCGACATACACTACAGACTTACTCTGTTTTGCATACGAGACTATATATTTCGTAAATCTGGCTAACACAGTGGAGGGATGGGTCCATTGACAGGAGAGAGAAGCCATGACTTCGTGTTTAACTTCTTGAATGTTATCGGGATAGAAGTGTCTAACAGAAAAGAAAGAAACAAATTCTTTCTTTGGGGTGAAAAAGTTGACTATAGACTTAATAAAATGCTATGATGACTGCAGCCGCTAATTTTGGTCTGATGTGTTATAGCTGGAGGTAGGAAAAAGTCCTACAAGGCAATTTCGTGAACCAAAGAGACTTTTACAGCTTACAGGTGAAACTCGAATAATAATTCTGGCAGATTCTATATTCTTTATGTTAAAATGTATCATCTGCCAAATTAGGGCAGTGACTTGAAAATTTTTATTCACAGTAACAGTAAATCACAGGCAAGTTTCTAAAACTTAAAATGCCAATGAAATATTTAATTGTTTCTATGTAAAATACGCATAGAAAAAAGGCGGGAAGAATATGTATGGAAGTGTTAACAACGGTTCAAACGATGATGAGGTTACAGGGAATTTTTTTCTTCTCTATACCTTTCTGAAGTTTCAAGATAGTCAACAATAAATATGCAATTCATTTTTTTTAAAGAATTTAAACATTATGAATAGTTCAACAGACTCACCTTTTTTAAGGTATAAGAAAACTATGCAAAATACAACAAAAATGAAATAGCCTGAAGCCTATTTTAAGCAAGTGGGAACAACCTGACAAATGGCCTTGGGGACATGAAGAAAGCTTCTAGTACTTTCAAGCCACGTTGGGCTGCCGGTCTGTTTCTGGGGTGGAGATACACAAGGCACACGGAAGACGGGGCAGCGGTGGGTTGGTGGCGGGGGCCCAGGTTCCCTGAGCGCGAGGATGTGCTGGGGTCCCTACGTGGCCATACACAGCGGGCTGGCAGGTGTTCGAGAGGAGCTGCAGGGGAAAAGCTTCCAACCAAGATCTTTTCCTGGCGACCCATATAGGTGGAGGTAACAGCTTTGTCTCTCTCCCACTTTGTGTAGAGATTTGTTTCCTTTCAGTTTAGTCTGTGTGGCGAA
The DNA here is from genome assembly GCF_029215605.1 of Mirounga angustirostris. Lineage (NCBI taxonomy): Eukaryota > Metazoa > Chordata > Mammalia > Carnivora > Phocidae > Mirounga > Mirounga angustirostris. The sequence goes on along the minus strand of NW_026991714.1, from coordinate 137,395,205 downwards.
ACACCGAAAGTACGGCGACCGAAGTAGGGGAGACTTACCACGAGCTCTCCACCATCTGAAACAGGCACCGATGGTGTAGGTACACCATATTTAATTAGCACACATTGATTAATTTAACCTTATGTAACCACTGTCTTCTGCTACTGCTGGTTTTGTTTTTGAAGTTAAATGAAATAAAGTAGTCGAAGAGTAATTAAATGTGTCCAGTCCCTTCATCCCTATGGCTACGATGACTGGGTAGCCCTCCACTGTGGAGGTTTTCTGCGAAGATGTTGGAAAAGCTTTGAAACAACTCAAAGGCATATTCTCAGGGGGTGATACCTTCACATTAAAAAACTCTCATAAGAATGGGCCTGTTAGCAGCACTTTCCCTAACTAACTAATTTGCTCTGGAAAGAAATGCTGGGCTATATTTGTTATAACCTATCTAACATGAAAGGTAGTAGGGAGAGGACTGAGGCAGAGATGCAGGTTAGCAGTGGTTTGAAACTTAAAGGAAACAAAGACCCAAAAAATGAGAGAACTTTCTTTAGACAAACTACAGACGGACTCAACGGGTGACCAGATTAACGTGGGGTTAACGGTTATTAACCATTAGGTAAAAGGTACCTAGGTACCTAGGAAGAGGTACCAGAGGAAGCCCTGCTCGCTTGGTCTCTTCCTCCTCCTTGGCAACCTTTAGGTGGGTGGGCCAAATTTTAGGGTTCCTTGAAACACAATTTGGGGATCACTAATTCACAGCATCCCTGGGGTGGGGTCTGTGGTAACTGCACGAATGGCTCATTCCATACAGACGTGGATCCCTTTTAGCAGCTCCCTTTGACCTCAAAGGCTAGAAAGGTAAGAACTGTATTTTCGAGATTCTCTTGCAGCTGGTGCCAGATGTGGGTCAGGTTTTGTGAGGCAGATGTTGGTGCAAAATTTGGAAAGTGGATGTGAGCCATATGAGGCAGTTGCATGGGAGGAGACGGGCCCCTCTGGTGAGTGAGAGTGTGCGTGTGTGTGCCACGTGGACGCACACAGGGGAGGGGATTTCTTGGGGACAGCTCTGGCAGAGACTACGGAGTCTAGCTCCTGCATCGTGGATACCGTGTGGTGGAGGACCGCGGCACTGCGCTGGCCTCGTGGCTGGGCTGATGCTCCAGCTGCTGGTGTGTAGCATCCAAAAAAGCTTCACTGGTTTCCCCAAAGAGTCCATAAGCTACTCTCGTAAATCTCTTTCTGCTTAAATGAGCTGGATGATCCTAGCCTCCTGAATCTGAGAATCTTAACCAATACAGCATCTAAAAATAGGCCCCAATTATCTCACCATCTCACATGGGGCGTCTTCAGCAGCACCCCTTGTTTGTATCCCTACTGAACCTAACATTATTTTTATTTTCTAAAAAGATTTATTTATTTGAGAGAGAGAGAGGAAGAGAGAGAGAGAGACCGCGGGCAGGAAGGGCAGAGGGAGAGAGAGAATCTCAAGCAGACTCCCTGCTGAGTGCAGAACCCGACGCAGGGCTCGAGCCCACGACCCTGAGATCATGACCTGAGCTGAAATCAAGAGTCAGATGCTTAACTGACTGAGCCACCCAGGTGTCCCCTAACCTACTTTTATCATGCAGACGCTGAATAAATATTGGTTAAATCACATCTCTATAGCCATAGCATTATGCTGGACTAACTGTAACATCCTTTAGCTCCTTATTAGACAGTAAGGTGAAGTTGAAATAATACATGTAAGAGACACCTCAGTGATCAAGGAGTTGAACCACTGTAATTGTTAACTATGTTCACGTCTCTGGGCAAAGAAAGCAAGGCATTAGAAACAAAGGTCTTGATTTCCTGTCATTTGGATGGGAAGACAGAAACAAGCCAAAAGCTATCTTTTAAGATATAATAGAAAAAACAGGAATATATTATTATGATAATTAACAACGAATCTGAATTTGATCACTAAAGAATGGCATGCTTAAATTTCTATGTCTTATTGAAAAATAAGAAAAAAGGAAAAGAAAAACTGGGCCCTTTATCTTTAAAAAATATGCCGTCAGCATGGTGTCATATATATATATACATATATATATAAATATGCTGTCAGCATGGTGTCATATATATATGTATATACATATATATACATATATACATATATATATAATCTAAGTATTTGATTACTGACAGCACAACTAGTTTCTTCATTGAGAAAAGACTATTTGAAAGGACTTTTCTTTCCCTCGGTTCATACACAACCTTTATTTCATTTTCTATAAGTGGTTAGGCAAAGGTCAAATGATAACTTTAAATATTTAAACTGGTCAATGACAGTCAAGCAGTTGGATATTTCTCTAGTTTATTGTTAAATATGGATTGCCTTAGAGGTAACCTCAGGTACATTGCAAGGCTTCCTAATGAGTTATTAGTTATGAAACAATGAAGTAATTCTGAATTTTAAATAAGATCGAAGAATAGACTGGGGTATAACAAATTAAAGACACCATAATTATGCAATATCATGAGATATATTAGATAGTCACACTATGCATACATCAAAAAATACACTAATAACTGAACATATTAATAAAAAGCTAAGTCTGGCCCTTCAAGACCTCAACACTAATTGGAAAGGATTTTGACAGAACATCTTGAATAACTTTCATTATCAATTTTGGCAAGCTATTTTTCAGCTACCTAAATGATGATTATTTCTACACTCCACAGTGCATCTATTAAAATCTAAGATCTGAAAAATATCATTAGTGAGGATGAGTGAAGTAGCAAATGTTCAAATGCCACAACCTGAATTTGAATTTATTAGTGTGATGTAAATGATACGTTTCATTTCATTTTCCTATATTTTACTTTTATAGTGTCCACTTCAAGTCTATCATACATTTGCAATTATATATTGTACATTAATTACATATTATACACTAGATTGCAAATTTTGGCAATCTTTTTAAGATCATGCATTCTGATCATTTTAAAAACCCTTCCAAAGTGTGATGATTTAATGGATTTAGTTCTTTTTTTAAAAAAGATTTTATTGTTCTATTTATCAGAGAGAGAGAGAGAGAAAAAGAGAGAGTGCATAAGCACGGAGAGTGGCAGGCAGAGGGAGAAGCAGACTCCCCACTGAGCAAGAAGCCCAATGCCGGACTCGATCCCTGGACCCCTGGGATCATGACCTGAGCTGAAGGCAGACCCTTAACTGACTGAGCTACCCAGGCGTCCCTAATGGATTTAATTCTTAAAGAAAACATTTCATAGCAAGGACAGATTAACCTCACAATGAAAACAAGCACATCAGTGCCAGATATTGGTGAAAAAGTTACAAAAGGTAAATTTTACCTACAATAGCTTACTCCTGCAACCAAGACAAATTTATCCCTTTTCTCTTTGTTGTTGGAAACAAAGTTATTGTCCAAAAAAAAGAATATCAGGTCATTATTTAGTTTAAAATGAAAAAGTTCTAGGGGTGCCTGGCTGGCTCAGTCAGTAGAGCATGTGATTCACGATCTTGGGGGTTGTGAGTTCAAGCCCTACATTGGGCATAGAGCTTACTTAAAAAAAATTATAAAAATTAAAAAGGGTCTAGCCAAAAAGGAAGTCCAATTAGTTATACCAGAGTAGAAAGTACCTGTTATAGGAATATGGTTTATTAAGGTTAAAAAGAAAGGCAGCCGTGTGACACATTAATGCCTCTAACTATTCTTGATTTTAATATTAGTTTTGGTTCCACTAAAGATTCCCCCCTTGAGGTGAAATGTCTTCTATGTGTATCTTCTACACAGATGGCCATAGGTACCCTGTTTGTTGAAGGATATTATTTTGTGAATACCTAGGCTTTAACTTCCACTTTTAGTTAAATGGGAGCTTTCCTTGCTCAGTAAATATGGGACTTGCCTCAGCTCATGATGTTAGACATTAGAAAAAGAAGGAAGAGATTGTAGCCTGAGCTGACTCCTGCACTCCACCCCCATCCGCACCCCAATTCCCCTAGACAAGGAGGTCTTCACTTCCTGGTTTTTTTAGTTGGGGTCTTGACTCATGGACTTCTTATGCTCTTTTTTCCTCTTCTCACTGGACTGAAAACACTCACACAGCATATGCATGATCACAATGCAACAGTATAAATTAAGTTTATGAATGATGTCCTTCACTTATTGCCCCTTTCTCTCACACAGTGATATTTGTAACTCACTAGCTATAGGACTTCCAAAGCTGAGTGATTTGTAATGTAATACTTCTTGAACCTCCAGAGTAATTTCAGCATTAGTTACAAATAAAAGTTGGCTCTCTGCATCTCTTAACCTTGGGAACATGAACCTTTAAGACTTGGAGATCAAATACCAACATTCCCCTAGGACTGCCGTGTACATCTGCATTTCTGGACATAGGACTTTTTTTGTTCCCAGTCAAGTATAATCTCACTTCATAACTTCTAACTTTTGGCTCAGTGCTACCAGGATTTCCAGGCAAGCAAAGAAATGAAGCCTGAGTGCTTAGAGGTTTGGAAATCTGGCAAATGCTACATTAAAATGCAAGTATTTCATCTTGAACCTCAACATAGTGAAATGCAGTTAAAATATAAAGAAACCAAAGTGAGGTTTTATATATTCCAAATCTGCACCTGTATTTTGATGTTGCCAGGTATTTGTACTAACAATTCTGTGTTCAGGGCAAAATGGAATGAAGAGTCCCCCAAATTCTCCTCTGGGATCTTCCAGCCATTTGAAGTAATCACTAATTCCTGCTTACATCTTCAAGTCAGGCATCCAAGGGTTGCTATTCCTGGCTGATTTTGTTCTGTGTTTAAATGGTATGATTGTTAGTCTCTGCATCTGGGTCCAAACCAATTTAACATGGAAAGTTAGTTCAAGGATTCCAGTCACCTTTAAGTTATCTTAAAAGCCAGCCATGAAGATAACTTGAGTTATTAATGTACAATAATGAAAAACGCCCTTCCGACTCACCAAACTCAAGGGTTTATATGGTTTCCTTAATACCGACCTTTAGGATCCAGTCAGTGAAGTAGAATTTATTTTCAAATAATTTAATTTAGTATCCATTAGCACTCTTTGGGACCTGAAAGTCACAGAATTTAGTTGATTCTTACATTCAGATATTGTGAGCACAGGTTACATGTAAAAAAATTTCCATGAGAATTTAGCCAGGCAGCACATTTTATAGTCCTGAATGTCATTAAGGTGGTGGTATAGACTAACTGCTCTCAAACAATAGCCATAGCTTTTGTTTCTTGCTATGTTTATCCACTTTATAATGTTAAAAACAACAACAACAACAACAACAAACACCCAAATAATCAGACAGCAGCATAGTCAGGAATGATTAGGGGAGGAATTTACTTCATCCAAAACTGACTTCTACAATAGCTGTTGTTTGTCTATGGACTCATTTATTGTTGTTGGTTGAGAGCCAATATGAGTAATGGTTAAAAGTATGGGTTTTATTTGGAATCAGGCTTGTGTTCAAATTCTAGTTCTGCTACTTATTAGTTCTTTGACTCCAGGTGAGTTAATTATGCTTTTTTAGGCCTCAGTTTCCTCCCCTCTCAAATCAGTTGTAAAGATCAAGAGAGATGATTTATTATAAAGTACACTGTATATGGCTGGCTTACAGTTCTCTCTCAATAAATGGAAGCTATTTTTTATTTGTCAGTATATTTCCTCTTCTGTAAGCTCTTTGATGGGAAGGGCTATTTCTGGTAATTCTTTGTACATCATACAGAACTTAGCCTTGTAACATGGTAGGAAAAACACTGGCTTAGCTGTCAGGAGACCAGCATTCAACATCCAACCTTGCTACTTACTAGCTATGAGATTTCTGGCAGAGTTTGTATGATATATGGGTCTCAGTTTGCCTACCTGTGAAATGGGGAGAATGTTTCACCTCACAGTGTTCTGAGAGGGAGCTAAAAAATATGGCTACAACATATTTTATAAACTGTAGTATGCTGTTTAAATTCAGGTTATTGTCACTGTTTTATTCTACTCGAAGTAAGAGCTACTATTCTTGAGCACTTACTATGTGCTAGACACTGTGTGAGTGATTTATAAGTGCTGTGTCACTTAATCTTTACAACAATTCGGTAAGGTCTGTTCCACTATTATTCCCATTTTACAAATGAGGAAACCTAAGCTTGACTCCAACCTGAGCAGTCTGGCTCTGAAACCTTCACTCTAAACTGCGGTCACAGAGTGAGTCCTAGAACTTTAGGAAAATGAGCTAGCCATTTCTGAATCCACTAATGGCAGGTTTAGGTGGCTGGAGTGCAGAGGAGACAGTCACCTCATCTGAGTTGATAGCAGATACCACAAGGAAAAAGAAGAGAGAGGATCCAAACCATCAGACTCATGGCCAGTGAGTTTTTCCAATTATGTTCACATTTCTGCAACACAGATATCCCATTCTAGTATGTATATTTTCAACTCTACTGAAATTACCAAGTAAGGCTTAAGAGGGGAAAAAAAAATCACCTCAATTCTACATCTGGCCATGAGTACAACTTTGGGGCTTGGGGGTTTGGGAAAATGTAAGCGGACTGGCCAGGGTGGAAACTAATACTTTGTGACGTGATACACTCATTGCTGAAAAGCCACAGCTCAGGCGTACGGTAGACACAAACGGCCATGGAGGTGGCCACCTCCACAAGGATTCTCCTCTCCAGACAGACTGAAGAAACCCCAGAGTAGAGGTCATCTAGCAGCAAGAGCTGGGGCTTTACCAGGTACCAGTCTTTGGCTGGCTACCAACCAATGAACTGCTGGAGAATGAGGCCCAAGACAATACCCTGCCTGTGTTTGACAATGAGAGCACGAAGGGTGTCAAAGCATGTGTTTAAGCATATGAGAACAAAGAACATAAAGATGTGTGAGACGGGTGTTAAAACATCAGTTCAAACATGTGTTTAACCATGTGTGAGCAAAAGGGTGTTAAGCCATGTGGTAAAGCAAGTGTTAGAGCATATTCTATTACAAATGTTTCTCATTTGGAAGCTTAAATTATTTTCTGCCTAATCCAGTGTTGCTAAGCAATAGTTCTGTGTTGTCCTAACTTAACACAATAAGTTATTAAACTGAAAAAAACCCTGAAGTTAGAATTCTTTTTTCCTGTCTTGGTTCCATCATGAGGAATTTACATCTATAGTTTTCAATAAACACGGTGGTGGTGTTCTGTAGTGTAAGCAACAACTGGGGTAATGCTCCATGTGCAGGAAGGCAACAGCCAGAGACTGGGGTAAACTATGGTCCATGTGGTGAGATAAATATACAGTGTTTGGAAGAGAGAATGGTATAGCATTCTAATCTTCAAGTTTGATAAGGTGCATGGTTCACCGACTTGGGGTGACTGTCTCATCTAGGGAAACTTGCCACAGCTAGATTCTGCTTTTGGTTTTCATTTTTGAATACATAAAATGCTGCTCTAGAGGACAGGGATTCTGATGGTTCTTACAGGCAGTAAAACGTGATCGAGACTGACTTCAAGGTTCCTTTGACATTACTTGCTAAATATATTAGTTTATGAATCTACAATGCAACTGGGAGCTTCCATTCCAAAGCAAATGAATCCTCTTATTTTAAAGTATGAGTACAGAATCCTGGATATTACTCTGAAAAGAATGAAAGTAGACGAAAATCAGAATGTGCTATTGATGCCTTTCCATAGGGTAAAGAAAAAGAGCTTAAAACAAATGTACATACACTAACAGAGATAAAAAATTTCCGTTAGCTATCTTGTTTCTTATTATGAAACAAAACTATAAACGAAACAAGCCAGTAAACCTATTTAAGCCCACTCATTTCTCTGTTGGGAGTGGATATAATAATCAAATATTCTTTTTAAACATACCCCAAACAGAAGAAAAGCAAAAGATCTGCAAGTTTGTGCTTAAACCCCATTTCCTAGGCAGTAAATTAATATGGCTCTTTCTGCTTCACTAGAACGATCTGTGTATAAATGCTATTTGATTATACCTAGGAAAATACTTTTGATCATTCTGAATAAAGAAAAATCGATATAACCATTAAAATCAAAATATTGCCTTCCCAATCACCTTTTGCCTCGAGATCGTGGAATGTTTCGTTGAAACAGAAATTGGCAAGAGAGAAACAAACAATTAAAGCTAGTGTCTTCTGTCAGCCACCCTGGCAGCAAAGGTCAGAGGATTTTTGAATACTTCTCTCTGCCTGTTCACTTGTGTCACTTAATGATTTGTTCATGCAGTTCGGTCCATCCTTGAGAAAATACAATTCCTCAGCAGGAAAAAACATAGTCTCTGGGTGTTGTGACCTGACTCTTTGCTTCAACGAGTTCCGGAGTGTAAACTGACAAAGCAGTGATTATTATTTTTTCTTCTTGGAGACACAGCTGATTGAAAAAGGCAATGATCACATTATCTATCCTCTCAGCTTCCCAGAGGAAGTACAAAAAGTGAATTCCCAGGCCCATGGTTACTCTTTCCTGAGGGCCACCCCTGGAGACATAGGAGGTACTCTGGCCTGCGGGCGTGGGGTTTCCCACCAAGGAAACACTAGAGGAAGGCTGTGCAGAGGCCTTCTTAATTTACGTTCAGTCATTTTATGGTTGACCAAAACAAATGCACTGATTGGCAAATTCATTTTAGCGCCCCCACGTTTCTTCATTAGTAAGGCATTTCACTTTTAATAGTGCAAAACGAATACAGAATGCAGACCATGTATTTTCCATCAATACTAAACCCACCCTGAAAACAGAAGCTATTTCACTGAGGTTAGTTCCAAATGCACCTAAGTCAGGCTCACGGGTAATGTCTGTGTTGCAAACATGATAAAACACCTGTAAATTTCGTGAGCTGAAGGGAAGAACTATAAATGGGTACACTTTGGGGGTACTCAGAACCAGCTGGAATTGTGAGTCAGGTACAGTTAATTGAAGGCTCCCTGTGTGTAGTCAAACAAGCATGCGAACACACCCCACTTTGTAGAAAACAGAACAAGACGAACGGCCCGGATGGAGATAGAGCCTTGAGATACTACTTCTGAATTTCTCTCGAGGTGCCCATTTGAACAGATATAATCATTTTCCTTAATTACATTTTTCTCTAGATATGGGCTACTCCATAAACAAAACACAGTGGGGGCAAGTAGGGGCAAGAGGCTCTTTCCGTAAAAACTCTTCCCCGGAGAACTCCGTTACAACGTTAGGTAGACAAATGTGGTACAGAAGGAGTCTTGTGGAACAATTTGTCCTTTCAATCAAACTTTTCAGAAGGCAGCAAAAATGATTAGAAAAGTAATTTTAGCCTCTTCTGCTTTCTATTTGAAGTGACCATCATTAACCTCAGTGGACGGGTCACGTGTGGAGGGAAAGGGCTCTTGAAGGAGTAAGTTTGCAACCATGGTCGTTTTGCTCTCGGGCTGTTGGGTGAAGGAAAGTGCCAGCCCAAGGCATCCTCAGGGTCCTTTCCCCCTGCCTCAAGCTCTGTGCCTTTCCTGGAATAAGCCTGTCAGGGTTTCTAAACAGTGTAGGGAGGAACTCTCTATCATAAACTGGAACCTTATTTGTAAGTGTGTGTTTAAAGTAAGGTAGAGAACTTCCAGAATGTCCCAAATCAAGACTGGGCAATTGCTTCTTGAGGTTGGCACCACTTCCCTTTTTATGAACAAAACAACCTCAGCACTTATGGAAAAAAAAGCAAAACCAATGCAAATAAACCAACAAGTCCATTTATCTTTTTCACCTTAAACATTACAAAGTATAGTTTTTTTTAAAGGCTTAAGAAAATTAGAGGCCTTTTAATGGTCTCAGTACTTACGCCCCTTTCTTCTACTTAATCTGTTTCTTACTAACGCTTGTAGAATCAACCCCAAATTAGAAATCTTGAACTTTTAAAATACTTTATGTAATTTAATGCAAATGCTTCAATCTGAAATGACAGCAGTAAATACCATGCAGAAAAGTTCAAGGTAGGTACCATTTAAGATAAGTATTTCTCTATATTCCGAGTTTTCATTTTTGGAAACTAATAGACAGAGCTCAAAGAAATTTCATGTATTACATTTCCTATGTAATTTAAAGATAATTCAATGAGTGGAAGATGAATTTAGAACTTTTAGTCAACTGATTTACTTTGTAACATTTGCTTTCGGAGACCAACTCAGATTGAATAAGATTATTTTTCAAAAAATTCAATCATCAAACTTTCTTTAAAGGAGGTTAGAAGTAAAAATTTACCCCCCAAAATGAGACTAACTCTGCCACCCACAGGTATGCTTTCAGACAAGTTTAGAGAGTTTTCTCCTAAATGTGTTTTCTTCCAGATCTTTATTAAAATGCAGGGAGTTAAAAGTTGGCAAGGTTTATATAAACCAAAATCATATAACTCACTTGGTTCTTTTTTTTTTTTGAGAGTTCCTTTGTTCATTCATTCATTCACCCATCCTTTCATTCATTCAAGCATTTCCTGGGTGTCCATTCTGTCCCAGGAGCTAGCAAGGCACAGGGGAGGTAAAGTAAAATAGGTTTCAGTCCCTGCCCTTGAGCAGCAAAAGGGCTGTGGGTGCCATAGAATAAAGCAGGCAAGTATGACACTGAGCTATGGGGTGGGGATGGGAGTGGGACAGGAGAGTTGACATTAAAATAGATAAGCTCTTTCCAGTTTGTGATCAGGAATGCCTAGTCGCTCAGCAGGGCAGAGACCGAAGAGCACAGGTGGTCCCAGAGAGACTGCAGGTAGCCCACGCCCGCAGGCCAGAGTACCTCCTATGTCTCCAGGGGTGGCCCTCGGGAAAGAGTAACCATGGGCCTGGGAATTCACTTTTTGTACTTCCTCTGGGAAGCTGAGAGGATAGATAATGTGATCATTGCTTTTTTCAATCAGCATTTGCTACTGGGAAACTCCCTCTTAACTTTCTTTACATTTTCCAGAGTAGAGGCGCCTTGAGCCTTGCGTCAGGTAAGTTGTTATTTTAAAAAAATCCGCCTCTAATTTTAAATGACTTGACATTAAAACTGCCCACAGTTTTTTTTTTTTTTTTTAAGATTTTATTTATTTGTTAGAGAGAGAGAGATAGCGAGAGCAGAAACACAAGCAGGGTGAGTGGGAGAGGGAGAAGCAGGCTTCCCGCCAAGCAGGGAGCCGGATGCGGGGCTCGATCCCAGAACCCTGGGATCATGACCTGAGCCGAAGGCAGACGCTTAACGACTGAGCCACCCAGGCGCCCCAAAACTGCCCACCGTTTTAAATTCTCCTTAACTTTAGAGGAATTAAGTGAATGACACTTCTGTTTAGGAGATAGGAAGACATGCATCCCTTCACTTATATATGTTTTGCTACTTCCTTCTGTTTCGAGTCCATGTTTGAGTGCTTAAGTTACCAGAGGCTGGGAATCAAAGTGAGAGAAAATAGAAAATATTTCTAGTTGCTAATGGTATTTTGCTTGTGCTAGTGAGAGAAACATTTATTCATCAAACATTTATTGGGCACCTATTATGCACCAGGCACCAGGCTTACTGACATGGTGATAGAGAGATGAAAGCCAGTCCTCTCTCCGGGGACTCGCGGTCTAGTGGAGGAGATGGGCAGGGACCCCACGAGGCCAGCACAGCAAGGGTTCCCGCAGTGCTATGTGCAGCCCGCTGGAGACTTGAGAGCTCATTTTAGGCAGGACACAGATGATTATTTTTTATTTTAAATATTCATAACCACTCAATATTTTATTTAGGATATTAAGTTCTGCACTTAATATGTAAAAAAAAATACATAACTAGCACATTCGAACCATGATTACATGGGTAATTCTCTGTGCAATAAAGCTTAAGAAGGTATTTCAGATTAAGCAAGAGTGTGCCAACTTAAAGAAAAATAGCAGTCGAGGTGTTAGGCAGGTAGGGCCAAGGCTAAAACTATGATGGTATGACTCAAATCACTGAAGTTTGGGAAATAATGCAGATCGATGTGGGTAAATCAAAAAGGATGCCATTTTATAAGGGTTGGAATCCTCATTGTATGTTCCCTGGCCTGAAATAAGATGCCATGACAGAGGCATATACTTCTAGGAGAACATAGGGAAGGGAAGAGCACTAATATGACCTGGGGGATGCAGGGGGGTTTCTAGAAAGAGGAGACTCAGGATGAGAAGAGGTTATGTTGAAAACAGTATTAGGGCCCTTCGTACGTAGAATGCTTGAATCTTAGGTTTGGATGGAACCTGAGGGATCATCTGTTATACTGTCTGTAATTAACTATTAAATACTTCTGTGTAGGTAGTGTGACAGAAATGTGTGTGTTAGTTGGTTTTAATCCATACCCTCGGGTAGTCAGTTTATAACTGAAGTGGCCTAAGGGGAATACACAGTTCAGGGGTGTTTAGTTCACATTTAAAAGACTAATGAAAAGCGATATTCCACAGGCAGCTACAAGTGTGGCAGCTATCTTTATCTTATTAGTTACTCTTAATTAGCATAACTAATAATTATTAATGAGGGCATTAGAAATGGCATTGAAGCTATGTGGACTGGCTAGAAGTATTGTCCTTGGCACTCCCACAGCCTGCATGGGAAGGCCATCAGAATCTAGTGACCCTGGAATGGTGTGTCTGACTCAGGATTCTGAGTCACTGAGAGGAGTTTCTCACCCGACTCTGACTAGAAGGTTAGCCGAAGTCTTACAGCTGGAATATTCTCCTATCAGCCTCTAGTGATCCTTTCAGGCAAGTTGCTGTCAATGCAGTCTCCCATCAGGACAGAGGACAGGGACTTCACTGGGCCCACAGAACGAGATGGATGGCTGTTTTTGTGCCTGCTTGCGGACATGCTTCTAGGTGTGGCAGAATTCAGTCTGAAATTTGCCTTCATTTTGACATATGACTTGGGAAACAGGCATAGCCCTCAACCACCTCCAACTCATTTGTCTCCAACTGTCTACCACTGTCTACATGAAAAACCCAGTGATCATGAAAGACCAAATTTGCTAGAGTCAGATCTAAGGTGAACTTGCTCTCTCAGAGAGGTAAAGGGATTTGCCAAAGGTCACACATCTAGTTAATGATAGAGCTAAGTTTAGAATGTAGGACTTCTTGTTACCATCTTCCTGGTCAACTAATGGTTGTTGACCAGGGATGCTCATCCCAATCATCTGCAGAACTTTTAAACCATGCACATACTCATGTCCAGCCCAAGAGAATGTAATTCCGTAGAAGATCTGGCAGTAGGGGCACAAGTATCTATGTTTTCTAAAAATCTGTGCAAGTTACTCTCTGATGTACACACACAAACACATACATACAAGTGAGACTACAAGTGACAACTGGACTATCCCATCATACTAATAAGTACCAACTGTGCAATAGCTCTTGCATAATTTCTATGGACCTGGCCCTGTGCCAGGTGCTTGGCATGTTCTATATTATCTTATTTATTTGTTCGTTTGTTTGTTTATTATTTTTGAGTAATTTCTATACCCAACGTAGGGCTCGAACTCACAACCCTGAGATCAAGAGTCAGATGCTCTACCAACTGAGCCAGCCAGGGCCCCTATATTATTTTATTTTTATAACAAATCACTGAGTAAGATATCCTTAGTATTTTACAGAGGCAGAAATTCATGCTGAGAGAAGTTAAGTAAATTGTTCAAAGTGACAGCTTATAAGTGGCAAGACTGAGATTCCGACTCAGATTTGTCTTTCTCCGCCAATCTGCTCTTAACCACGATGCCCTGCCACACATCATGGGACATAATATTGCTGGGAAGAATTTCTAAGGCAGGGGTCACAGACTCATAGGTGAGAGGAGGATGACATAAATGAGCAAAATGGGCCATACAGGAACTGTGGTGAACTGGAGACCATGTGCCCATCTAAAGGACTCTGAGTTTTAATTGTTGACGGCTATTTTGAATGTTTTAAGAGTTACTATGCAGAGCAACTGGAACTCTCATACATTGTTATGGGAATACAAAATGGGCCAGCCACTTTGGAAAGGTTCTTATAAAATTAAACATATACTTACCATATGACCCAGAAATCCTACCCGTAGATATTTACCCAAGAGAAAAAAAAGCCTACGTCCACAGAAAGATGTGTACGCAAATGTTCAGATACCATTATTTATATTAGATCCAAACTGGAAGCAACCTGCACCTTCATAAACTGGTGGATGTAAATAAATTGCATTAAATCTCTACTATGGCGTATTCCTCAGCAACTAAGAGGAATGAAATAGCAATCCACACAATGACACAGATGAATTTCAAAAGCTCCATGCTGGTGGAAGAAGGTATATGCAAAAGACAAAATACTGTATAATTCCATTTGCGTGAAATTCTAGAGTAGGCAAAACTCTACTGTGAGAAAGCAGATCAGTGGCTGCCTGTGACAGGTAGGAGGGAAGGGAGCTGAGTGCAAAGGGCCCGGAGGGAACTTTCTGGAGCAAGAGCACTGTTCTGTCCTGATGTGTTGTACAGGTTACACAAGTGCACCCAAACTCATCGGACTCTAAATGTGTGAGTCCTACTATCTGTAAGTGATATCTAATAACTCAATTAAAAAAAAAAACCCAAAACTGCAGACAAAAACAAAACAAAACAGAAAACAACAACAACAACAAAAACCACCCAAAAAATCCAGAAAAGGAAAAAAAGTTCTGCAGGCCACTTATGGCCCACAGCTTGCAGTTTTCAACCTCTGGTCTCCTAGAGAGATTCCGTTTCAGCTGCCCCCCGAGGAAATACAAAAGATGACAAGAAGTCATCCATCATCCTCCCCAAGGCTGGGCTCAGGAAAAATGGTGAAGTTCTGTGTTCATCCCCTTCCTCCATTTCTCCTCCTTCAGCAGGTGCAAAATGCTTCCATGCTGCCCCCTGGCTGTCTGGCACCTCCTACCACGGCGCCCCACTCAGTCTCCTTCTGACGCAGCTCCAGAACCACCCTTCCCTGCAGCCCTCCTCCCTACCTCCTTTCCTCAGAGCTGCTCCTCAATGCTCCGTGTGAGACGGACGCAAACTTCACCTGCTTAACACACCACCAGGGATGTGCCATGGGCGACACTGACTGAGTCACCACGAAGGTACTGGCACTTGACAAAGACGATGTGTGAAACCCGAAGATGAGGGCACTTATTTCCTCTCAGTCAGTTAGGGAATGCTTTGGGAAAAGGGGGCTATTTCTGGAATGCTCCACATTTATCTCCGCCACAGAGTGGCCCGCCTGCTTTGTTTATACTTACGCTCTGTCACCAACATTATCACGAACCACCTTTAAATGAATCTATGCAAGCCGCCTTGTGTGGAGAGTATAGGAGGTCTGAGGACACCTCAGTATGCATTTGTCAAAACTCCCGGTGCTATTAAATATCAGGCTGGGCAACTCCAAGACAGAGTGGAGGGCGCCCTTCCATTTCCTCAAAAACCGATGAACGCCAGCTCTATGCTTTCCCGAACCTCTACCAATGTCCTAGTAATTGGATTAAAAAAGACAAGATGGCAATAGTATAAAAATGACTACAGTAGCACAAGCTATCATGTGAAGTTAAAAAGAAAAGGGCAGAACTTAAAATCTGTATCAATGCCACATAAAGAAAAATGTTAACATATGAATAAAGACTAAAAAAAAAAAAGAAAAGATAATTGTAGGTGTCTTGGGTTATGGGTGATTTTATTTTCCTCTTCTTTTTAAAAATGTTGTTTCTCTCTTGCTTCGATAATACTGTCTGTGGAATAAATACAAACCAGAAGAAGACAAAGAAATCGCCCAGACTGGATCACAGCCAGCACACTGTGCTAACCTGTCACCCATCAGTTAATGTCTGTTGACTGTTCATACTTCCTTCTCCTGATAGATTTGAAGGCCTGATAGATTTGAAATCCTGATAGATTTGAAGGCCAAGGGATTTTGTAGTAGAACCATACCAGTTACATACAAGAATTTCATCAACCCTTTAGTCATGCTGATGAGGACAACAGCTTCTTTTCAGGCCGACTGCTAAGCATCCCGTTTGCAAGTGGAAATAATAAAATCCAGAGAACTTGATTAACAAGGCAGGTGTGTACCTAGAAAGAACCCCGGTGCCAGAGATGACTTTTACTTGGAAAAAAAATGTCTTAAAGATTTTTATTTATTTATTTATTTGAGAGAGAGAGAGAGAGAAAAAGAGAGAGAGAGGGAGAGCACGAGAGTGGGGGACAGTCAGAGGGAGAAGCAGACTCCCCACTGAGCAGGGAGCCCGATGTGGGGCTCGATCCCAGGACTGGGACTCTGGGATCATGACCTGAGCCGAAGGCAGATGCTTAACTGACCGAGCCACCCAGACAGAAAATTTTTTAAAAATGATATCCTGGCAAGACATGTGGTTAATACTTTTTTTCCCAAAGCAAAACTGGATTAAAAAACATCAAGTCCTATTAAAGCAAAACTGTTGCTTTAAAAACAAACAAGCAAACAAACAACAAAAGGTAGCACAACACCAGACCCAGGCCAGTTTCAGTCAATGTTGTGAAGACTGATTTCAGTCCATCCAGACTCTGATATGTGACCTCCTAAAACCCTCCAGGACCTAGCTCCGCTTTACCTCCATATCGACCTATCTCAGAGAAGAATCTGATCATGTCGCACCAGTGCCCACACAGCAGCTGAAGACACAGCCAAGCCTAATGATCAAGAGAACAAGCTCTATAGGGAGGATTCTTGGGCATTGGCTCAGAATGGTATTTTTGATGGCAAAGGGCTCCTAAAGAAACACCCCCCCCCTTTGTTGGAGTAGGTCTATTCTGCCTACACACACCTGTACTTGCAATATCTTTCAGAATCCTTAGGAAAACAACGAAAGTAGGGATGTTTAAGAGGAAATAAGACCTTGTGAGACAACGCTCATCAATGGGTTACATGAAAGGTATGAAAGAACGTGGCCTTTTAATAAGGTTTGTTCTGCCTAGAGCCGGTAGTAGGTGTTCAGTAAGGAATAATGATGATGGGAAAAGGTGGGCCACAGGCTTTCAGGCCATTATGACGTTGCCAAGCTTTTATCTCCCCAGTGGAGGGTAAAGATGGGAAGCAGATGACTGGGCACGAGTGCAAACATGTTGTGAGGTGACCCACATTCTACTGTTGAAAGGGGAACATCAGAAAACAAAAGGCAAAACTCTTAAAGTTGACAATAAAGAGCTGATTTGAATGATCTGCCATGCCTGCCTTACAAGATGCCCCCTCCCTGTTCATGCTGTTTCCTTAGCCTGGAATCCCTTTTAACTTTGCCTGGGCAAATGTTACCCCTCCTTCAAGGGCCATTACAAATGCCATGTCATCTATGAAACTCATCCTGATTACTCCAAGCTGCCAATAATCTCCAGACTCTGGGAACTGTGCACTGAGGTTTCTGATTACCAAACATCTTGAGTTAGTACTTCTGCACTCCTTATCTCTTTCTGATTAGGGCATGAGTTTTCTGAAGGCAAGAGTCATCCTCCATCCCTATAAACCCAGGAAAAGTTCCTTTCACATATTCGTGGAGTGAATTACCACTTTCCTAATAAATGGTTCCCAGGGTAGGAGCATTAAGATGGGAAATCATTTCCTGTAGGTAAGTGACAGTTATTGTTGGAGATTAGACTTTTCCCCAGGAGGAACAGAGAAGGGAAATGAGGGGTAGGGAAATGTGGGAGGATGCCTGGCCTACAGTAGATGGGTCTGTATAAGGCTGTCATGATGTCAAGCACAGGCAGTCATGCCTTGTCTACAAGATGCATCAGTAGTCTCCATCAGTGAATCGAGATGCCACAGTGGACCTTGCCAGGCAGCATTTGGAATGACCCCTAAATCTTGCCTCACTATATTACCAAGCGGGACACTTAAACCTCAAAGAAGATTCATCTAAAGAAACTGGCACATGGGATTTCATTTTCCCTAAGGCTTCCATGCCTTGTGTCAGTAAATCATCAATAATTAAACAGCAACAGTTAAAACAAGACCACCCAGGCATACAGGCCCAAGGGTTGAGCTATAGAAATGGTTTGTTTGGTCCCCTTATCTAGGGCAATTTTAAAGATCACTCACAGTCTCCAGTTTAAAATGGTGCCTGGATGATGGCTCCTGATGTTGCATCTATCAAAGTACCCATTAAACTGAATGAAAAAATACAAGGTGATGATAATTTACAACACCAAAACGGACATCATAAATCGCCAGAGCCTGGAAGGATTTTCTACCACTACAAAATATGAATGGGGCTAAAAAATGTAAGCAGTAGTTCACCCTCCACAAAGTCTGCTACTAGATAAAAAAAACTGCAAAGCCCATAAAAAGCAGAAACTGAGCAGCTGTCTCTCTTATGAGTGGATGTTGCAGCTTACGAGGTATTTAGACTGCTGTATTCATTCCTCTTTCTCCATGCTCCACATCTCATTTCTTTTCTACAGCCAGCAAGAAACTTGAGTTCCCGGGAAAACAATAAATCAACATTGAAGAGCAACAGGAAGGGTGTGGT
Source organism: Mirounga angustirostris (assembly GCF_029215605.1). Lineage (NCBI taxonomy): Eukaryota > Metazoa > Chordata > Mammalia > Carnivora > Phocidae > Mirounga > Mirounga angustirostris. Next base: position 137,376,746 of record NW_026991714.1, on the reverse strand, counting down.
GTAAGGTACTGAATGCTGGGAAGTGTAGTCTTCCTAAGTAAAGTGTGCCTGTGTGGGGTGGTGGAGGACAGGACAGTTGAGGATCCAAGGGCTGGACATTTCTCATGTCAAAGTCATGGAGTGGTGGGAAAGAAGCATTTCCATTTCATTCCCATAAAGACAGTTTGGAAGACAAAGGACAATCACTAGACAGGGCTAAGCATAGAAAGCTGCCATCCATTTGCAGATCTAAGAAGAGGTTTTCAAGAGTAATCAAACCAAATAAAAACTCAAAACAACATGAGGACGATGGAAAACAGATCCTACAGAACAAGGGAAAGGAAATGGCATCTTAAGAGTCAGAGGAAGAACGTGATTCTTTATAGATTTCCACATCATATACTTATCCTGAAAAAGTTCCTTGAAGATATGTCCCAGCTGACCACAAAATTAGATTAAGATGAGTGGCAAAGTGGCAAAGAATGGCAAAGTCACAAATGAGAGAAACATTTATTCTCTTCAAGGATACCACCTTGAGAGATTAATCTATGAATGCAGACACATAGCATCAGGGTATAGCAAGAGCTAGACAAGTCCTACATGTTTAACACAAAGGAAATAATCCTCTGAGAGAATTATTATGTAACCATTATAAGTAAGAATTACAAAGAGTTTTTCATGGCATGGGAAAATGCTTTCAATATAATCTTAATGTAAAGAGCAGGATATAAAATTGGGTATGTTGTATGGTCTCAATTATATAAATAAAATACACAGGAAAATACATAGAAAAACCTTGGAATGAAATATGCCAAAACTTTACAGTTGCTACATTTCACCACTGTGATTATGGATGGCTTTCTCCCTGTTTCTTTCTTTTTTTTTTTTTTTTTTTAAGATTTTATTTATTTTTTTGACAGAGAGAGACATAGCGAGAGCAGGAACACAAGCAGGGGGAGTGGGAGAGGGAGAAGCAGGCTTCCCGCAGAGCAGGGAGCCCGATGTGGGACTCGATCCCAGGACCCCGGGATCATGACCTGAGCCGAAGGCAGATGCTTAACGACTGAGCCACCCAGGCGCCCATTTCTCCCTGTTTCTTGATAAATTCCTTTTTCTACAAAATAAGAGGTTTTAAGAAACTTTTATTATTAGAAAAGACTTTTAAATTAGGAAAAAATATAATTATGAAGACAACGTGGAAACAGAAATATGTGTAAGATATAATATTAAGTGAGAAAAGCAACATAATAATCTACATGGATCATGACTGAAAGAAGGGAACATTTGTATCAAAAAGGGTAGTTTGTTTCACAGTGGAGGGATTAAATATGGTTTTTTCCTTTAAAAATTACCTATATTATAGCTATTTTGTGTTTTATAGCAAAGATGTGATTTAAAAAGAGTGCCCCCGAATAAAATATGTTAGTCACATCCTCAGAGTGGTGGCATTACAGAAAAGAAACCTTTCTGAGGCCGGCAACTACTTTAGATCTAGCCACAGTTTCCCAAAGACTACTCAGGTTCACTTTCACGTTCCAAACAATTACTGTTACCACAACTTAGGCTAAGCCCTTGGGGGCAGGGCCTTTTTCTGGCTTACACTCCATCTCCAGACTCCATCTCCAGTGCTCACAAAATATTTGGTGATGAACAAATGAATGAAAGAAGGAAAGAAAGGCTACGCCACTTCACAGGTACAGCCTTTGGTAAAAAGATTCTTTGCAATTCATTCAGTTTTTATGCTATCTCCAATGTTGAAAATTACAAGGATACTTTGCTTCAAGAATACTCATCATTCATCATAGATTACATGCTCCGTGGAAATCCAGTTGGAGCCAAAACCTGGTGCCATATTTTTATTTCTCTTTTTCCATTTCAAAAGAAAAAGCTGTGGTTAATTCTAATTTTCCTGCAGGCAGAAGGAAGAGGAACTTTTTATGTATATGAAAGAATGGCACCCCCCCAGCCACTTGAGGACAGTTCCTCCCAGGAACACCTGTTTGCTCCAATTGAAGCCTGTCCAAATTGAGTCCTGGGGATCGGGAGCTTGCTCTTCAAATGTCCCACCATTCTACAATATTTATTCCCCACCTGTCTGATGGCCGTGATAGCTTGGGAATGCTCCAGCCAGGGAAAGCTGTTTCTTGGCCCTGACATGGCAGAGCTAACAGCAGCTAATGTTCACCCAGAATCTGGTCCGAATCCAGTTGCCCCAGAGTTTTAAAATGCCTCTTTTTTTTTTACCCCCTCCTCCTTTTCACAGTCTACCAGGCTTAGCAAAAGTTCTTAAGGAGGAGGAGGTAAATAATTTTTCATCTTCATACCAACATGTTGCAAAACCAAGTTATACCTTTCACTTTTTATCTCTTAAATCTGATTTTTGGGTTTTCCACTTCCAAATAGGTGCCCAAAACTACAAATGAAGATTAGTAAGTTATTTTCTCCAGTAAGAGAACTATTAAAATCCAAAAGGTAAAATGTAATAAAGACGATCTTAAGCACAGAATTTAACATGTAATTCAGGGAAAGAAAAAGATGCCCACATCATACTCCAATTATAATAGTGAAATAATGTTTTATTTAAAAAATTCTAGCCATGAGAAATCTGTACATTTGCAAAGCTTACATAAAGCCTTATAAAATAAGAGACCTTTTATCTTCTCCACATCCATGAGCTTGAAAATACTTTATCTACGCAATTGCAAGGCACATAAAAACCTCAGTGAATAAATAAAATGTTCTTTTTTTCTTTATGCAGAAGCTTTAAAAATTATCCATATAAATAGCTTGGCCTTGAACAAACAGATTAAAAGACCTAACAGGCTATGGTTTCAGATCACGTATACAGAATAGAAAATGAAAGCTTTTCTTTATTGGCTGGGCAAGTTTTCTACTAACTAAATTTCTATAAGCCCATTTGATGAGAAAAGTTTAACTGAAATATATGAAAAAATTCAGTGTTTTAAAGTGATACACTTTATTTTTTTTATCAAATAATATGCCACAACAATATAGCCACTGTACTCTGCCAATCTTCTTTGCATCTATTCGTGAAATAGTCAAACATGCAGTATATTTTCAAAGGTCATAAAATTTTACAAATATGTGATTTTAGTCAAATGCATGAAAATTCTCAATATGTTTCTAAAACTGGGGTACAAAATGTGAAGAGGTATTTCGTGATTGTTTAGAAATCAGATTATTTAGGTGATTTCAAGCTTGTCTTATTTGCTCGAAGAAAATCTTAAGCTCCATTACAATTAAAAAAAATGCTCAACAAGTCTTTGGATCATACTTATTTTATGAGCAGGTGCAGTTACACATTTGTTAACTTCCTATGTGCCTTCAACATGGCGGTGGCCAAACAGATCTTTCTAACACCAACCCCCAACATTCTAATTCCGTTGCTGGGAGTTACCACCTTGATGCTGCCATAGAAAGGGAAACAGCAAACCCCACACGTGGATTGAGAATTGGGCAGTAACTTTCAGGCCCGGACACCTGCCCCCTCCTCTATAAAGTCTCCCTAACCACAGGCCCCAGGGATTTCTCCTTCCTGTCCTCGTGCCTGGCACTTATCTCTTATTTATGGACAGCACAAGTTACTACGTATTGTTGGTTCTTAAAGATATCAAACTACCTGGCAGTGGAGTTCTGAGTTTGTTGAGTCTCCTATACTAACATATTCCCTTTACACAGTAAACATTAAATATCTGCTTTCAGGGCACCTGGGTGGCTCAGTCGGTTAGGCGTCTGACTTCAGCTCAGGTCGTGGTCTTGGGGTCCTAGGATTGAGCCCCGCACTGGGCTCCCTGCTCGGCGGGGAGTCTGCTTCTTCCTCTCCCTCTGCCCCTTCCCCCAGGGCTCGTGCTCACTCTCTCTCTCAAATAAATAAAATTAATTAAAAAAAAATATGTCTGCTTTTGAAGATGTTGCGTTACTGCTACAATGTCGCTAAGAACATGGCTTCTGTGGCTAAAACCAGGACACTGGGCCAAGGTCTGGGTGGAATGACCTTGGGCAAGACTCAACAATGGCAGGTCTCGATGATCTATAATATAAGGATAATAGTGGCAACACCAATCCACAGAGTTCTTTTCAAGATTACATTACGTGAAATAATGTATGGGAATGGGCCTTACAAATCCTAAGGCCCTATATAAATTTTAATTTGCTTTTGTCTTTCAGGACATATTTTTTGATACATGATCTGATTTCCCGGGGAAGATATCCCACAAAATTTCTTGTTAAATTTTGTGGAAACTTCAAAATAAGTGTTTCTTGTAGGTCAACACATTTCAAATACGTGAGAATAGCAAAGTGATTAAGTGGTGTTTAATGAGGGAACTGTGCGCAGTTCTATAACCATGTCCCATTTCTCAATTCTTCGGAGTTGGTTGTGGATTCTTGAAAACTTTGTGGAAAATCTCCAGAAAGATACATATGCACACATATGCGAACATTTTCAGAAAATCCTGGTGGTTGAGAGACTCTGGGAAGCCCTCTTCAGAATAGGGGCCACTGCCCTGTGGCTTAAGACAGAGAGTGTGGTTTCATGAAAATACCTGTGGACCTGATTCAGACACCTTTAACTGACTGGGTAATTAAAAAGCTGATAGTTTTTTCTTCTTCATCATAAAATCAGTAAGGTATCAGAAGTGGAAAGCAGAGTCTCTTTTTTCCTAGGTAAACTGTAATTTTACAGGAGACTAGAGTGCTGTTCTTTCATAAGTTCCAAGCCTCTTCAACACTCATTTTTTTTTTTAAAGATTCTATTTATTTGACAGAGAGATAGAGAGAGCACAAGTAGGCAGAGTGGCAGGCAGAGGGAGAGGGAGAAGAGGGCTCTCCACTGAGCAGGGAGCCTGATGTGGGACTCGATTCCAGGACCCTGGGATCATGACCTGAGCCGAAGGCAGACGCTTAACCAACTGAGCCACGCAGGCGCCCTTCTTCAACACTCTTTGTAAATTTTTGGTAAAATTAATCATTCTCTCATTTTCTTCATTGATATTCATACTTAAATTCCAAGGTTCTTCACATAACTTTGCAAAGAAGTCGTTAGCTTTTTAAATAGAGCATTGAGGTTAAAAAAAATGATGCTGTCTCCTCTCGTTTCAGTTCTATCTTGTCCAAAAATGTTAGAGACAATTTAAAATAAAAAATAAAAACAACCTCAATTGATACCAGCAAGGTGTGGCCAACTTCAGCAGTTTAAGAAATATTTTAATTATACTTTTGGATATTGAATATATTTCTTCACAGTGTTTTTCTGTTTTGTTTTTTCCCCTTGAAAGCAAAGAATTCTTTCTTAATACCTAGATGACAAACTCTCAAGATGTACACAGTTGTTTCTTATTATGGCTTCCCTGGAAAACATTTCTGGGAAAGCACAATTCCCAGCCACTTACTTTGTTTACAACAGACAAAACTGCTTGTGTGGTATAAATAGGAGTCTGTCCTTAAATGCTGCTGAAAAATAAAATGCAACCATGAAAAGGAGCCATTTCCTGCCTCAAAGGTGGCTTAAAAAATATTCTTAGCTACTTTAGGAACAGCACCAAAGCATAAATAATAATTATCAATCACCACACAATAAAAGACTAATTTTACCAAAAAAAAAAAAAAAAAAAGAGAGAGAGAGTGAGGGGGGGGGAGAGAGAGAGAGAGAGAGAACAACAACAAGCTACATATTCCAGAGACACCCTCAGAATTGTCAGCACTGGAAGGTTTTCTTATCCCGCAAGATTATGAAACCCCTTTTTGTCCTCCTGCATTCGTGATGTATATCTATAACTCGTTCTTGTTTGTGCAGATAAGCCTTGCCTTGTCTCCCTAACTGCACTTTCAAAAGAAGATTCACAGTTGTTTGACTTTTGATCTGGGTAGCAGTTAGCTCGACCACCTGCACTTGTGCATGAGCTGTTACTGAGCTTGCTTTGTCCCATCTTACAACACAGCGAGCCTTTTAAAATTGATGTGTGAATACGCTAATTTACAATGTGAGCGTTCAAACAAAAAAATATGGTGGTGGTGGTGGTGGTGGTGGTGGCCGCAGCAAAAGGGGGAGATTTGTGAAGAGAGAAGCCCTGACGCTCGCTTTATAAAGTTCAGATATTGTTCACTGCCTCTGGCATTTAATGAAACAGATGGCCAAAGGCCTCCCTCAGCTCACAATGGAGCAGACAGTGGTGTGATGGTGTGGGGGCCTGGAATTGTAAAATGTTGTTTGGTGATGGTATATGTTAATAAATAGCCATTTACAAGGGGGGCCGAGGGCTCCATTACTTGTTTATAAGGAAGGCCTAGGGCTCCTTGCTTCGAGTTAACAGCTCAAGGCTGCATTCAAAGAAGGCATTGATGGTGAAGGTGAAGTGCAGCCTTCATATTCCACATCGTGCTAAAGAATGGCACATATCCTGGGGAAGAAAGGAAAAATCATAAAAGAAAAGTAATTCAAGAATTAGGTCAAATTGTGGCTCACAACCAAGGAAAATATAAGATGCTTTTCTATTGTGATTAAATAATTGACAGAAATATTCTGTTATTGTGACATTCCTTATTTTCTCTTTCAATGAGCATGTTTATATTGTCGCCAAAGTGCAACAGATAAAAACCTGCAGGGTTTCAACTAAATTATACCCATGTGAACCTACACAGCAACTGTGAAACTATTCTTAGCCATTCTCCCAAGGATTATTCACTGATCAGGACTATGCCAGGGTAACCTGACCCTGGGCTGAATGCGACGAGGTTCCTGACTGCGAGTAGCTTACAGTCCAGACCTGAGGACCCTGAGGAGAACCGGATACACAGACACTCCATATTCCCTTCCGAGTGGGGATGTGCCCGGGAGCTGTCACCACCTCCCCAAAACCATTCTTTCCAGGGCCCATCTCTGCGGCAAGAAAGGCTCTGCTTGACCTCAACGAAAGGTTACTTTCACCTTATAAAACACTGTGAATCCTCTGATCGTATTTCCTGCTTTGCTTTCAGATAGAACATTTTCCACCTGGCTATCTGCACGGGAGTCTGTTCAAAGTCTGTGCTTCGGCGGTACTAAAGGGATTCCCTGGTTTTGTTTTATTACTCTTACACCTGGATTTCCTCCCCTATTTGTTTCAGCTGGTTGCACAACGTGGTGGGGAACTATATGAAATCCTTTGAGGGATGAGGTAGGGGGTAAAAAAAGGTCTAGAAGAAAGTTAAGACGTGTAAGCATATGACAACAATAGACACAATGCAAAGCAGGAGACGTTAATGCCTTGCAGGAAGTACAAACTACTGTGAAGGATCAGGGCCAAGGCAGATCATTTCTGGCTGAGAAACTGATAAAGGCTTGACAGACAGAGTGGTATTCCAGGTGAGATACAGAGTACTGATAAAAGTTTATCTAGAACATTCTGAAGACACTATCTGTTGTTTTTGACTACCCAGAATCTATTCCCCTTTCCAGTAAAAGCTCCTGGATTTTTCTGAGGAAACTATGCTTTGTCTATTTTCAGGCTGAATGTCCATCCCCTGCCAGAGGTCCCAGGTCTAAAAGGACCAATCAAACATTAATGGGATTTTTACCCAACCAGAGCCAAACCAGAACCAGTAAGACTCCATGCTATGACTTCTATTGGAAGTACTGGGGAAAAAAAGATGATTATGTTCAGTGGGGTGTCACTGAGAGGGCTGGCAAAAACTGTATCTACAAGGAGAAACCCACGCACAAGAGAGCCGGGTTGGGAGACAGAGCAAGACCCCGTCCTGACGCTCCTGTTAGAACCTTAGATTCCACAGTGTTTGAAGTTGCTCCCGCCCTGGAACTATTTAGTTAATATGGCAATATATTTCCTTTTTGTGGCTTACAGCTAGTTTGATCTGGGTTTCTGTCCCTTTCATCCAGAACATTCCTGACTGTAATAGGTGGGAGAAGGAGGATATTCAGGAGGAAGTAACAGAAGAAACACAGGTATAGGATTAGTAAGGGGCTAGGGCTAGCTTTGGAGATGGGCGGTAGTGAACTTGAGTAGGGACATAGGTCTATCCAATGGGGGTAGGAGCAAAGGAAGCGAGAATGCTCACTGACAGACCTCCGTGTTTAGACTAAGGAGGACATGTGTCAGCAGGCAGGGGGGAACCACAGGAGGAAACAGTGCTAGTGTTGCTCTCTGGAAGGTAAACTGGCCAGTAGTATTTAGAAGAACGTAAGAGGGGAAGAGGCACAGAGACTGACCCAGAGGCTCCCCTCTCTAAACAGTCCAAAGAGAAGGATGGACTGTCATTTGGGAAGGACTGAGCTTGGAGGATCTCTCTGCTCTGGGCAGCACTCTGAGGACTCTGAGGTAGTCCAAGCAGAACCGTGAGGGTCACAAAAGGGGGAGGGAGAGTGGTGGCAATGGTACTGAAGCAGGCATACTTGCAGAATACTGGAGGTAAGGGAGATTACAGATTCATCTTTGTACGCTGTCTGGTTAATGCCCCACAGTCTAGGGTCAAACCAAATCTTAAAGGACTCCTCAAAAACACACCCCCTTGGACGCCATTGGTACACAACCGCTTCCGTGGCTACAAAGACCAGAACAAGGGCCTCAGCCCCATCCTCGCTAGTGGGATCTGGTCAGGCTTATTCACTGCTTTCTAGAACAACTGTCTGCTCATCCGGAAGGGTCACTTGACTATCTGTGAGGCACAGTAGGAAAAAACAGACGCTGGAGGCAGACCACCTCTGCATAGCTGAATGACATCTAATAACGGTTGCTTATTTCTTAAAAATGGGAATAATAATCTCTGTCCTCTAGGGTTGTCATGAAGATGAAATAAGATAATCTATAGTAAGTGCTTAGACTAGCGCCCGCTACCTAGGATGTATCCGTGAGTGCATACATAGCAGTGTTTTTGTTAATAAAAGACACAGTAGAGTGTAGAATAATAGATCTCAAAATTCTGAATTTCCCAGCACAGTAAAATGTGGGGGAGGGGGAGAAGGTGGGACGACTGACGTAGGCCTGCCAATGTTTCTTACCAACTATCTATTTCTCCATTTGTTATTACAATGGACTTTTAAGGGAAATGGTTCACTACCACAATTATTTCACAGAAGAAATGGAATTATAACACAGATAGCATATGACAGTAACCACCTGTGTAATGAAAACTCATCAGTTCATACTCTTTCCATCTCAGCACTAGTTAGTGAAAACTGGCTCTCAGAACCTTTTGGTGCAGTGCATTCAAAAGAGTGAGCCAAGTTCACATCCTAATTCTGTGCCTTTCTGTGTACGTGACTACGGACAGTTTACTAAGCATAGGTATTCTCATCTGGGAAATGGGGATATGATGCTTCCTCCACAGAGTTCTTAAGGATTGAATCAGATAATGTGGGCAAAGTATGGTTAGGGTCCAGCACACTTATGGCAGCTGGTAGAGTTGTCACTGACAGATAACTTCAGATGCTGTGTTTTAATGTCTGACACAGGACCAAAATTCTAGTTTAGACCTACGAGACTGTCGTCAAAGAGAAACACATATAAAGAAATCGCATGCTGTTCTTTAGTTTGGTAAAAGTACTATCCATGTCAGCCTTGAAGAGGTCATACGACAAAGGCAATGAGTCAAGTGCATAGTAATAAACTTACATAAAAAGGACCAAGATTATTTTTTAAAATTCTCTTTGTAGCATTATTCTCATCTCAGATCCTAAATCTGTTAAGTCTAAAGAATCTGCAGAAAATTCATTTTATTCAAAAAAATATATTATTTATTTATTTGTCAGAGAGAGAGCAAGCGAGTGCACAAGCTGGGGGAGCAGCCCAGGCAGAGGGAGAAGCAGGCTCCCTGCTGAGCAGGGAGCCCGATGAGGGACTCGATCCCAGGACCCTGGGATCATGCCCTGAGTCGAAGGCAGACGCTTAACCAACTGAGCCACCCAGGCACCCAATCATTTTATTCTTGAACTAATACGCACTTGATTAAAAGCTGAAGACTATCTTGGAGGTTAGGGTTTCGCTATATATTAATTTAAGGTCAGGGCCCATGTTCAACACTTGCAAAAACAGGCCAACAAAGGGGAATAATGGATAAACAGAGAAAAGAAAAAAAGCAATAAAAGTCAAAGTATAAATGTTAAGATATTGCAAGGGAAGACATACTTTTCAGTGCATAAAAATTGAGTAAATTCTCAAGGACATCTTTCTTACAAGTCCTGGAAACTCTCTACTGTCGAATTTTTAGACTTTTTAAATTTTATTTTATTTATTTATTTGAGAGAGAGAGAGACAGAGACAGCAAAAGATAGCATGAGTGGGTAGGAGAGGGAGAAGCAGGCTTCCTGCCCAGCAGGGAGCCCGAAGCAGGGCTCGATCCCAGGACCCTGGGACCATGACCTGAGCCGAAGGCAGATGCTTAACCGACTGAGCCACCCAGGAGTCCCGAATTTTTAGACATTGTAGTAAGAATAACTAAAATACAACAAAATGTTTCCTGAGCAAAAGGAGGGAGGGCGGGGAGCATGAATCTTCAAAGAAGATTAAAACAAAACAAAACACCGAGTTGTAGCATACTTCTTTAAGAATAAATTTGTTTACTAAAAAGATTTGTATTTCCAATGCTTACATTGGTCTTGTATTGCTATTTCTGGTGTACTTATCCTTACGAATCATTTTGACAGTACACTAAAATTTTCCAGATGCTTTACCTGTCATTCTACCAAAGCAACAAAACCATGTTGAAAAGGTAAAATGTGATAGCAATGATAGGTGGCAATTATTCCCCAGACTGACTCAGAGGTAGCTCTTACAAAAATACAAGTATTAAATAAGACCGTATGGGTAGCGCCAGCTAGGCCAGCTGCCTTTAGTACTCTCTGGTTTGTTTATCTTATAGATTAGTTACAAAAGGCCTCTCACCCCTACCTGCTTAAACAAGTTACTACAGGCATGCTGGAAGGATAAACGAGAATTCACTTTTTGAAGGAAACATTCTGATTTTTTTTTTTAATGAAAAAAAAATTTTAAACAGCAGGGGCACATACAGGTCATGGGTGGGAGAGAGGAAATTATTTGATATTAAGGTAATCATACAGAAAAAGACGTTTAAAAAATACGACATATGCTGCTTCTTTTTTTTTATTCTTATGTTAATCCCCATACATTACAACATTAGTTTTAGATGAAGTGTTCCATGATTCATTGTTTGTGCACAACACCCAGTGCTCCATGCAGAATGTGCCCTCCTCAATACCCGCCACCAGGCTAACCCATCTTCCCACCCCCCTCCCCTCTAAAACCCCATTTGTTTTTCAGAGTCCATCGTCTCTCATGGTTCGTCTACCCCTCCGATTTCCCCCGCTTCATTCTTCCCCTCCCGCTACCTTCTTCTTCTTCTTCTTTTTTTTTTTTCTTAACATATATTGCATTATTTGTTTCAGAGGTACAGATCTGAGATTCAACAGTCTTGCACAATTCACAGCGCTTACCAGAGCACATACCCTCCCCAGTGTCCATCACCCAGTCCCCCCATCCCTCCCACCCCACCCCCCACTCCAACAACACTCAGTTTGTTTCCTGCGATTAAGAATTCCTCATATCAGTGAGATCATATGATACATGTCTTTCTCTTTTTGACTTATTTCACTCAACATAATACCCTCCAGTTCCATCCACGTCGTTGCAAATGGCAAGATCTCATTCCTTTTGATGGCTGCATAATATTCCATTGTATATATATATATACCACATCTTCTTTATCCATTCATCTGTCGATGGACATCTTGGCTCTTTCCACAGTTTGGCTATTGTGGACATTGCTGCTATAAACATCGGGGTGCACGTACCCCTTCGGATCCCTACTTTTGTATCTTTGGGGTAAATACCCAGTAGTGCAATTGCTGGATCATATGGTTGCTGCTTCTTTTTGTAAGCCTTTTGCCAGCATGTAACATGCAGTCCATGAGCCAACATTTTGTAACGTGTCCTCCAAATTTATGTCAAAGGAGATCTCAAATCTTAACTGTTATATTCCCAATAAATCCTTCAGATACTTTTAGAAACAAATATACTATTACTTATAAATTAGTCACTCTTCAGAGGTAAAGAAAAAAAAAAGCATCGTGAAGTCTTTTGTTTTCTGACTGAAAATCTTGCAAAGTTCCATCTTCATTTTCCCTGACCACCAGCTCTGTCTGCTCTAATAAGACTTCCCAGTCAGCTGTATATGAAATAATACACACACAAACACACATATACACACAAATATACGAAGAGCAACATGTGAGCCACTCAGCGCTGCTTGTGACGCTTTAAGACAAGCAGTTGTAATAATCACATTTTGTGAGAGTCAATGAAAAATTCATTTCTTTGGCCCCAGTCACCACATGAATGGCCATTTGTTTCGTGACCATTTTCATTATTATCTAAATAGCACTTTATTCCAAACTCTGTCTACAGAGTCAGGAAATGAGCAGTTTGTCCCTAGCTAGTTCTCCATCTTCTGTCAAGACAGAAGAAAAATTACTTTCCAGGAAATCAGCAATATCTGTGTTCTGATGTCAAGTTTCACTATTATAATTTCGAATGGACCAATTTTCTCCTTTGCTTTCTTCCTTTTGGTAATATAGCGTGGTTACGTGAAGAATCATTTATTTATTTATTTTGGTTGAATCAGTGGCTACGTCACTAAACTAGACATAGCTCAATACTTTTTGCATGTTTAGTTCCTTTCAAAACTTGTTTATGATTCTATAAATCATCTCCTGCATCTCTTAACTTTTGAAACATACTGGTTTTATAGCTATTTAAATGATACCTTCTATTGGTTGTTTTCCTGGCATCCTTTTTAATGACCAGTAAGCATTCATTGGAGTCACAGAATCATCAGGAGCTTCCTTGAGACTTAGGTAATTTAAGGAATTCCCCCAGGATTTCTTTCTTTTCTTTCCTTCTAATTTTTTTCGAGAGAGCACACAAACAGGGAGAGGGGCAGAGAGTGAGGGAGACTGAAGCTTAAGCAGGTTCCACACCAGGCATGGAGCCTGAAGCGGGGCTTGATCTCAAAGACCCTGAGATCATGACCTGAGCTAAAATCAAGAGTCGGAAGCTTAACTGACTGAGCCACCAAGGCGCCTCTCCCCCAGTACTTTATAAACACATATTCTCTAGCAGAGTGAAGGCAAGGATCAAAATGGTTTCATTTGAGGATTCCTCAAGGCTTTGTACACAGGCATTAAATAATTACTGAGGAAGTGAATAAGCAGAAAAAAGAAAGGAAGTAAGGAACAAAGGAAGAAGGAAGGGAGGGAGAAAAAAGGGAAATATATATATTTTTTAATGTCATGTGATGGTAATAAAAAAGTAAAAAGCATGAATGGTGGTGGCTGCCACTTACTCATTTTTATTTCCCTATCTGCTTTTGGTCAGTCTCACAGATAATCAGGCAGGTTTACATACAGACTATGGCACTGATAGAACATTAGTTTCACCTGTCTTCACAAAAGACTAATCGAAACAAATAAAATGACCCAAATGAGGGGCCACGGCACGACATTTCCGTTCAATATACAAAATTAAAAACGATCTAAGCTTAAAAAAAAAAAATCAGCAATCTTTCTTTTAAATAAACTAAGTGCATGGTTTAGTATAGTGTAGAATATTCCCAGTCATGCAGAATCTATCATATGAAAACAAAGAACCTTGCGTTGTACGGAGGTTAATACCTATACTGCACAAAGAGCACATTAATTTCTTTTATACATTTGTGAAGGTGACCGATGGGCATGTGGTTTGATATTATATCTTTACTTAAATCAGAAGCAACTGTTGACACACGATGTAGCTATGCAGTTTTGGAAAGAGAATGTGATCTCTTTTTCTGAAAGAAAGTCTCCCCAGTGCTGGAAGGGAATGCCACGTGAATGGGAGAGATATAACATAGGAAGCAAAATCAGAGCATTCAATTAAAGACTTTGGTACATAAAAGCTGGCTCCATTTCTCTAGAGACTGGTTTTCCAGGGAATAATAAAAACAATGAAGTGAAGAAGTTGATAAAATATTTTTGCTTTTTCCCAAGTCCAATATAAATTGTAAATCATGTGGGATAGTAATTAGAAACTAAACAAAACCACCACCTGCATTTGGTTCCCCAGAGACTCAGTTAGGTTACAGCATTGATTAAGAGTATCTGGATACCTTGGCTGATACCACGATCCCAGTTGAGCCTTATAAAAAACACAATAACCAATACGCACAGGGGTGGGGGTGGGGCGCTAAGTGTTTCCTTGGCTCACCATAGCAAGATGATGCCCACCTGGGGATTTTTATTTCTGTTCATACCCTAGACAGATCCCAAAAGGAGATGAGTCTGTGATTGACTGAGCTTACTTACAAAGAGGATCCCAAGTAGATTTCCGCGGAGTAACTTCCCTCTCTAGGCTTATGAAACAGGCGCATTAGTCTAATTGCCCTACAGAAAGCCCAGTCAAAGGTTGCAGAAGTGTTTGTGCTTCGCCCTCTCTAAATGACTTGCAAATTTATTCAAACACAATATGAGGAGATGCTTTATTTGTTGAAATAACTGTCTGCAGTGTCCTGCACAAAAGGGTGAGGTACATCAAGCAGAAACATGGACAGAAATACATTGGTTTAGAAACTCATAAATCCTTATTTGAATCTGCCAACCTGAAAGCCACGTAGAGCCCGAATAAACTATTTTTCCTAAATGCTACATCTGATTAAGCCATACCATTAAATGACAGCTGAACTTTAACATTAATATGATATCATTTAAATAACCACATGATTTTTTTTTTTACACTAAAAATGATGAATGATTTCTGGACAGCTCAATTGACATAAAGCAGGAGGACTCTTTAATGAGATTTGACAAAATGGAGACATATGCAGAATATTCGTTACAGCTCACATCGCAGGGGCCCTCCCAGGGAAGCAATAGAGGACTTTTTTCCTTTTTTTCTTTTTTATTGTCTATAGGCACTGAAGCATTCCTTTCAATTGCCACTTCTCTGTGGATTTTGAGTTTTTCTAGGTCATTTACATATTACTCTTAAGCAGAGAATCTGGTGGCTTATGGTTTTGAATCGGGACTGTGCCTGCAGGAAAAGCAGGGACATGGGGAATTAGGTCAGTGTTGGTTGGAAGTGTCCGGGAAACTTCAGGCTCGCTACTGATCAGCCTCATGGAGACCAAGCAACTATACCTTTGTTTGGTTCTCGTGCCATCCATCACGAACACAGCAAACACACTTCTAGCAAATTATTATATACAGATACGTGATCAGAGACTTTCCTTACTCTAAAACAGTGTCTCTACAGTATCAATGCCAAAGGATTTCTCCTTTAAAATTCCAGTGAAGCTATACTAGAGGCGATTCTCACGATTCCTCATTCACATTTCCAGCTACGGTCCCAAACTGAAGGTTATGCTAAATGATAATCTTATTTGGTAGATTCTGAATCTAAGAAAATGCCATGCTGAATATACTTACGTAAAAAAAATGGTTCTGATTTTCAGAACAATGAAAACATTTCTCACTTCCCTCCAAAAAATACAGAATACAGAATACTACCCACTCATTCATTGATTTTCACACTCTCCCCAATATTTTCCATCAGTCAAAGGTTAGGGACAGACGTAAAACATTAACATTTGTTTGCTCAAACATGTGAATTCAGATTATTGAGATATTCTCTAAATTTTAAAAAGCATCTTTAAATATATGTAAAATCGAAATACTTCCCCCAAACAGCATCTCTGAAAGAAATGAAAACAAGGCAACAGAGAGAGAACACAGCTAATACCGAGAATGCTCCTGATACCGGCAGGCCCACATTCCTTCTATAAGAAAGAGGCTATCGAAATAGAAAATAAAATCAGTCTGCTCCTGCCATGGGGACTTCCTCGGGCTATGAAAAAATACTTCATGTCTAACCCTAATTTTTTCCATAGCTTGAGGTAACCCCCCTAGCTCAAACCTTCTCTCTAATCTAAGTTATTCAGTATGTGTCCCTGTCCAAACAAGAGTTAATATCCGTGCTTTGTCATTTCAAAGGGGTCTTGACACAGGGTACTAAGAGCAGAGGCTCACATGCCTGGAAAATGCCCCGTTGCAACTAGATGAAAAACATCGTTTCAAAAAAGGGAGAGAGAGGAAGATAGGTCCCTACCTTGCTCTTACCTTCGCAACATCCCCGTCAGAACCCTGGAGCTTTTCCCCAAGTTAGCATCTGTTTCCCGAAGCTAGGAGGAGAAAAGCAGCATTAAAACAAAACAAGACTTCATGCAATTGGATTGTTTTGAAAGAGCACTGGCAAGCAGTAATTTTTTTCATGGATGAAAATCCAATTAGTAATAGATACTTAAATACACTAAAATACATCTTGATACCTATACAATCCCTGAAAAATTCAGATTTAGAAAATTACATGTAATAGATAATCCCAGGAGCATTAAACTGGATACTTGAACTGGCTATAAAAGCAAATATCTCGTAGACTGACAAAGTTGAATACACATCTCATAATTAAAATCCAATTTTGAACGTGTGAAGTCCTAGAAATATGAACGGAAAGGAAAATAAACTGAGGGAGGAGGAGACATCATTATCTTTACAGCTTTCACTCTGAAAGACTTGACATACTCCAAAATCTCCCTCATGACCTTCTGTTAGAGAGCTAAATAAAATATCTACCTGGGGGCAGTACGGGATGGGGAAAGAAAGAGTCAGCTTATTCTTTCTCTATTCCACACTCTTTTTTTCTTCTCCCCTTACCCGACATCCCTCATATACCCTTGCCATTTTTATACACACTTATATTTATGTCATCGCTACTGTCTATGCATGTGCTGAAGGCCTTTTGTTTTATATCTTCTCATTTACTGAATTTATGAAAAAAATTGTATCACTTCTACTTACTCGTTCACGTGCACGCTGTATTTTTTCTCTGTCATGACTGAGGTTTTCCAACATCTCCTGGCCAATTTGCTCTGTGGAAAAGGAAATCTGAGTGAGGAAAGGCGACTTTGGGTGTAAGTACAAACTCCAGAAGTACCACAGTGGCAGTGGGTGCAGAGTTCACGTTCAATGAGTGTACATTATATATCGGATACGTGTTTCATATACTTGGAAAATATGTAAGAAGTATTTAATACATTTACCTATGTATCTTAGGTATGATTAGGTGGGATTTACAATTCAATCTATAGAAAGTGACCAACAAGGCAGTGATGATGGAGAGGCGACAGGACTTGCCCAAGGCCACCTCGGCCGATTTGTTATCTGCCCAAATGGAGAGCCCCGGTCCAGCGGCCTTCCTATTACCTTATCATCCTGCAATCTAGTCTCTGGTTTTGCAGATTACAACAAACGCTAATGAGTCTACTCTTCCTCCCCCACTTTATTATTGCACTGCTTTGCGTATGCAAGCGGAACTCCAATTAGAGCAATTTTGATTTTAATGTATTCGTCCCACATACACAGTCCTTGTACTCTTGTACTCTCAACCAATATAGCTTATTGCTAGTGGAACTCTCTCTGGGCTTGGAGCAAGGGCTCCTTTAGTGTGTTCTCAGCTGCCGTGGGTACTTGAGTCAGGATGAGGGGTACTTCACACATGGTTGAGGAGAGCTCAAGCTGCAGACAGAACTTCCATTTATACAGGAATAGGCAGGTTAGAACATTCATTAAAAAGCACACTGCTGAGTTCCGACGAGGTTTTCTTCTGCTGTGATCATCCCATTTGGTTGGCACTGGCTGGCTCTCCTCCTTTTACGAGAATGTAGGTATGTCCTAACCTGACAAATATGCAGCTGCCTTGAATAAATTTTTTTTTTTCAGACTTACTCTCCATCACCTGGGAGGTACCTTATTCTATAAGAGAAGGATGACAAATCTGACTCACCTGTAATTCTGGCAACCTATCTATCACATGCACACATTTCTTTCTTTTCTTTTTTTTTTCTTTTGTATTGTTCGTCTCTTTACCCACAACCTATACCAACAATTATCCTCGGCTTATAAATGTATTGAAACACTCAACCAGCATCTATTACAATGACAGCAAATAATTTCATAAAGTCATTAGGAAATCATCATGGTAGTTATTTGGCTCATGTATGTACACTAACAAACTTTTTGGAGGGACATCCTAAAAACTGTCGGGCAGTGGTTAGGCCATATTGAGAGCTTAGGTTGGGAACTCACATTGCATGAGCCTAATCCCCAGTGCCGATGCTTACTGGCTGTGTGACCTTGCATATGTTCCCTAACTTCATCGTGCCTTAGTTCTTCACCTCTAAAATAGAAAGAAGATCATTCTATGTCAAGGGGCTGGAGCAAAGGTTAAATAATTCGGTTAAAATACTTAACATAGTGACTGGCCTATAGCAATAATAAGCATTTATTGAATGATGATGATTGATATAAAGAACCAATGGACTGTTATGACCTGGGTCCTCTCCCATCCTAGGTCAGCTACAACCCACTGGAACTGGGAATCACCAAGACAAAATATCTGTCCTAACTTCCTCACAAAATTGTGGTTATAGTCAAATGAAATAACCTTAGGAAAAATGTTTTGAAAGTTATAGGAATATCATACAAATGCATGTAATTGCATAATACGTGGGAACCAATGCACTCAGTGAAAAATCATAGAATTCCTACTCTGTGCTCGGTGTAGATGCTGGGGACATGGCCAGTAAAGAAGATCAAGCCCTTGTACTTCTGAACTTTTGTGCTGATAGTGAAGATTTGGCAGCCAAAGGGCAAATGCTACATTAGAGTTTGTCTTTCATGGCACAATAGAAAAAGGACTGTCTATTCCTTTCATGATAAAAAATCCAAGTAATAAAAAACGCTTAAACGCAAAAGCATCAATGTATTTTTGATACCTATACAAACTCTGAAAATTCTTTCCAGTAGAGTACCTTCCTACTATAGTATCTCCTTTCAGACAGATGTTAGCTTCTTTTTAATTCTATTCAATATATCCTTAAGGTACTTTGGATAAGATATGTGGCTCCCAGTAGAGGCACCATAAATGTAGAAGATGATACCAATAATGAAGAAGGAAAAACCAACTAGAGTTGAATTTTTCTTTTTTGCAGATGAACTATAATACTCAATTCTGTCATCCTATTAAGTATCACACTGACTTCCTTTAAGCAACATAATTAAGCAATCTTAATTCATTTTAGCTCAAAATCTCAAATATCTAGAGGCACCATCAATACTCTAATTATTTCAGCAAAATACTACTTATATAATATTTTCTCCTATCAAGATTAATGGCATTATAATAAATAATTTTAAACAAATAGGAAATAGGTTATCATCACTGTGCCTGTCACCAGCATAATGTTTCCAGTAAGTGTTCATGGAAGGAAGCAATGAGAGATGGAAATAGAGTACACGGAAGGAGTATATGAAGTGCATGAGAGGTTTGTGATCTATTCTTGCTCTCAAAGCATATCCAGTGGGGCATTGGAGAAGTCAACATTGGAATGCAGCTAACAGATCCACAATTCTATCACGTTTGCTAGGGGAAAAACTATTCTGAATGGATCCATAGTCTGCTACTGAAGGAGTCAATAGAACAAGCAGTGAAGAGCTCAGGCCTTTCCAGGAGCTGTTAAATCACTCCCTCAATCTCCTGGGAAATATCTCAGCATCCAAAGTCCTAACCCATCTGGCAAGAGAAGAGATATTGGCAAGAGTGCACACGTCTTGGTCTTAATACACGGATACCATCCATTTGTTGGAAACAGAATTCTTTCTTTCATTTCTTATTTGCTACCTTCGTTTTTAATGCCCCAGCAAAGTCCAGGTCAAGCATATTAGAAATGCTTACACTTATAGGATGAAAGGAGAAATTCATCAAACAAAGTTAGGTGTGGTTTTTTTCCTTATGTGTTCCTCTACTCCAATCAAAACAAAACAAGACAAAATTGGAAAGGATTAATTTTAAAACAGACTCTCCTTGGGCAGACTAGTATTAGACATTTAGGGATCATCTTATTAAAAAACTCAGTAACACTGTTAGGTTCACTTTTCTTGAATAATTTCAGTGAAGGTGTAAGCACTCACCAAACTCCAATAAAGAAAGAACACAAGCTCGTAGGCCTAAACCACTGTGGATATGATATTCCCAGTTTAGAGTTTTCAGATCTTGAAACTTTCACAGTGCCTTTAGAATGGGAAATAGCCATGCTGCCTCCACTGAAATAACTTGAGAAATCATAAATTTTATAAATACTGCACTTGTTGACTGTGAGGATCTTCTTGAGAGTAAGAAACAATGGGAAGCATACAAGAAAATCAAAACTGATGCCGTATGCTGGAATTCTACATGTCAGTGTGAGCATGACAAATGAATTCCTGGAAAGAGAAGTTCCTTCCTGCTCTTCTTCTATCCTTCCCACAGGGGTCCTGGGAATTATCCTGGGAGTATGGCATTCAAACTCACTAAGTGAGTTCTTGTTTTCACAATATCCAGAATGAATCATATTCTTGATCTATGGCCCCTTTTTTGGGGGTTACAAACGGCAGAATGCATTTTGGCTAACATTTCCTCTCCTTTTCAATATATTTGGGGTGGGGTTAGGAGAGACACACCAGGCGCTCTACACTTTCCTGCCTCATGAAGGAAGAGAGAAGCAGGAAACCGCAAATCTAGCGAGACACTTCCGGAAGGACTGACTGGCCTGGCATCACAAAAGATAAGACTTAGCTTGAGCAGCCTGTGCCACAGAAAGCATCAGTGCTCTTCATTCAAAATAATAATGTCACCTGAACCATCATAAGACCGACATGAACGAATTTTAACAAATAATTATCGGACTTGTATTTTGGAGATGAGCAGATTAAAATATTCTTCATATGAAGGTAGAACTGACTGAGGCTCACATCATATTAAAACATAAACATGACTGAAAGGCAAGGAGCCTCAAATATAATTAATCAGAAAATGTCCCATTGATAAATTCAAAATATTAAAAAAAAATCTTAGCCATTATACTATAAATAGTGCACTCACCAGAAAAAAATTGATTATTTTTCATCACACGTCCATTTAACCCTCTTGTTGCAAACTTTGTTAAGGATGTGATTGCCAGCAAATTACTTTAAAAAGTGAAGACATCCAGTTGAGTCTTCTTTAAAGAACTAAGATAAGGTAAGGTTATTTTCTGGCACTCAAAACTTCATTAGCAATTTTAGTAACAGGTAAAAGGTATTCATAATTATCCAGCTATTGTGCAGATAGGGACTTCACTGAAATGCAGGACTGCATAGAAATACCATAAAAGAGCTATTTTTTGAAGAACGTGCTTTCATATGTATGCTGCAGAACACTGAAAACCACAAAACATATTTCCTAATAACGTGGAGTACTGAATTTTGGACCTGACTTTGGAACTTCTGACCACCAAACTAATAAAAGTACTGCTTTGGGAAAGCAAAGGAAGTCACACACAGACTTCCCAGGAGGGAGCAGCTCATGGAGTGCTTGGGTCAGCCATTCTTTGGCATTTAGCACACCTTCTTAGACACTGACTCTGCTATCATGCCCTGAGTGGGGTAGGTTATCCTCAGTATTGATGTTACTCAGACATGAAGAGTCTCGAATTCCCGATGCCTGGAAAAGTAAGGGAAAGGAAAAGGCAGTTCTTTCACCATCTTCCATTATTTGACAACTCAAGACACGTGAGGAATTTGTTTCCAGGTAGGATGTAGAAAGATGTAAATGAGTCTCATAGAAACAAGAAAAACCCAGACACAATAATTACCATTGTTGTGTGGGGAAGTCCAGTATATGCAAGGAAGCTCTGATAGATTCTAGAGAGAAACAAGCACCTCATATGTGAGCAAAGAGCTATGGCAATATTCATAGCTAGGGTGAGTGCCTGAGTTAAGCACAGGACTGCCATAGAGAAACTTCTCAGGGATGAAGAGAAATCATTCAGACACCTTATGAAAATGTAGGTGTACAGGACAGAATGAAATCTAGATGAGCTATAAATACAAAAACAAATGGCTTGGTTTGGTAATTCTCCTCCAATCTCCAAATTTGCCAAGCAAGAGGCAGTGGAGGAGGAGCTGGTTAGTAAAAAGAAAAATCACATATTCCTACATATTCTTGTGGTGTTTGTATTCTGAGACACTGCCAGGAGCTAAGCCCAAATATGAACCAAAAATATCGAAAACTGCAGACCCACTCCCAGATTAAATACTGACAAGATTTAAAAAAAAAAAAAAGCAGCCTAAACACAGGTTGGGGGGGGCACTCATCTCAGATAAATCCAATCTAATTAGAGATTCAGCTTAACACCAACTCAATTTTGGAAAGAATCTGATCAGTCCATTGATCAAATATAAGATAAAATGCTTTCAGAGAAAAATAAATTTAGACTCTACTGTCCCTTTTCACACTATGTCTAGAATACTACACATATTTCAAGGCATGCAAAAAAAGGAGGGGAAAGAGAATAATAAAGTAAAAACACAGCCTATGTAAGTAGACCAACAGATGGGCTTATTTATTAGAGTTAGCAGATAAAGATTTTAAAACAAGTATCATAATGGTGTTAAAGAATTTCTTGGAAAAGGTAAGCATAATAGGTGAAGAGATGGTTTTTTTAGGAAACAAATGGAAACTCTAAAAAGGAACTAAATGAAATTTGAGAATGAAAAAAAAAAAACAGCATCTGAAACCAATTTGCTGGGTGGACCAAATAGAGTATCATTTTACTAGACAAGAAAGAGTCCTTGAACTTAACACAGGTTAATAGAAATTATCCAAACTAAAGGAGGAAACGAAGTTTGAAAAAAAAAAAAAAAAAAGAACAGAGCATCAACAATCTGTGAGATAATAACAAGTGGTTTTACACACATACAATTAGATTCCTAGAAAAAGAGATTCCCAGAGACAAACAATAGAAGAAATATTTGAAGAAATAACAGCCAAAACTTTTCAAACTTTATTTTAAAAAAGTCAATCCACAGATCAAAGTAGTTCAACAGCTCTGAGCAAGATAAATACAAAGACAACCACACCTAGTCACATCATAGTCAAATTTCTAAAAACTAAAGATAAATAAAAAATCTTAAAAGCAGCCAGAGGGGGGAAAACAACATGTAGCAATGATAAGAATGAGGGTTGAATTTTCATCAGAAAACGATGCAAGAAGACACTGGAGCAACATCCCAAAGTGCTGGGGGGGAAAAAGTCATCCTACTCTTCTGTATTCAGTGAGAATATCCTTTAAAGGTAAGGTTAAATAAAGATAACGTTAGTTAATTTAAAGCTGGGAGAATCATCCAGAAGAACTGAGCTACAAGAAGTGTTAAAGGAAATTCTTCGGGTTGAAGGGAAATGACAATAGATGGAAATCTGGATCTACAGAACTCAGATCCAAATAAAGTAAAAATAACAACAACATATGTAGATTTAAATATATGAAAACCAGAGCACAAAGGATGGAGAATAAACAGGAGTATACCGCTGACTGGTTTTTAAGTTATATGTGAAGTAGCATATTTCTTTAAAGTAGACTGAGAAATTAGGGATGAAAATTGTAATCCCTAAGCTTCTCTATCCAATATGGTACCCACTAGCCACATGGAGCTATTTAAATATTAAAATTAAATTTACAATTCAGTTCCTTTTTGGCACTAGTCACATTTCAAGTGCTCAGTAACTACACTGGATTAATGGTTATTATAATGGAGAAGATGGAAATACCATCTCTAGAAGGGTGTCCCAATTCCCCCTGTCTTTAAGACCCACTTAAAAGAAAATAAAGAAGTAGCCACTTGAGCTTTACCTTAGTAGAGCACTTCCCGTCTTTGGGCCTCAGTTTCCTTAAATGTAAAATGACAGTCTTAGACTGGATAATCTTCAGTGCCCCTTGTGGCTCTAAAATATTAGAACTCAATGACTCTATAAAATCCTAATGCCTCTCTTTCTCTATAGAGCACGCAAAACAAACAAACAAACAAACAAACAAAAAACCTAGAGCACAAGGGCCAAATCAGGCCCAAAGACGTATTCCCATCCTCAGGGCACCCCTGACCCTGGCAATGTTCAAAAAAAAAAAAAAAACAAGAAACAATTCAAACTTGAATGCTTTTAAGCAAGTCATACACTCTCCAGATTGCCCACGTCTGTAACAGTGGAGTGCTTCAGACAGTAGCCTGTTGGGCCTCCGAGGACATTCGAATTTACTATGTAGTATAAAATATTTACAAGCACTTGGATGATGACATTATTACAGAAAACTATATATTTATATAAACTGAAGGTAAGCTTGTGCATTCTTAATAGACATACAGCAAAAGAGTGTGCATGGCCCAGGTTTTTAGCAATTATGATTTAATATTACCTCCTTAGCAGGTGAGTATGTATTCTATTTTGCTTTAAGATGATCAAATCTATCATTAAGCAATTAAAAAAATCATCAGCACTACTTTCATCAAAGTCATAGGAGTAGAACCTCCCCTTAGTTACCTGGTTTGCTGCAGATAATTAACAAACACTATTCCCAGAGCCCTCAGACATTAGTCAATGAATTGCTGTACCACCAATAATGATGCTCTGGAATTGAGCAGGTACTATGTAAACTGAACTTGCTAAACAAAAGGAGCCATGTTAATTACAGCTCCATTCAAAAATGAGAATGAATCCGTTCTATTCTGTGAAACAAGACCAGAGCAGTGGGAAGGACATCCTTTTCTCACAATTCAATAAAGAATGTAAAAGCCAGGAGATGAAGCAGCAGAAAACCCAAATGGGTAAAATTGTCAAAACACATTCCAAAGGCTCACTTGTGGAATTTGCTAAACATGGATTTACTTAGCAGACAAGAGAGACCTGTTCAGCATCATCCAGATCTCTAGGCTGAATGAATGACTCAAAGAAAACCCAAAAAGTGTTGTAAACTATGACAAGTGTCTGGAAAGTAATTAGAAAGCCTTTTTAGAAATCATTGTGGGCAGAGTTCATCACTACCTACACCCTTTGTGAACTATACCCGCTTCTATCACGGAATGTATAACATTCTAATTATCCACTTATTCAGAAGTCACTATTGGGTACCCCCGCAGAATTTGTGTGGCCAGCAAACATGTCTTGCTTTTGTGGAACACTTCTGAACTGGTTGGCGACAAAACATTTTTTTAAACAGACTTCACATAAAAAGCTGGCCTTCTAATTTCTTTTGAAATTTGGAATTCATGGCAACCCTGAGTCCCTATTCCCACATGGTAAACAGGCTGGGACTGAGATACAGCTGTCCTGTGTATAAGAGCCCCATACCATGGGGTTTGCCACCTGCCCATCTGACCTCTCTCACTCATTTATGTTCCTGCTTTGCTGCTGTGGAATCTGAGTTTGTGACTCCTTGCTTATATGTTCTCCCTTCCCCATTAGATTATAACCTTCTCTAAAGATGAGGCCATTTCTTACTCCTCTTAGTCTGCCCACCATTTTCAGAGGCAATGCCTGACATACATGCAGGGGCACAGAACATTTTTGTTGATGGCAGCCACTGAGCTTAAAACTACAGTCGCTTTCTATAAATTTACAGTCATAGACATACAGATTTTTAGAAGAAATATAAGCCTTAAAAGTAACTGCACAGATGAACAAATGAGGGTACAGGGATTCGGGGGTGAAGGTCATTCAGGTCACATTGCTAATTGCCAATAGAGCTGCAACCGTGACCCAAGCCTCCCGAGTCCTTATGTCACTGATGCTTGCAGCAATAAATAAATAGATAGATAGATAGATAGATAGATAGATAGATAGATAGATAGATAGATAGTATTTAAAATGTCCAGTCCAAAATGCATTACAATGTGGGTGATAAGGAACTATAATACTTTGGTACACTTTTAAGATGTCAGTGTCCCTGGGTGATGTATGGAATTGTTGAATCACTACACTGTACGCCTGAAACTAATATAATGCTGTATGTTAACTATCCTGGGATTAAAAAAAAAAAAAGTGAAAAATAAAATGTCAGTCCCAAGAAAGGCTTCCCAATAGCTTGGGCAAGAGAGGGACAGGAGACAGTCTCTACATTTCTTGAATATCGTTCCCATACAAGAACCATAGCACTCTACAGACAAATGTGCTGTGATTTCATGGTCTGACTGAAATAACTTTCTGTTCTTTATAAATTATACAAACAGCAAAAAAGTATTATAATTATCCAAACCTTTTGGCTTCAGTATATTTCTGTTCTTTTAAAAAATAAGGGGCCAATTCTCATACAGAATTGTGAAATGTCCATCCCACTGACCCATTTCTCCCCTCTCTGTTCACTTTGGCAAGTGAATTTGTTATTCTTTTTTTAAAAAAATATTTATTTGAGAAAGAGAGAGAGAGAGAACACAAGCAGGGGGGAGGGGCAAAGGGAGAAGGAGACAAGCAGACTTCCCACTGAGTGGGGAGCCCAGCGTGGGGCTCGACCCTAGGACCCTGAGATCATGACCTGAGCCGAAACAAAGAGTTGGATGCTTAATTGACTGAGCCACCCAGGTACCCCTGAATTTTTTATTCTTAACAAATGAATCTCGGAGGTGGAAAATTTAATATATTTAAATTGCTCATTCTTGCTGTGAAAAGCAGGTAATTGGGAGATGACATTCCAACCTCTCTCCTCTGCCCCGCCCCCAAGACCCATACAAGTACACATTTATGGAATAAAACATATTACTTGGCTTCAGACCTATGTTCAGAGCGTAATAGGAGAACACTTCACTCGCTGTTCTGGAATGGGATCTGGAGCAGATAAAATCACAGAATCATCATATGTGAATGAAAGATGATACTAGAATTTTTGGTCCTGCCATTCCTTTTCTTGATATATTTTTTTCTGGTCTTAGTTTTATCCTTAATTTGAACTGAAGCTAGAAGGGAAAAATGGCCTGAAGGATGGAATTGTTTCTTTCCTTTTGATTCAGGTATGTGGCAATAGATGCATGTCAATATATAAATATACGAGTAATAGACACACATAGCTTGTGATCTTCAGATTAAATACTAAAAATTACTTAAGTCACATCAATTTGAAATATGAACTGGCTTCTCTCACTTAGCTTAATGATTCTAAGGTTCATTCATATATTGTGGC
The DNA here is from genome assembly GCF_029215605.1 of Mirounga angustirostris. Classification (NCBI taxonomy): domain Eukaryota; kingdom Metazoa; phylum Chordata; class Mammalia; order Carnivora; family Phocidae; genus Mirounga; species Mirounga angustirostris. Next base: position 137,349,632 of record NW_026991714.1, on the reverse strand, counting down.
AGGTATCATTCATTTTCATGGCTGAAAAAATATTCCATTGTACAGATAAACCACATTTGGTTTACCCATTCATCCACTGATGGATATTTTGGTTGTTTCTACCTTTCTACCTTCTACTACTTTGTGAATAGTGCTGCTATGAATACTCATGTACAAGCATTTCTATGACTATCTGTTCTGGGTATATGCCTATGAGAGGAATTGCTGGGCCATATGGTAATTCTGTATTTAAACTTTTGAGGAACCACAAAACTGTTTTCCACAATGGCTATATATACCATTTCATACTCACATTAGCAATGTATGAGGGCTCCAATTTCTCCTTGGCCACACTTACTATTTTCCATTTTTAAAACTTACAGCCTTCCTAGTAGTGTGAAGTAGCATCTCATTGTGGTTTTGATTTGCACTTCCCTAATGACTAATGGTGTTCAGCATCTTTTCATGTGCTTGTTGGCCATTTGGGGAATCTTCTTTAGAGAAATGTCTACTCCCAATCCTCTGTCCATTTTTAAGTTGGCTTGTCTTTTGGTTGTGGAAGCTGTAAGAGTTTTTTATATATTCTGGATACTAGACCCTTATCAGACATGTGATGTGTAAATATATTCTCTCATTGTGTAGGTGTCTTTTTATTCTCTTGATAGTGTCTTTTGATGTTCAAAAGTTTTAAATGTGAGTGAAGTACAATTTATCTATTTGTTGTTGTCGCTTGTGCTTTTGGTGTCATATCTAAGAATCCATTGCCACATCCAGGCCATAAAGGTTAATCCATACGTGTTCTTATAAGAGTATCATAGTTTTGGTTCTCATATTCAGGTCTTTGATCCACTTTGATTTAATTTTTGTTTCCAGTATGAGGTAGGAGGCTGCACTCACAGAAAATATTCAGAATTCGCCTGGAAAAAGTTATCTTCTTATATATCTTACATATTTAAAAAATCTAGTTTATACCCTAACTTAAAGCCGGAACCAACATTTTCATTGATTTATAAATTAAAATGTCATATTTTATACAGTATTTTTTCATATCTTCACTCATCTGAGCACACTGAAAGCCAGACACATTAAAAGGTTAAAATAGGAGGAGGGAGCATGGATATATTGGACAAAGGAAAAAAGAAAGTTACTGAATCCGAACTAGCACAGGACGATGGGTACAGGCAGAGACAAGGCCTTGAACACTGATGCTGCTGAATTTTAGCATTTAGAAACACAAAGTTTTGATCTAAAATCCCTGATCAACATTCAAGAAATATCAGGCAGGAAATCATGTTGGACATTTACGGGGAAAAATTGAGCAAGTGAGAAGAGTGGCATTAAACGTGGTTTAGAAATTAAAGAAATGATTAAAGTTTGGAAATCAAATTTCAGAGGGATATAATCAGTTTCTTTAATTTTTCAACAAAGTGTCATTTCTGCTACCCACATATCTAGTCCTGAGAGCAAAGTCAACAAACGTACTCCATACGGGCTGCCGCTCTTTGACACCAAACACCTGGAAGATAGTATTAATCAGTCACATTGCCCCTGAACATGCCTTGTAACTACCTCTCTCTTCGCAAAGCTCCAGGCAATCAACTCCAATTGATCAGAGTGGGCACAGGGGATAAGGCCTACTTGCTATCCTGCTATCCTGGATCTATAGCACTGGGGTCTTTTTTCAATTGACAACAGAGAATACCCACTTTCCAGCTTACAGCCAGGGCTCTCATTTTTTAATTTTCTGCCATTTATTTCTTTCAAAAGCCTGTGGGTGATGATTGAAATTTAAAGGGGATAGTCAATGGCAATCTGGTAGTATGCTCCTCCATTTCTAGACTAGACACATTCATGGAACTTGAAATAAACAGAGTTGTGGAGCCCTCATTCTAGGCTGGCTGCATTAGAATCCCTGGAAATGGGGTCCAGACATTTATATTCTTAAAATTTTCTGGAAGTCATGTTAAACTCTTTGTGAAGGACTGCCAGCTTTTATTCCTCAACATTCTCTAGTGCTATATATTTGGCTCCGATAGGGAATTTACCCCTTTAACTCTGGGTCTTTGGTACTCATGAGATTTACTTAAGAAATTATGAAACAAGGAGCGTTTTATGCTGTTTTAGTGAAGCTGATTTCAAGAATAAGGTTCATTACATTTCTTGGTTTGTCTTAAAAGACCACCCCCACACTTTCTCCCCTGTCCGATTTTTTTGACAGTACAGGAAATAATTAATTTTGTACTATGGAACAATATAAACTATGTAATCCAACATAGTTTCTTCTTTGGCCTGAATCCTAGGAAGCTCTGGGTGAGCTTAATCCTTAATTGTTAGAGCATTGCTCTAGGATTTCTTCATAGAGTGAATCTTTCCTCCACCCTCCGCCCTCACCCAAATCTTCCCTTTAATTCTTGGCTTCTGTCTTCTGTCCTGGGTTAATTTTTTTCTGCTCTTGGTACACTTGCCTGATCTTTTATGGTAAGATATTTCTTTTTGTGAAAGAAGATGGGTCATAGATCAATCAATAAACAAAAATAAGCCATATGGTTAACACACAAATTCCTGGGCCCCACACCCATAGTTTCTAATTCTAATTCAGTAGGCCTGGGGTGGGGCCCAAGGTGTTGCCTTTCCAACAAGTCCCCAGATGATGCTGATGCTCCTGGTTCCCTGGGACTGTGCTTGGAGAACAACTATTCTGGAGTAAAAATCTGCAAGGGCACTTCAGCCAATCTAGTCCATGGCCTGTTTTTGTAAGTAAAGTTTAACTGAAACACACACAAACACACAGAAGTAATCCAGAGCCATCTACAGAGGACTCTAAAATGTAAGGGGGAGAATTTATACTATATCATGAAGCAGCCAAAAAGATGGAGACATTTTGTTCCTGAATAACTCCAAAACAGAAGGGCCCTGCATTTTAGACACTGACATTTAGAGAGGTAGAAATTAATGAAACTCAAGGTAATCAGTGAACAAAAAAAGGATGGATGATTTTATGGTATATTCTAGCAGAGTTTTAAGGTAATGTGACCTTAGTACTATTTCTCAACTTGAGATGTATGGCTGATAAAAGATCCAAACTGAGCTTAAATTATTGTCTTCCTAAAAAAATAAAAGATATATGAGGGAGCTAAAGATTTCCTAATATTTATGCTATCCTTCTGACGTTAAAGAAAAGGCTAAATAAATATGGATTTGGATAATCTAGCTCATCAGATGGTAACTGCTGGTCAATGTCAGGTGAAGAACAGTAGAGAATCATTCAATTTTGTAAACTGAAGTATCAGTTTGACCTTACAAGGATAGTATATAATGAAGCATGCACTTAGAGACTTCTTTTAGTAAAACTCCTGAAAAAATAGTTTACTATTGTTTGCCTTTCTTAGCAAGCACTATGACATTGGGAGTTTCTAAAATACAGAGTAAAACAAAGTTACTATTGTTTCTAAATACAATAGAGAATTTATTAGGCTTCATCAGCAAGGCTGTATATTGAACTTATTAGCATAATTCTAAGTAGAATTTTTAATTATATCTCAATAGGCTCTGTTAGGGAACCACTAAAATTGAGTCCTTTACCGAACTTCCATGTAAGAGTATTAACAAGTTGAGATAGGACATTTTTGAGGGAAAAAGGCATGCAGGCTTAAACCCTTGGTGATGAAAAATGACTTCATTCATTCAATATATACCCAACAAAAGTTTATTGCTTACAGGCTGTGTGTAAAATACTGCAGTGAATGTTTCCCTCCAGGGAAAGTTTTTTATTTTGGGCTACTATTTATTGACTGCTTCATTGTATGCCAGACACTGAGCTAATCACCTGACAGATACTGCATTTAATCTTCACAACCACCATACGAAGTAGATTATTATTAACCCCTTCTATAGACAAGGAATCTGAGGCTCAGAGAGGTTAAAGTAATTTGCCCAAGGTTGGTCAGCATTCCAAACCCATGTCTGCACATCCAGAACGGCTTGGTAAGAATTAATCCTTTTGAAACTAGACTTGGAAAAAAACAAAACAAACAAAACCCAACCCAACTACAAAAACCATGTCTGATTGATCCCCAAGTCGATGGTTGTGGCCACTGGAACACATGTGCTTTCAGCACCCCAGAAAAGGCCAACATCACAGGCATTCTGGCCTCATAATATGGAGCAACACTTCGGACAAACACAGAACAAAAAGGTAAGCTAGATGTTTTATGGCTTCCTGAATGTCATAAATCAATTACAAGGATGAGAATAGGACAAATAAAAAAAATTAAAAATGACTCCTACTTGAAAGGAAGAAAAGCATGATGGGTTTTCTAAGGCCCAAGAACCTCACATATGGTCTACTTCCCAGCTAGCTTCTTTTTCCTACTCTTTCTTTCCCCCTCCACTTCAGGGTTTCCAACTCCTCTCCAGGATTGTGTGCATTTTGTATTTTGTGAGATGTGCAGTGACTGCAGGCTGAGACAATAGTGACTGTTGATCATGTGTTTCTGAGGACTGGATCATCTCTTTGGTCTGTTTTCACACCCGTCTACCTGCACTGCCTTGTGAATATCTTCATGGCATCACTCATGAGGGTGGTAGGCTTTGATTTTACTGAGGGTTGTCTAACTGGAGTTCAGACACTGCACTAAGTAAACACCAGCTCAGCCATACTCCCAGGCCCCTTCATAACAGCTTTGATCCACAGAGTTGGTGGGTTTTTTCCTACATGAAGCAAATAAATATCCATCACTACAGAATTCTCCACATTCTACTACATTCCACTGTAAATGTCCTGCTGGGAGTTGTGGCAAATTCTGAAAGATCAAAAATCAGAGAACTGTGTTCCTTTTCCATTCCTGGCTGAGGCCAAGGTTCTAAGGAGGTTTCAGGAAAAATTCGAGTAATAGCCCTATTGCTAAAACTTTTCCTGTGATAAAGCAGGAATGGAGAAAGTGGACCTTCCCAACTCTCTTTTTCAACCTTTTCTTTCTTGGAGGAAGCACTGTTGAAAGTGGGAAGTCCAAAGTTTATTTATTTGTTTATTTGTTTATTTATTTATTTATTTATCTATCTATCTATCTATCTATCTATCTATCTATATAAGTCTGGTGTCAAACAATTTTAAAAATTATTATTGTTACTACTATTATAAAGATTTCATTTATTTATTTGACAGAGCGAGAGAGCATAAGCAGGGGGAGTGGCAATGGAAGAGGGAGAAGCAGGCTCCCCGCTGAGCAGGGAGCCTGATGGAGGACTCGATCCCAGGACCCCGGGATCATGACCTGAGCTGAAGGCAGACACTTAACAGACTGAGCCACCCAGGCGCCCCAACTACTATTATTATTTTAATATAGACATCTGTTTCATCAAAAAAACCCCAAACAGATTATTAACTACTAAAGTAGTTAAAAGAGGATGTCAATATCTCTTCTACCCAATTTAGACACTGAGATACTACAAACTATTTTGTCATGACTATAATCTCATCTGAAAACCATCTAATAGGTCACTTAAGCATAAGAGAAACTCTGAAGTCAGGGCTGCTCTCCTATGTCAACCTTCTAGAGCTAAGGAAGACATCATCCCAAATTTAGCTGAGCACAACAGACGAGTTGGCCTTGAATGTTGCTTTAGCCACAGAGCAGTACTTAAAATTATGTTTAATATGAAGAGAAGAAACATGGGTTAGAAGGTGAAGCATCGTGGAAACCCAAGAAAATATCTTCTATGTATTTAATGTAAGCCAAACTTGGGGGAATAGTAAGGGCTATTTTCAGTTTTGGAAATCTTCACTGGGAGGACATATTTAATGTGATGGCAGATGGCTTCCCCTTTTGTAGCCATATTTGAATTTACAGAGACAATATTTGAAGAGGATTATAAGAAAGCCTCTAAAACCTCTTCTAGCAGAGAGTGTATCTTGTACATCTGCATTCCCCTGCTGTGTAAATAGTATGCTGCAGACCCCATAGTAGGCACTAAATAAATATTACACATGATGTCATGTATTAGGCACATAATCCAGTTTGGGGGACTGATACACCTTGAGAACTCAGATGATGCCAAAACATAAGGAAACTTCTTTTTTTTCCACACAAACAGAAAGTGGAAGCTGGTGAACAGCTCAGCAACCTAAAAATGGCTGTGCAGAGCACTCTTGGAATACGAATTAGCAGTGGGGAATGGCAGCATATTTATGAGGTCTCTTGCCGGGTCCTTTCCTCCTGTGAATGCTGTATAATTCATTGCGCGCGCCCTGACCCCAGTGCGCTCCTGTTCTGACAAATCATACTTGATTAAGACAAATCTTTATTAGTTAGCTAGTCAACTTCCCCATTTATCACTGGCAAATCCCATTCTGCTCTTCAGGTGCAGGAAAAGTGACTGAAGCCTTACAAAAAACCCCACACACCAAACATCTAAATACAAATAAAATAAAATATGTGTTATATAGCAAGTAAAACCAGAAGCCTCAAAGTCTTAATAGATGATTAAACAAAGTATTTAATTGGTATATATTATACCCACTGACAAACTCAAACCCACTACACATTTCATCCAGGCTGAAGAATTGTTAATTAGGGATTTTTAGCTCCTACTAACCTCTTGTTTGAAAGCAAATGCCATATTTAAAAAAAAAAAGGTATTACAAAGTTAGAAGCTCAAAATCCCGAGGGGGGAAAAAAAAAAAGAAAGAAAGAAAGAAAGAAAGAAAGAGGAAAAAAAGGACTGCTGAGTAGAGAGAATGTTTAAGGCTCCTACCAAAAGAATAACAACAACAAATCTTTAAAAAGTGAGACAGAATAAGGCAGAATGAATTCAAAATTATTCTTGATTCTTCAGTACCAGAGAAAAAATGCATCTCTTTTTGACTGTCTGCAACGTTTTCATGAACTTCAATGTTGGTTTACCCAAAAGAGGATTTAAAGTGTTTATAGCGGATGATACTCATTTTAGAGTCTGGTGCACTGAGCCTAGTGCCAGAATCCTTCTCAGAAACCCAGAGACGAAGCGATCAGTAACAAAAAAGCATGCCATGTACTAGGACTGCCACTGCATAGAATAAATAGCATCTTCTGACAAGTTTCCAAAATTCTCTACTTTCACAGAGGTAGCAGTAGGCACAAACCATTAACTTTCTTCCCTGAATGAGAGCAAGATGGAATGAGAATGAATATGGTCAGAGCTGATTTTCATTTCTTATATTTTTACTCTTAAACCCTGAGTCCAAAGAAGGTGGAAAATCTTTTTACTTTTTCCTAAGAAGCTACAAGTCAATCCAGATGTGTAATTTCTCCATAGATTAGCTCACTGTTCCCTCTAAAAACAATGTAGAGACGATGTGTCATATGGGAATTATTTTACAAAAAGTTTCTATGTGAGATCCTAAACATTCTGCAATAGCGATAAATGAATCTATATGTAACTTATGAGGAAAATCCATTTTTAGTCTTGACAACTTTAATGAAATGCCAGTTAATACTATATAGTACACATATCATACTTTATCTTATTGATGCCCTTAAGTGTTCAATGGAAAGTAACACTCAAAAATATTTTGTATTTGGGGCTGTCTTATGTTTGCCAAAATCTCCCATTTAGAAAATGTGGATACATCTTGAGAAATGAGGTCAGAGGTTGGTATGAGAGACTTCAAAAGAACACCTAATACAGTGGGAAAGAGTATGTTGATGATTTTTTAAGCAGACTGACTCTGATTGTATCTATGGATTCAGAAGGGATCACGCCTAAACATTCCCTCCCCATTCTACTGGTCTTTCATCACAATTTCAAAGCACTGAAAAATATTCTGAAAGTGAAGATTGCCATGGTCACATTGGAGAATCTTTATTTCATTTGGGAGTGGCCTGGAGAGTTAAGTAGTTTACAATATGTCCATGGCGGTAAAGGAAAAGTCTGTATCACTTTCATTTGTCTGTGGATGCTCCACCCATTTTTTCTTGGAAATCTTGATGAACTCTCCCAGAAAGATTAAACAATTTGCCCATGGAGACGAATTTGACATCGGAGGTAGGATGAGAATTTGGTTCAATAAACATTACTGAGAGCCAGTTATGTGGCAGGCACTGTGAAGATAGAAAGAAAAATAAAGCATGCCCCCAACAGGCAGCAGCTCACACTTCTGTGGGGTAGGATGGTATGAGAATCACCACCACTAGAGCAAAGCACAAGACGTAAATCTCTCTTCTAATTATGTTTAAAATGCCACACCTCAGGCCTGTCTCTCCTCTTCTTTTTCAAACCAAATTCTGCTTAAGAAAGATCTTGTACAGACAGGTGCTAAACAGGAATGTGCCAAATGTGCTGGCTCAATTAATTTGTTCATCATCTTTGCAGGTCTCCAAGAATCCACATTTCATGACTTCCATCCCAGGCCTCCCCCAACCCTCCATAATCATCTGCCTCACAATGATTGGATATCTTTTGACATAATTTGAAAACTGAGTGTCTATTGACAACCTAACTCCAACTGATACTCTACTGTGCAACACATTTCTTTCCAAATCTTAGAGGACAAAGGCAAGGACCTGTGGCAATGATGATTCCTATTTTTTGTTTGTTTGTTTGTTTTGTCTTTTCACTGTAGCTTCAGATTGAGAATGGACATGATACTTACTGGAAACTAACTGTAAACAATAAATAATAAAAACAGTGGTTTGGGTAAATTGGTTAATCTACAAGAACGGTTTTATTTCTAGCAGTATTTGCAGGTAAAAATGTTGAAAGTCATCTGGTCCCGCTATAAACACATATCTATTACCCAGTGGCACATAAATCAAAGTGGATGATAAAAAGACAGTATTTTCTCCCACTCCCTACTTCTGGCATCTACTCAACTCTCCATCTCTCGCATCAGGTAACCAAGAAGCAACACACTGCTACTTGGTGTTGTTTCCTTTCTACATGCCTGGCACATAACAGATGCTTAATATATACTTCCTGGATGGATGGATGGATGGATGGATGGATGGATGGATGGATGGATAAATGAATGGTGGGAAGGTCAAGAGAAATAAAGTAGGAGTGCAAGGAAAAGTAAAAAGTGGAGAACATAAAAATTTAGAAAGGCTAAAAGAATAAAGGTGGTAGAGACTCATTTAGAGAGCTAGACACTGATCAACAGAATTCTAGAGTCCGCAGAGATTTAGAAGTTTTTTATTCCACTTGGGGGTTGGATTAGATCACCTGGAGGAAAGCAATTTTTCTAAATGCCTTCTCAGGCAGAGCTTGGATTAGAATCCAGACTTCTTAACTCTTCATTTCATATCCTCTGTAACACATAATACACAAGCAGAAAGTTCAAGACCATGTAATCAGTGTGGACTCTTTCTTATTAGTCAATGAATGGCCCTGGGGCATACCTCCTTAAAATAGCCCTATCACTTCTGCAATTGTGGGTGAAATGCTAGGGAGGCAGATTTCCACCAAGGAGAATCCCACATAGCACTAGTCTAACTCATCATTTTAGTGATGCTATCTGAAACCAGTCAGAAATACCAAATATATACCCATTTATACCCTATAATGAGTAACTGGGTGGAGACAGGTGGCAGAAGGAAATGTACTTTTTCCTTATACTTCACTTATTCAAATTTTATTTAATTTTGAGAAAATAATTCAAGTAGGTTACATACTCAGCTATTGTAAACTGATTACTCATTCATTTAACAAATATTTACTTTGTACTTATTACACACCCTCCAGGCATAGGAATAAAAACCCAACATGCCATCGGATGATCACAGTGAGATGTTAGGTGAACAATGGTTCTTCAAAAGTGAAAGTTAAGAACATTTAGTATTATAAAGTACTCTTATAAACAACACAAATAAAAAAAAATAAGATCCTCGGCTAGAGTTTGAGGTTATTACTCATCTATACATTTTAATGAGACAGTTTCATATGATGAGTGCTCTCAACTTGCAAGCACATTCCTAGAAAGCAAAATAAATATCAAGTAATTGTACTGTTGTGTTGTTATGTCTAGCTACTCCCCAAATCAAACTAGTCCTCACCACAGTATAATTTTGCTATTGTGTTTCAGGTTGGTAAGTCAGTATCATCAGATATTCTAATGCAAACACTCAATAGAGAAACCCAATTCTGCTGCAAATTTTCAGAATGTGTTAAAATTGATGTCAATGTCTCAGTAATTTCGCAGTTTAAAAAACAGTTAGAAATGTAATGACTACACTACACTTGATTAAAGCATTTACAGCTCTAATCAAAAACTGACAGCAAGATCAAAGATGTTAACTTAAATCTCTCTTCTAATTATGTTTAAAATGCCACACCTCAGGCCTGTCTCTCCTCTTCTTTTTCAAACCAAATTCTGCTTAAGAAAGATCTAACACTTCTTAACAGTTCATTATCCAATAAAACTATTCAAAGCTTAAAAGCAATCTACACAATTAGTCAGGACCTCAGGGAGTCCACCGGTAGTCTTTATTACAGGACTTCATATTAAAACACCTTAATTATATTTGTCAAATGGATTTCATTAAAACCCATCGTCACTTTAATTTTCATATTTTGACCATGCTGGCATCGGCATTATTACCACCTGCCAGGCTAGGAACTACAACAAAATTGTCAAATTCCTTCAAATCCTAAGCAGTTTCTTTTGTACCTGACTGATAGTTTTCCCTGTGTGGGGAATCTATCACAATTAGGAGAATTAAAATACTCCTACTTAAATTTGACTCTGAATATATATGTTTCTTGCAGGTGCGGGGAAAACAAACTACATGCGTGCCGGGTTGCCAGGTGCACTCTGCAGAGAGGGTGATGCACATACTTTGCAGTGTATCTGAATAGCAAAGCCCAGACATCAAACAGAATGCACTATGATTCAATCACATCAAAACCATCAGGACTTGAAAGCTAGGACATTTTTTTTTTTTTACCTCCTATTCATTATGCTGCCATATTTCATAAAATATACGGTGTTTCTGGCCATTCACTTGAGATTCAATTGTATTTTCATTTGCCACTGCGATTTAGACTATCGAAATAGCAAATGGAAAAAATACACGCATCCCTTTCTTTCCAGCTATGCAATGTTCAATGTCAACAGAGATGCAATGTTGATAGCATTGCCCTAATTTAGTTAGTTATGCAACTTCAGGAAAATGAAGATGTGTACATTAATAAGCAAAGAGTTTTGGTCTGTTTTTCTCTTGATTTTCTAAGTCTTTGGTAGCATACGCAATACAGAAAGAGAATTCCTCACTGAGACTCCCTTTAGGTTGTGCACATAAAATTCTATTTTTCAAGTGTCTAAGATAGAGCAGGAATAGCCAAAAAGGATAGCCTTTTTTTTTTTTTTTAAACCTAACAGACTCATAAGATATAACAAAGGAGAGAGGTTTCTGGCCTATGTCTAACACACTTCAGGGCTTTGTACAATGGTCTCAAGAGTAATAATCACCTTGCTTTATGAATACTTTAAATCATAGTAAATGATCTTGGACTATTTTCAGTGAAGCTGGAGTTTTAAAGATTTACTTACAAAATCACAAGATATTTAAAAAATTATAAATGATCACCGACTTACATGTCTCAAGATGTAATATAATAGAAAGAGAAAACATGCTCAGGGATTTATGCATAGGGGAAATATATTTAAGTACAGTTCCAACATCGCCACTGCCTAGAAGCCTTTCATGATCAACTTTGCTGGCAATGCATCCCCCACCTCTGGACTCAGATCAATTCACTATCTGTACCAGTATTATGGCACATATCCCAGGGTTTGGGATTTTGTTCTCTCTATGCCCAGAGCCTAGTAGAGTGCCTGGTACTGTGCAAACAATGTATATCTATCAAACAATGACTGACTGTGCTCATGGCCACCTCCCCTCCCAGACTATAAGGAACTCCCCGACGGCAGGGAAAACCTTAACATCATTCGCTCCCCCACCCATACAATTCTTCATAAATGGTAAGTCATTTGGCTTCTCTATCTCCATATAGACAGATTTATAGAATATATCTATACAAATTTACAGAAATAGATATATAGATAGTATGCTTATGAGTGTGTGTGTGTGTATGAGCCACTATAGTGAATTTGTTGAAATTTATAAAAAAGCTCCCAAATTCTTCTACTGAAGAATAGATGAAGCATCAACTCCTTTTAAATTTTTATCAACTGTCACTATAATCTTGAACCACGAATCCTTCACCTTTGTCTCGTCTTGCCCTTGTTGACCCCTGAGCAACTCTGCCTGGGATGGTTGCTAGCTGGTGGAGCTGGTGAAGTAGACGGGTCAGAGGAACAACTTAGACACTCCGCAGTGGGAATCGGAGTTCTTTTCCAAAGAGCTCCTCAGCTGCTCGGAAGTACAGTCCATTGCAACCAGTCAATAATTTATTTGAAGCTATTATTATTAATAATCACAGAACACATGGATTTTTCTCATTAGGAAAAAAAACTGGAACAATCTACTATTTTAGAAATGTTCCTAGAGGGACACTTCAAAAATGAGGCCAGATGCGGTCTACGTTCCGGGGTATTTGAAGTTTATTTGATATAAATAGAGGCCTACAGAAACCCTGCTGACACAAAAGTCACGAGGCACATGTAAGTTTATAAATACTGCATTTATTACAATTTAAATGCAATACATGTTAACTTGGTGCTCCAAGGTGATTTGGGTTATTTCAAAGCATTTCTGTCTTAACACTGTGCTATGAATTTCCGCTTAGTAGAACCCTGGCTCTGGTCATTCACAAAGGCTAACATGGTTCCTGTCTGCTGTGTGTGTTTTCAAAGGGGTGCAAGTGCAGGAGTTGGCTTGTAGAAGGACCGCTCTACATGGTTTACACAATGGATTGACACAAGGATGTGTCAAATGTGATTTGTAAAAGCAAGCGCTTTGGGCAACGCGTAAAATACAACCTGAAGTCTGGGTAATCTAGGGCTCCCACTGGAAAGGGATCATCAGGATTGGGGATGGAGCATCTGGAGGGGACAGTGATACGAGAGGTAGTGGGTAGAGAAGACCATTTATGGGAGAGCTCCTGCAAGTGGGGCTTTCGGATGGAGGCTCTCTGAAATTTCTGCCTGGGATCATGTCCACACCCTCAAGACTGCTGGGTCATGTCCCTTCTCAAGCCCACATGGTCATGTACATCATCACCTGATTGCTTGCTATGGCCTCTGCAAGTTCTTCCCAGTTTCTGAGCTCATGAGTTCTGGTGAGAGTCCTCAACCTCTCTGAATCAGACAAAATAAGGAAAGTGGCTATTGTGGCTTTTCTCTTATCAATAGCAAGCATTGTGTGTTCAGGGATGGGGTAGTAGGGAGGTAATGTGGGACACATGGGATCACGGGAGCCTGCAGGAGGACTGGAAGGAGAGTTGCAAAGGCTTTCAAACAGCATGATCAGAGAGAGAGCCTGAAATGCCCAACAGACAACTCTCCAAGCCTGCGCAGATATTGTTTTTTCCAATAGGAGAAAAATCCGTGACTGTTGCTGTTTTCTCCCCCTCCTTTTAGAAAGATTACCTTGAAAAAAAAGCTATTGCTTTTTCTGTAATAGTAAGAAGACAACAAAGCAGTATTTACTATTCTTTTGAAGTGATACAAAAACAGCCAGTGAGACCATGCCTGATGGTCCACCATTGGCTAGAAACTGAGACTTGTGCCTTCCTCCTGAGTAATGTGGATGTGAAACCACAGCGTTCACCAACATATTTCTGGAGCCCAGACAATGAATGACCCCAAGACCTGTTTCTGGATTGAGCCCTGTATTTTGCATGCAGACTACCCTCAGGGCTACTACTCTCTTATACACGAAAGAATACTGACTCTCTTGGGGCGCCTGGGTGGCTCAGTCATTGGGCGTCTGCCTTCGGCTCAGGTCATGATCCCAGGGTCCCGGGATCGAGCCCCGCATCGGGCTCCCTGCTCAGCGGGGAGTCTGCTTCTCCCTCTTCCCCTGCTTGTGTTCCCTCTTTCGCTGTGTCTCTCTCTGTCAAATAATAAATAAAAATCTTTAAAAAAAAATAAAATAAAGAATACTGACTCTCTTGAAATAAAACAATGACTGACTAATGCAATCATTGCCAAATGATGGGCCAATATTAAAATGCTTTTGCTATATTTTTCTTTTGGGACTCACCACTGCAGTCCTTAATGCAGTGTACTAATAAAGGTGAACAAATCACTTATGAAGTACAACAATTTGATCCACTTAAATATTTGTCTATAGAAACGTGTGTGTGTGTGTTTTCTTGGAGTGCTGAGATCCTCCCTACCCACCTCCAGGCTCTGCAAGGCCTGATCCCCAAAGGAGCTGGTCCACTGGTTCTCCACTGGTGGTAGGGGGTGGGGCATGGGGCAAGCTATGGGCAAAATAGATTTTAGTAAGATTCAAAGACTGACTGCTAGGATTCCTGATAAATGGGGAAGTTTCTGCTTATTTTCTTTTTTACGCTCCTTGGTTTCATTCCTAAAACAGTAGGATTTTATGCTTCCTAGGTAGATAATATTTTAATGGCATTGAGAGAGATCACTATTTAAAGACATACTAATAGGACATTTTTAGCATCTCTGTAGTGTACATGCAATATGAACACAAAATAAATAGTTTATAATGTGATACATTCTTAAATGGGCGTTTAAAAATAAAAAGTATTTAAGAGATATTCTCATATTCTATGAACTTAATTCTTTGAATAAAGAAAAATAATTTATCTTTTTATTTTAACTCTAAATGGCCCTTTGATTATTACTCTTCAAAGTCCTCTGCTGAAGGTGGATGGCAATGATTATTCCTAATTTCCTGGTGAAGAAAAGCTGCACAAAGGAGTTCAATTACTTTTCTATTGTCATAAGTGAGGAACGGAATCATGAAATGATACTTTGTCCCCTGGTCTATTTTTTTAGTCTACAAAGCAGAAAGCTAGTGTAAACCATACTGGGAATATCTGCAGGGTCTGGAAATTTGTTAGGTTTGAGCCTAACATGGAGAGTTGGTGAGGATTTCAAACAAACCTTTCTTTTAATAGCAAAAGCAGAGTATTAGACTAAGCTGACCTTTGTTACAAAAATTCCCCTATTCTGTATATACTTTTTCAATGTCAGTAAGTTTCTTATATTCCCACATGAATTCAGAGATAAACAGATTGCTGCCAGGACTTAAGTGTTTTTAGGCAGTTTTAGGGCTCTTAGGTCAAAAAATGTCACAGAATGCCAGCTCTTGAACATTTCAGTGAATAAAATAGTTCTTTGCATATGCATATTTATTAAATTTCATTAACGAGTCAGCCACGTAACTTCTAGGTATGAGTATGCCAAAATGATGATGTTTATCTGAAGAGGGAAATACAAACATGTTCAAAGATCTACCCATTTTGAAATTTTTAAAACATCACTGTTATAGAATAACTATCCAATTAGCAATTGTCTATGTGACTCATCAAAAGAATAAACATCAGAAAATCAAAGTCTGTAAGTCCAAAAGCTCAGTACTTAAATAATCTTTTGCTTTTTATAATCATGTCAACTTTGATTATGCATTTTTAATTGTCAATGAAATTTGGTAATAGAAAGGGAAAGCCTTAATTGAAATGCTTGTAAAATCCTCTTACTTGGAGAGTTTGTATGAGTTGATTAATTAAGAGACTTTCACAGTTTTCATATTGATTGCCTTTGTGTTTCTGAACTTCCTGTCTGTTGCTCATGTGCAGAGTAAAGTAAGAAATCCTGGAGGTAACAAGATGTAGGATTTCTGGAGACAGGTTTCCACTTTGATAAATTGAGTGGTTCCTCCCCTCTCTTTTTCGAAGTATTTCTCTGTTATCCCATTTTGTAGAAAGAAACAGCCTTTTAAATGCTGACACTTTTGCCCTGATGTCATAATTTCACCAAATGTTTTTTAGGAGATAAGATCTAGTATAGTTTTTCATTTATTGTATTAAACTTGAAAAACAGAACTAGAAAACAAACAAACAAGCTTGTTTTGCGAGGACTAAGGCAAAAGGAAATGTTAGTATCTCTATACTAGATCTCTGCAGCAGAAAATATTAAAGAAATCAGTATTTTCTGCCTATATTTGGGTGTTGAAGTACATTGGTGCTATAATTTTCCGATGATCCTGAGAAAAAGAAAGGTTTAAAATCAATCTATCTAATGATAAAGTTAAGTATTTCCCTACAGTATCATTGAAAAGTGTTTTATGGAATTTTATGTAACAGGTTATATTTCAAAATAATGAAAATAAAATTGATCTTTGGTATTTTTGATTAGTCTTTCCTCTTCCCATTAAATATTTAGGAGGGCACGGTAAGATAACTAAATATTTAGGGTGTTGCCACAAAGTAAAAGAAATTTTTAGGATGCCATTGTAAGATAAACTTAAAAATTTTCTAGTTTGTTTGTTTAGGAATTTTCCGCCTATAGCAAGACAAGATACTTCTCTCTTCTTTTGAACACTTCAGCATATTTGTCCAGCATTATTTTTTCATTCTCTTTTATCCCTGGGGCTCTCAATGTTTAAATAGCTCCCTCCCATGTAAAGCTTTGCACCGATATCGATCAGCCTAGGCTGGAAGTTACTATGAGGCATTTTCAATAATCAGCCCAGCTGTTCAGAGAGCTTCTTGAATATAACCCTTAGGTAAACAGCATAATACACTGAGAACTCTCTGCCAGCAACCAGCCCTTCTTGGCAATCCCAAAGATTGCTACTAATGCTTCACTAAACAAAGAACTTAATTCTGATTTTAACAATGGAGGCTAAAGGGTAATTCAAACAAATCCCATCTTTGATTCACATATGTAGAGACTATAAGGGGTTCCCCCTGCCCACATGCTTGCATATCTGATTAATTCAAAAGCATGTGTGCCAAGTAAACCATTTTTACAGGACCCAAAAGCAACTGCATGCAAGGCAATTTTTTAGTATTACCATTTTAATCCTTAATCCTCACATTCAGATTTAAGTTTATTCTCTTAGATCTCTTAGGGCAATTATATTATCTACCTTTATGTAATGTACAGCAAAGAAATAAAGGTGCAATTATTTATTTATGCCTTTACATTACTTTTTAATTCCCTCTTTCCTTAAGACTTAAATGCTAAAGAAAAAGAGAGACTTTTACATAGCACTCCTGATTGTGATTCCTGGCTCACAGGCAACAAGGGAACCTTAAAAGAAGCACCAAAAAAAAAAAATGGACACTATATATAAAGTATAATGTAAAAATAGAGTTAGGTAGCCATGCAGTGAAACCCATAATGTTCACATCCTTCAGTGGGTGAAGAATAAACATCATAAAAGTAAACAGCATTCCAAAATAGATGGCACCTATAAGGTCCTGCGAGTCCCCAAACTGTTTTGCTTTTAGAAAAAGAAAACAAAACCAAATAGAAGTTAGGTGTAAACAATTCCAAATGTTGCCATTGGAACCATTCAAAAAGACTGTCAGTTCATTATTTAGGTCAAATTAAACATATTTGTTTGGTTAAGGCTATTCTGAGATGTGGAAGTCACAGAGGTCTCTAGGTTCTGGAAGGATAGAGTAGTCTTCTGATAAATAAGAGATCTGAAATGTTTCCTCTGGTTTATGACCCACCCCAAATAGCATATCCATGACAGTAAATCAGAATGACCCTGTTTTTTATTGGTTTGTTTTGTTATGGTTGTTTATTTTCCCTTTATTTGGGGAGAGAAGAATTCTTCTATAGCATTTAATTTATACCTACTGTGCATGTGGTAGTATGCCAAAGAACCAAAGACAGGACACAGTCTCTGCCATTCAAATAGGCTTGAAAAGATGGGACTCTGCACCCATCTCAATACACTGTCTGATGGCAGAAAAAAAAATTGACGACCAATTACAACAGGTACAAATAACAATACTGAGTACCATTAATCGCAATTGTATATCCCTACACAAAGTCCTGATACTGAAAAAAAATCAAATACATGAGCTGGTTAGCTCAAGATTCTCGGTCTACACAACGCTACGACATAGAGCTCTCCTTGGTCTACACGACGCTGCTGCAGAGGGCTGGCCTGGGCCCTGACAGCTATTCACCCATAGGTGAATCTGTGTAGCCTGCAGACTGGGAGCGAAGCACTTCTCCTGTATCTTTCTCCCTTGCAGGTGCCCATAAATGTTGGCAATTTGAGTTCTTACCTTGTATTTCTTCCCCACATTCTCCAAAACATCTCCTTCAAAACCCTCATTCATTCACTTGGCTTTCAAATATCACTCCCACTTCTATGCTTAACCTGTCTCTTGACCTATTCCAAGTTTTACCCCCTATTTCCTAGCACATGCTGGATACTTCACCCTGGTTGTCTCACCAGCTCCTTACATCAACAGGCATAAAACAAAAATCCCATCTTCTCGCTCTGTGCCTCTCGCCCTCAGTTAATGGCAGGCAAATCCAGGTGGTCTCCCTGGACCGACACATTTCTGTTCATTTGGACTTTTCCTTTATTTTCTTTCCCACGTGGAGCTAGGCACCGGATCTTTCCAAATCTTCCTTGGATGTGTCTCTCATATTTGTTTTTTCTTCTTCGTCACTGCCATTCTAACCTCTCACCCAGACTTGCACCTCCTTCCTGACTTGTCCTCATTGTCTCCAATCGGCAATACCTCTTGATTGCTTAATCTCCCTAAAGCATCAGCCTCCTCCTGTTCAGAACGCTTTAAATGCTTACCAAGCAAAACCCAAGGCCTAAGCTGGCATTCAGAACGGTTCAGAATAGAGGCCTAAATACTTTCAGACTTCTCTCCCAATTCTCTCTGGCATAGAGTTGAGGCTCTAGTCCAGGGTTTTCAACCCTGGCACGTGTTGATGTTTAGGGCTGGATAATTCTTCACTCGATCTTAGTCAAAAGGCAGAGAAGCGATGGGCTGGATAATTGTTTGGGGAGGGGAGGGTCTGTCCCACGCACTTCAGGACGTTCAGCAGCATTCCTGGTCTCTACTGAGCAGGTGCCAGCAGCAGGCCCTCTCCCCCAGTTGTGAGAACCAAAAATGCCTCTGGACATTGCCAAATGTCCCCTGAGGGGGAGGGGGATGACAAAATCAGCATTGGTTGAGAACCACTGCTTTAGTCAGGCTGAACATGGGCACCTTTGAGCCTTTACCCATGCAGTTCCCTGTCTGACATGCCTCTAACCATCTCTATTCCTTATAGTCCTGTTCATTGTTCTCGTTCAGCAAAGATACTGTATCTGACATGAGTTCTTGCACATGCATCATTGTCAAAAGAGATCTCTTTCCCCTCAAGCTCCTAAGCACTTGGTCTCACCTCAGTAGGCTCCAGGTGCTCACGTCATCCTCTCTACTAGGGTGAAAGCTGCCTGAAAGCAGGATCTGGGTCATCTTTTATTCCCCAAAATGATCAGCCCAGTTCCTGGCTCGTATTACAAATGAAGGTACCTCTAGCTTCAGCTTTCTAAGCCTTGCAGTCATAAGAATACGGCGAGGCAGTAACAATTCCGGCAAGTGTTCTGAAGAGAGTCCCAGCATTAGCTTCTCTGAGGCTTCTCTGCTTGCCTGTCTCAAAGGGCAAGGAAGACACAGAGCAATTCTTGACCACTCCATATAGGGTCCACCCTTGAGAAAAACAGGCAGTCAGATTGTGAGGGAGGCCAGGGGCATGGTAAGTAAGTAGCTGACAAACTTAATGAAAAGCAGACAAAGCAGGGTAAGAATGCTAAAATGCCCTTTAGAACGTGGCAGGTATATAAAAAAGTCATAAGCAAGTTTACCATAAAGAAAAGAAGGTAGAAGATTAAGAGTTAAAAAAGCTAATTACATGGAAGGTTTTAAAACAGCCTAATGGAAAAGTTGAGTGAGGGAGACAAATAGCTGGGCAAGCTACCTGGTCAGAGGGACATAAATCTGAAAAAGCAGCAGATTCTCCAGATAGGTCAGACAGATCACATTTTGTTTTTAAAAGGGAGAGAACATGAAATTTGTGCACAGTTTGTGTGTGTGTGTGTGTGTGTGTGTGTAGTTACTGGGAGGGAATGGTATGATAAACTTTGGAGAAAGAAACCATCTGTACTGACTTAAAACTTGAGACACAATCCAAAGTAAGAATTAAGTAGCTCAGCGTAGTGCAGCCAACACCATGTGAGAAGGAGCCTCCAGGGCGCCACGCGCCTGCCTCCAGGGCTGCTAGAAACACCAAGCCCAAAATGGACAATCAGGATCTCGAAAGAGAGCAGGCATCCAGAGGGTCTCTGTAGGACCAGCCCAGTTCCTTAGCCTTGAACCAATGTGGTCTCGCCACAGGCAAGGAAAACGCTGCACTCCTGCACAAAGTCAATTCCAAATGCATAAGCCTCCAGAGATATTTCTTATGGAATGAAGACTGAGAAGAAAATAAAGACTGAGTAATAAAAGCAAGAGTGCAACACTAATTTTAAAGTAGTCAGTCTTGCAAAAATGCTTTCAAGTAAAAAGGAAGAAATCCCCATGACTCTGGAAAAAGGTGTCTAGATATACCACTAACAAAGGAAGCCTGAAAGAGACTTTATTTTCAAATTTTGTTTGACTGTGGTCTTTTGTTTTTTCCGCTTTTGCTAACTGGTGGTATACTCTAGGGTGGATCCTGACATTTTGGCTTTTATTTTGGCCTAGAATCATGTTGATAGTGTTACTGAAATAAATTAGTTGACTGAACTGCTAGTTGTACACTTTTATGCCCATGAAATTGCAGAAAAATTGGGAGGCACAGGCACAGGGATAAAATGGGAAAGGCATACACTAGAGTTTGGCTTAAGAGTTATCTTAAGTTCTGGAACAACATAAAAGTGGTGGTTGCCCAACGTCGTGAACGGAATCAGTGACACATTCACAATGCCAACGTTCCCCGAATGGGGGAATATTATTTTCTGGGGCAAGGTCCTTTTCCTCATGACTATTTCCCTCCAATCTCTTCTCTGACTTCCTTTTTGGCTGCCCAAGTACCCCGTGGTGTTGTCCCCACCCTTGTGCTTTGCCTGCTGTCTCCTTACAGTGTTTGGAGATTGAGTGTCCTTTCTTGGCAGGTAGTGCGGCGTCCTATTTCACAGTCACACGCTGACATGCAGTGAACAGAAATGAAGGGAACTACAACTTTTCCAATATGCTTGAAAGAGGACAGCGGCCCTCACTTGTAACATGGAGAATTCAGAGGTTGCCTCATAGGCTTCTGGTCAGACAGAAGCAGAGAATTTACTTACATGGCTTGGCTCAGTGCCTGGCACATGGGAAGCACTCAATAAATGTTAGCTAATATTCTTTGTACTATTATTATGTAAGTCCCTATAACTCTCCATGACCTACTGTATGCTCTGGATGCTGCTGAAGACCTAGAAAAGCAGCTTTCATTCCCATCAAACCTCCTTTTTATAACAGATATTTTTTTCAATGTCCCTTGATTCTCTTGAGATGAAATTCAGAGCTAATATAATCTATGGACACACGTAATTTAAAAAATAATCAATATAATGCCCTACCCACAAAATAAGGAAACTATACAGGAAAGCAGTAAGATGTATCTCTGTATGTAAATGTGCAGGCGCTGCTATCCTAGCAGACAAGAGCATATGCTTGGATTCATATGTAAAGTTAACATACACGTGACAGGTGCACATGCAAACCACTACACGTGCCACCCAGCGATGACTCAAATACTACAAGTGTCATTGCCATGAACGCTGTATCGCCAAGCTTCCCTTCTGCTCCTCGTTGCCTAGCCCTCTGTGCTTGGACGGACTGTATGTTAGTTCTGGCCATTGGGCTGTAGATGTGCCTCATCTGGAGGCAGAAGCATTGAGGAGCTGGTGTGCAAGCCCTTTCTACCTCTGCCTGAGATGGCTGGGGACAACCCCCGTGGGGGAATCAGTCTTGGACCCCTGGTTAACCATGAGCAAACAAAAAATAAGTTTTATTGTGTTAAGGCACCAGGATTTCTAGGCTAATTTGTTTCTGCAGCATAGCTCTGTGTATCCCTCAATTGTGAGCAACTCTTTTAAAATATACCCTGGTTTTACACAATTGTTGTATGCCTGGAAAATTAGTGGATGCTAAAACCATGCAAAAAATACTTTGTTTTTAATATTGGAAACTAGGTTCAGATCATTATAAACAGCGTTTTCACCTACTTCAATGATCAGCAGGAGGTTTGAGAGTTTGTGTAGACCAGGGGCTGTGTGTGTTGAGAAAGAACGTTCAATGCACTGCAGAACATTTATTATCCTTGTTTCTCATCATTGGGATAACCAAAATGAACCTGCACAGTTCAAAACTTCCCTGGAGGAAGAGTACCTCTAGGCCAGTAACCTAGAGACAAGATCAACATGGACTCGATTAGCAAAGCTGTGCATAGTGGGGTTTCAACAGTGAGTTGTTCATAGATTACAGCATCTTAGAATATTGAACGATATTCCATAAGATGTAAAAAAATAGCAAAATAAAGGGGTTCTCTAGTCACAGCTTGGGAGCCTACAGGATACAGGAACTCTTCAGGGCTAAAGAGTACAGAGTGAGTTTCAGAGTCTTTAGGGCATGGAGCACTGCAAATCTACACAAGGGAGATTCAGCATGCACTGTTCCCCACACTTCTTTGAGCAGTCAGGCTTTTTGTTCCAGAGCTTCCTACAGAACTCAGGTTTGATAGGTTATGCAATCTCCACTTTACACATGAGCACACCAAGACTCATGGAGAGTGAGAGGCTTGTGTCAAGTTTTCAGTGAGTTAGTAGGAGGGCTAGACCTGGAACCCCACTTAAAAATCAATATTCTTGACCTTAAAAAGGAATTAAGTGAGATATACGCTCCCATATGGAAGAACCTCAAAAACATTACACGAAGTGGAAGAGACCAGACACAAATTGTCACATATTTTCCATCCATTCCATGGATCTATTCCATGAAGAAATAGATCCACAGAGACCAGAGAATGTTGCCTGCCAGGGTCTGATGGAGTATGGAAAGGGGAACGAGGGCATAGGGGACATGGGGTTTCCTTGTGGGGTGATGAAAATATTCTGGAACTAGATAAAGGTGGTGGTTGCCCAACATCGTGAATGGACTAAATGCCATGGATTTGTACACTTTAAAATGGTTAATTTTATGTTATGTGACTTTTATTAAAAATGAATAAACAAACAAGGTTAAAAAACAATATTCTTTTCTCTATACTATGGTCTTATCAATTTGAGTTCTCCAATATACTAGAAAGTAGTATAGCAGTATGATCTTTTCTATATGCTTCCTCATATTGTTGTTACAAATATTATTTTATTACTTTTCATTTTCTGGTTATTGTGTAAGGAAGTGGATGCCATAAACCTACAGTGAATAGAATTTTATGGGGATTGATTATAGGCTGAGAAAGATAATTCATCTACTTTGAATGCGGTAGAGTGGTTTTCTATCCATTAGCTACTACAAGCTAGAGTCTGTGTTCTGCAGGATAGAAATATCAGGGCACTGGAGTCAGATGAACAGAGGTTCAAATCCTGACTCCATTACTTCATGGCTATACATTTACAGCCAGTTATTCAAATTCAAATTCAATTTCCTCATGTGATATGGAGCAGTAATACCTATAACACAGAGTCATTGGGTGAATTAACTGCAATGAGGTAGGTAAAATGTCTAGAACAGAACCTGAATCCATACTATGAAATCAACCCAAGTTCCAGTACCTCCAAGTGTGCTTTTTTCCTAGAGATCGTACCAGTGGTGTCTAAAATTTCCTTCAGAGGGCCAGAGAGGTGCCCCAATCCATGCTAGGGCTTTTCTTTCTGAAGTTGAAGACATATTCAGCTCCAGGGAAGAATTTCAGAGTGAAGATTTTCTTTGTTCTCTGACTCCATGGGATGCTCTGTTGTACTGTGCAGATCAGAAAGTGGGAGTACTGGGCGGAATATATTATGCATATGCATGTGTTTATAAAATAACAAGTATCTCTAGAAGGGAACCCCTACACATAATCAAGTCTGTCAGAAGAAAGACTCTCTGGAACCTTCATCTTTTGATCAACTGGGAATTAAGTGGGCATTTTAAGAAAAACAAACACCTTTAGGCACAATTAATATGTTTCTTTAATACACTATGGTTCCTTTCATCTTTACTCAGTTTTAATAATATAAAATGGTGTTTTAGAAAAAAGATTAAAAAGGTTATCTTCATTTTAAGATAATCCAGTAGTCACACAATTGTACACCATACTACACAGAAGCACTTATGAATTGCAGATGGCAGGTTAAGGAGATTTGGTTCATAGGAGGACGGAGCATACTGAAGCCCAGTAGATTTATCTGCATCCAAACCACCAAACTGTTTGGTGCCATTTTCCAGTTTAAAAAAAAAAATAAGTGAAGTTACTAACTCTAGTCACTGGAACTCAACAAGCTTAATTCAACGTTGCTTAAGCCATTCTGGGAAACTGAGGCATAAATGAAAACATTTTCATTACTAAACTGCTGTTAGAGAACCTCATTTGTAAATAACAATTCCTACGTTTAATAACCATTCACTCCCCAGTTACAGAGTGGGTTACACTGGCCACTGGCCCATCGTGGGCTATGTAGGAGCGTGAAGACAAGAAGCCGTCTCCTCAGGGAAGCCTAACTGTTGAGACGGTGAGTTAGCTCCTATTTTTCCAAGATTCTGTTTCTTCTTAATTCCAAGATGAGGGAAAACACAAAAAAGCTTCCAGTTAAAAGCGAGCTCTTCTCCCAGGAGTTAAGTGTGGTGAATCAGAATGAGAAGAATGAAGGGCACAGATAAATCATGTGGGAGGAAATCCTTTAAAAAAACAAACAAACAAAACAACAAAGCAAGGGCCTAGAAATGAGAAGGAGGGGCATAAGAGAACTTTTTGGTACCCTGTCCCCCAAAAAGGAAGGTGAATCATGGGTTCAAATGTTCCCCAGATGTAGACTGACCCCAAACCAAGATGTCAGCCCCTGGGCAAGTGTCCAGGGGTTCTGAGTGTTGCAGTGACGTCACCTGGCACTCCAGAAGCCATTCACTTGATGCAATAGATGCAAGGTGCATCTATTCCACTGATAACACAGAGAAAGTCTGCTGGGTTATTCATAATAAAGTGAGTAACTAGCAACACAAATGTGGGACATTAATGAATCTGTTCTCATGTGCATTAAAGAGGGTCGCTGGAATTGGGTAACCCAAAATGAAAACCCAGACCTAAAAAAAATAAAAGCAAAAACATGTGCATTGAAAGAGATTAAAAACAACAACAACAACAAAAACCTGGCAAGATAGTCACCAAAATATTAACAATGATTATTTCTGGGTGATACAGTTTTATTTGAATTTTATAATTATGGAAAAATTTTAATAAGAAAATTTTACATTTAAAAGGAAAAATATAGTTTGGATCAAATACTTTGGGACCAAAGAACAACATAAAGGTAACAGCACTGAAGAAGAAATGGATGATCCAATATTAAGAAAACAGACATAAAAATAAACCAACCCAAACGGACCCCAATCCAGTAAATGAGAATCCGTCCCTAGGCAGTAGTAGGTTGAATAACCTAAAAAATGGAAAAATGGTAAAAATATGGTCTTTTATGATAAAGACATGATGTAGAATTCTTTGATGGCCCAATTTAAAATTAAAAATGATTAAGTGGTGCTTACCTCTACATGTGAAATGAGTATTATACACTTTTGGGCCCCAAGGTCTGGCTCCTATATTCCCAAACAGTAATTCTGTATTTGACCGATATGATCTAAATACTTAAAATAATCTCACTTTGCAAGAGAACTAGAATATTAATCCTGTAATACCTAAATATCAAGATTATGATCCATAAAATTTCATGCAGTATTGTTTCTAAGGGTATAATGAAAAAACTGTCCAATCATATGTGAAGAGTTAAGTTCTGGCACAGACATAGTATGGAATACTAAGCAATCCCTAAAGGGCAATTCAGATCCATATATACAGACACTGGAAATATGTACACAAATCATCGTCGAATGGAAAAAGCAAGGCACAGGACAGTACGCATGATACAATTTTATGTTTTTAAAAGAAGGAACTGTGATTTTGCACATGTAATCTAGGAAGAACTTGGCCTCCTCTTCTCCAATATATGCACAGGGGTTGCTTTCTCCCTTCCTTCTGGATTCTGCCTGAAAGTCATCTCAGAGAAGCTTGCCCTGATCATCAAATCGGAAGCAGAACCTCCTGGAATGCTCTACCTTTTATCCTACTGGATTTGTCTTTATAGCATGCATCACTACCACATTTTATATTACATTTTTATTGATTGATTGACTATCTCCCTATTAGAATACAGGTTTCATAAGAAGGGACACCTCATCTGTTTGTCACTGTTGTTTACTCAGTACCTGTTCCTGGTACATAGTAGGTACTCAAATATTTGTTGAGTGAATGAGTAAATAAATGTAATATGTAAATATATATACACACACACAAGTATATAGACAGATATGTATATACATATATTTAAACACATAAATATATACAGATGAAATGCATAAATACATAGAAAAATCTCAAAGCATATACATCAACTGTTAATATTTGTTACTCTTGGGAGTGGGAGTAGGACAGAGGGATAGGGAGGGAGGAAGGCCCATATACTTTTTACATTATATGCTTCTGCCTTGTTTGAATAATTTGTAATAAGGATGAATTATGTTATGATAAAAAATACAAAGAAAATTTTCACATAAGGACCAGGGTTTGTAGAACCTGTGTAATTGCTTTAAAATATGTCCAGTGATTACACTTAGGTATCCAATTTTTCAGCTGGACTGCTCAACTGAAGATATTTTAATCAGTTACAATTTCGATCTTTTTACTTTAGGCAGTGGTTCTCAAACTTTAGTGTGCATAGAATCATCTGCCCAGTTTGTTAAAAATATAGAGTCTCAAGGCCTATCCCCAGAGATTCTGAACAGGGGTTGGGTAGCAGGAATTTCTGTTTAAAAAAGTATCACCCAAGGTGACTGACTCAAAGCTCACCATTTGAGAAACTGGCTCAAGATAGAGTTAAGATAGGGAAGATGGAATCAACATATATTTAATGAGGGCCGATTATCTGCCAGGCAGTTGTGGTTAATTAACATCAGATAAGTTTAATTAATTGGTTGTTAGTGGATGAGTATTTCAGCTGGCTGCATTTGCAACTAATTGGTAAGTGGTTAAACACTCTAACAGTCTGAATAGAATAAAAAACGGTGCAAGTGAAACATTAAGATGCTGGTTTTGTGGTTCCATTTGTGTGAATTTTTAAATAATCTTAGAGTTAATAAAATGATGACATTATGCCATCATCTATATATGGGGGATGACATGGTATCTGAAAACAAAGGCCAGAGTATATTCCCACCACACAATCGCAGTAGTGGACTACCAGTTGGAAAACCTTTGTCCTAGCTCCTTTTGACCACCACATATATCCCTTCACTAGGGACTCAGGTTTCTTATTAAAAGCTGCTAGAGTTGAGCCAGATGGCTATAAGATCTCTTGTGGCTCTATCAGTTTTTCCAATACAAACACATACCAGCTTTTCCTTTGTGTTACACGTGATACCTCTGTGAAAGGTGCTTCCGTGTGTATGACTGCAGATGCGTTCCCAGTCTTTTACACTCGTGCACATGTGTGCACACAAATATAGGCATATACATAAAGGTTTCCAATACACCCAACTCAAACACGCATTTAGCCCTTATTCTATTATGAGATACCCATCACAGGAAACAATTTCAAGAGTGTAAGTGAAAAATAATTTTGGGGTGACGTGGTGAAAAAGGTATCAGAAACTGCTGACTTAGAGACCTAAAACATAACAGCAGTGGGAGCAAACTGGTGTTACAAGGCTGTGATGCTCTGAGTCCAATTTTAAGTACCCTAAGATTGTGTCTAGAATTCTCACCTTTTCTGCTCTCATACTTATACTTCACTTACAAGGATTTATTCCAGTAAGACTATTTCATGAGAAAACATAAAAACGAGAAGGTACATTAAAGAAGCAGACAAACATACACCCTTCCCAGGAATCCTGGGGATCTCTAGGTACAATGAATCACCAGCAAATACATCAGCCCCCATGAAGATATCAAAATAACATCTTGAGAACCAGGAGATGCAAAGGCTCAGTTCATTCATTTTCCCCTTCACATTTCATTCTAGACTAATCGGGGGGCTCAAACTGCCTTGCTGCCAGGATAATCCATATTCCGTTTGGCGTTGCTGCTGGTGGGGAGGAAGGCAACGAAAGAAAGGGGATGCCTCAAGAGGATGACAAAGAACCAGATCACAAGGACGCTGACTGCTAATTAGCAACATATTATAAATACGGGTAAATGCACTAGACTTTCAACTCTTGCGAGCCCCCAAGTTCATATCTTGGCTGGAAGTGAAAATGTGTTTGTCAGTACCATGCTGGTCTCTTTTCTCGGAAGATGACGGACAACATGGAGCTGGGCGGAGGGCCCGCTGCAAAGAGATGTGTTGTGACAGTAGGTCCTCTGTGCAGCAGAGGTTGCATCTGCCCAGTGCCGTTCTCTGCTCCCCAAGCAACATGGTTATCAGCAGTTCTTACAGTCGGAAAACAGTGTGTTCCTTCAGCAGGGGCCATTTTTCCCCTTTCCCTGAATAGTGCCTAGATCGTTCATCTGCAACCGAGAACCCTCACGAGTCTGTCTTTGAGCCCCTCCTCAAGCACTGAAGATTTTGTCTGAGTCAGAGGAATCCTGCAGGAATGGATTATAAAGCACCTCCAGGCTTGGGTACTAAGTCCCAGTGCCTTTTGGGAAGCAAAATTCAATTTATAGCCCCAATCTCTTGCTCTAAGACCTGTTGGGGAGAACATCCCCTTGGCCACACAGGCGCCAGCCCTGTAGGTGTTTAAGATGATGGGATCCAAAGAGAGTTCTTGGCCAGGAGGCTGAGGATAATGGCTGAGGCATCAAGTGGTCCAAAGGAAGGAAAAGATTCAGAGAGTTCTGTTTTTTGTTTTTTGGTTTTTTTTAAAGAGTTATTTTAATACTGTTTAGAAGAGAGAAAAATATATCTACACACACACACACACACACATACGCACACTTTGGCTTTTTTGGACTGCTCTAATAAAATGGGAACATGGTGTTTTTAGCTTTCTCTTAAAAGCCTCTAGCCTGTCTCTTTCCTGCTGGATTTACAATGCTAAAAAGCAAAATCCCAGAAACCTATTTCTGTTTACTTAAGGAGGATAAAGTGTTACCCCAAAACAGAGGGGCCTTTTACAGAGATTGGAAAACAAATGGTTTAAGGGCATTAAGATCTACATATCTCTCATGCCAGCACATTCAAGGTCATCAATCAAACATAATCCTGAACATACGAGGTGCAAAAGTGCTAAAAAGGCCCCATTAAAATCCAAGCCTTTTCAGGTGTACCACCCAATCCTGAGAGTTATACACAAGGCAGAAACAGTTCTAGTTTATACACACAATACCATTAGGGACAATTTATCATGTCTTTAAAAGTGATCTATGGTACATTGTGAAATTGCTTATTAACTCCAGAAATAACAAACCCAGCTTGTGTTAATGCACTCGAAAACCCAGAATCGGAATTTTGAAAACTTAAGCTAGAATCTATTCAAATTTACAGCTTAAACTTTCTATTAATCTACCCCTTAACTTGTAGTTCAGATTTCTAAATTCATATTTTTCAATTAGCGTTAGATACTAGAGCTATTTTGACAAAAAGTTTTAAGATGTTTGAAATAGGTTTGCTTTACCAAATGCCTAAAAGAGCAAAGATTACACAAACAAGTGCATTCTGGGTAAAAATCCAAATTATAGGACTTTTCTAATTTTATCTTTCGAATCTTATTTTCTTTTAAAACATTGGGAGTCTGCACTTATTTCCCAATTTTTCTTTAATCCATTATAAAGAAATGTGTATGTGATTGCCCATAGTTCTGGCTCGTCCATCTGACTTCATTACACGTTTTTTTTTTAAAGGTACTTTTTGTTCTATAAATACAAGATTTCATACATAAAAATGGCACTCTTGGTCTGCATTAAAGTCTACCAAAGCTAAAAACTGTAGAAGTAAGTAAAAGGCAAAGGAAGCTCGAAACCAAGGACAGACCTTGCTGTACCTGGCTGTGCCTCATGCCCATTAATGTTAAACTTTATGATGTTCCTGGACTTACGATGGGGTTATGTTTTAATAAACCCATTGTAAGTTGAAAATATTTTACAAATTTTTTTTTTAAGATTTTATTTATTTGACAGAGAGGGACAGCAAGAGAGAGAACACAAGCAGGGTAAGCGGGAGAGGGAGAAGCAGGCTCCCTGCTGAGCAGGGAGCCCGATGCGGGGCTCGATCCCAGACCCTGGGATTATGACCTAAGCTGGAGGCAGACGCTTAATGACTGAGACACCCAGGTGCCCAGGTTGAAAATATCTTAAGTTGAAAATGCATTTAATACACCAGATATACCAAACCTCATAGCTTACCCTAGCCTACCTTAAACGTGCTTAGAACACTTACATTAGCCTACAGTTGGGCTAACGCAAAGCCCATTTGATGATAAAGTGTTGAATATCACATATGGTTTATTGAACACTGTACTGAAAGTGAAAAGCAGAATGGTTGTAGGTATATTGACCGTGGCTGAGGGAGCTGTGGCCGTAGTTGCCTAGCATCATGCGAGAGGATTATATGGCATATTGCTGGCCAGGGAAAAGATCCAAGTTCAAAATTCCAAGTATGGTTTCTACTGAATGCGTATCGCTTTCCCACCATCATGAAGTCAAAAAATTGTAAGTCAAACCATCTTCAGTCAGGGACCATCTGTATATTCTGAGGCCCCTTTGGTCAGCACAGATCCTGATTTCCGGGTTGGCTTTTAGGTATTATAGGCTCACTACATGGTGTTGGTACAATTCTGTGCTCACATCCCGATAGAACAGCTGTATATTTCTGTATCAGATGGCTGACTACCCACATACAGAAAATATCACCTTTTGTCTTTCTTAGCAAGCTGACCCTGTAGCATGATGAGAACCAGAGCTAAGTGAATAGCTAGTTCTCTTTGTCTTGACTCCCACACCTGAGAAATGCTCTTCTTCAAGTGCTCATTCAGCAAACAAGCACTGGTACTATGGGTCAAGAACTGGGCTAGATGCTCCACCTACTAAACGTACACCATTTTTAAGGAGTATAGAGCGAGAAAATGTAGGCAAGTGTGCAAAAAAAGTATAATGTTTCCAGGGACTCTGGAGTGGTCAGTTCCATGTGGAAGAGTGTGGGTCAGGAAAGGTGTTGCCCTGTGGACATTTAAGAACTTAGGGCTACAGGTCATCACTGGAACAGCCAAGGTAGAAGCATATATTTTAAAATGACCCCTAAAGACAGAGGTCAGAACCAGTTAGGTTCAGTGAAATTATACACATGAATCTAGGTGGTAGCACGATGTGGTGGGATGGTTCACACGTTAGGAGAACTTGGATTCACATTTGGCTCTTTTCTTGGTCTATGAACTTGGGAAAAGTATTTAACCTTCAGTTTTCATCTGAAAAATGGGCACAACGATGTCTATTTCATAAGAACGTTGCGACTAGGAGAAATATACATAAAAATACCGAGGAAGTGTACCTTAATCCAATATTTCTTCAGTCTTGTTTTGTGAGATGTTTGCTTCTCAGACCATTAATATGCTAATGTACGTGACTCCTCAAGAGAGGGGTACAGCATACAGCAGTGCACACAGACACTTGACCATGAAACCCTCATTTGGTGGAATACCTACTTCCACAGGGAGAAACACTTGGGAAACAGTGCCATATGTCTTTAAATATGTATCTGCTTAGAGTTTATAAGTGACCATTAGAACACTTATTTGAAACTACCAAAACAAGAGGATGAAAGAGAATAAGTCATTTTCTACAAATTTCAGCTATAGCCAGCAAATAGCAACGAACTGGGTGTCTGAATTCTCTGTTCATAGAATGGGGCAAACCACAGTGCCCTCTATAGAATTAAGCCCTGACCTACAATCAAAGGCTTCTGACATTGGCCCTGGCCCATTACACGCGGCACTGCCCATCTGTACCCCTAGCTTCACTTCTAAGGTCCTCATGCTCCAGGATCCCAACTTGCCCTAAGCATCTCTTCTTTCTCCTATTTCCTGGCCATGGCTCAAAACTCCATTCACAAAGCATCCCCTCACTCTCTCCAGTCTATCCAAGTCCAACTGTTCCTTGAAAGCCAGGTTTAAAACGGACCCCAACCAGAAATCTTCTGAGTTTTCTCCAATGGAATCCATTTCTTCCTTTCCTCTAAACCAAGTGTAAGTGGTCTGCACTGTTGTTGTAGCCTTCAGCCTAGCAAGCCAGCTTTCCCCAGAGCAGGGCTGTGTCCTTCTCCTTCCTATCTCAGTGCCTGGTACAATGTATTACACATAAATGAACAAAAAAATGCTTGTTGGATCAAATAGCTTCAGTACTCTGATCAATAATAGTTAAGAGCTCAAAGAGTAAGAGACTATATCCCAATAATGAAATACAAATTCTATTAAAGTCCAATAATAATTAGGAACAACATGCACTGTTAATGTTACATGCAGTTGCTTACCAGGCCTAAAAACACAGTGTGCTTTTACCTATTCCAGAGGTTTCCACACTGTTGCCAGAATTATTTTAGTGGAGAGTTTTAAAAGTCCTGGGAACACTTCCAGGTTGTTGCTGAACAGTTCTAAAATGAAAATACAGTCCAGGGGGTCAAGCTTCCCCCCCCATTTGGATGTCCACATTTCCGATGCAGGGTGTCCTTTCAATGATGGCCTCCCCCAGCTGGTGTCTCCTTCGCCTTCACTTCTAACTTCCATCCTCCCCACCTGATCCCTCCACTCATGAGCTGGAAAACAAATGGCTTCCATTGTCAGGAAAAGGGTAAGAAAGACCCCTGCACTTTTTATCCCAAGCCTTACTAACAAGGAAGGAAGTTAATTAAAGTCTCATCTAGCAGACATTCTTCCCCCAGCTGTGTCTAGTCATGAGCAGAATGATGATTATGTGCATCTGGGCAAAACATTAAAGAGGAATGCTCTGTCAAAATTAGGTATGGTTTGGAAATAAGAAACAAACATAGTCTGTATATTCTGTAGAAGCAACATTAAAACAGCACCAGGCCAGCTCTGTGGCTTGGGTGCCTCCAAGGTGGAGGCAGGGAGTGGTTCAGAGAAGAGCTATGGGGGTGTCAGGCCAGCTCCTGAAATGAGACTGTAAGGTCCCTGAGCACAGGGTCCACACTGGCTCCAGGCCTGGGAAGCTCCCCCGCCCCCAAGCCCTTGTCCTTGCACAGGTACTTGGGTCAGAGCAACTATCCTCATTAGCATATCTGCCCCATTTCCACATATTTTGGTCCAGTAAGCCCCCTTCTACTGCTTCTCCCAAAAGAACAACTTCATTCCAGATGTAATGCATTGGCTCAAACCATGCATACACTTATCCCTTCAATCATGGGAGCCAGTTGGAAAAAACAAACAAAAAACAAAACGAGTTTAGTTTTGACGTGATACATACAATCCTTACGACCATCTTCCGGACCCACTGCATGGTATAAATTAGTTCTTTGAAAAACAAAGAACAACAAAAAACCCTTTTTACTAATGTGTCAGGCATTAATTCCAGAGGATCTGTTTACCTTTCCTTAGAGAGTCTCCTAGACATTTACTTGTGATCAGACAGCTAATTACTATTTGGCTCAGTGTCCTAGTGGGTTGTGCTAAGAAAGCTCACTTCCATCATTTCAGTGTACTTCACTAACCTAGCCTTCCAACCTCAGCAGCTCTCAGCCAGCCATGCTGGACTGCCCTAATCAGCCATCATGCTTTCCCACCTTCCTGCTATTCACCTTGGATGCCCTAATAATATTCAGTCAAGGTAGGCTCAAAAGTGCATGGTAGACTCAGCATGCCCTTGGCCCCAGTGCCCCACCCATGGTTTGCACATTCTAGCTATCAATACTGTAAGGCTCAACTCAAAAATCATATTATTTCCTAAATCTAAGTTATGAATATAAATCTTAACATACTTGTTTAGATTTGCATTTAGGTTTAATAATGTCTTTGTTCACTTTCTTTCTTGTGTCTTAGATCTTCCTTCTGAAGTCATTTTTCTTCTTCCTGAAGTACTTCTTTTAAAAAGTTCCTTTAGTGAAAATCCACAGATGGATTTTCTCTCTTAGTCTCTGTTTATCTAAAAATGTTGTTTTGCTCTTAATATGGAAAGATACTTTACTGGAATAACAATTCTAGGCTGGCAGTTATTTTTCTCTTACAACTTGGAAGACATTATTCTACTGTCTTATGGCTTTGATTCTTGAGATGCCTACTTTCAATCTAACTTGTCTTTTGTTCATAGGTAATGTGTCTTCTTACCTCTGGCTGCTTTTACTTCTTGCTGGTTTTGGTGTTCTGCCATTTTGCTACAATGTGTCTAGATGTGAAATTCTTTGTATTTATTTTGGTTGGTATACATTGTGGATTTGTGGATTTAAATCTTTTGCCAGATGTGAAAATTCTCAGGTATTATCTTTTCAAATATTGCTCCTCTAACTTCTCCTTCTGGAACTCTGATTTGATGTTTTCTAGATCTTCTCATTAGATCTTCTAGGACTCAACAGCTCCCTCATGTTCTCCAACTCATTTTCTCTCTGTGCTCAGTTCTGCATAATTTCCTTGAATATATTTTCCACTTCACTAGTTGTTTCTTCAGCTTTGTTTAATCTCCTTTAAACTCATTCATCCACATTTTAATTTCAAAAAGTTGTATCTGGTTCTTTACAATCATCTTAAGTTTCATATTCCTTGATCATTTAAAAATTCCATTTTTATTTTCTGTAAATATTATATATACACTCCTATTTATATTCTATGTTGATAACCAATATTTGAGTACCATGGGAAGTCAAAATGTGTTGTTTGCTGTTTGACTCCTACTTATGGTGATTTTTTTTCTTTGTGGGTTTGGTAAATTTTTATTATAAGCTCATATTTTGTTAAACGTAACCTATAGGAATCCAGACAGCCTAATTTAGGGATGCTTTTTTCCAGAAAAAATTTTACTTACTTTTGCTGGAAGCCAGCAGGTGTGATCTACCCAGGACTATTCTAACCCTTTCAATTGTCCTGGTTACACAGAAGAGTTCCAAGGTTAGCTATCCCACTTTGTGTGTCTGTGTGTGTGCACACTTGTGCATTTTGCAAGTGTGTGTGCACTCCGCCATCTTAGGTTCCCAAGTGTAATGTTGGTGGTTGCATTTAGTCCTTAGGCATCTTAGGTTTTCTGCTTCACTTATACCTCACTTCTCTTTATTCTGGTTTTAGCTTGCTATTTCCCCCTTTCCCTCCTTGGAGACTTCTATCATTTTCTTGAAAATACTTCAGTGCATCAAATAATGTTTTAATTCATCTCATGTCCAGTTATATCATAGATTTAGATACCTCATCTGTCTCAACCAAATCACTACCATTAGTTTCATTGTTTTCTAAGTATGCATTTTACTTTTTATTTACAGAATAATAGACAGAGTGGCAAGGCATCCAAGTGATTATTTAACACAGCCTTCCTGTGGGAGGCACTGTTGGTATTTTGGTCAGGATGATCCTTTGTCCACTGTGACTGTCCCAAATACTTTAAGGCATTTAACATGCCTGGCCTCTACCTGCCCAAGACAGGTAATTGAAATGATTAAAAATATCACTCATTTCCAATAGCCTCCTAGGTTGAGAACTTTGATAGTTAATCCTTCCATTTTACAGATGGAAAATGTCTGCTTTTAAGACAGAGGATAAAACCCAGAGATGACCCATGAGGAGACTAAATGTGATCTAGCTCTCATCCCTGTCTCTGGGCTCATTCCACTACATTGTCTTTCAGTTCCTTGGTGTGCCGTACTCCTTCCTGATGCAGGACCTTTGCTTTTGGCCCTTTCTTCTGCCTGATAGCTATTCCCATCTCCCACCCTTCCCCACTCACTTGGCCTACTAACTCCTACTCATCTTCCCAATCACACATCAAATGTTGCTTATTTACGAAAATTTCACTAACCTCCCGACTAGGATCAAGATCTCCTTTTCCATGCTTTAGTAGCCCCCTGAACTCCTGTCAAGCCACTTAATATGGTTTAACATTTATATATGGTAGCGACTGTAAGGTCCATGGGAGTAGAAATATCTCTTTTGTTTACCACTGATTCATCTGTATCTAACAAGTAACTGCTACATAACAGGTGCTCAAAAATATTTGTTAAATATAGGAACAACCTAAAAAGTCACTGATGTGTGACCCATCCAAACAAGAAGGGATGTGATCTCTAGGAAAAGTTAAAGACTCCATTGACAGTATCCATTAGGGCCTGAGGTGCAAAAGAAATATTTCTAAATATTAATTTAAATTGCCTTTTTACTGCCATCTGTTCTCCAAATGGAAATCTCTCAATCTAGAGTATCTCAGAAAAAAACTTTTCCTTGCTAAACTACTGTGACAGTTGATTCTTGCAAACAATGTTTCGCTCAAGATGTTCAATAACTTCACATTTAATGCATATATATTTCCTCCAGAAAGCCAATATCATGGACTGCCACACTGTCTTATTGGAAATCCTTAACCTATTGCAAATAAGAACTTTGGATAATTATGGTTTTTTAAGTTTTTCAGTTAATAATTTCAACAATGATCCATTTGCCATATATTCTGGAAATGTGAATCCCATTATCTATCTACTCCATCCATTTTCTTGGACTGATCCATCAGTACGATTCTATTTAAAGGCTACTTATCCATGCTGGTCATGTACTTTTGAAAAAAAATACCCACATACTTTTTTGTCTACATTCTTATCTGTGAAACTGACCTTGCTTTCCACTCAATGTAAACCCCATCAGATGCCACTGACCTCATGGGATTTACACTGTCGTGATCCTTTCATACCACACCTGTGACTAACATCTGACAACAGTCTCTTCAGCTAATTTGACTTTACAAACTGGCCAAGCCTATAAAACCTCCATAAATCCTCAAGATACCCAACTATCTCAATGTCTCCTTGTCTTTTCAACACACAGGAGCTCTTTTCGGTTCTCTATAGTTATCCAGAGGAAAGGAAAGAAAATTCCTCTCAAACACTCTTATTTTTTGAGGATGCCCTCCAAAAGATAATTTCTCAAGAGACTAATTTGGTCAACTATCCACCCAGTATGATGAAGCCATGGGTGGTCTTTTTGTTTTTCCCATAAACTTATGGTAAACCACAAAATAGTGAACCAAATATAAACTATTGCTGTCTACATTTTTTTTTCCCCTTCAAGTGTAGTAAGGTTTCATTCTACTCTTAAAAAAAACAAACCACCACCCCCTTAGATGACAAGGGCATGAGTAAGCAAAATAGGTTGTGGAGAAAGAAGAGAAATACTTCATCATTTGATAAAGCTGGATGCCAGTGCCCCTGCACTCTTAAAAAGTCCTGAAGAAACCTTGCTTCATTAAGACTCAAGACCAAGCTTGGCACAGGTACAAAAGTTAGGAAGGGTTGCCTATAATTCCCTTCCTTAAATAACAAACTCAGGTGTTAGCTGAGCGTATTTCCATGAGTTAAATCCTCTTTTGGAAGCTGACATAGAGGGGTTATTTCCTCTAAAAAATTTCTCTTTGTATAAAGCTCTTTGTATAAACCATGAACATATTTTCACCAAATGAAACATGGACTTCTAGAGAGTTGAATGGAAAAAAAAATGGAAGGAAAAAATGGAACAATAAAAAGAGATGGTTAACAGGAGGCTGTTGCATTTCCCAAGCAAGCAATATGAGTTTAATTGAGGCTGACGCATGACAGACTCGCGTGTACAGTATCGCCCAGGCCCCGACTGAAGCTGCTGACAGAGGGTAAATGGTGCATGGCGGCGGGGCCTGCCCTGGCCTGGCATGGCGACGGAAGTGCACTGAGCCTGTCAGGAGATAGCACGAGGGCTAATGAAGGGCAGCCCTTGTTTTTAAAATTCTTCTCACTTAGTTTTGTATCAGACTCTACACCATAAAGCCTTCTCAACCTTTTAGTGCTCGGTTAAGGATATGTGACACTTATTTAAAAATTAATGCATTCTAATCAATTTCAAGTTAGAAAGCAAAGAGTCTGCAAAAAAGGGGAGACAAAAAGAGAAAAAGGCAGAAGGAAAAGAGGAAAAAAAGCGAGAGAATGAGTTCTATAAATATGGAAGGAGGTAGAAAGCATGAGAAATATGGCATAAGAAGTACCTAAGTGTTTGTGGACATCTTTGTAGAAAGAATTTTGTAGAGAAAGACACGCCAACATAAGAAGGCAGGTGGGGGCGGGGAGGATAAAACATCCTTTGTATATTCTCCTAATAGTATAAAAAGTCCAGGAGCCAAAGAGTGAAAAGACAAAAGCAAAAGGTAATTTTAACATTTGTAAAAAATCCACAAATGTAACCTTTAAAAAAAAAAACTATTTTCCCCAACCACCATGAGATTACTGTATACCCTATTATTAAAACATTTTCTTCATTGCCCCATGGTGGACAGCCTTCCGAAATGACTGAATATGTGTATCAAATATGTGCCTTAATAGAAATAGTAATATTTGTATACCCAATTGAATAAATATTAAAGAAAAATTATCACTCATTTTAAATAAGTAACCAGGCATGCAAGCATTAAGTCTATATTACCTGTTTTACTTATCCTATTGCCAATATAGGAAAGTGCTTAGTTGCAATATTGTTATTTACATGTTATAGATACTTGAAAATCACACATATGTAATCCACATTTTAGAGGTTATTACGTACAAAAGACTTCTTTAAAAAGGTGTTGGCCATTTTAGTATAAGTAGTGGAAGGTAGAAAGAAATTGCTCTGGGTTATAAGTATAAAAGATCAAATTTATTTAATGAAGATCACAGTTTAACTTAAACTGAAAACTGCATTGCCTCATTTTCTACTAATCCTAACTAAAACCAAATTTACCTTTCTAGACCTTTCTAGAGCTAAATCTCTGCCTAAGTAGATCAGGTCTCGATAACAGAATATGAAAATACACTCATTTATAGTGACATGAAAATCCTGATACCTGTTTTTCAAGCTCATGATAAAACTGCCTTTTTAAAAAAAGGAATTTGTGAATCTACAGGTTTGTACCCAAAGAAAAATAACTCTTTAATAATAATTATCTTTCTCTACAAATAAGCTTTACCCCAAATGACCCTTTTGTCAGATTTTAAAATAAGCATAACTCAAAAAAAAAATAAGCATAACTTTTTTTTTTCTTTCTAGATTTGGTTTTTATATTCCTGAGATATCAATTTAGGGTATTGTTGTTAAAATTAAATTATTTTTCCAAAGGCCTCATCTTGATTACCGCTGAGTAACTCAAAAAGCTTTCTATAGAATCTCATACTCACCTTTACAACATGCACTGAGAAAGGTCATACAAATGTAGAATGTATACAAATGACAAAAACAGCTTGCTAAATTACCAGGGAGCTTTTAGGGAACTTATATACAGGAAACATGGGCAACCAATCAGAACTTCTAATCTTTTCACAAGTTATTTGCTCAATAGCATGATAATGAAAACAATGAAGAGGAATGGCAACAGAGTATAGCAAATAAAGCTCAGCAGATACACATTTCATTCTGTTTTACTTATGTCTGACAAGAGATCTTATTTGTAATTCATTCCTAGATCACTGAGCTTCAGCCAAAGCAAGTAACATTACTCCATTACTGTTTCTTATTGAAGAGTAGTCTTTGTCAGTGTCACCGTGAGGGGACAGCTTTCATTATAAATGACTGGGATTAAAAGCTGTTCTAGGTTTCTTTACAGTTAGCATAAAGGAATCTAGGAGGAGGTTACAGTTGGCCACATTGAGAAAGTAGCAAAAATCAATCTGAC
The DNA here is from genome assembly GCF_029215605.1 of Mirounga angustirostris. NCBI lineage: Eukaryota > Metazoa > Chordata > Mammalia > Carnivora > Phocidae > Mirounga > Mirounga angustirostris. The sequence goes on along the minus strand of NW_026991714.1, from coordinate 137,309,692 downwards.
AACAACTGACATTTTCATTTCATTTGTTTACTGGACAGTCTAGATCGTCTAGATGCATCCTATAATTTAGAAAGAAAAAATTCTTGAATAGGTGTTTCGTCTAAAGTGCTAGGTTGCAATGAGCTATCAAAGCAAAGTAAAAGAAATGTCAACATAAATGTAATGTTTCCTTTTGGTTAAAATTATTTTATTAGTTAGGCTATAATATCAGAGTCAATTATCTAAGAAATTCCGGTAGGAAATAAAAATTGGACTGGATGATTTCAAAGATCCCTTCCAAAGCAAGGATTCTTTGACTTTATGCCACAGTTTGTTTAGTGTTTTTGGACTGGGAGATGCCCCTGAAGGGCGAATAAGAAAACGAGGCTCAGGAGATTATTGATTTGGGGCTTTTACCTAGAGCATCAACTGTAATCACTGGATCTTTTGATGCTCTTAGGGACTCTACTGGGGCTGCCTGTGTTTTCCAGAGGCTTAGCCACAGAGCAGACCTATGCAGACAGTCTTGAAAAAACTTGAAAACAAAATGACTAGAAAAGGATACATTTTCTGATTCCCCAGCACACTGAAGAGGATTTTAACCAGAACAAGACCAGTTAAATGTGATGCTACATGTTGTATGCCTGCAACTAATGTAAAATGGTGTGGCAACTATACTCAAGTTAAATGAATGAATGAATGAATGAATGAATGACGTATACACACACATAAAATGAAATAGAATACACTGATGCTACATGTATGTAATAAGCATTTATTTGGTTTAGCACCTCCCAAGCCTACATAATTTTATAAATTCAGTATCCATGTGAAGGGATCAAGTTTGTTTTTCTTTTCCTGTGTGTTTTGCAAATATTTTATATAAAAGCTGGGGTATGGGTTTTTAAAACGCCTGGGAATAAACTGTCATTATTTCATGATAATATGGCTAACTTTCTCCATCCTTTCAAAAGTGAGAGTCACAGTCCCATACAGGACAGAGTGACCTGCGCAAGGACTGCTGGGACCTTCACCAGCCAACCCCCTCTGTGTGGACCTGGGACCACTGCTCAGTGGGGCACCAATGAATCTGCCAAATAAAACCCATTTGACTCACCAACATGATTTCATTTTTTTTCTCATGGAGGGGGGATGATGTGGCAGGGAGGGCTGAATATTAAATAAATGCTTAAGATAATTGTATGATGAGAGAATACTCAGAAGACTTTAAGAATTAAGACATCTCATTCTTTTTTTTTTTTTTTAAGATTTTATTTATTTATTTGACAGAGAGAGACACAGTGAGAGAGGGGACACAAGCAGAGGGAGTGGGAGAGGGAGAAGCAGGCCTCCCTCTGAGCAGGGAGCCTGATGAGGGGCTCGATTCCAGGACCCTGGGACCATGACCTAAGCCAAAGGCAGACGTTTAACGACTGAGCCACCCAGGCACCCCAAGACGTCTCCTTCTTAAAATGAGAAACATGGCTTCTATGCAGAGTCATGTAACTAAATTAGTAAAATCTATCACATTATCATCTATCTTTTTAAGATTTATTGTTGGTCTACTATACTCCAAGTATTAGATTCAGGAGGGTATTTTATTTATTTATTTATTTTTAAGTTTATTTATTTAAATAATCTCTACACCCAATGTGGGGCTTGAACTCACACCCCAGATTCAGGAAGGACATTTTAAAAACTAGTAAGATATGATCCCTGTCCTCACAGAGTTTATACTCAAATTATTTTGGAGTTATTTTCAACATAACTATTAACTGGAATTATTTTTAAAGCTATTTTTAGCCACCCCAAAAGACAGTTTTTGTATATTTCTAGTGATCTTCTTCTAAAGCTGAGGCCACCTTCATTAGTTTAACCATTTAAAATGCTTGTTCAATATTACTTGCTTCCTTCACTTAGTATAAGCTTTTATTTTAATGAATTCTCTTTTAAAGAGCAAAAATATACTTCATCACTTAATCCCTCCCCAAAGCATATGCCAAGTTTTTCAGGAGCATTAAGCAGCATAGCAAAAGAGGAACTTCTTAAAATGTACTGATCTATAAATAAATTAAATCCACTAAATCTTTATCATAACCATATATCTCACCCTCCCCGAAAAAAAAAAAATTTTCCGATGAGAATTCCTTCTATAGATTTTTACTTCCAAGCCCAATTTTACTAGTTAACCCAGTTAAAATGGTTTCTAAAGTACAAATATTTGACCAAAGGTGTAGTGACTGCAAAAGCCGCTGAACTCCTGATGGCTACACCAACCGGACAAACGCTAATTAAAATGCAAAAGGAGTGAAAATGCATCCTGGTCACTTAACATCAGTTTCCAAGCAATGTGTAAAGAGTAGAGTAAGAAACCAGAGGTGTTAAAGATTTTATTTTTCTGACCAAGAAAGGTCAGACATAGTGCATCAGAATGCTGCATCTTAAGAAAATCATTATTTTAATGCTGGATCCCAGTGAATAGAATAGCTTTCAAATATTAAAATCTCTGTGGTAGGCTTCTGACCTCAGAATAACAAGAAAATGACAGGCGCTCATTTTTCTACATATAAAAATGACACTTATTGTAAGGTCATTATATAAAAGGCCTATTTCCCCTTCATGAAATAAATAATTATACCACTGATTCAATATGCTTGCCAGCATGTCTACATGTGGTTTGAGTGGTTATTTCAATTACCTAAATATAGAAAAGAACTAATACCTACAAACTTAAAAACTATGGTCCAAGTGGCCCATAGCCCTTGTGTATCATTTTTTCCCTGGCAAATCACTTTCACTGCTTCTTCAAGAACCCCATAAGTGTTCTATTTATACACACGGTGCTTTACTGATCACATCCAGAGGACCGGGTGTACTTTGTTTTAAAAAGTAAACAGTTGGTTAAATAGATACGTGACTGTATTGTAAATGATATGGGAGTATTGTCTAATTCTGCTGGAAGGATGCCTTCTTTAAGAAATCCTAAAAGAGGTTAAAGTAAAAGTGTTGAAAGGAGGGAGGGATGAGGTGACTATTTGTATTACAGAAATGGTTCCCAGTAGAGTGCTGTGAAAGCCAGCCTTCAACATGGCCCTCAATGATTCCCACTGCCTGGTATATACTCCCTGTACAGTTCCCTCCCACACTGTATCAGGGTTGGTCTATGTGATCAAGAGAATACTGCAGAAGTGACAATATGTCAATTCCAAGATTGGGTTATAAAAGACTTCTGTCTTGGCTGTTCTCACCTTCACTCTTTCTTGGATCACTTGATTTGGTAGGAACCAGCTGCCATTTTGTGAGTACACTCACCTAGAGAGGCCCCAAGGGTGGAATAAAACCCTGAGGTCTCTAGATAGCAGCCATGAGTGAACTTGGAAGCAGATTTTCCAGCCAAGCTTTCTGATCATTGTGGCTCTATGGGGTGGGGTAGGCAGGAAGACTTGGTGAAGAAGGGGAGACTCAAGCTGGTAGCTAAGATTTATATCAGAGTATCACACTATGACCCAAAGAGTATATGTGGCCCACAGATGAGTTTTGTTTGGGCCACATAGTGTTCTAAAAATTGGCAATTCCCATGAGAATACCTGAATTTCTAGCTTTGCTTGAGAGGTAGGACCATCTAATAAATTCAGATTCTCCCTCATCACAGCTACCCCTTCTAGGGACACGATACATGCTTATCTCTACCATGCCCTGTTGTCCTGTACCCAGTCTACATGACTCATTTCCTTGACCTGTCAGCTCCTTCTAAGTAAGCATTATTGATGAGGTAAGAATTATGTGGGACTGCAAACACAGGCTGGACATGACTAGGTAAATATTAAGTCTTGGCTCTATTGTTTTTACCCTACCTGTCTCACACACGTGTATTTCCTTAGTGGCCCCAGATATTTGGGTTACAGACTCCTGATGTGGATAGATGGAGAGCATCTACTGGATATAGAACTGTCTTTGGAGGCAAACAGATCCATGCAATTAAGAACAGCATGCTTAGGTTGCCTGGGTGGCTCAGTCAGTTGAGCGTCTGACTCTTGATTTTGGCTCAGGTCATGATCTCAGGGTTGTGAGATCGAGCCCCGCATCAGGCTCCTCACTTAGCGGGAAGTCTGATGGAGATTCTCTCTCTCCTTCTCCCTCTGCTCTTCCCCTCGATCTCTCTCTCTCTGTCTAAAATAAATAAATAAATCTAAAAAAAAAAAAAAGCAGCATGCTTGGCTATTGGCTAAGAAGTAGGTGAGGTTGTAGTGGGAAAAAAAAAAAAAAAAGCTATGATCCTGTCCTTTTTTTCCTGCCTGTTAAAGTGGAAGAAACCAATTTTCCTTTCTTCCTGTGGTTCCTAGATTACTTGTTTACCCTCCTGTATATTCTTTTCCCTTTCAACACTGTTCCTAGTGTACACTATGGCCCAGCCTCCTCTGGGTAAATATGTTGGGGTGGAAGGAGGAGAAGGAGACACTACACAGACTGTTCCATCTGTCACCCCCAAGAGCCAGGCCTGGGTTTGTCACACTCCTGGGTGTGAGGGGGACTGGAAGGGGTAAAACAAGAAGCTGTGGAGGGCAGAGTCTGAGTGTGGTGGAAGATCAGGTTGGAAAGGCAGCTGGGCAACTGTGTTGGGGTCGGGAACACAACCAGAAGCCAAAATAACCTAGCTCCAGTGGAGGGGAAGGTTATAAGGTACTCTAAAAGGAATTTCTGTTGATTTGGGGATTTTTTCCTCTGCACAAATTTTCAGAAGAGGCTCCTCACAAGAGAGGTATAACGTCTAGACAAATAGATGGACACAGTTATATATTTAACTAGTCACTTAATTCAAAATTGACAACTTCTATGAACTTCTGGGTACTTGAGAACAGTGTCCATTTTGACACATTTTAACCTTATTCTAAGTGAGAAGCCTATCTCATTTACCTAGATGGGTAAAATGTACTTAGTGGTCACTAAGAAGTGTGCCATTAATTAGACAAGGTCATCAATCATAAATTAAACATGAAGAATCAGAAATTTGATGTCTTATATCTCTTTGGCTTTTAACTTTGACACAGTATTTTTTTTTCTCAAATTCATTCCTTTGTTCTCTAGAAATAGCCTGATATACAGTAATATGCCCAAACAGCTCCATAAGAAAGAGGTGATATGTAGAACCAGACTGAAATCTAGAAGCAACATAATCAGTAGTTTTTGTGTATACAGGAATGTCAAATTACCTGAAAGCCTCAAAGGCATATCCATGGACTGTGAGGAGGCAAACATATACATACACTATGAAGCCCTTTCAACTAGAATGCCGGATTTTCTCTTTTCTTGAAACTTCCAGTTTACCATGTTAATATCCATAGGCAATTCCCACTTGTAGAAATACTGCATCTGGTGGAACGCCAGTTTAGCAAGATGCTCTGTAAAGAAAGAGCTTGTGATCAAATCAGTCTGGGAGCACTGCCCTAGTCCCATATTTCTTTGAACTTGAGAAATGATAGAAAGGAAAATGTGAAGACATTGTCCATCATAACCCATGGCATTCCTGTTGTGAGAGCCCATGAAAAGAATGGTGCATAAAACTTGGGGTTAAGGACAGCTGTGCTTTTCCAAACCAACTGGTATGTTTTATCTTTTAGTTACTTTGACTCTTATAACTGGTCAGACTTTCATCTTTGGCCAATAGAAAGTTCAGAGGCAAATTTATAACCCACTTCTAATTAACCAATAGGGCCTTACAGAGTGCATTTCTGACCAACTTCACTTTGTCATTATTTTCTCTTTGCCCTGAGAGAATCTTTAATCTCTAGGAAGAATCTAGATTCTTTAATCCTAGCGCACCTTACATTCTTTCTAGAAACAAGAGAAAGCAAGAGTGGAAAGAGAGAAAGATGGTGGGGGGTGGAGAGAGGGAGAAAATGGGATACAAAACCAGACAATCACAATTTACTGGGATCCTACTTTGTGTTAGGTGTTGTTCTAACTCTTTACATGTATGAGTTTTAACTTTTTTTTTTTTAAGACTTATCTATTTACTTGAGAGAGAGCACATGAGTGGGGGGAGGGGCAGAAGGAGAGGGAGAGACAGAATCTCTAGCAGACTCCCTGCTGAGTGTGGAGCCTGACTGGGGGCTTGATCCCATGACCTTGAGACCATGACCTGAGCCAAAACCAAGAGCCAGGCGCTCAAATGACTGAGTCACCAAGGCGCCCCTATATGTATAACTCTTTACATGTATCTTCCTAACGATCCATATAGTTAAGAGCCCCATTTCATAGGTAACAGCAATGAGGCATAAAGAGATGGGATAACCCACCTAAACTAGCATGGCTGGTGGAGGCAATGTTCGGATTCAAACCCAGGCAGGCAGGCTCCAGAGCATCCACTGTACAAAATTAATGAATAGATTAAAGGGTCTGGCCTTCACTCTACACTGGTTTACTCTTATTCTTAAACCTTTGGTTAACTCCTAGACCAAAAAAGTTTTCTTTTTTTCTTTTTTTAAGATTTATTTATTTATTTGAGAGAGAGAGAACACAAGCAGGGGGAGGGGCAGAGGGAAAGAATCCCAAGCAGACTCCCCACTAAGCACGGAGCCCAAAGAGGGGCTTGATCCCATAACCCTGAGACCATAACCTGAGCTGAAATCAAGAGTTGGATGCTTAACTGACTGAGCCACCCAGGTGACCCAAAATGAGTTTATTTCCAAATCATGTTGATCTGGCACTGATAGCCCCCAATCCTAAATGACAGCACAGTGAGCAATGGGAGATGCTACAAGGAAATTGTGAGCCAGGACCTGACTTAATTGTTCTTAAGGGGGATGAGCTCATGAAGGTTTTGCTATTGTTTTTGGGTGTTGTCAAATGTCAATAGTAACCGTCTTTCTCCTTTATAGGTAGCCAGACACATAGGTAGGTCTTATATGTCTGGTGGGCTGGAGAGTGAAGGGTGAGGTGGGGAGTCAGGGGCAGAAAGGTCCGTGATAGGAAACTATTCCTGTTTATCATTTACTGAGCTAGCCTGAAGACGTACTACCCCTCTGATTATCTAAGAAATCTGTGGGCATCTTATGCAAAGGGAAGGGATTCTGGAAACTCCTAGGGCATATTTTGAGACCCAAAGTGTGAAGAAGTCAGTTTGAAGTAGAACAGCATCTAGTTCCTATGGGGAAAAAATCTGAACGAGATAAATCTTGGCAACTAAGAAAAATACTGTTACTATTGAAATGGATCAGACCCAAACCAAGCCAAACACAAAGCAAAATAAAATAAAATGGTGACTTTTTATAGTCAGAAATAAAGACAAAGAATGCTACTGAAAAGTTAAAATCCTCCACACCTCTGCTGTGTATCAATGGCCAACAACAGCCCCACACCCTTAGGACCAAAAGACCTCTGTGGGACAAATATTCCTCAAAGCCTTTGTGGTATTAAGAAAAGGGCTCTTAATCTCATTACACTGTCAACAAGTTCCCAGTTAATCAGTGTCCACATTCATTTGGGGTTAGCCTGTTATACCCATGCTTGCAATTAAATGCCACAAGGTCCAAATCAGCTTAAACGAGTTGGTTTCCCGCCCCCCCCCCCCCCCCGCCACGGTATGGCAGATACCAGCATGGCAGTACAACCTGGGTAAAATATATCATAATTAATTACCAGAAACCTGAAGAGACCCATTTCATGAGTCTGCATGGTTTATTTAATGGATTAAAAATAAAATACTATTAACAATAAATACTCCTGACCCCAAAATAACTATTTAGTTGACATTAAAAATGTTTCAATCATGTGATAGGTTTTTAAAAAATTAAGCTGCACATTTGCTTAGCAGACTGTATGGACAATATTATCAAGTAGTTCTATGTGACCAGATGATTTTTAAAAAATTGATCCTTGATATCTTTCTTCCATAAAGGTGCTTCTCTAAAGCCTAGTCAATCCAGAAAAAAATGATACAAATAAAGGTTTACAAAATTAACAGAAATATTGATGTGAACTAGCTTGAACTCTGCTGTTTTACTGTTTGACATTTGACCACAATTTCCCAGCTTATGCATCCCTCATAAACATATGTTAGTAGCTGCTTCCTTAAGCCTGCCTGTTAGTAAAGACTCTTAATTGTAAGTCTACAGAAATGTCTTAAAATCCATGAGCTCCAATATTTCTGTATTAAAGACATAACAATTAGAGTCTCACATTTATTTGAGGCATTTCAAAATTTGTTATCAGAAGGCATTAGGACTATTTTAGCATTTAAAGGGTTTTAAAATTAAAGATAAACATTTCACGATTAATGATCAATCTGAGAGAAAGCTTTGATAAGTCTCCATCCTCCTTAATTTTTTGAGTATTATTCTTTAAGCCCTGGGTTGCCTCAGCTGAATTTCACCAAACTTTTGCATATCAATTGCTCATTTTCAGCAATATCCAGGCTATGCCCCTTGCCATTTGTGGACCTGCCTAAGCAAAAGATTTGAGAAAAAAAAATTTTCATTCACTCAGTGAACATTAAATCCTGGGCACTGGGCAAGGTTGAGGTCAAAGGGTGAATAAGACCTAGTCCCTCGTATAATTACTCTTAATTAGGAAAGGAATATGTTAGAATTAATTATTTAATTTTCACTTTTGACATTCCATTGCTCATGTTAACTTCAGATATGCTCACATTAAAAAATGCAGTCTATGAAATGGTCTACTATGTAGAGTGACTGTCATGTGGGGAACAAATGCTGGAAATTTTTCAGCTCTTCCCATCCTTAATGGCCTGTAAGCCCAGCAAACAGAAGAATGTGGTTCAGACTGCATCCACATGCTTTCTTAAGAATTTACGGAAATGTACCGTCTTTATTTATATGTGAATAGTTCCAAGGCACCGAAGACCCTAGTTGTGATCATTCGTGCTCTATTGGAACTGAAACCCAATTTTAGACGTGTTTACATATTCAATTTCCCAAAACCCTTGAGAAAAATTATTCCTAAAAAGGCTAAAATGTGGATGATTCTCATTAATTGATAATGATACCTTACAGCACATGTCACTTCCCTTTTCTTGCCTTATTGAGGATATTTGATACAGAGAATCCTTGTTTCATGATTGAATAACTGGTGAATTCCTATTGCTCATCAGCTTAAAGGTCAGGGGTTACGCTGGTTAGTCACACTTATGAACCCAAACAGGACAGATCCACCTCCCAGGATGAGGCATGGAACAACTAATAAAATTGACCAAATACCAGAGAAACAGTAAATAAAGAGTGTCGACAAAGCATGGAGCACCTGCTTGGTACCTAATTAGTTAGGCCAGACCCATTTACAAGTTTCCTTATAGAAATAGATGTTTAAATACAACAAATACAGCAAATAATTTTGAGTAAAAATTTTAGTCCAGAACATTCTGAATATTAGCAAAATTGTTTATGCATAGTAGACATGCCAACTGGTTTTTATTGAACATCAATATTTACTGTCATTGGGGTATTATTGACTCTGGTTTCTCGTTGGTCAATATTTTCCTTTAGAAAAGCATCTCGGACTTTCCTTCCTCTGTACCTTTGTTTAAGTGGTTCCCTTCACCCAGAATGCCTTGTCCTTAAGTCCCACTTAATATTACTCACTATCCAGAACCCAGGCCAAACTTTACCTCTCCCCTCATGAAGGTTTTCCTAATCTTTTTCTTTTTTTAAGATTTTATTTATTTATTTGTCAGAGAGAGAGAGGGAGAGCACAAGCAGGGGGAGTGGCAGGCAGAGGGAGAAGCAGGCTCCCCACTGAGCAGGGAGCCCCATGTGGGATTCTATCCCAGGACCCTGGGATCATGACCTGGGCTGAAGGCAGATGCTTAATTGCCTGAGCCACCCAGGCATCCTGGTTTCCCTAATCGAGCAACAGGAAATGAATGCTCTCTTCTTGAACTCCCATAGAACTATCCTTGCAACATGATTAGAGTGTTCAGAGTCACTCTAAGTTATACGTGCCAGCCCAACATTTATTGAAATTCATCTTAATTAGACTGTAAAGGCCTTGAGAGCAAACCAGGGATTTCACTTTATTCATAGTTACCTATTCAGAAGTCTTAGCATGAGGAACTGCACACAGCAGAAAAAATATTTGTACCTACATATCCATGCTCTAAGATGAAAGAGTGCAAATAAATGTCGTAATGTACTTCACACCAAACACTAATTTTAAACAATTGTAAAAATTCGTTCACTCATTCATTCATGATTTTTTAAACATTCACCTTTTGCCAGGCACTATGTTAGGAGTTAGAGACTTAGTGGAGAATAAAACAGTTCTAGTCTCCTGGACTTTACATTCTGATGGTAAAAAAGACGATAAACAAACATGGACAATGAAGTCAGGCACTGATGTGTAGAGTAAGGCAAAAATGAAAGAGATAGTACTTTAGACAGGGTAGTCAGGGAAGAGCTTTCTGAGGAGGCCACACTTGAATGAAGTGAGTATGCATCATGTGACTATCTGGGAGAGGAGCTTCTGGCCAGAAGAAATAGTAAAAACAGAGACTCTGGGGCAAGAACATGCTAGGCATTTTTGAGGAACACATAAAAAAGAGAAGTAGAAATTATGGTTAGAGGGAAAAGTAGCCAGATAATGGAAAGCCTTCTGGACCACATGGAGCAGTGACTGGATTTTATGTCAACGGGGCAGTCTGATCAGAGGATGACTTAATCTGAGTTAAATTTTCAAAGCATCACTCTGGCTCTAATAAGGACTGAAAAGATGATCCTGGTGTCCTTGTAGAAGGGGGAGGCAATAGGAGGCTACTATGGCAGCCCAGGATGGAGGTGTGGGTGGCTTGGATCAGAGATAGAGGGAGAGGAACCCAAGCTGGCTCCAGGGTTTTGGTTTGAACAACTAAATGGAACTTATTACCAGAAACCAAGATGGAAGATGGGGAAGGGGAAGAGCAGAATGGTGGGGGAAATGAGAGTTCTGTTCAGGACACAGGAAGCTTGAGCCAACAAAGAGCATTCAGTTGGACATGCTGAGTAGGTAGCTAGATATAAGCCTGCAGGTGGAGATACAAATGTGAAATTTATGGGAATATAGCTGCAATCTATTAATATATACACGTGCTTTTGCAGCTATAAGGTTAAAATTAACTGGTATACTTTTAAGCCCACTTAAAACCTATTAAGGCACACTGAATTTTAAAAATAAAGTTTAATCTGTTGCTTACCACATCAACAGTTAACCCTAATCCCAAAGGCATAAATAAGCATGCACATTTTGGGCAAACTTTAATCATAAAAAAGAATAAAGTATAGTCTACCATGAATATTTCAGCAAATAGTCATGTGAAGGAACATGAATGTTTAATTTAGACACCACCTCTGTCACTGTATGTTAGATAGCATGTCTGTGATTTCCTCTGGAAATTCCAAAATGGAGTCAAGTTTTTCCATGTGTAACTTAAAGTGATATTTCTTCACTATGTAGTCATCTTTCTTTTTTTTTTATTCCTCATCCCCCAGTCCCAAGCTGTACCACACAGAATGCTTAAAAGACTGAAAATCCTTAAAATTTTTTTAAATAAATAAAAAGTTTATATTGTCTTGGCCAGCTTTGTGCCACAGACTCAATGGAAAAGCCAGCCCAATATAGGTACCTGCTCAATGCATATCTTACATACATGTGGTAAAAGAAAGATATGGGGGAACATGATGATTTTAAATAAAATTAGCTAATTCTGCCCATACGTATAATTCTCTCAAAGAACAATTCCTCTCACTTTCAAGTGAGGCTGTTAATAATAATAAGAAAAAAAAATGAATGGAAAATCTGCCTGTCCCAATTATGACTGGTCAACCCAAAAGACACAATCCATGTTAGGAAAGAAAGAAAAAGTGAAGAAAGGATACAGTTCCTGGTCACCCGAGGGTGGGTGGTTGCAACAACCCTCCTCAGTCTCCACGTGGATTCATTGCTGGATCGTTCTTTTTAAAGTACTGCAGATTAGCTTCCTATTGTTGCTGTAGCCAATTACCACACACTTAATGGTTTTAAAGGACGCAAATTTATTCTCATATAGTTTTGGAAGTCAGAAGTCCGATATGGATCTCCCTGGACCAAAATCAAAGTGTTGTCAGGGCTGTGTTCTTTGTGGAGGCTTTGTGGAGGGGAGAATCTGTTTCCTGGCTTTTTCCAACTTCCAGAGGATCCTCAAAGTGAGGAGCACAGTATCTTCAAATCCCTCCCTGTCTGCTCTCTGCTTCTATCATCACACCTCCTTCTCTGCCTCTGACACGCCTACCCACCTCTTCTAAGGACCTTCCTGATTCCATTGGGACCACCAAACAATCCAGGATGATCTATCTTCCTGTCTCATGATCATACACATCTGCAAGGTCCCTTTTGCCATGAAGATAACATATTCACAGGACATCTTGGGGGGAGAAGGGCAATATTTTATCTACCACACCTTGTTTTCAAATATTCATTTCTCAGAAGTGTTTTACAACTGCAGTGGTTAATAACTAGGGCTCTGGAGTCAGCCAGCCATGGATTTAAAACTTGCTTCCTTACACACTCTGTTCTGTGACCTTGGACATGATCCTTAGTTTCTCTAAACCTTAGTTTCTGATTCTATAATGAGGAAAATAATAGTATCTACTTCATAATGATAATCAGGTAATGAATGAGAAACACACAGCATAATTAATTCTTTAAATATTTACTTGAGTTGATCTCTAGGTGCCAGGCCCTGCACTGGGATATTATTATTCTTGTTTTTTTTTCTTTTTTAAAGATTTTATTTATTTATTTGAGAGAGAGAGAATGAGAGAGAGAGAGCACATGATGGGGGGAGGGTCAGAGGGAGAAGCAGACTCCCTGCCGAGCAGGGAGCCCGATGCGGGACTCGATCCCGGGACTCCAGGATCATGACCTGAGCCGAAGGCAGTCGCTTAGCCAACTGAGCCACCCAGGTGCCCTATTATTCTTTTTGAGTACAGAACAAAGTCTCTCTAGTATTGAAAGTGCTCCACAAAGGCTTTCTCCTCCAGTGCTTATTGGCTGTCGACTTATTGGCATTTACCATAAACTGCTTTGTCCTAATGTTTAACTTCTCATATATATATATGTGTGTGTGTACACACACACACACACACACACACACACACACTGGAGGACTGTATCTACCCTAAGCCCTGGCTCTACTTATTTATTTATTTATATTTATATTTTCTTATTTTTATTTATTTTTTAAGATTTTATTTATTTATTTGACAGAGAGAGACACAGCGAGAGAAGGAACACAAGCAGGGGGAGTGGGAGAGGAAGAAGCAGGCTTCCCGCGGAGCAGGGAGACCCATGTGGGGCTCAATCCCAGGACCCTGGGATCATGACTCAAGCTGAAGGCAGACACCTAATGACTGAGCCACCCAGGCGCCCCTATTTATTTATTTTTAAAAGATTTTATTTATTCATTTTGAGAGAGAGAGAGCGAGAGAGCACAAGTCAGGCAGAGGGAGAGGGAGAAGCAGACTCCCCACGAAGCAGGGAGCCCAATGTGGGGCTTGATCCCAGGACCCTGAGATCATGACCTGAGCCAAAGGCAGACGCTTAACTGACTGAGCCACCCAGGTGCCCCTCTATTTAAAAATAAATAATAAAGTCAGTCCACTTTGACTTTCCAACACCCACCCAACAGCACAGAGGGTCACATTCTGGCTGCTTGCTTCTCTAGCCTAATATGCTGTTACCCTAACAGACTCCTTCCCTGTGGCCTGTTTCCTACCTTACTATAGCCTCACTGATCCCTGAGTTCTACTCGGAGAGCAGCTTCTCATTTCAGGCCATTTCAGGCATTCAAACCTTGGCTTTCCACAGTGGCCTTGACCTCCTGTCTCTCACTCTTGTTTCTCAGGGAGGTTTCTAGATGGGTGGTTCTTGCTTTGGGTCCAGATCCTCAGAACATAGTCAAAGAGTGACTGGTAGGTTTTGAAGAAAGGGTGAAGGGAGGTGAATGAAGGAAAGATAGAATAGAGTAGAATCTTACTGCAATCCAGCTTCTTGTTATTACTAAGTCAGATATAATGTAGGTGGATTCTTTCCTCTCGAAAATAAAATCATTTCACAAAAGCAAAGCCAGAGAAAACCAAATAAGTCCCATTCACAAATGAATATGTAGCAGGCCTTTCCTTATATACCAGCATTACTAAGAGGGTGTACAGTATATAGGAAATCAATCACGAGTCCAGGTTATTTAAAAGAATGGGAGCTTTTCCATCTGACACCTAATGGCGGCAGCAATAATACAAAATAAGCTTTTAAAAATTGTTCCCCATTGTTCTCCATTATTTGGGTCTTTGATGTATCCTACATTATGAGCTATCAAAGCAAGGCAATACATCCAAGGGAGGGAACACCACTAATGAAGGAAACATTAAAAGGTTATGCTTTCTCCCCATTACTTTTGTCTTCTTTGCAAATGGTTTTAAAGGTCATTTTTAAAAATAGCCTGCAAGGCTACAAAGGCCTCTAAATATTTAAATAACACAATGCAGTTTATTTTTACATAGTGTTCTAAATGCACATCACAAAATGCTTCACAGAAATGTCAGTCAAAGGCTAAAGAGAATAGAAAGGTACATTTGAAGACGAAACAGAAGGAAAACAATGGTTCAGAAGAGAAGGAAGAGGCCTTTCAATAAGTGGTACATAAACTAGTTGCATACATGAAAATGCAACCGTACGGTTTGGATAATTAGACCTCAGAGACCAAAGAGAGAAAAGGGTTAAACTGGAGACAGTCCAAAATCAAGGAAGGAGGAAACTTGAATATTGGTCTTGGATCTTTGAATGCTAGCCTGATAATGTTCTCTGAAGAAAGCAACTAGAGGAAATCACTTTTTTTTTTTTTTTTTTGAGCATTTACTACATGCCAGGCTCTGTGCTCGGTATTCTTTGTTACCTCATTTAGTCCTCACAGGCTGGGTTATCCCTGGAACACCTACAGACAGGTAAACAGATCCCCAGAGGTTCAATAATTCTCACAGGTAATAGAAGTGGTGGAGTCCAGACTCGCTTCCAGATCTGTCTCATTCTCAAACCTCCAATTCAAGTTAGCTTCAAAGAATGAGAACCAGACAACAACCCAAGGAGTAAAACCATAAAGGAATTAGAAGGAAAATATGAATTTGTTTTTGATCTTACTTATGGCAGGGAAGGCTTCTCTGAGCAGAAATTCAAAGGGAAAAATAATAAAAAAAAAAAAGGAAAGAAAAATTTAATCATATCAAATTTAAAATTTTAGTACTTGAAGAACAGAAGAAAAAGCCTGCTGACAAATTTGAAAAAAGTATGCCACGAACATGACACACAAAACAGTTATTAGGAGAGCTCTTATGTAAATCAAGAGGAAAAACACAAACACATCAACAGAAAAAAATTAACTTTCAAAGAAAATATAAGCAAAAGAATTACAATGATTAATAAACATAAGAGAAAATACCAGCCTTACTAGTGATAAAGAAATGCAATAAAAACCACAAACACATCTTTGCTCAGTGTGAGTGAAGGTTTAGGAAAGAAAAATTAAACTATGATAGCTTTATAGAGGACAGTTTGTTATTACATATAAAAAAATCGTGGAAAGGGGCGCCTGAGTGGCGCAGCCAGTTGAGCGTCTGACTCTTGGTTTTGGCTCAGGTCATGATCTCAGGGTTGTGGGATGGAGCCCCATGGTGGACTCTGCGCTTGGCATGGAGTCTGCCTGAAATTCTCTCTCTCCCTCTCCCTCTGCCCCTCCCGCTTGTGCTGTTTCTCTCTCTCTCTCAAATAAATAAATAAAATC
Organism: Mirounga angustirostris; assembly: GCF_029215605.1. NCBI lineage: Eukaryota > Metazoa > Chordata > Mammalia > Carnivora > Phocidae > Mirounga > Mirounga angustirostris. The sequence continues at coordinate 137,293,914 of NW_026991714.1, read as the reverse complement.
TTTAAAAAAAATTGTGAAAATGTTCACATTCTTTGGCCTAGCAATTCCACTCTTAGGAATATACCATTAAGAAATAACCAGAAATTTATGTAAAGAAATATGAACAAGTATCCCTATGCAACATTAGAAGAGCAAAAAATTTAAAGTCAGAATGTCTAGTAATAGGGGTCAGGTTAAATAAATTTATGCTATACTCATAGGATACAGTAGTAGACAGACCTTAATTTTTATTTCTCAACAGAATATTTGATGATATGGAAAAATCTTCATATTCTATTAATTTTTTTAAAGCAGGCTTAAAAAAAAAGTGATCTATATTTCAGGGGTTACTAACCTAAATGCTTACAGAGGGTGGTAACAAATGCACAGTGTTACACAACCAAGTTTTTAAAAGGGCAGCCACACGTCCTTATAAGTGTGGTCACACATACACACATCCGCCAGCTTATGACCCTTGAATATTTACCAAAAAATATTTAGAATGGTTGGTGGGATTATGAGTAAGTTTTATTCTCTTCTGTGTGGTTTTTCTATTTTTCCTAAACTTTTTATATGAAAAAAAAACCCTTCACTTTTTAAAAAGATTTATTTATTTATTTTTCAGAGAGAGGGAGGGAGGGAGGGAGGGGGGGGGAGGGAGAGAGAGAGACAGGGGGAGAGAGAACGTGTCGGGGAGGGGTAGAGGAAGATGGGGAGAGAGAATCTCAAACAGACTTCCCGCCCAGCATGGAGCCCGACCTGGGGCTCAATCTCATGACCCTGAGATCATGACCTGAGCTGAAATCAAGAGTCAGATGCTTAACCAACTGAAACACCCAGGCACCCCAACCCTTCACTTTTATAATCAGAAAAATTCTAAAAAATGTTATGAAATAGAAAAAAAAAAAGACAATCAGCTCCAACCTGCTCTTAGACAGAAACACTGACCCCAACCCACTTGGAGGAGGCTTTTTCTGTCCTGTTTGTAGGGCTCCCTTTGCAGAAAGGGACTTCACTGCCTGCACTTCACAAGCCTGTCTATCCTCTGCCCATGACACCTGAAAACGCACTGAAAATGCCAGACTGGTTGTTCTCAGTCTTCACTGGCATCAGAAGTAGCCGAGGAGTTTTATTTATTTTTATTTTTATTTTTTTTAAAGATTTTATTTATTTATTTGACAGAGAGAGACACAGTGAGAGAGGGAACACAAGCAGGGGCAGTGGGAGAGGGAGAAGCAGACTTCCCGCAGAGCAGGGAGCCCGATGTGGGGCTCGATCCCAGGACCCTGGGATCATGATCTGAGCCGAAGGCAGACGCTTAATGACTGAGCCACCCAGGCGCCCCAGAAGTAGCCGAGGAGTTTTAAAAATATTGTTGCTTATACCTAACCCTGGAGGTTCTGATTCAATTGGTCTGGGATGGGGCCCAAACATTAGTAATATTTCAAAGCTCTTCAGTTGATTCTAATGTTGAGCCAGGGTTGAAAACTCCTGGTCTGACCTTAACTCTTCAGACTGCAGACTCATTTCACTTCACATTGTGTCCTTTAAGAAGATGGGAAAGACCATCCTCACTCTTGATATAAGATGTCCGCCCCTATTTCAAATCTATTTGAAATCACTGCTATGCAGTCTCTCCTTTAAGCGAAATCAATCTTAATTGTTACTTTCTTTCTTCAGATACCATACAGTCCTTCCTTTGATAAACACTTGATTATGAAGTACTACACCCCAGCACTAGAACCCTTTCCTTTGTGGCACTTAACCAAGTCTAATTTTAGGTTTACCTTTTGGGTTACTTGATTAATATCTTCCTTTCCTCTGCTGGACTGTCAGCTCCATGACTGTAAGAACAACATCTGGCTTTATTTCCCATATAGCCCCATAATTTGCAGATTGAGTAAAGGTAGTGGGCACCATGTCTATCCATTTATAGATTGTCTGAGGATGGCATTCAGAATGCAACATTTATGGATTGGGCACCTACTGTGTACAAAGTACCATGTGAAATAATGTGTGGATATAAACCAAAACACAGACAGACTCCAAGTGCTATGTAGGGAAGAGATGAAGGCAAACAGCTAAATTCAACACCAAGCCTAACGAAGAAATGCCATCGGAGAGGCACAGAAACCCAATGACATTGACAGATGGAGTGATTTTTCTTACTGGGACTTCCATGGAAGCCTTCATGGAGGAAATGCCATTTGAGTCAAGCCTTAGAGGATGAACAGATAATTAGAAAGCATGAAGAAAGGGCATTTGCTGCTATAACAAATTACCTCAAACTTAAACTTATGGCTTAAAACAACACAAGTTTATTATCTCACAGTTCTTTTTTTTTTTTTTAAGGATTTATTTATTTTAGAGAGAGTGAGAGCACGTGAGCAGGGGGAGGGGCAGAGGAAGAGGGAAAAAGAATCTTAAGCAGGCTCCATGCTCAGTGCAGATCCCAACTTGGGGCTTGATCTCATGACCCTGAGATCATGACCTGTGCCAAAATCACGAGTCAGATGCTCAACCGACTAAACCACCCAGGTGCCCCTATTATCTAACAGTTCTAAAGGTGAGAGGTCCAGGTGGGCATGACTGCTTCTTCCGCTCTGCAGCCTACAAGACCAAAATCAAGGTGTTGCCTGGGCTGTGTTCACTTCTGGAGGTTCCAGAGAAGAATCCACTTTGAAACTCATTCAGGTTGTTGGCCAAATTCTGCTCCTTGCTGTTCTACAACCGAGGCCCCTATTTCTCTGCTGGCTATCAGCCAGAGATCTCTCTCAGCCCCTTATGCTATCTGTACTCCTCATCACATTGCCCATTCCACCTTTAAACCAGCAAAGGTACTCTGAGTCCTCCTTATAATTCAAATCTCTCCAACTTTTCCTTCGGCTGGATCTCCTCTGCCTCTAATCAGAGAAAGTTCTTTTCTTTAAAGAGCTCATGTGATTAGATTGGGCTCAGCAGGTTACGGAAACTCGCCCTATCTTAAGTTCTGTAACCTTAATTACAACTGCAAAGGCCCTTTTTTCATGTATTATAAAATATTCTCAGGTTCCAGAGATTGGGCAATGGACATGTTTGGGGGCCATTCTGTCCACCAAGTAATGTGCAGGATAGTCCAGATGATATGGTTGGAGCATAGATGTTGGGAGATAAGGGGAAGGAGCTTGAGGGCCTTAAATACCAGGCTGAAATGTCTGGATTTTTATCTTGCCAGCGAGAGGCAGTAAAGGCTCTGAGGAGGTAAACTTCATATAATAAAGAAATATGAGTTGTTTCTGAAAGCTAACTCTTGTAACATAATTCTGAGGAAACAATAGGAAGCCTAGTTCTTGTGCTTTATATGCTCAGCACATTGCATACTCCTCTACCATCACAGCCCCAAACAGAGCTATGTTAGCTGAAGTGAATTTTTCCTTGAGTTGTGCCTATCTTTCTGTACACTAAATATTCTGGCTGAATCTTCTGTTCTTGCTTCCAATCTCTGGTCTAAGGCAATAAATAAGTTATATATATATTTATATATATCCCCAATACTCTACTCTCCCCTTTAGAACTTTCTCTGATTCATTAAACATACCTTCCCATTATCAGCTCTGAACAAGAAAAAAAATCCTTAATATCAATTCACCCATATACAAGTTTTTGAGTGGCTACCAAATTGCCTATCATGCTAAACATCAAGAAACATGGCTAGGACTCAAAAAAACTCTAATAGAGATTTGGGTAAAAATGTCTGAGTGGAAAAGTAAGCCAGGTTCAGTTACTGAGTTCATATTCTAAGTACAAAAATATTGTGTCATGAAAACTAGAGATCGACTCTTAAATAGCACCCTAACATTAAGGTTTGGCCCTTCAATCCCTATACACATTAAATCTATAAAAAGGAAGAAAACTATAAATCACCAAGTTTAAGGAAATACACATTGCAATTGTCATGAAATAAATTTGGGCTTTTGTAACATAAAATTTTCTCTCTTCTGACTTAATACTCATGTGTGTTGTAATAATTCCTGGTCAAGAATGCAGATTCTGATATCAGACTGCTAGTTGAAATCCCTGTTCTACCATTTTCCAGTAGTGCTACGTTCGGCCAATCACCAAACTCCTCGTGGCCTCCTCACTATAAATGGGGACAAAAATAATACCGACTTCGGAGGGTTGTCGTGAAGACTTCATACCTGTCAAGCACTTAGAACAATGTCTACCATAGCGAGTGCTTGACGTATGTCAGCTATTATCATTACTATTATTTTTAGATATGTCAGATGTTACACTCTGCAATTCATTTCCTCTCCTGCCCCCCTCCCCCATTTAATAAGAGGAGAGGGGTTTTAGTTTTAGGAAGACAAACCAGTTCTCAGACACCGTAAGGCAAACAAAATAGTTCTCTTAGAAGCAAAGATCTTCAACATTTGCACCTTCATTTTTATAAAACTTTGAAAAGAAAAAAAAAACACGATAAGGAAGCAAAGAGTAGAAACATGTAAGGAAAGTGCTTATAGGAAACTGCACTGAGACTTTCCCACTGAAATAAATACTTTCATCTCTGCCAGGAACTGTGTTCTGCAAGTGAGTAAAGGTGTCAGGAGAGGTAAGAAAGCTGGACAAAGCCTGGAATAAAGGATCAATGTGATTAAACACACTCATGACACAGTGATGACGTGCACGGAAGTTAATGCTGCCAGTTGAGAGAAAGTGTTGAACACACATTACGGTGCATGAAAGGCCCACACAATGACGGCCTATGTGAGGGATATGGACTTGCAAGGCTAATAAAACTTACCTTTCATGCATTTCTACTCCCCATCACTTTCTACCCGCGGTTCTAAGACAGACTCAGGAAAGAGCCTGCCTTTAAACCATCCGGAGTGAAACACAGCCTCATCCTTCTTTATGCTCTCGATTTGTAAGGGGGTATTGTCATTCATTTCAAAAGAAATTGTAGAGTAGCTCCACACTGAATAGAGAAACTAATTTTCAAACATGTTACAACATAATATTATCAGTCTTTCACTGAATGACTTCAAACATTCAACAAGTAGGACTTCCCATGACCATGCTATCCTGAAGTAATACTCTGAAATTTATTATAGTTACTACTTTTACTGCTGATTTGCTTTAGAAATCAGTCTTTTTTTCTCAAAAGGAAAAAAAAAACCATAATGATACAGCCTAAATTACAACTATTTTAGAAGAAATGGAAAACTATATTTATTGCTTTTTGCTCCAAAGCCACTCATATTTCCATATATATTTCTGTTGCTTGTCTGCTTTTTCCTTCCCTACAACTAAGTTCAACGTAGAGATGGCCAACACACACTCGCAGCTTAGTTCATGTTAGAAGACACTGCATAAGCTCCTTTAAAAGCCCCATAAAGTTTTCTTTACACAATTTTCCTGCCTAAATCCACCCCATTTTTCTTTCATGACCTCACAGCAGCAGTGGTTTTTAATTTCATTTCAGTGGGAAAGACTTGGCTTTTAAACCTTATTTTACTAAAACCAACAAAGCACAAGTTCAGGATAAACACACACACACACACACACACACACACACACACACACACCCTTCTCCTGCTTAAAACAATGCACTAAGGATACAAGAAAGCATCAGAAGAACTTAAAATAGTTCAGGAATTTGGAGGGAGGGGGGAGAAGAAAGGAAGTCTAAAAGTCATTTTCTTTCTGTCTTAACATCAAGGGAAAAATAACCTTCAAAAAGCCCATTAGGTTTTTGTCATACATTTCTATAATTCCAGTTATGCCCCTCAGAACCTAATTCTGAGTATTAGTGGTATTTGTACATTTGCTAATTAATCCATTCAAATTATGGCAATAGCCTTGATAATGTGCTCACTGCATTCAGTTCTTTAAGAAATGCAACTTAATGGAAGTAAATGTTCAACATTTTCTGCCGAGGTATCTTTTGATATCAAATTTCAGGGAATTCCATTTAATGCAACCACTTCACATGCTCTCCTTCATCAAAAGCTTTATCTTTTTTCTTTTTTTTTCCTCTTCATTAACGTACAACAGTTAGAGCTAGGTACTTTTCTCCCGATTTTCTTTCCAATTCCTTCCCCTTAGTCATACTTGCCCTGATTCTGTGAGCCAGTCTCCACCCCAGCTCTTACTCTGGTATTGTTTAACTTTCCTTCTGTGGATGCTGTCAACTCTTGAGAACATACATTGTGCTCCTCTGGAGTTTCTACAATGATGACTGCAATAGCAGGCACATGGCAAGTATTAAATGTGTTACATGAATCTTCGGAAAATAGTGTTCACTCAGAACGTTTATAGAGTGAAGGAACCTTGAATACCCTTTTGGAAATGCCAGAAACAGAGAAATAGTATTTTCCCACAAACTGTACTTAATTGAAGAATTCTTGCAACAACAGATTTTAATGCCTATCAAGAGGGTTTGTATTCCATATATAGCATCAGGACCCATCGAAACACAGGACACCCTCCTCAGATCCTAAATCTCATGCCTAAGAAAGTCCGACGAACAAATGACCATGTGAACTTACATATATAAATGGATGGTGCTAGAACAAGCTAAGTTTCTGGATGTGGAATTTCTGAGTTTAAAATTTCAAGGTCCCTGAAAGAATAAAACATGTTTGCTGCTAAAAACCACTGGCCATTTTTAGACAACTAAATCACCAGTGGTTACCCTAAAACTAAGTGCCATAATAATAGGATGTGCAAAATGGAGATGTTGGAAATGAAAAATTGTGAATTTGTTTACTTTGGTCTTTTTTACCATGGCTATGAGAGTAACTATTTTGACTTCCGACTCTGTTAACCACAATTGTTTCTAAGGAGATTGGCGAGAGGAGGAGAGGCAGAGAAAAGTGACAGGAAAGGAGATAAAGGAAAAGACGAAGGAGGGGAAAACGAGAGATCAGAAAGTTGATGTCAAAGACTGGTAATGAAATTATTCCTTCTTTTTGAGATTATAGGTCAGATGCCACCACAACATTATCCATTATCTTATCTGGATGAGGGACTAGCATATCTCTGTTGAAAAGAATCTGCTTTATTCAGAGCCCCGCAGGAAAACAATAAAGGGGTTTTTATTTTGTGTACCTATTAGGTTCACTTACTCTTATTCATTTCTGACTAATAATGTAAAAACTTCTGCTTTTGCTTACTGGCGTGATTAGCAGTTCTAAGAAACAACCTAAAAAAGGGGGTTTATTTCCCATTTTAAAATGAGATGAGTTTATGCCGATAACACAAACGGTCCAGAATAAATAGCAACTTAGGAGCACAGAGCTTCCTTGAATGCTTTTTTGGCTGCGAAAAAGAATGTTGCCACAAAAATCTGTTTTGCATCATCTAAATGCTTGAAACAAGAACACATAATTTAGAAGAAGGAAAAAAAAAAAAAACCGGTGGCGGCCACTTAGCCATAAAGAGCAAAGTCGTGTTAGAAATAGCTTTCCTGTGATATTTTGGTACATTTCTTGGTTTTTTCAGCAATCGACGTAATTATGTGGTTGGAGAGGGCAGTGTTTATCCACATTACCATTTATACACTGTATACAAACAGAGGACTTGACTCCAACAGTCTGATGAGCACACGGGTTTGTGGCCACATCCTTGACCTCAGCTGCTGAGGAAACCCAGGTGGTTTTATCAGACGTAAGTGCGATCTTTAAGCTAGAGAATATTGATCTCTGACTCTGCTTCTGTCTGTCCAAAACACCCAACGCTTTTTCTGCTTGAGCGCTACTTTACAGCTGTTGGAATACTGTTTACATGCAGTATGTCAACATGCTAATTCACTCCACAGCTACTGACATTATGATGCAGAGGCGGGGCAGGCGTGTGACACAACCTCCTGAAAATCCATAACCTTTCATTGTTTCTTTGTACAACCTGATGCCAGAAATAAACCCCTCTATCTTTCTCCCTGGCTACTCTGCAAACTTGGGGATAATTTCTAGGAAGCAGGAAAAAGGGAACTTCTGCCTATTAGAATATTCAAGCTTATCAAACCATTGCATATGTCAGGATGACTATAAATGCTAAACTTTATTGTACAGAAAGTTCTCTTGTGAAAATGACATTCTTTCTCAGTTAAGAGTGTTCGTGTGTCAAAACTAGTGCAAAGAAAAGTAACAAACTGTAATAGCTGTTCTACGCAGCAAAGTACAAAATGTTTTAAATATCGTACAACTGCATCTACTCAGTTGGCACCCTTCTAAGTGGCACACCCATTTCATTGGGCTGATGGCCAGAGCTCCACATGAGTGATTTGGAACAGTGGCACACCTCGCCCATTCACACATGCCTAGTACTGTCGGCAACACTACTTACACAAGTTAGGAGACATGAACCGACACTTTGTAGCATAAATTTTCTTCTGTGTGGCCCTTTATTAAAACCGGGCTGGCTCCCAGGAGCATTAGATAGTCTACATAAGTTTAATAATGGACCCAGTTCATGTAGCATGTGCCATTAAAATGATTTGTGGGACAAAATGCTGATAGTTCATTCCATGATAAGATTCTGGAATCTTATGATGAATTTTCACAATTCAGTTTCCAAAACCCTGTCAACTATCATTACAAATGTATCCTGGTTACTTTGTTCCAAGACACTGTAGAATTAAATGTACTGTTTGTATATACCAAAGTGTGTGTGTGTGTGTGTGTGCATGCGCATGTCTGTCTATACACACACACGCGCGCACACACACACACAAACATGGAGAGAATGTGAAAATATCATTCCAACTCACTGCACATAAGTAGGCTATGGAAACTCCCTGATCCTCTGTTTTCTAATCTGTTGAATGGGGATAGTAATTCTCTGTATACTCCATAGGTTGGTGCAAAGATTAAATGAGGAAATGCTTATAAAGAGCCTAGCACAGTACCGGCCCATAAGAAGAATTCAATATCCACCCTGAGAAGAGCACAGTTTGTTGTCAGTCATTACTTGAATTGGGACAGTAAAGCAAGCAAAAGACAGGTGGAGGAAGTTGCTGCTTCCAGAGGCACATCCTGTACCATCCCTGACATCACAGGTATACTATGCCTGACATTATAAGGAGATGAGGCACAGCAGTCAATTAGGCATCCTTCCAGAAGGGAACCCGAGACATATTATTTGGGGATACTAAAGTCACCTCGGCATGTTGGATCCTTTTTATTGTGCTTTCCCTCATTCCCCTCTCAAGTATTTCTGAGTAGTGCCTTGAGAAACAGCGTGACATCACGAGTTCTTGAGGTAAGGAGAAAATATGCTTCCTAAACTCTTACTATTAATTTCTGTTACCTATCCTGACGCCAAAGCTCAGCCTTAATTACACTGACTGTTAGTATGCCAGAATTTTTCAGACTGGGAGCCAAACCACTCATGATATTAAACAATACTAAGGAGAACAGAAAAATTAATAGAGGACGAGGACATACGAGTTTACATTCTTCCTGAATCCACAGTTATGCGCTCTTCAAATACTGTTGTAGGCTGGAAACAAGTGGTTTTCTCCGACTTCCGTGCATCTGTCCCCTACGCCAGTTAGATCTGAACTTTGACATGGTATGTTTTTACATATAGGGGAAGCAAAGAGTACATTATATGCGACTGCCATACGACAAGGCAACGTTGGCAGAGTATTTTGAAAAGAAGCTCTCTTAGCAGAAAGTGTTGGCAATGTGCACCCACATAACCCGTCTGTCACTTTAAGAGCTGAAATAGGAAAACCTGCACCATTTTTGTACTTTTGTTCATTCTTTTCAACTCATTCGAAGTTGCCCCCTGGGAGTTAGCCCTCCACCAAAAGTCTCTTTCAGTACACAACCAGCTCTCTCTATTAAGCGTCCCCACCCCTGCTCTGCTATAACACTGCTTCCTTTGTACTTGCCTGGTGAACTGACCAGCCATCCAGTACAATGGCCACAATGACTAAATTACACTGCCTGTCACTGCCTTTTGTATCACACCTCTAACAGGTGCCATTACCATGATAGGCAAATTGTAATAATCCATTCACAGCATCCACTGCCTTAATAATGTATTTTTTTTATTTTACATAATCTGTGTGTGAATACCACAAGGCATTTGAATAGTTAGTAAATACATGGGGCTGAAAGACTGAACCGCGTGGAATGCAGCCACCAACAAAGGCGCTTAGGACAACAGACCTGAATGCAACCACATTCCTGATAAAGCGGACAGACACATAAATATATCCAATGGAGAAATGGCCTCCGGATTTGAGGGTTTTCGAAAATCAAACTTAGGGAACTGAGAGACTGAAAAACAAGACATTACCCAAATCAAGTTGTTATCCCTGGCTTTAACACTACATATGGCGTCTAGGTGAGTAGAGCCTGTTGTTATCATCAGCACCAGGGCCAAGAAACACAAGAGAATCACAAAATCACGAGTTGAGCCTTGGGAACGGCGCTCCAGATCTCTGCTCCCCGCTTTTACCATTCTCCTTCTCCTCCTGCATCTCTATCAGATGCCCACCTGCATGCACCTAGGACATGAAACATGAAACCACTGAACTGTTTTATGAAGTTTACAGGATGGCTCCAGTGAATACATGTGAATACACGTGAATATATGTGTTAGCAGAAATGCCCCCTTCCCGCGCATCATGGTCAGTGGCAAACTTGAGTGGGCCCCCGATGAAGGCTTAGAGGGCCTTATTTGCCTAGAGGCTGCAACAGGGAAGATACGCTCACTGGTGTCCCTCAAAGTCTGGTCCACGATGGTGGTCTCCTGGTGGCTGGCCTCACAGAGGATTCACATTCACGGTATGACAATGTCTATACTTTTGAGAAGTGCCTAAAAATATTTTCAAATGAAAAGGCGCTACGCCAAGTATAAGATGGCATTATTGTTATGGATTAGTAATTCAGAACACTTAACCAAGTCTAAGTATTGCCTTGTTAAGTCTTAGCAAGTAAAGAAAATAAGAGTTTCTGAGCTTCTCCACCAAAGTTCTTTTTGAACCCCCAGTTTTTTAAAAAAACACTACTTTTGTGCCACCTAAAAGGCACAACCATGCCTTCAAAGGTTTCACAATTAGCCATGTAATCAGGAGAACCAGAGAAGGCTCCACAAGCAAGAGGACCAGTGGTGGTTCTACAATTTCCACACTAAATGGGGACTCTTGGAAAGAGTGTGTCAAGGATGAGTCAGGGAGGTTGTCTTGAGGCTGCATTTGCATATGAAGCACACTCTTTTTATTTAGATTGTATATTAGAGATTCCAATTGCAGTGTAGAACATTTTGCATATTTGGTTTCTTCTTCCATAAATGATCAATCTAAAGGGCCTTTGGCAGGAGGGACTAATAGAGATTATAAAGTTTTTTTTTTTAAAGAGAGATTATAAAGGTAGCTAGAGTTTCTCCTTCTCCAATTTGTCCCTTCAATTCTACCACCTTATGAGGATGCATCAGGAAATAACTACTTGCTAATATAAACATTCAATCCCTGACCTGTAGATCTCTACAAAACTACAAATGGATGAATGGAAATTCCAGACTTAATACTACGTCATCATCATCATTTATTAAGAGCTAAATGCCCTGCATTATGTAAGGATTTTACATGATCACATCTAATCCTTCTACCCAAGCTACGAAGTAGGTACTATTATTATCTCAATCTTGCAAATTAGAAAAGTGAGGCTGAGAGCCTAAGTAATTTGCCCAAGGTGATTTTTATCAGAGGTACCAATAGAAAACAGATCACATAATCAAATTGGGTAATTTAAGCAGACTATAATAAAGAGACTATTTAAAAGTGTGGGAAACCACAAGTCCTGGCACATTAGCCTGGGGCAAGTTACCACCCCTAGGCTTGAAGACGGGAGGGGAGAAAGTGGTTACTAACACTCTGAAAGAAAGGGCCATGTAGACAGAATGATGCAGCCAGCCCACTACAATCCCACAGAGAGAGAGCCAAGATAATTTATACCCCAACCTTATTCTCCTCCTGGTGTTCTATGTCCTGCCAGTGCTCCCTGCTGGGTGAACTTAACTGGAACCCAGAGGGCAAAGAAAGCCCGTTGGTGTGGTCTATACAGAGTCGGTCATCCAAGGAACGAAGCAGAGTGAATGTGGGGAGGGCAAACTTATGTCCAGAGTGGTCACACTGTATAAATGATAGTTGGGCTCAGATTTAAACCCAAATCTATTGCTATTAACCACCAGGCTACATACTGCTTCTGGGAAGACATGTACGTATCTAATTCTGGCACATAGTTATTCCCAAGTCTTCTATTTTTAAAATCTCTTGCAATTCTCAAAATCTCCATTCAGCCAACTGGATTCCTGCATTCCTTCTCTTCCTTCTTGGTGCACACTGCGAGTGTCAATCACCCAAGGCCCCCCTTTTCTTCCTGTCCATCACCATGGTTTGGCCTCCCCTTGCCTCCCCATCTGGCCTACCTCCCACAGTTCGCCATTTCAACTTTGCACTCACTACTACCCTACAATCACTCCCCTTTGTTCTCCTGTCATTCCTACTCTGCCAGTTCTCAACAGGCATCAACTTTCCACTGTTTGCTTTTTTGGCTCCTACTCCTGGTCTGCCAGGCAATCGTGGGGAGGCCTATGAAATCATACTAGTGAATTCATGCTCCCAGAACTCAGCTGGACTCCTGCATAGTTCAGCCATTTCTGATCTTGCTCATGTTGAGTCTCCTTGACATTTCCTACAGCAACTGTTCTGAACCTTTTCCACACTCTTCCTAAGCCCTTGAACCCATCCTTCACCTTCAGGGAGTAACTTGGTTCCTTGTTTCAAATCATGGTGATCCTTCCATAGTTCCTTCCTTTCTAACTCAACATTATTCAAAATCCATTCTAAACTTCCTCTTCCTTCATCTCTACTTCTGAGGAGTGTTTCTCCTTTCTAAGGTTATACCTTCGACTTCTGCTGTTGGTTCCATCCCTCTGCACATCTGCTGGGCCTTAAAATGATCAGCTATTATCCTTCATGATGGCATTACCAGCTCTCTTCCAGTTCCTACCTCTAGGTCCCAAAACATGTTCAGGGCTCTCTACCTCGAACTTAAGGGGAAAAAAAATGTAATTCTGATCCTTATGAAGAATCCCTTTTTATTTCTCTACTCACTTTTTCTTAAAAAGCAAAGTCTAGAATTAACCCCCCCACACACTCTCTTAATCCTCAAAACCACCATTTCTTGTCTGTTCGAGTACTCTCCAGGTCTTCTGAATTATTTGATTATTCTAAGTTACTTCTCTTTCTTGAAAAATCTCTCCTTTTTTGGCTTCCATGACACTGCACTGCCCAAGAGTGAGTCAACCACTAGCCCTCTTTGGTTAATTTCTCTGACTCCTCTTTGTCCCACAAAATGCAGACTTCCCTCGGAGTTCTAAGGCTCTTTTCTTCTGTATAAATATTCTTTTGGTGATCTTATTTATTCCCCTGGCTTAAATGTGCTTCCATAAAGTAGTACTTATGAGATGACTTTAAGTGGAACATGAACTGACTTTTTTTTTTTTTTATTTGGAGACTTTGTTTAATCTGACCTTGGATGGCATCCATTGTAAGAAGCACCATTTTTTATATACTACTTAGAAAATGGCTCTCTTATCACTTAATATTTTTATTTCATATACTTATTCAAAGAGCTCTTTTAGATTACTCACTTAAAGAGATTCTCTTACACACCACACGCCATTCTTGTGGATTCAAAGAGGAAAATATAAACAAAACAAATGGGTTATAGTTTTCCTAGAATTTTCTCACAGTGTCCAACTCTTGTGAACCAATTTTCAACTCCTAGGCATCAATATCCTCCCTGCCATCAAGAGCACCTGGAGTGCAGCATTTCTTGAATGTCTTCAACTACTCTCTCTAGGATTCTCTTCTATGTTGCCAACACCCATTCTGTCAGTTTCCATGTTAGTGTTTTTTGATTGTACTGGAAGGTAAGGTTTTCAGACAATAAATAAAATTTATATTTTTTTCTCTAAAGATCTTTCAATGGTTTGTTGACTGAAATGTTGAGGGACTGTGGGTTTTTACTCATGCCACTGGGACTAACAAGCATGATGGTTCATGTGCTGGCAATGACAAATACATCACCACTACGGTTTGTACGATGCCATCAACTGTAAAACACCCTAAGTTCAGAAATGGTAAATTGTGAAAAGATGTGCATCTTACAATCATGAAATACAGTAATTATGTATTTATTTCAAAGACTATCCTAAAAAGTTTTACCTTTTACACATCAAACCCAAAGTTTCGCAGATATTAGTATTTAGAATGGGGCTATGCTTTTAAAAAGTGAATTAATTTACAGTATATTTTAAAATATTAATTAAATAAGAGTATAAGTATTGTTCAAAGATGACAAAAAGCTTACAAATCGGCCTCAAATGGCTAAGGTTTAGAATACAGAGGCTTAAATTATCACCCCTCCGTGGATGACTTATGGTTATATATCCAACTCTAACTTCATTCCTAAGCTTCAATTTTCACATTGCAATTGTCGGCTCAATGACCTTACTTGGGCACCTTGTTGATACCTTCAACTCAACTGATATCTTTTCCCCAAAACCTATTCCTCCTCCTGATTTTCCTTTACTGTTAATGCCACACACTCCACTTTGAAACATATTTCATTTTCTGTAGATCCCAACTTTGTACTTCGAGAACGGCACAGTTCTGAGGCTATTAAAGATGGGCATTGCCTGCACATGAGCACAGTGCACGGTTCCTGTTAGGTACTCAGAAATCATCTGATCACTCAATGCATGCTGAAATCGCATGGATGTAGAACATACGCAGGGAAGAGTCACGGACAACTAGAAATGGGTGGTTTGGGTCCTTTTAGAAGAGGCAGGATAGGAATGGGCAAAAGATCAACATATAGAATGAACAGAGAAAAATCCTTAAGAAAACCTGGCAGGTTTACATTTCCCGTACAATAAACAGGTAATTGTAAACGATTCACTTTAAGAAGACATCATCTAAAATAAGGTAATAGTACTAATTTAACAGAAAGACTTAAAGGCTTAAAAATATGAAGTCTATTTGGCAAAATGGCTTAAGTGGGCTCCAGTGCTGCCTAGAAAATAAGGCAATGAAATAATTTTATGACTGTATCATTGTAAATAACAGGAAAAACAGAGCACCATCCTTCAAGTTATATACTAAACATTAATTAATTTCATAAAGTAAAAGATAATTTCGTTCTGTAATTACTTTAAAAAATTTCTAATTTAAATGAAGGTGATACTAATTCAACTGAACTAGAAAAATGAAGCCAGCATGATTCCCTGGAGGGCACATACAAGAGGGACGAAGAGGAACCAAACATTCTTGAAAACGTGAACAAACGTTTACTGAAGAAGGAAGAAAAGCCCCGCACCTCGGGCTGTTATCAAAATCCACTCTTGCAAAGAGACGATAAATATCAATGACATTTAAATACACACGAAGAATATCTTGATTTGTGCATTTATAAAAACATCTAAAAAAATTCTAATGAAAAGCTCCGGAAATCAGATCTGTGTATCAGAAAATCGGACACTGAAAATGAGCCACAGAAACACCACCAACTTTCATCAGTTTGCAGCACCAGGGGAAAGATATCATTAGGTGAGAGAAAACAAGAAGAGTTTTAGGCTGTGAAATCTCAAGCGAGAAATCAATCCTTCATTCCACAGATATTTATTTAGTGCCTACTATTAGCACCAAAGAGAGACACAGTCGTGAGCAAACCATACAAGGTCCCTGTGGTCATGGAAATTGTATGTTAGTGAAGCAAAGTACAACAGTGACCTGGAATCTAGATCCTTCCTCTGCCACACGCTGGCTGTGTAAACATGGCCCAGTCACTTCACACATCCATCCGGGCCTTGATTATTTTATCTGTTAAAATGGAATGGGTGCACTAAATCGTTTCAAGGAGAAAATGCAACTATCGGGGTTTAATACTGGGGTCCACCATTCAAACAATTCAGCAATAGAGTTTAGGACCAGCCAAGCCAAATTCATCTAGCATTTTCCTTTGTACATCTGGAAATTTCTGTAATTAGACCAGGACACTGAAGCCTTCCCTGACGCAGTACCCCCCTCTACACGCTACTCACTGGTTTCCTTGTCTTGCCTATTTGATTCATGCTCATCCCAGTGCCTCACGGAGCACTTGTCACTTGATTTATCTGATTTTATTTTTTGAACTCAAATTTCTGGGAAATGATGACTTAGAATACACAATGATTTAGAGTACTGTAACATAAGTAACTAAGATGAAACAGAATTAAAACTACAGTATTTACTAGGAACCTGCAGAGATCTATGAGGATAAAAGGTTACATTCAGAAAAAGAATCTACCACTTTACCAATTTATCCTATTGTATCCTGAAGCTTCTGGGGAGCACTATTAAAGTACAAAACCAAAGTTAAACTAGAGCCTGGCACTAGTTCTATTTCAGTGTTAAAAAAGAGAAAACAGAGAGGGGAAGGAGTTTTACTGTTTACTGGAGTAAGACTTAACTGCCCCACTTCAGGCCATTTGTTATTCTGAAGGGCCCTCTCACAGAGCATACGCATACCTCTACTACCATACATTTTTAACACATTACTGCTTGCTAGAAAATGTGGGGATCTCCAGAAGTGGGAGGAATTGGAGAGTGGATGATTTTCCTAAAGTCACATAGACAGGACATGGTGAAGTTGAAATTAAAATTTGAATCTCTGTGATTCCATGGTCTTCCCACTTAACGCTACACTGCCTCTCAGGTAGGTAGGATAGATAGCAGCTGAGTAAATCTCCTTTGTGATGTATTTTTACCTTTTCATTTCTTGGGGTTGAATATTTTCACCAAACATGCAAATGTATTGTCCTTTTATGTCGAATAATGAAACAATTTCATGATTATTGTTTGGTGGATTTCATGAATACAGCTTTTCCCCAATAAACACACCCTCTGTCATCAGCAAGCCTTGTTGAACCACCAAGTGCAGGGCATTGGGCAGGAAAAAGGGGGTGATAAAGAGGTCTAAGATTTAGTCTTCACTCCCAAGGCACTTAGAGTATTTCAGGTAATGGAGCAGTTAGCGCACAAGGTGAACATTCACACAGCTAGTGAGCATTAAGGGCCATGGACGCAATTCACTCCAGGGCATTCACTTTGGGCTGAATACTGGTTCCAATCACATCTGTTTGGCCAGCACAATGGTTTTGTTTTGTTTTTGAAAAATTTTTAAATTTAAATTCAATTCATTAACATATAATGTATTATTGGTTTCAGAGGTAGAGGTCAGTGATCATCAGTCTAATACCCAGTGCTCACTGCATCACATACCCTCCTTAATATTCATCACCCAGTTACCCCATTCCCCTACCCCCCCTTCCCTCCAGCAACCCTCAGTTTGTTTCCTATGATTAAGAGTCTCTTTATGGTTTGTCTCCCTCTCGTTTCGTCTTATTTGTTCCTCTCTTCCCCTATGATCCTCTGTTTTGTTTCTTAAATTCCACATATGAGTGAGATCATATCATAATTGTCTTTCTCTGATTGACTTATTTTGCTTAGCATAATACCCTCTAGTTTCATCCACATCGTTGCAAATGGCAAGATTTCAATTTTTTGATGGCTGAGTAGTATTCCATTATGTGTGTGTGTGTGTGTACCACATCTTCTTTACCCATTTATCTGTTAATGGACATCTGGGGTCTTTCCATAGTTTGGCTATTGTGGACATTGCTGCTATAAACATTGGGGTGCAGGTGCCCCTTCGAATCACAATGTTTGTATCCTTTGGGTAAATACCTAGTAGTGCAATTGCTGGATTGTAGGGTAGCTCTATTTTTAACTTTTTGAGGAACCTCCATACTGTTTTCCAGAGTGGCTGCACCAGTTTGCATTCCCATGAACAGTGTAAGAGGGTACCCCTTTCTCCGCATCCTCGCCAACATCTGTCATTTTCTGACTTGTTAATTTTAGCCATTCTGATTGGTGTGTAGTGGTATCTCATCGTGGTTTTGATTTGTATTGATGCTGAGTGATGTTGAGCATTTTTTCATGTGTCTGTTGGCCATTTGTATGTCTTCTTTGGAGAAATGTATGTTCAGGTCTTCTGCCCATTTCTTGATTGGATTTTTGTTCTTTGCGTGTTGAGTTTGATAAGTTCTTTATAGCTTCTGGATACTAGCCCTTTATCTGATAAGACATTTGCAAATATCTTCTCCCATTCTGTAATTGCCTTTTGGTTTTGTCAACTTTCCTTCAGCACAATGTTTTTAAACACCAAATGTTTTTAGGTGGGGGCACGCTCCCTCAAATTCAGCGACGGTAAGCACAACTCACTCTATTACATGTATGAACCTCAGAGCATTTGGATCTGTCACCCCTAATAAACTTACAGCACTATAGGGGTTGGGTACCGATTCATTATCTAGGAAAGAGAACTTTCCAGATAATTAAAACTGATTTAACTTCAAGCAACAAATATTTTTTTGATTTTGATTTTTTTGATTAAGTAATGAGAATTTTCTAAAATACACCATTAGCATACACTTCATTGTCTCCTTAAACAAAGGATAGAGAACATTTCCATTTTTTTTATTGACTTGAAGTTATTACTGTAAGCAGCCATTATTTGATTGTTTAAAGACAGTTTTATTACTCTTTCTTTAATGGTAATTCTCTTATTTCATGGTGTCTATCCTCTTTGTTTTCATTTAACCCTTCTGCTGAGGGCTGAGAAAAAAAAAATAAGCAAACAACTAAAGAACCATAAAAACAAACCTTTTCAAGGATTTAACTGAAGGAATAACATCAACAATGCCCACCACCACTAATACTTTTCACTGAGAGCTTACTAAGTACACAAAAATGCTATCATTACCTTCATTTGACTGATGTTTGAAACTCAGGCATAGAGAGATAGCTTTCCCCCAAAGTCACACAGCTAGGAAAGTGGTAGGGCAGGACCTAACCCGAGGTCTAATTCAAGCACATGCTCTCAACCACCACGGTATAATGGATGTTTTTGTTGTGGGGTTTTTTAAGGCATCCTAAGATATCTTTCCAAGGTTAGTGTTGTCCCCTAGAGAAGAATAGTTTTCCTCAAGATGGATCACTGGATACGTGGGATATTTACTAGTCTTTTCTTTGGAGTATAAACATGGAAAGAATAAACAAGATGGGGAAGATATTTTAAATGCAGCTTAGGACAACCACAAAGTAGAATGGGGAATCAAGAGGCCTGGAATCTCTAGTATCTATAAGTTACTTGTCATTTTGAATAAGCCACTTGGTCCTTCAACTTCAATTTCCTCATGTGTGAAATAAAGATAAATACCCAAATACCACAAATAGAAAGCTTTGAAGATTAAGATAACATAGGGAATAGCACAGTACAGTACCCAGCACACAGAGGATGCTTGATAAATATTAGCTGCATTGGTTGCTGATTTTCTCATCTGTACAGTGAGGATAATAATACTCAGAGTTATTTCAGAGTTACATGAAATAATTTATGTAAACTCTTTGACATGGTCCCTGGCACACAGTAACTGCTCAATTAATGTTTACCACCGCTGTTATCTTTAGTCTATTATTTGTTAACTCTCTTATCTCAGTTCATTCAACAAAAACTAGGAAGGAGGAATGTGGAGAAAATTCTGAGATAGACAATAACATCAATGAGATAAAATGTCCTTTATTGACACCAGAAGTTGGTGAGAAAAATGAATATGAAAATTCAGCTGGCATTTGAACCTCTTCAAGGAAATGCTGTACGCAGAGATACTCAGGCAGCTATATGAACAACACTTCACTTTCTTTTCTTTTTTTTTTTTAAAGATTTTATTTATTTATTCATGAGAGACAGAGAGAGAGAGAGAGAGGCAGAGGGAGAAGCAGGCTCCCCGCTGAGCAGGGAGTCCGATGCGGGACTCGATCCCAGAACCCTGGGATCGTGACCTGAGCTGAAGGCAGAAGCTTAACCATCTGAGCCACCCAGGCGCCCAACACTTCACTTTCAAATTTAAACTTTATTGAAATACTTTTTTTCCCTTCATTTAAAGCTGCTACCTTTTTGCTTATGTCTCAAAATGTGGGTCAACATTCACTGAACTTTGCATCTGAATATATTGTGTACTAATTTATCAACTGAACATTATAATTTCTAATATTCAAAAGATTAGAAATTCTAGGCTCAATCTTTACCAATGGAATGCCAATATTGGGCTTTCTTTTATTTCTTTCATTTTTTTTTTTTCCATAGAAAGTCTTGCCTTGCTTTGCCATGGGGTGAAAATGAAGCAAACAGGGAAACTGACCTTAAATATTCAGCCTTCAGGCAGCCATCAGTTTCCAAAGTTAAAAAAAAAAAAAAATTGTGCACACAGTTTAGAGTTTGTTGGATTTCCAGATGTATGCCCTGATCTCATTTTTTGCAAAAGATAATTTCCTATTATAAAATGATGCTGCTCAGGGCAACATTTCACTTCATATTTAAAAAAGGACCAAAAAAAAAAAAAATAAGCCACATACTGTATTGTAGGAGCATTATTGTATGAGATACCGTGCAGTAGGCTTTTAAAGAAGAAGCCCCTCTAATTAAGTCTTCGAGTGTTTGAGCGCCAAAATGTCGGGTATTAGTGGTACTAAATGGACACTTTGCACAGAAAAGACAATTCTCTAGAGAAAAAACAGACTTTGCAGACAGGCACGTGGCGTTTCAAAGTCTAGGTTCTCCGAGGTTCGTGCGTATTTCATACATGAAAGCAGTAACACTCAGAAGTTCGTATGCTACAGTAAAGCACCTGAAGTTACTTCTTGGAAGTGAAGACCTCTGGGCCACACCCCCAGAGATCTGGATCCGGTCAATCAGCACCGGGGCACAGGCAGCTGCATTGTTAGTAAGCACCCAGGTGGGACTGTTGCGGGTTTTTACCCACTTTCCGAAGCAGGCTCACAGCAACATCACATCACCACCTTCCAAAGTGTTCCCTGGATACCCTCCTTGCTAGCCAGTTCTCATGCTCACCAATGTACACCTATCTGCCAGCAGTATCATAGATAATGCTGCTGTGGGAGTTGGCTCAGGAAGAGGGGAAAATGCCAACCACTGTCTTCAAAGTATTAACTCAAGAGATGTTCCAACTTGCCTTTCAATTCTGTTTTCTACACTAGAAGTCAATCGGGATAACTAAACAATTTATCTTTAGCATGTGATAATGAAACAAAGTAAGGGATTTGACTTCAGAAGGGTCTTCATTTGGATTGGGTACTTCTCTGGACCTCAGTTTTCCTATCTGTAAAATGGGAGCAATAGAACTTACCTTTTAAGATAATTATGAAGCTCAAACGAAGTGTATGTTTGGCACTCAACAAATGGTTGTTCCCCTTCTCAACAAATCTATTATTTGGGTTTCTAGAAAGCACATAATTAGCCTATTTGAGTTTCACCTCTTGAGTGGGCCTGCTCCATGGCAGAAAAGCACAGAAGTGGAGAGGTGGTCAAAGGAGAGTTATAGGAAGCAAGAGGAGAAGCATGAAGTCTTGATAATCCCCAAATTGAATAAACAATGTAAGTAAGTAAAATATGACCATTTAAACGAATTTCAAAGAGAGAGAGTAATTGTACATGGTAATTTTTAGCTGTTGGGTGGTTGCTATAGGATAAGATTGGGGATCTTATTTAGAACTCTCCAACCTTTCAAAGGAAAATCATTTGCCATCATTTGGTAAATAATTCTCTTGGCTCCACACCTGGAGTGCAGCTACACAGAGCTGCTAATAGGAAAAGCAGCTCCATCACATCTTGGTGTGTGTAATTCTTTCTGGGATTTGTAATTTGGTGCTTATATTAGAAACCACACACTTTTCCCCCACTCTGTCCATAGTATCTTAACAGGTATAGCATATTTCTCTTGATACCTCAGTTTTAGCCACTCTGAAACAGCTATGAAATACCACCTTGGGACCCATAATGAATTTGGGTTATATTACACAGCCTTATTTTAAGTGAGATGATCACAAATATAATCTCCAGATAGTGAAAATCTACCTAGTCATTTTCAAATGTAGTAACATATAAACAAAGGCCAGTCGAGTCCCATGTACTACATAGATGTGAGCCCTGTGTAAGTGTTAATTCTTATTACTCCTTTTCAATCTCCTTTCCAGAAAGATTCTTATGATCTAAGGTCATTAACAGAAAGACATGTCATTAACATGTCTATGTTCTATCATACCTTTTAGAATAACTGTTATTCTTGGATTTGGACAGGTTACCCTATAGCACCTACTGAGTATCTCAAATCATACCACAGAGGTGTTCTACAAGTAACAAACTAACAATATCAATGATCCAACTTGGCAGATACCCAAGAAGAATCATCTTCCCCCAATTACACTGCTAATGCTTTGATATCATTATGTACTCTCAGGAAAAAATAACTGATAACATAAAATACACTAAGATATAAAATAGGTATTAGCCTAATGCTGTAAATTGCAAATCTCTCTGTTAACCCTAATATGTTTATTTGATATCACAGACTTATTTCTCTTACTAGAATTAAGATGATATAATTGTAAGCAATAATAACCTTTCACATCATACTATTCTTGGTAATGAGAAATAGAACTGTGTGCCCAGAATTCATTCATTTATGAATGCATAAAATGGTAAAAATCATACTCCTAACAAACCACATTTTCTAAAGTAAATTACATTATGAGCTATAAAAATGGTGTTTTACAAAAATAGGTTGCACTACACAGAATGGATTTTTACTAGCTATAAGTAAGATTTTTTTTTTTCTTATGATAAACTTAGATACTATGCCCAAATTGGCTGCAGGTTAGCCTCAGTATAAATAAACACTGGGGAAGACCGCCCCAACACAGAACTGGTTGAAGAACATACTTTTATAAACTCTACCCTGAAGATTCACATATGAAATCATGGGGTGTTCACAAGGAAGCGTTTATGAACAGGAGCATGTGGGGCTCTGTATTTTGGGGATCCAAGCAAGAGCCACATTTGGCAACAACACTACACTTTCAGAACTTGTGCCTTGGGTTAACTGTAAATATCACTGCTTAGATTTTCAATCACAAACTTCTCCACTACTAGCAGAGAGAAATACCTCACTTTTCTCAAAAAAGTCACTCTACTAAATCCAAAAACAATGATTTAAACAAGATGTATTTATGCAAAGAAAGAGTCCCAGAGCACTGTTTTCAGAATGTGCAGATCTACAAAATGCCAGGATCAAAGAATGACGTTTTACCCTACACATAAAGTTTAGTTTTCTCACATATTTAACAAAAGTACTTGATTATACTTAAAATTTATGTTCCAATATATAAAGGTCAAGAAACATCTAGGTTGAAATGTAATATAGTTGTAAATATTATTTTAATCTATTATTTTAAAGTATTCTTAAACCAAAGGGTAAAAATATAATAGAGACATTACTATAGTTTTTTATATGTCCACTAGTCCCAATATTAATGGAAATTCAGTGTGTATTCATAACAACAAACTAGTTCTTAATTTAGGTTTATTGAAGTTTCTTATATTCCATGAGAGAAGAAACAATATTCACTTTGACTTCACAAATTTCTCATGCAGATATGGAAGTTAAATAGTTAGATTTTATTATTTTTTTTTGAATAGTTAGATTTTAATGTAAAATTTCTAAGCACACATTTATGTTAATTATATTTGACACTTCCAAGTTATTTTTAAATACTGTATCTTTTAAATTATAATACATTTTAAATAATCTTCAGTCACATAAAAATACTAAAATGACTTCACATGCTTAAATGAAACATTGTAGTTCTAGATTTATGTTTTTCTTACGCTTTTTCTAATTGTCTGTGGGATGTAATAAATAATTAAAAACTTGAAAAAAAATACATGTGTTTTTCAAAAGCATTCAATTTAAAATTATTAGGAAATATCTTAAAAGATCCAAAAATGTTTGTTAGGTATATCAAAATACGCTTTTTTCCCCCTGTGTTAATTTTGGTAACAAACATTTAAAAACCTGAAAGCCAGTCTTTTTCACTCCCATGCAGTCCAAATTTCCATTTCTGCGAAACTACAGGCAGCACTGGAATTATTCCTTTAACTAGTGGCTCAATGGCGCAGCCTATGTGTAGAAAAGTATAACACAACATTAACTGATGTGTACACTACAGTGAGTTGTGTAAGTTATGAATAGGGTTTAAAAACACAATACAGTTTTTAAAAATGAGAGCTCACATGAAAGAATTCAGCTTCTAATGCATAGCTGCTATTTGTGAAACTAAATTGAGAAGAAATATAAATAAAATACGGTCTTTTTCACTAACCATGAAGTATTATAGTTTTTAACTGATTTTACATAGCCTCCAAATAGATTAAAAATGTTCTATTTTCTCCACTATCAAAAAACCTAAAGAAGCATGGTGTTTTGTGGCTGGACTATTATTTCCACAGTTGTTTTCTGTCAGGTTAATAACTATGACGCTGTGATTTGTAATCTCTTCAAAATAGTGACTTCCCCAAAAAGACACTGAATATATACGTTACAAATTTTAAGTCAGAAACATGATTTCAACTTAGCAATTGTATTAGGCTAATTGATTTTATGGTGTAGGGAGGCTAAATAAAGCCTGTTCTGCTACCTCATGTAAGAACTTGATAAACACGTTACCTCCCATAAATCTCCTTCAATCAACACATCCTATGGGTCTCCAGTCAAACACAGAGGGGGAGCTGTTTCTCTTTAAGGCAGCACATAATCATCATCTTGGACAACATTTTTACCATTAACACACAATGAGGAAAAAAATATATATATATGTATGTATCTACATGAAAATTTAAACTAGTTCATCTCCTCAAAAAGGAAAACAAGAAAAAAAAATCATCGACCAAGACCCATAGCCAGTAGTAAAGTCTGAGCAAAATCAATGAAACCGTTTTTAGACACGTAACAAAAACCAGCATCCCATTTTACACAACTGATGTTCCTGTTATTTTTTGTGAGCGTCTCCTTTAAAAAGCCAAGAGTCATCATAGAGGGAAGTCCTTCCTACATGTCCCCAACTTCTCTCCCTTCATGCAGAACCCGCTGCTAATCCTAGCAGAGAAAAGAACTGTGTTCGAAATTTGCACTCATTCCTCTTCCCTATTAGTTTTTTAAAAAAGGGATTGACCCTGTAAATTTACTCAAGTTGTTTAGAAGAAATGCAATAACTCAGACAACCTCTGTGGCAAAGTGAGTGCAATCAGAAAAACTGTTTTAGTGGCATTACAACTTAATCATTTTAACTTCACAATATGAGATGTTTTTAAAAAGTGTACTTCAATCACGCAGCAGAAGTCTGATCAATTTGACATCGACTATAGAAAACTGAACTTACAGTGAAGACAAGCACAATGCGCTGAAACATTATTTCTATTTGGTTCACTCTTACTTTGTCTTTTCTTTCTATTGCTTTTGGTACAAACAGATCAACAAAGCGCTAAACAAAATTAAAACAAAAGCCACTCAAATGTTTATTTTTTTCAGTCACTGCCAAATGATTTAATTCTGAAAGCTCTTTTCATTCCATAAAAGTTATGGTTGCATTTTTTTTTTTCCTCCCTCAAGGTCAGATTTGTCAACTAAAAAAAAAAACAACCTAGTTTCAGGTTGAAACTGGGATTTTTTTTTTCTCCTCACTGTTATTTCACAAACTACAGAGGTCAGACAGTTCTGAACATTTTAGTAGATGTTTTAAAACAAACTTTATGATGTCTAATGTTTAAATGTACTGACAATTTACATGGAAATTGACTTATTGTCCCAAAGCCACTCACAGATATTCTTATGCAGAGTGGCCAGTCCACATCCAAGGGGTTGTGCTTCTTTGAAATAGAAATATGTATCTCCTAAGAATAACCCCATGGAACAAATTAAAATGAAATTTGCCAGCAGTTTCTACTTCAGTAGTTTCTGAACTTAATTGTGTAAAAATATCTTGGTGCTAATTTGACGTTAATAAATTAAGACCATTAGAGATAGTCTTTCATTGTTGGCCTTCAACAATTGTCAATGACACTATTTTCTGTTTGCATTTCCTCAAGCGTGTTAATGTATCTTTGTTTAGGCTCACAAGTCGGACGGTCAACGTAAACACAGTCAATGAAACATCAGCACTGGAAGACAAGTCTACTGAGAGGACCTATGGAAAAGACTATTGGTCTATTGCCAAGTATGCAGTAAGGCGACAGCACTGAAAGGCTACTTTAAAATTTTTTTATATGATGAATAAATTACTCTTTAAAAAATTCTCGAAATTCTTTGTTTTGCATACAAAGTCCATCCAGGATAGAGGTGGTCCGCAAGTTGAACTTAGTGCAATGTGGGTTATAGTCTTTGTTTGCAGTCTTAACTGGGGATTGTACCTTAGCTACCGCAGTTCAAGCGTAAAAATACTTTGTCTGTAATACTATATACTGTTGCCAGTGACCCTCTAAATCCTTGAACCAACTGTGTCTTCTGGTGTCACAGAAGATAATGCCAATTTATTGCAATGTGTGGCTTTTTTAACTGATTAAAATTAAGCCGTAAACACGTGACAATGGAATTAGCACATTTAGAGAGTCTGTTTTCCCACATCCCATTTTGCGCTAGTGCGGCTGGTCCCTGCAACTCTACGCGGGTGCAATTTTAATGACTTTGCTCGGTTTTGATGTTCTTATGAAAAAAGCACTGCTTGGTGTTTGTGGAGAAGGTAGATATGGGGGCTGAAGAGCTGTGATTGGGAACATGGTGACATCATTTCTGTTTTCCGATAGGATCGGTGTCATTTTCCTCTCAGCGATAAGACACCTCCACTGACAGTGCCCGATTAGGGAA
Source organism: Mirounga angustirostris (assembly GCF_029215605.1). Taxonomy (NCBI): domain Eukaryota; kingdom Metazoa; phylum Chordata; class Mammalia; order Carnivora; family Phocidae; genus Mirounga; species Mirounga angustirostris. The sequence continues at coordinate 137,267,058 of NW_026991714.1, read as the reverse complement.
AATTTTATTATAAAATTCACTTTTATCGAATGAGGATAGAGTGATAAACAGTTCAGCCTCAGGGAAGGAATAGGAACAGATTTTCCCCCTTTTCAAATTCCACCTTTTCCCTCTTCTCTTTCTCTTCCTTAAAAAGACGATTGTGTTTTAGTTATTATTAATGGTACAAAAGAGCTCCCTACAACATGTGATTGCTATGATAGAACTAGCTGAATCAAGAGACACTTAGATGTTGTTATAAAAGAAAATATATTTTATATAGTTATATATATGCACGTGCTCATGTGCACACACACATACACACTAAAACATAAAACTGTCATCTAAATCCTGTTTCTGGAAGTTACCTGGTATTTGTTACTTAGGAAAAATATAACGTCCTAAAAGAAAATCAAACTGAGGTAATATTGATTCTATTGTCCTAAATATACTCAATTTTACTTTCTTTCAGAAATAAACATTTGTCAAGCAGAATTGCAAGGTAAACATAAAGAAACAGAAGCTCATGGCCTTTTAATTCTTGAACAAATACTAATGCGTCAAGGAAAAATATGATAAAAAGACACGTTTGTTTTTAAATAATAAAACATCATTGCTTTTGAATTTTCACAGTTTAACAATACTTTAAACCTCCAGTGTCCAGCAGTTATGTCTGTTTATTCCCGATAAACCAGGACTATTCTGTATGACAACTATTTGAAAGGTCATCTGAGAAGCTGAAAAATAAGCACCTGATATTATTTATTTTTTAAAAATTGTTTTTCCCAAAGAAAAATTCATCAAACCACTCAGAATACTCCTCTGCCTTTATGAAATGAAAAAAGTAGTGTCTCAGGGGCTAAGAATGTCTAGTGGCATTGGTAAATTCTGGTACATTATAAAGGGTGAAATGATAGATTTTTATATTTTGGGTGTGTGTGTGTGAAATGTCGATGATAAAAACAATTCAAAACATATCTTTATTGATGGAAAATACTTCTGAGGAGCAAATAAGGGACAGAAGTCTTTAGTTTGTAATATTCTTCCAAATATTTCTAGGGTATCCCTAAAATCTTTCTTTAAAGGCTTTTTTTCAAGAATCCTTTTTCAAATGCTAATTCTAAGCATGATCTATTTTGGTGCACAATTCCCTATATTATTCAAATAGAATTTTTCAGTTATCAGTGATCAGAGAATCATATTAAAATATCTTATTTCCTTCTGAGTTAAGCTTCTAAATTTGCCAAAAAAAAGTGATTCTCCAAAATCATTGCTATGAACTGAAGATGCTTACAGCTTAAAGTTGAATAATTCAAGTATTTATCTTTATAGGCAGCAAAAGAGAAATGGTTATGTGCTTTGCTCATCACATAATAAAGAGGAAAACTGAGGTTTACACAGTGACAAAGCCACTATTTGCAAATGCCCCTTAGTCCAAGCATTTCTTTCCATACTCCTTGTTTCAGGATTTCAACGAAACAAACACTGTATCTGAACTCATGATAAGTTAACATTAACATACTGCAACCTAATTTTCACTATTAATTTTGTAGCCTAAAAACAATCACCAAAGTGAACCTAGGAAATTATAACTGGTAAACAGTGGAGAAATACAAAGCTTAACAACTGAAGTAAGTAGTAAATGAAAAAGGGAATCCAGACTCATTGTTGGCTTAAAATCCTTACCACCAAATGCTTATTCATGGGTATGCACCAGCTGCATGGTGGACTAGCTTCAGTGGGGTATACTTTTCTTAATTATCACTTTGCTGAGTAAAATGTAATTTTTTTTTAATGTGCAAAATGGTATTTTGGAGAGAACTACTTGAATGCATTAAGAATTTCAAAGCAATGAGAGACAGATATAGCCAACTCCTAAGATGTCATATAGCCACAGTAGATCTCCTTAAAAGTGGTCTGGGAAGAGGCTATGATTATTGTAATGATAAAAGTTAGTGAGGAACTTTTCTTTGTAATAAAAAATAGAGCCGTCCAATTCTTTCAGTCACTCAACAAAATGACCCTCAGGAAGCTTACATTCTTCTGCAGCAGATGAGCAAAACGTGAATTATGGATTATCCTTATTTACAATCAATGCTGTGAGGGAGGGGTCTGATAAGACAGCAGGGCAAAGCTGCTTTAAAAGGAGTGGTCAGTAGAGTCTTCTCTGAAAAAAGTAACATTAAGCTAGAAACCTGAACAATGAGTAGGTGCTTACACAGAATAGAGATACACAGTATCAAAATGTGACTGTATCGATATATATTTTTTAAAAGGTATTTCTGGAAAATTGCATGTTAACTTTTATTTAAAAAATCAGTGAGCATTCTAAAGACTTTATTGTTATTAAGATCAATCCAGTAATAAAATGTCTTAAGGCAAAGAATCCTGAATAGAAAATCTGTATATATTAAAATACACTTATGTCTAAGCATCACTAATTTTTCCAACAACTCAGAAAGCACTTCAGGACTATACATTTTTTGGAACAGACTAATCATGGCCAAGTACCCTCATCTGGGTCACTGGAGAACCAGTGACAAAGTAGTTTTTTTTTACTATCTCACGTCTTAAGTGCCGTACACATTTTGGGGGGATACCCATGAGCACATTCACACGCAGATGCATGGCACACACATCTACGTATCAGTGTGTCCACTCTGGCTAATCAGTGCTATATAGAGTGGAATACCTTTTCCACTTCAGACACTATTACTAGTCCTGTCTTCATCTACTCAAATTTCTGTTTTTCTCATAGGACACCCAGTAGAGGTATCCAAGTCTGGGGAGCATGAATGCCTTTCTGTTCTGTGACAAGCAACATCTAGAATGGCTGTGTGGATCTGTGTGTACAGAATTCACATTTTATTGAAATAAGCACCAGTCTTTCCTAAGAGGGCTGCCTGATTGGTTAGTGGAAAATGGATGGAATGAAGGGAAGAATAACTGATAAAGAGATAATCCACTGTGGCACCGTGGCCATGCAGGATTGTGGCACTAGGGGGTGCATGCAGGGTTGGGGGAGAGGAGGAAGGGCTCCTTTCTGTTGTTGCATTTGAAGTAGGAAGGAGGCCTGCAGTGAGCAAACTTCAGATGTGAAGAACAAAAGGCCAGGTTTTCCCCCTACACCATCGCTCTACCTTTTTCTCAACACTGACTAGATGATGAGGTCTCAAGCTGAAGCCCTACAGAATTCCATTTTGACAGCCTATATTCATTAGTCAAGTTTATCTTCCAGATAGATAAGGCAAGGCTTTATTCTGTATAAAACAATTAAATGAAGCAAAGTTGCCCGTCCATAGTTGCGGAACATTTAGAAGTATCTCCGTTCTTTACAAATGAATCAGGGTACATCAGTATATCCAATGTATGTTACATGTTCATCCAAAATCTTAAACCATTAAAAAAAAAAAAAAACTTGTGGTCAATAAACATTAATATCACATAGGTCAATTTAACATTTTTTTCCTGTTCTTCTAAAGGAATAATTTGGAGAGGAAGGTAGTTCCTAAGCTGATGGTGGATCTGAGGATGCCAGTTACAGGAGCACTTAAGCGCCCATTGGCACAGCAAGATTCAAAGCCCTGGTAGGCTTCAAAGAAACACTTTTTTTTTTCTTCTTCTAGAACTCTTTGCTTTCTAGTAAAGCTGCAACCACAATGTTCTCTCTCTTAATGCCACCATAAAAAATCAAAACACTTTAAAACAAATTGATGTACTCTTTAATACAGTCATCACATCATCACAGGACCCTTGCACCCTGCATGGCGACAACCGTGGGGATGCATACCACACATCTCTCTCTTTGTTGCCTGCTTCAATGCTTAAAGAAAAATGGAGAGAGAGAGTGTGTCTCTCAATTGAGATATGGGCACCTTTGATTGACAAGACCTAATCAGCTTATCTCCACACTAATAAAGTTGGGGCCTGTGGAGCTGGTATATGCCCAGCACCGAGTGAACTTTTCCTAGCCAAAGCCTCACGGGCCAGGTCTCAGGCTCTGCTTCTTGAAACTGGTACAGATCAGTTCTTAATGGGCTATTTTCATCTTGATAAACCTCCATAGTCTTCATTCAGGATGGCATTAGAGTCAATTTAGCTGGATGAATTGCCTAAAGTGATGGTTACATGATAAGTCTACAATAAGTATTCATATACATTGAATCAATAAGCTATCTCTTCCAATCTGCCTGTGGGAAGTATAAAGTAACTTCTTCTGAATTATTATTAATTTTTTAGGTTACTATTTATTGAAGGGAATGGCTTTATTTTTTTTTATTAAAAGATGACAGGATCCTATGCACATTAGGTAACAAGCAGATCCCTTTAATAATTTCTGCTGGATAATACTATTAGAAGATGTTCCATTCCTTGGGATGGAGCCAATGTTGACACAGCCATAGTCTGTCTCTACCATTCTGGAATCTTGTGACACTAATTTGCTCATATCAGACACCCACGAAACATGTCTTGATTAACTGATGGAAAAGAAGAACATCAGGCCAGGAAACACACACATGAGCTGGAGTTCCTGGGGGTGGGGGAGGGCGCAAACACACATGCATGTACACACACATACTTTCTTCTTCGAGTTTACTTGTAGAAGGCTCTCTCAAACCAAGGACCTTCCACATAATTTAAGAACAATGCCTTTGTTCTTATCTGTTTGCAATTGCTATGTAAAGGCAAACTCAAGAGCTGAGGTATAAATAAAGTTATTAAAGGACCGGATACTTCTTCAACTACACAATGGAGACCCAAGCTCCTCTTTACATGTGCCACAGTGAGGGTGTAATACACCGTGCACATTTTGATCTTAACTTTCATATGCAGTTATCCAAAGAGAGAGAGAGGGTCACTGGATAAAGCAAGCTATTGCATAGAAAGAACTCCAGTAGTGGAGAGACTTTTTGAAATGATAACAATTTCCCAAGTATGAAAAAAGAAAATATATATAAATTTGTCCCTCTTGCCATATATAAATGGTCATTAAAACCATTCGGTAATGCAGCTTTCAAACTGCAATTTACCTTAAGTATTATAATCACCTGTATAAAATGAGATAATTTTAAACACATCCCAAAATGAAGTTTTCTACAGATTATAGAAAATCTTGAGCAATATTTTTCATTCAGATTGTGGTCTTCATGCTGTAATTGCCTTATACAAAGTCCACTCCAGCCTTATCACTCAATATTATCTTCACTGCTGAACATCGGAAGATAATTTTGCAATAAAATTTAATTTATAGAGCTTATTTTCCACTAATCTCCTAGCAGAGGAAAAATGAAACACGCCAAGGTACACACTCCAAGATATGATCCTAATAGCATTTTTTATTTCTGGGATAGTAAGACCCCAAACATATCAATTTTATCGTATTGAAATGCTGGCATATTTTAATTGTCATAACTTTGTATCCAAGAAAAGGAAATAAAATGGACTATTAGGACCATATATGAAAATAAGCCTCTTCAAGTGATAAAGTCCCCCTGGGGAGAGATTTTTTTTTCTTTAGGAAAGGAAATACTTAATATAAAAATATGGGGTTGGTAAAGGTATTTTATTTCAAGCTATTAATATGCCAGCAGTCAACAATATTTGAGATTTTTAAATAAAAAATTAACCTACTAGCAATAAATAGGGACTAGATATCAAGATTCAGTTTTCTGTGTAAAATGACAAAGGTAGGTTTGTCACCTCCAAGGTTCATTCCAGCTCTAAACTTTAAAATTTTAAAGGTACAGACATCATGTGAACTTCAGAAGAGTAAATTAATAGTTGAGAGTCTACTTCTACAGGCCATTTGGCCTCTATTTATCATTTATGTCCTAGAAAGTCTTCATCTTTTGAATAAACCTTTTTTTTTTAATATTGAGAACTCCATGACAATGAACTAATATCACAAAAGAGTATAAGATATAAGCCAATCCTGTTGCTCAAAAATGAAATAGCTTCATTTTTTGTACTGGTACAAAATACTGAAAGGCTCCTCATTAAAACTCAAATTCTACACCAAAATGGTTACATATTTTTTAAAAAAGATTAATGATCATTAATGAGTGAGAGATTAGTGCTTTAAGTCTGGACTGAATGAGACTACCACTTCCTAAACCAGATTTAAATCTCTCTGCCTCTTTTCAAAGTTGTATCATAACAAGGCCAAAGTGATACTGAATCATTTATGAGGTTTTTAGAGTTGAAATATCAGAGTCATATATGTGCAGAAGTATTGTTCTGACATTTGAATTTCAGCAATAGGCAATTCTGAGACATTTCAAGTTATGCAAAATTTGACATTTCCATGTTAATATACAAAACAATGATGATGTGAAAAGCCACTTCTCTACCAATACTTAAAACTTAAAACACTTAATAAAACTTTAGAAGCATAGGCCTCTAAAATTCAAACCCACATAAGAAGTACTTACATAAAAGCTTTTAATGTTTATCCACATAAAAAGTACCTGCTGAACATTCATCTGCACTGATCTTTTTTATTTACACATGGAAAAGCAGAAAACATTATTAGTTGCTTTTCAGACCACTTATTTCCGATTTAACTTTTTTCGTTCCTCATATATACATGTCAGAATATTCCTGTCATGAGCTATAGATCATTTAAATTTTTTCTCAAGTGTTAAAAACTACATTAAATAAAATACAATTAAGTATATTTCACTTTCCTGAACAGCAAGAATCTCAGCCAGCTGTTATTTTATAAGAAACTGAAATGAACCACTCACGAATGACCACCATGCCCAGGGATTATCTCCTTAAACACCCAAACTAAAATGTTTTGACAAGATGATCTCTTGGTAGAAACAGTAAAGACATTTTTTTTAAAAAGGCTGAAATAAGTAGGGTAATAATGAAGAACTAAATGTATAACATTTTCAAGCTGCAAATTAACAAGCAGATATTGACTTTTCTTTGAGGTCAATAACAGCTCTTATTGATCTAAAAAGTTAATACCTACTAAGGTCAATATAAGATCTCAAGGGTCAACAAATCTGGATTCGAACTTCCACTTCCTTTCACATATACATATTGCTGAAATGGGTACAATTGTGTGTGGAGAAATAAGGAAATCATCACTATTGATGCTGGAATAAACCAAAGAAGTAGGCCAAGAAAAATAAAGTTTTAAAAGTCAGCTACTACAGAATTTTCATACATTGACCTTTAGATGTAAATCCTAGTATTATACAATTTGGGCAGTTACATACAGAGAAACAAAAATAATAGAAAATTATGTTTTTACAAGTGTTTTGTCTCTTCGTGGTATTGACATATGGAATCTCTTTTTCTCTCTCTAGCTGTATGTTTTGAGAAATTACGATGTGAAATAATTTTTCAAGAATATATTTGAGGCACTTTCAAATATAGATACAATTCTTTTTTAAAAAAAGATTTTTATTTATTTATTTGACAGAGAGAGAGAGAGAGAGCAAGTGAGCACAAGCAGGGGGAGTGGCAGAGAGAGAAGCAGATTCCCCGCTAAGCAGGGAGCCCGAAGTAGGGCTCAATCCCAGGACCCTGGGATCATGACCTGAGTCCAAGGCAGATGCTTAACTGACTGAGCCACCCAGACGCCCTGATAAAATTCTTTTTTAGTTTTAAAATTAAACAGTAACATTCTGGGAAATTCAGAAGTGGAAAAATTATCTACGATCTTAATATTCTTATAAAACTGTCATCATACAGTCTGTTTGGTTTTTCTAGACTGAAAAAGAAAAAAATATTGACTATCATTCATCTAATAAGTAAAATGCTCTACTCCTTACACATCGTAAAGAGGGCATATGCGGATGAACCACACAAACGCTGGGACCATGTCCCCATTTCCTGGAGTTGTAAAATGAAGTGATTGATTAGTCTGATCTTTTTTTGATAGCCAAATAAAAGTTCACATTGTCCTTTTCAGAATGACTAGAAGCACTGAGGGAGGGAGAGCAAAGAAAGAGGAAGCAGACATTCCTAGGACATTTCCAGTGCCAAAACCTGAGCAAGATGCTTTAAAGAGGCATGGGTTCTGTCAATTACTGGGAAGGCCCCATTATTGAGAGTGGTGATTATTATAAAAGTTAAAAAGGAGAGGCCAGGTCTGTAGCAGTGGCGATACCACCCTGTGGCTATTCAGCAAATATGAAGACTACTGTGATTACAATGTACTTAAAAAAAAACAAACTTATTTTAGAACAGTTTAGATTTGCAGAGAAATTATAATAGTACAGAGAGTTCCCATATACTTAACACCCACTGTCTCCTATAATTAACATCTCCCATTACTATAGTACATTTGTCACAGTGAATGGACTAATATAGGTAGGTATTATCAATTAATGTCCACACTTTCTCCATATTTCCTTAGTTGGTGTCTAATGTCCTCAGACATTTGTCTGATGTTTCAGGATCCCATCCAGGATACCACATTACATTTAGTCCCCGTGACTCCTTAGGTTCCTCTCAGCTCTGACAGTTTGCACTGTTCTTTAAGCACATACTTTAGAAATGGTATAAATAAATTTGCTGACTTGTATCTATTGTCAACACTTAGATGAAAACACATGCAGCAGAATCACCTTTTGTTACAGATCTAAGGAATATAAATTTGAGAAGCCAATGGAGATAAATGCTTGGTAGCAAAGAAAGCAAATGATATTGACTCTTTACTGTGTCTATTAATAGAATAGAGATAAGAAAGTTTCGCTTGTCACAAATTCTAGAAGATTACATCCACTGACCTGACCCATAAGCCATCTCTTCCTCCACCTCTCCCCATTTTATTCTACTAGCCAGGGTTTTAACTGGATTATGAGGCAGTAAAGGGGGTGGGGAGTAAATGCTAGGGCAGAGGAGGGTAAACTGCCTGTCCATATTTGTACAAAGCTGTGACTAGAAAGTGGTCATCCAGTTGCAAGTAGAGTTCCTAGCCCCCTCACATCTTGGTGGCATCATCCAATGTGTCCTTGCCAGTGGAATGTGTGCAGAATCAATGTGTGTCACTCGCTGCCTATGGAACTTTTAAAGCAGGCGTGCCCTCTGCCTTCTCTCTTTGCCTGGTTGCTGGCACAGTGGAGAGGACTCAAAAGCCTCCATGTGCGGCAGAGCCACAAAATGGGAGAAGCGTGGATTTCTGAAACACTGCCTGGAAGGCTGTCTGCTCACCAGGAAGGAACACTTGTGCTGGACTGTTCCAAGAGTGAGCAATAAGCTTTACTACATCCAGCCACTTGGGTATTTGGGGTTTATTTGTCACATCAGCCAGTGTTACTCTGCAAAGTAACACAGGTGGAAACTACCATTTCTGAGCACCGATGATGGACTGAACATGCACTGGGTGTTTTATGTGGTTTACCTCCTTTAACTCTCAGATCAACCTCCATTTAGAAGACCCACATAGATTTTGTAGGTCAGGAAATGAAGACCAGGAAAGGCTAAGGAACTTGCCCAAGGTCTCCCGGTTTATCTTGTGGGAGAACCAAGATTTGAACTTGTCTATTTACAAAGCTCCATGAACATTCCATTTTGCTTCACTACAGGTGAAAGACAGGTGATCTGACTTGGTTTTGGATTACAAAATAATTCTTATGCATTTTATATGCCTAAACATCTTTAGCCTCAAAGGAGAGCAAAAACTGTACATGTGTTCTCCCTACTTTTTATGTGGTAGATAGGAAGCCCTCATTTACAAGGGATGGGTATGAGACCATTAGTTGGCTTGAATGTGTTAGCATTTCCCAGACGATGGTATACAAAAATACACGGTGCTCCACTTTTGTAACGTGCTGATCCTCTTACAGGGTTTAATTTGAGCAGAGTCCAACAACTCAGGGAGGGCACGAAAGAACATGTTGCTCCACGAGGTATACAGTTAACAAAGGAGAGAACAGAAAGACTGACTTGTTCTCACAACAGTATGAATTTAAAGAACTATATGGGATGGGCATTCTACAGGAAGCCCAAGTAGGAACAAAAATGAAACACTGTACCTTGCACACAGCAATAAAGATGAGGGGACTCACTGTAGTAAGAAAATCCACAGCCGGCAGGCAGGATCAGTAAAGGCAATAAGATACTTGGTCCATCTTCATGCTTACCTTTTAGGGTCATAATGTTTAAAAAAAAAAGGTCTCTTTTTTTATATTAACAAAGTCACTCCAGTCAATCTCTTTAACTCAACCTACATGAAAAATTTGGATGACTTTGTAAAAGTTCTATGTTAACACCAGTGAGAAAAATTGGCGCATCCTTTAAATTTGTGTTGCTTTCTTATTATGACCATTTTGTTTCTTTGTATAAATAATAGGCCCTAATCATCAACAAGTCTGCATAGAGCATTGAACATTATAGATATTTATAGATATGCTAATGAGAAAGAGGGAAACAAAAAATACTGATTACTTCATGAAGCCAGATGAAACTTAATAGCCACTCATGGTTGGTAAAAATTGATAGCATTTGGGTAATTAGTCAGGGGAACAGTCTACTAATAAGTCTGAACAAATAATTTCCATATCAGATAATTTATTGATTGAAACAATGAGATAACAGATATAAAAGTAGTCTGAAAATTTCAAAGTAGATTATACAGTGTTATTCTTAATATTAGCATTATTATTTTCAGCATGTAATACAAGGTTAAAAACTACTAAAGTTTATAATTCGAAGCATTAAAAAAACCTGTAATGTATTAAAAAATAATTACACATCTGACTATTAAAATGGATGGGATAATTGGGGGGGGTTACTCTGAAATTATAAAAAGTTTGAGGGGAAAATGTTTTTAAAACAAATGCTATCACTTTCAAGTATACTTAAGAACTAAGATGAACATTAGCAAGGCCATAGGACACACTCCAGAAGTCTTCACAAGCCACGTATTTGCCCCAAAGCCTGATTTTGCTCCCGCTTTACTCACTTCCCCTTGCTCCCTCTGGATTTATTCTCTAGGGTCTGCCTTTCCCTGACACAATGAAATGGACTTAATTACTTCCTGCACCTTGCTTCGAAAATACTAAATATGTTTATTATGGGGATTTATAAGCTATGTATTTTCCCACAGATATTTTGCCAAGATATTCCCCCTTATTAAAGAAACTTTGTATACTAAGTGCCTAGGACAGTGCCAGGTCTGCTTCTTTCTCAATTATATAAAATCTATTTTCCCTTTCAGGTGGGTTAAGTATCTCCCCTACCCTACTTGCAAATACAAATTTTGCTAATAATAAAAATTTAAGCCAGTATTTTCTTGTTCTTTCAGAGATTGCTCAGTCCAGGTCTAATGAACCCTAATTCTAATTTCTTAGGGCCCAATAACTGTTTTCTGAATAAATGTTAAGGCTCCACTGTGCTCTTTTCAAGTGCCACATACTGCAAATAGCATTGGAAATGGAACTAAAGAAAATTAGCTCCATTTTAAAGGTGTACTTTATGTGCCCATAAATATCAACCTTTTAAAGATTTTATTTACTTATTTGACAGAGAGAGACACAGCGAGAGAGGGAACATAAGCAGGGGGAGTGGGAGAGGGAGAAGCAGGCTTCCCGCTGAGCAGAGAGCCCGATGTGGGGCTCGATCCCAGGACCCTGGGATCATGACCTGAGCCGAAGGCAGACGCTTAACGACTGAGCCACCCAGGCGCCCCAAATATCAACCTTTTAATGTGGACGAGGACCTTAGGCAATCGATCGTGATCGGACTACCAACATGGAGGATAATGGGAGGATTACTCAACAACATGCTTAGTTTTCCTCCAAAAGGGACAGTCTTCAAAAAGCTTCCTTGTCTGGCTTTAGGGTGGTTTCGTCTCTCTAAATAAATAGATATTTATTTAACTATGACTTAGAGTTTATACCTCAAGATGCAAAAGGGCAACACAGGGCCATACATGAATGATGACCCACCATGACAGTCTCTTTGATAATGACTTTACTTGGAAAAATATATTCTTCAATAAAAAAAATTATTTTTTAATGTTGACTTTGTTCTCTTATGGCAACGCTGGAAAACATTGTAGCCCAACAGGAAATACAGGCAAAAGCTTCAAATGTAGAGCACACACACAAAAAACATTTTTAAAGCTTATGCCCATCAAGTTTCCCACTTGATATAAGTCGTACACAAAGTCTTAGTCCAATGTGAACCCATGCTGTGAAAATTCTGTAGCCCCACCTCAGAAAATTCTGTTAAATACATAAACACTGCTGAAAAGAAAACTTCTGGGCACTAGAAGTCAGACTCAAAGGGAAAATAAACCTGATTAAAAAAGAATCCCAAGGAAAGTTATATAAGTACAGTGCAACAAGGTCATAAGCTTAACGTCCTTCACTGTAATATTTGAAAGTAAATTGGCATTTTAGCGATCTGCTTTGGTCGTCATTCTTTTTCTCAACTCACAGAGATGCAACAGAATAAGAATGGCTTCACGTGTATCTTACAAACCAAATCGGAAAGTGATAGGCATTATGGGGTAAGACACCTTTAAAAATGAGTATAATACTTTTTAATGGATTAAAAATGAACCCTATGAATTCACTTGGACCACCTAAGGAGAAGGTTCTCCAAATAGGGTATAAATGACATCCTTTTCTTACTACTATGGAGCTCACCAATATTTCAGAGAACCTCACAAAGTAAATTTAAGTGTAACTTGAAAATGTTCTTCAAGAGCTTCAGCCAAATGACAACCTCCTCTGTTCTTTTCAGACCAGAACCACAGCTTTTTGAGATGTAAGACTTTAATAGGGTTGTAATTATAAAGTAAGTGATAACTACACATTAAAAGTGATTATTTTACCACTGAGTGAAAACTTTTAAAAACTTGTAGGACATGGTCAAGCAATTCTTATCGGCATTTAACAAAATGTGTTTTCAAGCAAAGGTATCTTTAAGATTCTGAAAGCATAACCACATACTCCACCAGCCAAAATAATGCATACAGAAACTTCTTTCTAGCAATATTTTTTCTGTCAAAAAGTTTAATATTTCTATAGAAAAATATTTTCTCTAACATATATATATACACACACACACTTGGATAAAATAGATGGTTAATATCAACCCAAATGTATAATCCCGTTTTCTGTTCCTATATTGTAGAACAACATAAAGTGTTAATTTGATATTGTTGCAATAATATGGACATGGCAGTGCCTTTCTGAATTCCAATCTGTGCCTAAACAAAATTACTTAAGTTAAAAATCTGAATCAGTGTTTACAGGCATAACATTGTCTACTCAGATAACCCAGGACTAGGATATCTTGTTTTTCTAGTTCTGCATCCCGGAAGTATCTGACACTCACCAGAGTTCAATGAAATCTTGTTGAAAACGTGAAATACAATGTGTACGTTCTTTTATATAATGTATATCACTCCCACTAATATTACAGAATCAGAAATTTATTCTTCACCAACTGATAACAGCTCTAAGAGCAAGAAACATACAGTTAATACTTTTTGGAGCTATTTTCCCAGAAGTCTTACAAATGACTTACTAGTAAATGGAGAGAGAGAAAAGAAACAACTTTCTTATATTCTGTGCAGGAGATATATTAGCTCAGTTTCAAGCTAGCTTACAACTTCAAAAATTGTTTTATGTATTACATTGTATTATTGTGCATTGTTTTACCCATCAATCTTTTCTGTAGATGATAAATTAATACATTCAATGATTTGTATTTTTGAATAAAATTATTACACTGTACCCAGCAATGAACATTCAAAATATTTCTTGAAGAGAAGAAGGGAGGGATAAAGGAAGAAGAAAAAGAGAGGAAAGAGGTTAATATTAACGATGATGAGGAGGCAGAAGAATAAGAAAATGTCAGCAGACTGGGAAAAACTCTTGAAATAATTAAGAAAAGGCCTTCAGTTTGATAAAAACTTTGTTTCAATAGATACTTCCAAGACTGATTACAATTTCAAAATGAGTTCTATAGTGAGTTGATTAAAATAATAATAATAAGGTAAGTTGAAAGACAGGATCAAGAACCAAAAGACAGAATGTGATAAAGCTGCAGTGTTGTGGTCTTATACTCCATAATCCTCCTATTACTCCATGAAACTCTCTGGAAAACTCCATCAGTAGTTCAGCCAAGAGTCAGACAATTAAAGATACAAAGGAAGGGACTTCATATCTTAAATGCATTTGTTCTGATTCTTTTAAAAAAAGTTCCGAACATGAAACATATTTTGATTTTTAAAAAGGTAAGCTGATACTTGATTGCTTTTCTTGTATGAACTCTTAAAAAAAGACATAGGCAAAGAAGAGAAACAGTGGTGTACATAAGTTATCTTATTCTCATGAAAATGCTGTAATTCTAAGAATTATTCGTTTTCCAGAAGAAAAAAAAAAGTACTCCATATGTTTTTCTGCCTTACTCTACTAGGTCAAATAAATTTGGATTTTGATGAAATAAAATTATAAAAAGTAAAAATAATCTGAACACATCATGTAAAACAGGCCTGTGGAAGTATATTCATAAAATGGGGAATGTCTGCAGCTTAAAACTAGGTTAACCATTACAGAGTATTTAAATATTGAAATTGAAGTAAAATCTATTTTTTCAATTTAAAAAATTTGTAAGGGGTATAAACTTTGGAAAAAGGGTACAAACTTTAAGCTGTAAAATGAATACAGCCTGAGGATTTAACAATGGTGATCATAGTTGATAACATTATATTATATAACTGGAACTTGCTACAAGAGCAGAACTTAAATGTTTTTACCAAAAAAGAGACAGTGCACACACGAGCGAGCGCACATGAATCTTCATGGAAAAAGAATGGGGACTCCCAAGAAAACCCTCAAACATAAATGGAAGAATCTTCTATATCATTTCTACAACAAATAAGGCCTAGATAGAAAATATTTCTCTTATGAAAATAACTTATAAATACATAACATTGGTATTATGCTTACTCAGAAAATCTATCTTTGCATTTCCCTAATGAAATAAGACACACAGGAAATGATGATAAATATACCATTCTTTAAAAAGAATGTAAGTAGTGTTAAATATAGGGAAAAATGTATTTTGAGAAAAATAAAGTGGTATAATGAGTCCCTTTTGGGTTACTGGATAGGTTACTACCTATTCTAGTTACCAAGTAATGCCCACTCACATTTTCCTAAACAAAGTAAGGTAAATAATTATTATAGCTCTTAAATACGACCCTCATATCCAATGCCACCAATATTAACAGACACAACCATATGTATTATTTCATAGGGAGTGTAGGTGTTAACTACCCATGGCTACCTGCCTAAATTTTTCCACACATGTTTAGATATACATATCCACACATGTATAGGAGATTCAATGGAATAACCTTTATCCAGTTCAGACACAGACTAAAGCTAACACTGCAGAGTGGATAGCTAATTAAATTTTGATTTAATCTTTGCTGATCTTGTTAAAATGCAGATTCTGATTCAGTAGATCTGAAGTGGGACCCAAGATCCTGCATTTCTAACAAGCTCCCAGGGAATGTTGCTGGTCCTGAGGCCCACTTTGGGTAGTAAGGAACTAACCCATTCCTCTTTACACTGATACAAAATTAAGCAAAGTAATAATATATGTTTACATTCAGAAGCTACCTAAAGTGAAGATTTCTAGAGAAAAAAAACACCATACTTTTGTGAGGTAATTTACAAAATCTTTCTACACACATTATTTTATTTATGCCTCACATAAATTCTAGGAAATAGGTATCATTATCATAATTTTTCAAATAAAATATCATCATAAACTTGGTTTTAAGCTCAGATTTATAACTGCGGTGTCCATCACCAACAGCCCAATGGACTGGCCATTGTCTGTGTAAAGCCCAA
Source organism: Mirounga angustirostris (assembly GCF_029215605.1). NCBI lineage: Eukaryota > Metazoa > Chordata > Mammalia > Carnivora > Phocidae > Mirounga > Mirounga angustirostris. The sequence continues at coordinate 137,251,240 of NW_026991714.1, read as the reverse complement.
CCAGGTGCAAGGACGAATAAGTCTCCATTTGAGGGGGGTGTGCTATCCTTAAGGAAGAATCTTTGGGATCTCATGCCAACTGTTAAGGAAATCAATGACAAATTTCAAGCTCCTTGCTCCTGAATGGCTTTTAAAATGACTTATAATTTCCCTTGCATCTTTACCATCAAATCCTTCCATTCATTTCAACTGGTAAAAGAACCAAATCTTGGATTACGATAAACATTTCCTAGCAAATCTCCTTATTTCCAATCCTTTGCCACTCCACCCCTACAATCCTTGTTCTCCACAATTCAGATCAGGCCACTTGTCTGCTGAAAGCTCTCCAATGGCATTACTCTCTTAAGAGTCAAATTCAGGCTCCTTTCCATGCCCTGGGACCCTACAGAATCTGCACTCCACCTGGCTCTGACCTAATCAATGTACCATGCCCCCTTGCTCACTTTGATGCAGCCATATTGGTCTTCTTTCTGTTGCCTGAACACCCTGGACACCTTCTCATTTTAGAGTCCTTGTGTTCGCTTTTCCCTCTTGGAATCCTCTGCCCCAAATGTGCTTATTGACGGCACCTTTGTACTGTTCAAGACTCAGCTTACAAGGCGCCTCTCTGGGGAGGTCTTTTCTGACTAGCTAGCCTAAGGTAGCCTTCATCAGTTACTCTTTAATACCCTGCTTCACTTTGCCACTATCTGAAATGTACTAGTCCATTCATTCATTAATGTAACAAAATGCCTGTCTCATACTGCCCCCAAACTTAACTATCTTTTTTCTTTTTTTTCTTTTTAAATGTTTTATTTATTTATTCATGAGAGTCAGAGAGAGAGAGAGAGAGGCAGAGGGAGAAGCAGGCTTCCCGCCTAGCGGGAAACTCGATGTGGGAATCTATCCCAGAACCCTGGGATCATGACCTGAGCCGAAGGCAGACGCTTAACCATCTGAGCCACCCAGGCGCCCCCAAACTTAACTATCTTAAACTATCTGCTTACCTACTGAAAGGAGAGAGTGAGCCTTGCATTTCTGCACTTGTATAATTTCTCTTTCAACCTATTTTGTTTATTAATCACATAGTTTACATTAGTTTTGTGCCTGTTGTAATTCTGGGATAATTTGCTTCAGAGGAAAGAAAAGTTATAATTTCAGAGTAAAGGGCAGATGATCCAGAGTTTTAAGTATAAAGTCCCTGACCTCAAACAAGATGGTGATCTCCACAGCTAAGAATCAGACCTGACTATTAGTAGTAAATGAAAAAAAGGAAGTCACTTTTTATGCACAGATTTTAGGACAAGAACTTACAGGAAATGCCAAACTGGAGCAAGCCAATGGCTCACACAACCACCACAGTGTTCGGTCTTTGATGGTCGCTCTCAAGGAAGTTTATGGGACTGATAATTATCTCTCTGGATGTCAGTCTGAGACTAAAATGTCCTACCATTAGCTCTTTAGTTTAATATCATATGCTCTTCCCTCTGTCTCTTCTTCTCTAGATAGAGCTGTTCAATTAACTGGTAAACTTATCAATTTTCTCAAAAAGGAAGGAATCCAAGAAAGAAAATTTGATTGTCATTAAACTCAATATATATATCAAGGTGTAAATGGCACTTAGAAATACTCATGTGCTTTTTCTCAGACCAAATGCATTCTGAACATGTGTCCCTCTACTGAGCAGCTGTTTAAAGAGACAGTAACTGCCAATTGGACAAAATAAGTTTTTAAAACATAAGAAATGTTTCAAGAACTTTAGAAGACGAATTTCATTATTTGCTAGGAAGACACCAGTGGTTAAACTAATATGCTTTCTATTCTATTTACATATAACTGATTACATATAATAAACTTTCTTTTATGATATTTGCCAATAATAGTTATCAAATTAATGAATAGAATACAGATTTTTGTTGAAATCTCTTGCCAATAATTTTGAAAGATGACCACTTTTGCTGACAATAACATAAAAATGATGACTTTTACAGAGCCTTCTGTACTTTCTAAGAACTTGAATATATATGACCTCATTTTACTTTATAACAAACTTATGAGATACATAGAATCTGGTGTCAGGTTTCCATTTTGCAAATTAAAAAAAACATACACAGAGAGATTAAGTGATTTCTCAAAGTCACACACCTGATAAATTACCAGGTTAAATAATGGAGTTGCTCTGTCTTTCTCTAATTCAGTCCATCAGACAGTATTTCCCAGATTTTGTGGACAAGTAAAATTTCAAAAAACATTTCAGAGGACCCAAATAGGGTCTTCGATTTTGTTGTTTTTCCAGGTAGAGAAAAAAATAAACATATAACTTCTACCTACTCTTTGTATCATATCATAAAGCTATCTTATCTTTTATCACCCCCAAACAGGAAAAACATCATCTTAGAAAAAGTGTCCTTTAAATTAATAAAATTTGCCTTATGAGAAAGTTACTACTTTGTAATTTTTTTCTTATTTTGCTGTTGCCTGGCGGAAACTCCTGTTGTGGTCTAAGAACCATGAGACCAATCAATACTCGTAAACCATTTCCCTCTTTTGTGCTATTTCAAGTCTTACTAGCTTTTCTATTTCTTATCCTCCTTGATTTTCATAGTCTTTAAGAAAAAGAAACCAGTAAGTTTTTCCTTTTGAAAGACGTTGTTCTTCTACTAATACTAATAACAAAATGATTGGCGCCATAAGTTTACATCACAATCAAAACACAGGGCTGTTGGCTGACCAGGTGTGACCAGGCTGAGGGCTAGCAGGGAAGCAGGAAATGCAAAAACAACATGGCGCCTGTCACAGGGACTTTTCCCCATATTACTTTAGTAAGAAGCAAGAACAGGACAAAGGCCTTGTGTCTGCCTTCTCATTTCTCACTCCACTTTCCAACTCATCTAAGAAAATGTGATGACTCCCGTCTAGGCAAAGGCTGTACCATATCTGTCTTCTTTTCCACAAAGCCCACCCTGTTCCTCCTCCCAGACTTGGTTTTATAGTCTGCAAGAACTTCCTAAGCCTTATATAACAAATAGATATCTAATTTTACAAAACTCTATAAACTACCATTGTATTCTACCAAAAAGTCCAAGGGGATGGAGGCTGGTTTTCGGGACACTCTTAAAGTGGCATTTCCATGTTGACTACATTGATAAGCTGATGTGAATGTTATATTTTAGCACACATCAAAAAGAATAACCATCAAATCCCATTCAATCTTATCTTCTTGATCAATGCAGTATCTGTGATCTTCTTTGATGACTTCCTTAAGCTTTGGGAGGGAAATACATGAATGATATAGTGAAAGAGAAAAGGTAGCCCAATCAGACAAATCAAGTCCTGTGATCAAGTGTCAAAGCAAGAATATCCCCTACCCAACCCAGTCCCTTGTAAGAGACTCACCAATGGGAGGTTTTGTCAAAGAAAGTCCCTTATTGTTCAGTTGGTACAGGGCTACATTCTCCAAGGATGTCAAAGTAACACTTTTTTAAATTCCTTAAACATACACAAATTTCAACCACAATAAAATTTTTTTCTATGAATAGAGAAAGATAAGTGCCTGTATATCATCAAATGACCACAATAATAATATTTATATTTATATAGTTTTACAGTATATAAAATATTTTAGCATATGGTATTATTTCTTAGGAATATTCTAAGATAGGTAATTTATTTCCATTTATTGAAGAAGAAACTGAGACTCAGAGGTTATGTGATTTGCTCAAGGTCACAGAAATAAGAGCTAGAACCCAAGTCTGGTCCTTTGACCTCATCATGTTCAGGGCTCTTTCTGTTATTGACATTCTTCACCAGGACAGTCACTTCTAAAGGTGAGCCCAAGGACAAAAAGAACAAATGAAAGCTGGCTTTTATTCCAATCAGGGCAGAAAGCCAATCTATTAATAATGTCAGAAAGAAGGGCTGCCCACATTGTTAAAGAATCTTGAGGGGTTATGGTTTTCTTTAGTTTCCTCACCATTACTATAATGCTAATGCCATTTGTGTTCTTCCCATTCAGTTCCTTAGAAGTCATCACACAGTAAGCCAGTATAGGATAGCCATGAACTCAGGGCGAGAGAAAACACCCGCCATTCACACACACACACACACACACACACACAATATTTGTAATCGTTTTCATTTTACCTGTTCTTCCTAAATAAACATTTTTATGACACTAGATTTAAAATATCAATGGAATCATTGTTAACCACATATTTTTGTGGCTTACATACTGGGCAAGAACTATCCAAACTATGTAAAATAAATTTTATACAATCTGTACTTCACAAAACAAAACAACAAAGATCGCTAAATTATCAGAAATGGATGACTATGCAGGGGCTAACAGATATTTATTTACTGTGTAAAAATATACAGTCATTGCATGAAACATTTGTAATGAAAAAGCTTGTCTGTTTTAAGTAGACAAGTCTTAGAAGTCAAATTAGGGCTGTATTTTCTGAAATTAATAACTAGTGTTAATTCAAACCAAAAGTTTGGACAATATTAACTAATGCTAATAAGATTATCATGAACATTAGCCTTGCTGCTTACTATGACTTTTCTTTGTCCATATCTAATTATGGTTTTTAAAAAACAAAACCAAATAGAACCACTAGGAATCATTTTCTACACCAGGACGAATAAGGTAAGCTAGATATTGTTACTTCTTTGCCCCTAGTTCACATCATTTAGACTGATTAAAATGTTAATTTTTACATATGTGAATGAATGTAAAGGAGCAAACACCTGGAGACTGCACGGTGTGCTAGCAATCATTGCGGGTGGGTAAACTGACAACATGTAACTGCATATTAAGACAAATGTAGAATTGAGACAAAGTATTCCATCTCTTTTCAGATGTATACTTTTAAACCTCAGGAACTGTTTTCAGTAGATGTCATGCCTTTTAACTTGAAAAAAGATAAGCGCAAATAAGCTCCCAATTGTCTCCCCAATATGTAAACCACATCTCGGGCTGCTGTCTCTGCTACTCCTTTGAAGTTTCCCTGAAATGTCATGTGTTGTGAAGACTGCTGTGCATAAGCAAGACAATTTGCTCACTCTCAGAATTCTTACCGGTTTCCACTGCTATTTGGTATCCAGCCTCTAGTCTCCGAGATGACCTTTCCAGCCTCTCTGTGTTATCGAGCAGATGTGCCCTCTGAAAAAGAAAAAGGAAAAAAAATCAGACGGCCGTCTACAATGTTCTTTTTTTTGCCTTAAAAAAAATTAATGCCTTTATATGCCCTAACATTTCTGGGCGGGGGGGGGGGGGGTGGGAGTCACCACGCATTATAGATAATTTTTAGCAAATCTCCTATGGGCAGATTTCCAATCAATTGTTTGTGTATGGACCATCCACTTTTTTTTGTTTTAAAAGGCAGACTCATATTGTACATGGCCACACGAATCTTATTCCCCAACACAGAAATGTACGAAGACGCAAGTCAACTGGATCTTTCCTTTTTCAGCAGAGTAGACAGATGAGACACTTGCATAGATTTATGATCCCTATTTTGTATTTATTTTTTATAAAATGCCATCAGTTAAAAAACTCATTTGTTCCTTTGATTCCTGCAGATAGGAATTTTTAAAGAGGAACTTTATTTTCAAGAGAATGCCCTCCAATTTTGGATGTGTGGAAGATGCCATATAGAACAACATTCACTACTAGAACAGAATATTAAACAGTAGATCTAGTGTTAAGACAACTCAGGGCAATCACCAAGGAACAAGAGAAATCTTCCTCCGTGCACATAGGTGCACAAAAATGTGGGTTTGTTCCCAAATATAGGACACTAGATTGAAGGTGAACTTCTAACACCCACTGTTTTAAACTGAACTAAAATGATAATAATTATATGCATTCTTTCATGTTATAAATTAATGGGGGAAATGAGAGGATTTTCCCCAAATTCTCAACTTCCCAACTTTCTTTTCTACACCGAGGCTGGTTTTTTTTTTTTGGTTTTTATCCATAATGATCAGTCACTAGATCTATTCAGGTTGACCAACAGATTTATAAATTAATCATGGCTGTGAACGAGTAAGAATACGTGCATGCACGTGTGTGTGTATGTGTGTGTACAGATGCACATATGTCTGGATACTTAGAAATATATGAATACGTGTATCTGTATATTTCAGTGTGTGTACATGCATATGCGTATTTGTATAAATTCGTACTTTCCCCCCTCAACTCAGTTTTGGTATCTGGTCAAAGGGAAAGGAAAAATGCAACCACAACTCTATAACTTTGTGTTGTTGACAGATGTCATTTAAAATCGAAGAAACGCTTTCTAATAATAATAAAAAAGGAGGTGCCACACATATTATCTGAGTGGCTGTCGAGCGAAACGATCTACCTTGCTCTAATGAGCCCCCGTGGATTGTGGAGATGCAAGCTGTATTGACATGCACACTTAAGCTAATACACCTAGACCAGTGCCTCCAAGCTCTAGCAGCCAGGGATGCTGACAGAATATCTCGCTTCCATCTTCAAAGAAAGGAAGTGATTAGTATGTTATCATTACCATTCAAAACGTGATTTCCTTATTCCCTCCCGGCATAGGTGACACATCTGAGATGCGGCCAGACGTTGGAGGCAGCTAAAGCCACATCAAAGCTTTCCTTGAAAATTTTTTTTGGGGGGGAAGGGCCTGGGGGGGGCAGGGGCTGGGGGGAAGAATCATTAAAACAATGCATTTAGAACAGAGAGATAGGACCTGATGTGAAGGTCAGGAAAGCTGCAACAACAGTCTATAATAATTAATAGAGTTGTCTAATACACAGCGGAGAAATTAAGAGAAAAGCTGCCCCTCCCTCTGCAAATAAATAAATAAATAAAAAACCTAAATAAATAAGAGGGAGGAAGGAAGGAATGCTTATATCATGAAAATGCTAAATCACTGAAGGCTGTAATTGAGAAAAAGAAAAGCAAGTGGAGTTCTCTGTGTTTGGTATATATGACTATTTTTAAATAAAATTAAACACTTTACTCAGCTTATCAAAAATAGCTTTCTTCCTCCTAATTTTCCCTACATGCAGGTTTTGGGAGTAGGGATTATTCTTCTCTTCTCTGAATATTGTTTTCTACCTTAACGAAGGACTTAATTTCAAACTGGTAATTCTCTAAAAAGATATTTGATTTGTGAAATCAAGAGTAAATCTGAATTTTAATTCAGAATAACAGAACAAAAATTTTTGGTTCATTTTCATATTGGATGAAATCCCTAAATGAAAAGAAAACACTAAGCTACTATAGATTAAAAAAAAAATCAATACTGGAAATGGACAGTCTAATTATATGATAACAGATAACATAAGAAACAAAGAATTTAAATCTAGAATGATTCTTGGAATTCCACGAAAGAGAGCCAAAATGATTATTAAGTGTACGGCTCTAATGGAGAGCAACATTTCTAAAAGAAATTTACCAAAAAATGCATATTCCTAAATAATGGAAGTAACTCTTCTTCAGGACAGTTCAATTTTATCAGAGTAAATCTGCACACAAGAGGACTACCAGTTTACCAGCAGCTTTCCAGCAGGACCTCACTTTGTATTTTGGAAGCTCTTCACTTAAGTCAAGCTAAAATCAAGTTCTTGTAACAGCTGTGCTATTTACATTGTTCCCTTAGTTGTGCATTGCCCTGGTCTCTGAAAATGAAAGGAAATACACTACAGTAGCAGCTGATGCTTTCAACTTGCCCCCACACTCCATCCCAAACTCATTCTCTCACCCTCTCCTCAGCCCTTTCAAAGCAGGTAAGTGAAGCTGTGCAGGAGCTTCAGACAGAGCTCAACTTGCGTGAGGAGCTGTGCAATGTGGGGAGCTGGAGATGCAGGATTCAGACGGAGGGCTCAGCACAGCCAGCACCAACCAGTTCAGCTCCCTGTACACACCAGCCTGCCTCCAAGCATGCCCGGTTCCCAGACCTGAGCCAAGAGAGAGAACATCCCAAGGAAGGGATGGGGCATACTTTGTATCCAAACACAACCAAACGTCCTATTTTGAAGCAGATGAATGCTTGTGTTCTTAGGAGAGGTACAAGGAGGAAATCTGGGGTACATTCACTGTTTGATTACTATTAGAATCCTGGCTGAGAAACAATCTCTTCTGAGCAAACCATATACCAAGGCACTGTCATCATCATAATCTATTTTACAAATATCAATGCTACATCCATATCAAAGACTGTTAAAAGAATATTCCAGAGCATATTATTCTATTAGTTGAATGATCTAATTCTTCCAAGTACAATTCCATTCCAGGTTATAGTTTTGGAAACATGCAGTTCAGAGCCATTATTGATGAAACTGTTGCTATAGGCACAACAAAAGAATTAAGCCAAAAATGATGATAAAACATATTTTAAAAGAAATGCAGACGTGATGTTTTCAGCTTTCAGAATTAAGATTTCTAAGTCCACACAATTCAGCTTAACAAAATTAATCTGTCAAAAATGCTGATTGTAATAAGGCCTAATATTTTATTAATTATATTCACTAAATTCAGAAGAGCTTTGTGCAGTTTCTTCACATACAGGTTTTAGAGTCTATTGTTAGTTCCATTAAGATTTGAAAATTCAGATTGTTCACCTAAGCATGAGCATATGCAAATACATATAAGCAGATACTCTGGTCTTGCAGGAAAATAATGTTGAGTATCACCCACCTCAGGAATAATCTCATACATCAAAACTGCAATTGATTATATTCATTTAGTATATACATCTGCTTCCACACAAAAAAACAAGAAGGTTAGAAGGTAAGGGTTTTATATATTTTCACCCTTTATTTTATAAATCATTATTACTTTTACTAAGAGAGGATGTCACTTGAGCATCTTAAGTCAAAAGAGGTGGTGAAAACCATGTCTACAAGCCTCTCATTTAGTATTCACGTCAGCTATAGAATGATGACATACCAATAAAAAAATTCTAGGAAAACCTAATCAATGCAGTCAATCTAAACTCAAAAATAATTCACGGTACTCTTTATAAGCAATTAGACAGCTTTCAAATTGCAACTTGGGCCATTATTTTATGCCCTAATATAAAAGTAACAAAACTCAACCTCACTAAGTAAAAAATATAACTGTTTTATCTCTGAAAAAGAGTACCAAAACATATTTGTTAAGTTTGGCTTAATTAAACAAAACAAAACAAACAAAAAACAAGACCAGAATCATTCAACATCCCTCACTGATACACGGAGGAAATGATAAACATTGCTGTAAATATTTGCTGGGCCACTAAAAAGTCCGGAGCTGCATTATAAAACAGGCCAGCAACTCAGAAAAGTGAGAACTCACTTGGGTGCTATTTCCTACAAAAAGGAAAGTGTTTAACAATGAGGAGAACTTTGGCTATTCTTAAGTATCTGTGTACACAGACTAGTAGAGCATTTATAACATATGTGTGTTTCCCTAAAAGGAAAATAGATTCATGATATCTTGTGTTGAACCTAAGAATTTTGGGTGAGGGAAAAGAGTCTATTTTAAAAGAATTTTCAGTAAATTGGAATGTCAGAAAAAAAAATTTTTTAATCATATTGACTTCTTTGAAAAACCAATATAAATAAAACAAACCTGAAGTTAGTCTACATAACACTTGGATAAAGTTTTAAGACATCCCTTTATTTTTCTTCCCTTTTTTGGCCTTTAAAATATGAATTTTCTCCGGATGCCAACCAACAATGATCACTGTGATAAGCATGATTAGGGCTTACTTGTTTTTTTAAAAGATAGTCAGCAGAGAACATTTCCAGCCATATAATCAATACTTTTGCTATGTGTAAATTTTCCTGGAAAAAAATGAACCCAAAGATCTTACTTCAGATTTAGAAACTCAATTTTATAGGAAAAAGCAGAATTAAAAAAAAAAAAAGGCAAGCTAGGAAGTACTCACCTCTTCACGTAATTTTATCAACTGCAACATGAATGCACACAAAAAAAAAGATAAAAAGGAAAGAAATGGCAGGAAAGAAAGATCAGTTGTGTGACAGGATACAGAATTAACATTGACAATTTATCTGTTTACATGTTTAGCATTTAAAAATCACAGACAAACACATTAAAAGAACCTAAACATAGACTACATGCAGAGTTTTTTGAACGAATAAAGATCACTTTCTCACACTGTCACATTAAACAAAGAGAATAGTGTGAAATTCTCTTTTAAAGTACATCTAAGACACCATCATGAAATAAAGGGGAACGGCTTCATAGAAGTCTATATTATAAAGAAAAAAACAAGTTTACTGTTCCTCTCTTCTAAGAATGTACCACTGAAGAGGTTTTGTATATACAAGTTTTCAGGATGTTTTTCTATTTTGAATCTTGACAACTGATTTCAGATTTTACCTACAAATGAAAACGATTAATAGTCCATGCTTTTGTCCCAATAAATATTTAAAACAAATAATTATGTTAGTTAATATCATACATGGGTCCACTCTAGGAATAGGATTGTATTTGGAGGTAACATTATTTTAATTGGAAATAAAGCATGCCAGGAGAGATAATATTTAGGACATAGTATCAAAATATTTCACTATCCTTAGAAATATTGTGTATATCAGAGTTAATTTCTAGGATTTGTTTTGCGTAAGAGGCTACTGCAATCACATGGTTGTTGTTTTTCTTAATTTTTGAAGTTTCTTCATTTTTCAATTTTCTTCATCTTGTAAATTGGGCCATCTCAAAGCCATGAACTATGAGCTCTTATTTCATTTGTACTTCAGTCTGTTCTCACTGAAGTCAAACCAAAAAACCACCCTTTACTTGTTAGTAAATTCCCTGTGATAATGTTTTAATTCTCCTCTGTAGAACATGTTTTACTTACTTTAAATATAACAGATAAAACAAGTTATTTAGCTCTTTAGAAACTAGAAAATGGATATAACCATATATCTGGCTCATTCTTTGTGTGTCTCTGTATGTGTGTATATGTGTGTGTGTGTGTGTGCGCGCGCACGCAAGCTGGGGGTGTGTATATGTTTCACAGTATTCTAAATCAAATATCATTGTGTAGTTGAGATGACTGCCATAGTTTCTGCAATGAATAGAAATTGAAACCTATGTTGTGAAAGACTATAAACCACATTCTAAGGCTGAAATTTGCATCCTCAGCAATTCAGGTCTACAACTGATAATTTTTAAACATTCAAATATCTGTAACATCTGTTATAACACTTGACATATACAGGCCAATAAATTAAACTATTGCTTTGGGAGAAAACGTGCCACGAACTGCTCACTCTCTAAAAGTATCATGTTTACTATAGCCCGGCTTTCTCAATGCTTAATGCTGTTTTTGTCTCCACAAGGAAGGCAGTATGTATTCCAGCTTATTCTGTCATTTTATTTGTTATATGAAAAGTATTTCAAGTCCAAAGAATGAGATTTCAAAATTGTTATGAATCTTTTATAGAAAGGGTACAGAATCTATTCCATAATGTCTCACAATGCACTTAGTGAAAATGAAAGTTTTAATATAGTCTTTTCAAAATATACAAGAAGTTGTAATTATTTTTAATTAATATTCTCTCAACAACCATCCAGTGCCTATGAGTCAAGCATCCTGTTTCATGTGAAAGGTTACCATTCTTCTCAAGAAGAAGGAAAATTTTAAACTAAAATACCTGGCTTATCATATATAGGGATCTTTCTCTTTGCTATCTGAACATCATGGGAGAAAAAGGCAAACATTAATTCTCAGGAAGAGACGATCTGGGAATTGATCGCACAGCTATTTTTTCTTTCTGGGGGCACCATTCTTCAGTTGACTATGATACTTAAAGGGCCAAAGTTTAAAACTACTCCTCTGCAATTGAGACCATTTGGGGCATGCCACCCTGCCATAATCAATGAGTGTTTAAAAATGCTACCCATTTGTTTTTTCAATAGGTTCCAAACAAAAAACGTTCTATCTTGTTTGTGCTGCATGGCTGCATTCAAGCTCTACACCGGATTTGTAGCTAAGCTAGGTAATGGGAGGGGTTTTAATCTTTATCTTTTTTTTTTTTTTTTTTTAGTCTGGGAGTTTTCATTCAAGTAAACAAAAGATGGTCTATTTTTGAAAATTAACAATGCTTAGACTAGACTGAAAGTAGTGATTTCGTATTTTATTGAGTTACTAGCTCCATCATTGGCGACTTGAAAATGTGCCATGCCACCATGTTGAGTTATGATAATCAACATCTTTTTTGAAACAAAGATTTTTTTTTCCCCCCAATGCAGAATTTGATACAAGCGGTAATCTGTTCCTTTGTGGGCTGAAAAAATCTGGTTTACGCTGGTTTGAACCAGTGGAATCTCTTGTGGCTAAGCCTTCTGCTGTGGCTAAAATCAAAACTGCACTGCAGCGCATGTGAGGGTTCATGCGCGCGCCTGTGTGTGTGTGTGTGTGTGTGTGTGTGAGGTGCGTCACGTGACCCCCAGAACTACCGATTTTTTTTTTAAGCTGATAACGCCACTGCCGTCTCTGTCCGCATACAGATAACGAATAAATGCTGAACTCTATTAAACGCCCTTTACACATTATCGTGGGTCGAACACACAATTTTCTGAACTTACGATGACAGTCTATTTATTTCGCTATAAACCCTCAGCACGTAACGAACAGATTTGTGCCTGGTAATGATCTGCTCTGCCAGGGCTATATGAAATGATACCGACCTTCTTTAGATCTTGGGGAATTAAATTGACCGACTTCACCCCCTGGTCTGTAGCTGAAGTTTGACACACTTTATGCACAGCAAGCCCAAATCGGGACTTAAGAGAACCTCGCGTTAAAAAATTAAGCAATCCTATCTGCTAAATACTGCTTTACCACAAAAATTTCGGCATGTTTAGGAATATCCTACTCCTTAGACATGTATTTGAACCTTCTATTTAGGATTTACTAAAATTTCGTTTACTCACATTTATTCACCAATCAATATAATTTTGCATGCGGAAATTGAGAGACCATTAGGGCTCAAAAGTAGAGTCTGGAACATTTTATGTGCCCCATCATCATACTCCACTATGAAGGGGATTAGGGGATTTACTTCTGTAAGATTTTTTTTTTTCCTTTCCTGAGAATGGTTTTCATGAAACTAAAGGTAACAATTACTAAAGTTTCCACTCTAAATACAGCACTACTACATTTCAAAAACTCAACTCTCTCAAAGAATTAAAATCTTGCCATATGGAATGGAAAACATGGTATTTTAAAATAATAGAATGATAATGCCTAAGACAATAGTCCTTGGAAAGCTGATGACCCAACAATACTCGAATGTGCAAAGTAGGTAATTTTGTCCCTTTTTGTAAATGAGGGATGAGCCATATTTGATTGCATGAAATGGATATGAATCAGAAATGAATTTATACAAAGCAATTAACTGGAAATTAAATGAAATTGTGTACTGTATGAGGGACATTAATGATGCACTTGAAAAATTCTTAATTGCTGAAATCTTGACATTTCTAATCATGTCAGAAATGTTTATATAAAAGTAAATTAATATACTTTCTAGTTAATTGACAGATTATGTGTCTAACAGGTTTTAGATGCCTAAAAAAATGCATTATAAATGGCCAGAATGAGAAATAATAGCTATGGCATTCACATTTGCCTAAATCTGTACAAAGAAGCCACTATAGGGAGGATGTGTATGTTGTATTGAAAATAACTAGTCAGTAGTTAATTTTACCTATTTGCAACCATTGCTATAATTCTTTATTATTTTCCTTTTTCTGATCTATAATTTTTAAAAATTGAGATACATCCCAATTTCAGTGAAACGTATATTTTTGTCTCATTTTATTTACCTCCAAGTTTTTTCTGTATATTAAAAGTTTATCTTAAATATTACATGGCTACAAAGTTCTGAAAGTCAATTTATCAACAATTAACTTGAAGATAATCTTAGTTGTGGGCAGGAAATATTTTCTTATATAAATTATAGATAATCCTACCCAGAAAAAAAAGAACGCTCTTCTCAGCCCCTGAGCTATAAAAATTAATATAAAGAGCCAACTTAAAATCTTTTCTTCCTTTAAAGAAAGGGCTTCTGTTTTGATTCCACAGTCTGAATGAATACTGATGCAGAATAAAGAGTTATTCTCAAGTGACCATTCCTGACTAAGGGATGTGTTTTAGTTTGAAGGATTTAAATTCCTATATTATGATAAAAAGCCCCACAACAAAATTTAATCATTTCATTATGGAATAGAAATTTTGTTATAGTTAGCAACAAAATATCCAGGAAGTTAAGTGTAGTCTTTTTGAACTTTCAAACCTAATTTGAATTTTGGACTGAAAAGTTCACATAACTAATAATCTAACAGTTACACAGTCTCATGACTATAATTTATCATATTCTATTTATTGAAGTGACAGCTCCTTACAACTTAACTTCAGGTTCTCCAAGCACATTCAGAATTTGTAAGTTTGATTTATACAAGTCCAGAGGAAATCTCTGCGTAATCACTTTAAAGTGACAGGAATATAATTTGAAAAATTCAGAAAATATGAACTCTATTTTTGCGGAATATTTTTCTTTAGGCATAAAAAAAATCATACTTATATGTACGTGAGGCAAATGTTTTAGGCATATAAAATGTCCATTAAGAGAAGTGAACATGTTTAAAAAAAAAAAAAAAAAAAGGAATCCCTGTCAGAGTACTACAACATCTATTGGAATAAAGGAGTCTGACTTAGACAGGAACACCCCTTCCTTTCTATTTCCTCTATATTAAGCAGTAGTTTCAAATGAAGGAAAGATCTATAGCTTTCTAGAGAACTGACATGGGAACTATGCATTCACTTTTTGCAAAAAAGAAAATGCTTTTTTTTTTTTTTTGCAGTAAAGATATGAAATAAAATTATGATTCATTCGAGATATGAACAATCCAAATCTCACTTAAAATAGGAAGAAAATATTTTTTCTCTCATCCTCAAGTTATTTAATCTATTATGAGTAAAACCCTTTATCCCACCACCCTTTTATGTTTGATGTGCTCCTTATTTTTTTTCTTTTAGCCGTTCTCACATTTCAATCAGGGAAGCTGAAATCCCAAGTCAAATCTTAACGTGTTTACATGTCTAAACTCAAGCTGATAACATCCAAATAGTGGATGAGGTGAGATCTTTCCAAAAACAAATATAATCAGCTCAGTGATTCTTCTCCCCCCTCCTTTTTTTGGGTGGATGGATGGGGGCCTTAATCACATAAGCAACATCCCATTTACAATATTAACATTAGAGTAGATAGTAATATAGTTTCAGCATATGTAGACCTGTAATATAATCTGTTTGAAATGGTAAATATAATTATACAAGTTTTATAATGTGTATCAATATATTATGTTTTACTATCTTATTAAAATTGTGGTTTACTCAATGAATGATTTATGTTCATTTTTATTTAGGCAGAGTAGAGACATTTACAATACTTGCCAAAGGAATATTAATAAACACATTCAGGTCTTGCTTCTGAAGTTCCCATCATTTATTTTCTCTAAAAGTGTCAAAGAGAGTAAGTCACTAGGGTTATTTGAGACATTTTAAAAGTCATCTCTACACTGAGGTTCTTAAAACATTTTTTTAAGTCATATACATTATCTACAAGAATTAATGAAGTCTCCAGTATTAATTCAAAGGAAGAAGTGGGACATTAATTAGACTCATGGCACTGCTGTGTGATCCAATGAGAACTGACAGCCAAGTTGTAAGGCCCTTTTAAGAAGAAACTGTATCTTATTTTTTGCCTATGCAGATCTTAAACTGTAGAAAGAATTTTCCTATTATTATTATTATTATTTGACAGAAGCAGGACCTCTATATGAGTATCTAAGTTCCACACTGGCGCTCACAATTTGCATTTTGGCGAATGTATTTTAAGAGGCTCCACAATGGGAGACTGAGCTGCCCTGTTGAATTTTGAAAGCTTACTCTCATTTGTTTTGCTGCAAGTGTTGATTTAATCATACTGCACTATTATCAAGGCTGCGTTATGTGCTTTTTTATTCCTTTTACATGTGTTTGAGGTGAAGACCTTGGCTTTGTCTGCAAACGGTGTGTTTCAAGTTATTCCTTAAGTACTAAATAATAAAGAAAAGAGAAGAAAAGATTTTTTAAAAGATAGCAGACAGTGATCTCAAGGTAAAGGGTTAAATGTAAGATCTCCAAGAAACATTTTGAAGTTGATTAAGACTCCAGCTTTGCATTAAACAGTATCGCTTCCACATGAGTTGCTGCTGATACTGTTAAGGAGCAGCTTGAGAGCCCAGTGTGCCAGTGACCTCCTTCACCCTCCAGCCACCCACCGGGCCTTCCTGATTAGCATTCTACCTGGTTCTCCGAGGAATTCCCATCATCCCCTAGGAGCTCATTCCGTACTTCGTCACTGTAGGCGATCCGTGACCTTTTCTATAAAACAAAACAAAAAGGGAGAGAGTGAGATGAACGCTAGAAAGTAAAGGCTTCGGAGCATTATTGGTATCAAGGCTGATCATCTCAAACCTCGAGAGCCCCCTAATGGAAACCTATTTGCTAAGATCTGCAAAGCAAAGTTGTGTAAAGTTCTTGAACTTGAGAAGTTTAATGTAAATCAGAAGTTTTTCAAATGTCAGTAATGAAAGAAAACTCTGCATTGTGTCAGTATTCCATTAATATTCACAAGTGGATCAGAACTGGTATGTTATTCCATACATAGTCATTCAAATAAGACCACTACACTAGAGGAAATAAAGCTATATAAACTGTCTACTGGCAAAAATCACCAGATTGTAATTAAGACAAGTGTATACGGGGGTCTTTAAAATTGTGGCAGGAAATGAACTTTAGAATATAGGTCTTTTAAAATTGCTAATTCTAGGATAATATTATGACTCCAACTGTGCACTGGAATGCCTGGAAAATAGTTCATCTCTGTCTCCTGCATTGTTGTGATGTTACTAGCCAGAAAGAGATCGAATTTAAAAGTCCACCCCGTTTCCAAACAATAACTTAAATGTCCCCAAGCCCTCCTCAAATAATAGCCTAAGGAAAAGTAATGTGTGTGTGTGTGTGTGTGTGTGTGTGAAAACAAATTAAATTTCCCAATCCCAGTAAATAAAGGCAAGTGGGCTGAGTCAACCATTCTCAATCCCAGTAAATAAAGACAAGTGGGCTATGAGTCAACATTTCACTCAGTGAAATTTTGTTTTATAAGAAATCGACCTTGACCTGTAAAGTCAGAGGGATATGTGTCTATAAGCAATTCATGAATTATCTAAATGTATACACATCTGGAAAAGCTAAAAGGCTCTGAAAGTTAGTTGTGAAGCTAGAGTGCCATCCTCAGATCCTCCTTCAGCATCACCCTCTCAGATCCAAATGCAGATTTACAGGTTACTTTGCTGCCTTTTTCTGCTTCTGAACTAAGCAAAAAGAGTCAATTTAAAAATGGCAGCTGGGAAATAGTAATCTTGTCTCACTTGCAGGCTACAGTTTAGGCTTCAACATGTCGTACTTGTTCAACTATGAACTGAAAAATTATTGTAGTTTAAAAAGGACTATTCATAATTCTTGAGGAGAAGTCAACAAGATTTTTAATTAGATTTTTATATACTAGTAAGTTACACTGCTTTGCAACATGGAGGTCATAATATCTTAAATGTGAAATCATACTAGAATTTAAAAGGACTTCTAACAAGAAAACCCAGTAGATTTTGAATCATTTTAAAGTTGCAGCCTTTCTCAATTGGGGTTCTTTATCTGAACCACAAAATGGAAAACTATTTTAGTGACTATTTTCTCAATCTATCAAGGATGGTACATAAGAGAGAGTTTAGTACATTACATAGACTAGAAGTCTAATGGCACTAGGGCTTAACTCTCCTGCAGAACCTAGTTGAAAAAGGCTGACTGGAGTGTAAATAAAAATAAACAAATCTAGACATCCCTTTATTTTTTTTTCAAAAAACAAATCATTCTCATGGAATTCTAAAGATCACTTTGATTAAACTGAAACTAGAACCTGTACTCATTCTACCACACAAAATTTCCTCCCCATTTTATTACCCTTTGAATGCACTCAGGAAAAAGATGCAAAAACTGCAAAATGTTTCGTAGAAAGGAGATGATGGCATCCCTTCTCTGCCCTGAGTCTCTACCCCAAGCCCCCTTCTCTGATGCAAGTGTATCTCTTGTACCTTAGCAAATGCACTAAGTCTGTAAATAGATAAATAAAACCAACAATGTTGCAGAGGACAAAGTAGCAAAGTTAAGTCATTAGCCTGAGGTTAGTAATGACATCTATATCAGATGTCTTAACAATTCAGGAGTGAACCAACTCATTCACTTGTGAACATGCCAGACTTCTTACCACCACAAACTGCATATATTAAGCCTGCTTCTCTTATTGTATTTACTGAAGCTACTGTTAATTATTTCTATAGACTTCATACAGAATTGTATTGAAAAATGCTTAACTGCAAGGTCAGTATACCTCATGGCCTTACAACAATATTTAGATCAAGCCAAACCTTTCTTTTGCCCATTTGGAGATCCCCACTACAGTAGTTTCAAACTAGCTAAGCAAAAGTATTTTACAGCATTAAAGGAAATGAGAACCTTTAAACAGGCTGTGGTATCAGAGCTGCCTTTTTAATTATTCATTTCATCACTATGGGGGACTAAAACATTCCACAATATGCAAGAGTATCATATGGAGATTGTTTTTGTTTTCCCCCCTTTCACCAAAATACCAACAAATTGGCATAGATTGTTCAATTACATTATATTCTTATTTTGATTTACTAAACTTCAAAAGAAGAAGAAAATTACAAACATGTATCCCTAAATATCTACTCTTGTTTTGGTGAGAATCCATTGCTTTTGAAAACCAGTGTACAGAGTGTATGCTGTTTAAGAGTGTACATGTTCAGCAACAGAGGAGAACTAAGGATTTATCCACAGTTGAAAGGTGGTCCCTATATACGTCAGTCTTTACTATTGGGATGGTAAAAACTGGTCATTTGGATGGTTTTCTGGATGTAATTAAGCAAATGATATGCTGAGTTTATAAAATATTCTCTGATTAAGCTAACTTCTCTTAAAAGAATTTTTAAAAAGCTCATTTCAAATATCAGAAATCGTTCTTCTTGAAAATGATGCAACTGATGCAGAAAATCGAGCTCTTTACACTGGATATCATTTTACAATTTTTTAAAAAAAATTAAGACTTTGTTTTATTAAGAGTTATATTTAAATGTCTGACACTGGTATTTTCTCCTAATTATTTTGTGGTCTGAAATTTTAAGTAAGCTGATTGTAATCAGCTATAATTTAGCCTGCAGGATCATCACTAAACTGACTGAATTCCAAAAAAGGCAAATTCCTGTGAATGACAAACTGCTTATTTTATTGATAATTTCCCTCCAAAACATCAATAAATAATTTTACCTTTTGTGTTATTTTTAATAACCTCACTCTCTATTACTAAGTACTATGTATATTTTAATTCAGATGACTCAAAGTTAATGAAGCTGAAACATCAACTGTATCTTGATAAACTAAAATATTTTTACTTTATCATCAACTGTATAAAATTTGTACTTTAGCCAAATGCAAGCATGGGAATTTGAGCTGGAAATGTCACACACTCAGCTACAGTTTGAAGGAACCCAATTCATAATGCATTTTATAAATAGTTAATGACTTCTATACATAAGCTAACCAGGCAAATCAAGAAATTGTCAACATTTTTAGTCTTAGTTGTCAGTTACCACTGTCTACTGGTGCTTTATATGTGGCTTCTGGAGAAGACAGAAAGTCTATGCAGTGTGTAATCTATTGCAATTTCAGGTCTGTACTATACGGGTGGAAAGCTTCGACTGACAATATTTGCCACACACACACACAGTTAAATACAAGAGCATTTCTCACTTTTAGTTGTGTGTTTGTGTAAGGCTTATTCCTTCTAACTTATACTAAACTTAGGTGGACTAGACACAGTTGGGCAGAAAAATCTACAGACCATATATGAATTACGGAAAGAATATGGCAAATTAACAATTGACTGCTATCCCTAAAGAGTTAGACACACAAAGTTTCGATACCTATTTTAAACTGATGACAAAAGTGAGTCCTTCATTATGAAAGTGAGGATTTCAGATTCCAAGCAGTTTTCACTTGATATACTGATACTGATTGGCTGATTTTCAACACCGATTGGCTGATTTTCTTTTTTTTCTTTTTTTTTTTTTTTTAAAGATTTTATTTATTTATTCATGAGAGACAGAGAGAGAGAGGCAGAGGGAGAAGCAGGCTCCCAAGGAGCAGAGAGCCCGATGCGGGACTCGATTCCAGGACCCCGGGATCATGACCTGAGCCGAAGGCAGATGCTTAACGATCTGAGCCACCCAGGCACCCCCGATTGGCTGATTTTCTTAAAGCCAAGTTCAATCAGATACACTTGGCCAGTTCTGTCTGGAAATTTGGTTTGAAACAATCTGTCTACTTGACCCAAGCCTTAATATTTCCCAACTGAACTGAGTATGTTTCTGGATAGGCACTGCTAGACTACAAACAAGATGAATTAACTTAGCTGAAACTAATTAAGAACTGTGATCTGTGGTGCAGCCTTCTATATGATTCTACATGTGAAACAGGGTACACATAGCCAGAATGAGGATTCTACAACCCACCACTCACATAAGCATAACAATGCAGTTGGTTTATTACTAAAGCATATATGAGAATTTAATTTCCACAGCGTGCATATGGCAAAGCAATTGCTTAAATTGCCTCACCTGGGAATTTAATACAATGTTATCATCAGACCAGCCACATTGTAAATAGATTTATAATGCTTTCCATGTGCTGCACTCTGTTGCATATGAATTAAGTAATGATCTGGTATTACAATAAAATCAGCTAGTTCCCACACCTGGCAGACAGGATATTTCACTAAATTAATACCCATACAGCTACATCACAAGGCAGGGGAGAGGAAACCATCTCTAAGGCATTTGACTTGAGCTTTACATGGGAGGCAAACACTCCATGGCTATGTAGAATGTCACTATGTTGAATGGGTTGCTCAAGACAATCTGTTTCTAACATCTGTATCACGGAATTAAGACTTTCTCATTCCCATTCAATTTTGGCCTAATTTTCTTCATTCAGTACTTTAATTACTAATCAGCAATCCACAACATTCACAAACACTAAGAAAGCCCTTTATTCTAATCTATGTGCTGCAGACAGCCAAATAATTGATACAAAGTGCAGTATGGTTTTGGTAAGTAATGAAAGAACAGCTTGTCTTACTCCATAATCAAATTGGTCTATAGAAGAAATGGTTAATAGATTTCTCCATAGGTCTAAAACAAATTACCCAGTCTGGCCAGACTTTTCCATTGCTTCTACCATGTCTTTCAATCTCCATATATTTAATAATGCCCAAAGTTACCAGGTGATTAGAAACTGTTATGCTTTCATAGCCAAAGAATTTAACTGGTCTAAAGAATTTAACTGCTCCTGTTACAATTAACACTTAGGGATATCTTACAGAATACCATGAAATTATATTTATTAGCTAGTCATATAATCGCTGGCATTCATTCCTTACTGAATTCTAGCTGGTTCAAATTAAATAATATCATACTTCTGTAATGCCCAGATGGCATTTTCTAAAATGCATCTATCTTTGGCACAAAGCATTCCATTTTTAACCTCACTTCTATTTCTCTATGACCAATTTCAGCTTTTCATACACACTCCACCCCTGACCCAGGACTTTAAAAAGCTCATCAATCCAGGAGAGGAAACTTACATTTTGGAGAAAAAGAAATAAAAAGGAAGTTATGAAATTTTGTTCATCACAGTGTTCTCTGTGCTGCATTAATTTCTAGCATAAAAAACAATTTAAGATTAAAACATACCATGCTACATGATTTAGGTAAAGGGAAAGTATACTGTTAGGTAAATGTTAGATCCTTGGAAAGTAGTTAGGATGAAAAAGCACAGGGCACTGAGCAAAGAGAACAGAGGTAACATTTCAGTATGTGATCTTGGTCAAATTAAGTTTTCTATCACTTTCTTCAATATCTAAATTAGCAACAATATTTATTTCTCAGGGCTGTTGCGTGAATTTAAATATTATAAACAAATGGAAACCTATCATAATACCTTGGATGTGATAACCTTGCAAAAGACATTCAACTAAATATTAGTTGGTAATATTGGGAAGGATGCAATAAAACCTGTACACATATATGCCTGAGAGTATAAATTTGTGTATCTTCCCTAGAAAGTGATGTGTCAATATATACCAAAAGCAACCTTAAAAACTTCATAGTATTTAACTCAGTAAGTCTACTACATTGTTTTGCCCAATTTCCTATTTTGTGATGTAACCATTTTTGGATGACTTTCAGTGGGAAAAACTTTACTGCATTTCTTTAATGTTATCAGAGAAAGTAGGTTCCAATCTGTTTCTTCTAAGTAATCATTCCACTAAACATGGCTTGCTCCTGCTCAAGGGACTGTTTAGAGTTAAAGGTTAAGCTCATTCACTGGAAAGTGCACATGCCACATGTCACCAATATTGTAGCATTCATAAAGGGAAAGCACACTTTCTATCTATCATAAACTCATGGCCAATGGACCATATGCAAGCCACCAGAAAGAAAATACTAGCATGCCCTGCTACTAGGCTACCAACAGTTGGAAAAACAGGTTAACATGAGAACACTGAAAGAATCCATTGTTCTTAGTATGTAATACCAGGAAAAGATATTTAAATTTTTTTTTTTTAAAAAATGTCTTTCTACCATAATCACTTTCATTTATTACTTTTGCTTATACTTGCAAAAACATTTTACATGTTTGAAGTGGATATTTATGTTTTGGCTTACACAATGAGCTAGATTATACCACATTTTTATTTTTTAAAAAATTTATCTATAATATCACCTGTGACTATTTATATGCATATAATGAGGTTATATATATATACATACACATACAGGCTCACACAAACCCATATGCAATCCATATGGAATAATAAGTCTATTTGTACTTCACAATGCTAGAATAGACCTTTATTTATACTAGGAACTCTGACCACATTGCTGCTACATCATTTAATGATTTGCAAAACAGAGAGCTCAGAAATCATGTACTGTACTTCTTCATTTCCTCCTCCAGCAATTCTAAATTTAAGCCTAAAATTTAAGTTTAGCATTGGTGTTTCAAAATGCCGTGTGAGTTAGTATCATGGCCTCACTTGCTTACATATGCTTGTAGTTTACGACTTTCACATTGCTATTGAACACAGTGTGGCTGTGTCTTAAATCATGTTAGCTTGTCAATCAATAATTAAGTTACTTCATTCAGAAAATCAGCTCATGATAGAATGCCCAGATGTTGTTGTCAACATCTGGAATAGTGTAAGTTTTCAGTCGAGGAAATTTAGTTCTTTAAAATCTTTCTGAATATAAAATAAAATAACTCCATAGA
This sequence comes from Mirounga angustirostris, assembly GCF_029215605.1. Classification (NCBI taxonomy): domain Eukaryota; kingdom Metazoa; phylum Chordata; class Mammalia; order Carnivora; family Phocidae; genus Mirounga; species Mirounga angustirostris. The sequence continues at coordinate 137,227,754 of NW_026991714.1, read as the reverse complement.
CTATATTTGAAATAATCAAAATGTCAAAATGTTTATTTATTGTTTTGATAATAAAAACATATACATACCCTATGCACTTCCACTGGAAAAATGATACTCTGAGAGATGAATGCTATATAGCAGATGCTTCATTTGTATTTTTAAAAGAACTACTGAAATACAGTATACAAATTACATAATTAATTGTTGTATGTGGGTATCCCTACGTAATCTGCTTAGCATTAGAAAGGAAAAGCAATCATTCATTGAAAACCTGTCCATAGCCATAATTTCACGTGATCTAGATATCCAAGAGCAAATGATCTCAATGATTCTGTAACTGACACTAAGATATCTCAAAAAGAACAGAATTGACGTGAGGCATCATCTAGACCAGACTTCCATATTTAGAGATGAAGAGTTCTAAGCCAGGTGAGTGATCTCCCCAAGGCCACACACTTGGGAAAGACTAGGCAGAAGAAGGATGCAATCTGTTTCCCAATGTCAGTGCTCTATTTACTTTACCACACCACCTTTCATTTTACCAAACCACCATGGCAGACTGGGGCCGTCCTACTGCTCCTTCCCCAAGGCAGGTTTGGCTGCACTATTCACTTGGTTCTAGGAATTTATCATCAGCTATGAATTGATTAGTCTGTAGGTTTTGTTTCTTGTCACCTGCTTCCAAAATAAACAAACAAAAAACAACTTATACATTGTTGTCAACATCTGGAATCTTGACAGTAATAAATTTGCAAGTTCAAGGGTGATGAATGCTTAAGGCAGAATGTTTTAAATCACAGAATAAAACGTCTGATCTAAGGATGAGTCGCGACCACATTTATGGGTGTAACTTAGATATGTTTCAAGATTAATCTTCAAAGGCTCCGCCATAAAGCACCAATAATCTACCCACATGGCAGGAGAGAAGCTGCACTGGTTATTAAGGTGTGTAAGAACTGCCTTCTTGGCCATGGGATCTGGTGACTCCCTATACAGTTACTCTACAATTTTAGACTGGAACCAGCCATCTGATGAGCAAACAATTTTTACAATATTTTTCCCCTAATACTTGCTTTTGAACCTGTGTTGTGACAGATTCTTTATTACAGTATATGCTGTGTTATAGTGAGGTTACAGTTCTCATAATTCAGAGATGCCTTTTAATGCCTTATGAATATAGCCAATAAAACTATGATGGTTAGGCAGTAAAACTAAGTTCTTTGAGCCCAAATTCTCTATGAAAACATTCTGAAGATTACTTCCCCATCCAGGTGACCGCAAACTATAATGTATAATAAATATAAATATTCATACCTGATTCATAAACAACATGTTCTTCCTCTAAGACTCTCTACCTTCAGTTGAACAGAATAAAATCCTGCCTACTCAGGGGTTTTGCTTCATCAGTTAAATGTTGTTTCTTTAAATAATCAGTCTATCACTTTCTACTGAGTCTTTCCTTTAAGGACATAAACATTCCTAAGTGTACCTAGATTTATATATGTCAAAATGTTGTTTCAGTCAGTACTATACTGCCTAGCCAATGCCCAATCTCTCTTTATCCTTCCCTTCCTGGCCAAGCTTCTTGAACAAGTATTCCATGAACATTAACCTCACTTACTCATGCCCCAGCCACTTCTCAACTTAAACAAACTTGATGCTTTCCGCCATGCCACAGGACTCCCTAGGATCACCAGTATCTTAGTAGTTGACGAAGTCATTGGCCATGTTTTCTAAGTAAACTTTTGAAGTTTTAGAATAAAGATTTATAAAAAAAGTTACAAAGATAGTAGAGTCCCCATAGAACCCACACTTAGTTTCCCCTATTATTAACAACTTACATTAGTATGGTACATTTGTCACAGTTAATGAATCAATAGTCCATTATTACACATTATTATTAACTAAAGTACATATTTTTTCCAGGTTTCCTTAATACCTAATGTTCTTTTTCTGTTCCAGATACCATCCAGGATTCCATGTTACATTTACTAGTCATGTGTTCTCAGGCTCCTCTTGGCTGTGACAATTTCTCAGACTTTCCTTATTTTTGATGATTTTGAAAGTTTTGAAGAGCACTGGTCAGGTGTTTTGTAGAATGTCCCTCAATTGGGATCTGTCTGATGTTCTTCTCCTGACTAGACTGTGGTAATGTTTTCGGAGGAAGATCAAAGACGTAAAGAGCCATTTTCATCAGATCATATCCAAGGTACATACTACCAACATGACTTATCACTATTGATGTTGACCTTGGTACCTGGCTGAGGTAGTGTTTGTCATGTTTCTCCACTGAAAAGCTACTCTTTTCCCCTTCTGTACTGTACTTACTATGTGCAGCCCACGTTTAAGAAGTAGGGAGTTAAGCTCTATCTCTTTCAGGGAGGAGTATCTTCATAAGTCATTTGGCATTCTTCTGTATGAAAGAGGTCTACTCAATCATTATTCAATCATTTGTCGATATCAGTATGGACTTAATGGATATTTATTTTGTACTTATAGTCTAATACTACATCATTAATTTTGTTGCTCAAATTGTACCAGCTTTGGCTCCAATGGCCACCTTTCAGTCCTCTTCTCATTTGACCTCTTGATAGCATCTGACATTGTTGCCCACTTTCTCCTTAGCAGTTACAGCACCATCCTCCTTGGGAATTCCTCCCATCCTTCTGGTCTCTCCTTCTCAGTCTCCTTCATTATAACTTCTCTCTCAGTCTGACTAGGTCTTCATCCTAGACTTCTTCTCACTCATCTGAATGACCTTATTTTTATCCACTGTTCTAACTACCAGCTAGAAGTTGGCAAAGACACGTTTTTTGCATACTTTTCTTACAAATCTAATTCCTACTGGGTGCCTTAGAAAACCTGAAGGCATCTCAGACTTAACACAGACACAGTGGGGCGTTTTATTTCTCTTATACTGCTCCTCCTCCTGTTTTCCCTAGTTTGATGTATGGTTTTACCATGCACATAGTCTCCCCAGATAAAAATCTAAAAATTATTCCCAAAACTAATACATCACCAATCACTATGGATTATTTTTCAGAATATCTACAACTGGGCCTCTTAGTGATATTTCCAGGATATCTGTTACCTTATGAACTAGTCCCAGTTCTTTCCTTATAACTGTTGTTACCACATATTTCAACCCTCTTTTTATACATGAATTATATTTGAGAGATACCTGTATGGTAAGCCTGACATGTTTTAAGGCAGAGGTAGGCCAAATGTTACAAATTCTGAGTTCCTCATCTTACAAAGTAAAGGAGACCCCTTCAAACCTATCTCTTGCAGAATATCAAAGCTCCAAAACAATCACTGTCTAAAGATATAACTTATTACAGAATAGGAAAATAGAAATAGTTAAAATAGATAGCAAATACATTTGACAAAAGCTAATACAGGAATACCCTGTTTTTGGAAGATTCACATTATGCCACTTTAAAGGCCTACATCAGTACCTGTTTTTGCTAATGGGAAGAAATCTGAAGAGGATTTTTGCTTTTACAAAAAAAGGTGAATAACATTCAGTATTTGTTTTTCAGTGAGCTGTTAGGGAGGCAGCTCCCACCCTAACCAGTAAAAGTGGCCCCACTCAGCTCCTTCCCCAGGAACAGCACACAGCATCTCAGCATCAGGGCTCTGAACTGGAGCTGTGAGCATCCGTATTCATCTCCATTTATTTTGTGTATCCATTAGCAAGCTGTGTCCTAAGGTATCAGAAAAGCTTAAAAGAGGTTATTCCTTGGGTCTGAGAATGTTAAAAAATCTTTCCATATAACAATGATCATTGTTTCTTTGCTTTACATCATTTTGGCTTACGAATGATTTCATAGGAACACTCTGCTTTCTGATAGCAGGGGAAACCTGGATACTATGGGAAAATGCTAAGCAACAAACCTCTCTCCAACTTTATAAGTCAATATCACATTTCCCTTTAATTTCAAATATAGGCATACCTCATACAAGCTAGTTTTTTGTTCTCCTAAGTCAGATATTCCCATTTTTTTATTATGTAGAAGCTAAAAGACCACCATTTCAAACGACATGATGTGCATGCATATTTCTTCTTTGTTTGTCTGATTTGTGTAGCTCAGGAATATGGATTACTTCTGTTATCTGCATGAAGAAGCTCTGCTACAAGCCTGGCATTCAGTTTGCTTTTATCTCTGAGACCCCAAATTGTACCGTTAGGCAACAGAGGGCACTTATCTAGATTGAACTGTCATACAAATAGATTTTTGTCAGCCATTCAATTTGTATTGGGGAACACGCCAACAAAAACAAAACCTGGCAATTTAAAACAACAAACCTATCCTCTCCTGACAGGAACAAATTGCTGTATTTCAAATGAATAAGAATTACTATAGATCACACATCCTGTGTGTGGGTGCTACGGAAAGAAAAACAGTCTTGAAACTAATTCTGTCTAGTTTTTCTGGCTGTGGTCTAACATAAAGCAAGCACACAGTCTACTTAATACTCATAAGCACACAAGGAAAAAAAAAACACTGACAGGAATTACATGTTATCAGAGGACAATGAGGCTTTCTAATAAAATTCTGGGTCAAAAATCAGTGGCTACATGAAGAAGGCAACATTGTGCTGCATTTTTACTTTGTTCCCTGAACTCTGGTCCTTCCAGGAATACAGGTGGTACCTATGCCCACAAAATACTCAATTTGAGTAGTAAGACCATCATTTCCCCTGAGCCTAATTTGATTCTGGCTCTGTGTCTTCCATATTCACTGAAAACTTCAGAGAAACGACTTCACCATAGTTATATCTCTTCCATATCTCAGACCATTTTGAAAAATATTCAGAGTTCATCTATTCAAAGTTGGTTTTAACCTCAGACAGTAAAGATATTGATAAATTACATCAGTAAAAATACAGTAATAAAATTTTCACAACTTGAAAATAATTTCAATTTGTTCATCAGTATTTAAAATAGTTTAACCCCCTCTCCTATTATTTTTGTCTGATTTGAATCTCATTCCCTTTTTTATAAGTTGCATCTTCATTCTGGACTTCTGTAGTTACTCCTTCAGTGAAATCCCATCTTAGAGTTGTGGAATTATAAACTACTGTGAGGAAATAAGCAAACATGAAAATTCAGCCCTGTGAATCCACATCAAGCTGAAATAGAAAATACATAAACTTGAAGGTAAAAAACCATGTAATTTTACTGAATAGAGATCTAATTTGTACGATTATTCAAACACAAATATTTACATTTAAAAATGAGTTTTCTTTGGTCAAGGAGGAGCAAGATGGCGGCAGAGGAGGAGGAGACCTAAATTTTGTCTGGTCCGAGGAATTCAGCTGGATAGGGATCAAACCATTCTGAACACCTACAAACTCAACAGGAGATCGAAGAAAAGAATAGCAGGAACTCTCTGAACAGAAAAGCGACCACTTTCTGGAAGGTAGGATGTGCAGAGAAGTGAATCCGAGGCGATATTTAGGAGGATAGACAGCGGGGGAGGGGGTCTCCGTCAGCCGCTACTGGCAAGTGATAGAGCCCCGGAGCACAGAATCGGAACTTTTAGAAGTCTGCTCCACTGAGGGACCTCGATCCAGTGGCTAAGCAGGGGGTGGAACCCTCGCTGGGACAGTGTGGTCTCAGGACCCTCGGGGTCACAGAAAGACGGGGGGGGGGCCTGAGTGCGGCAGACCTTCCAGGTATCAAAGCAGGGAAGCCGGCTGCAGAGAGGGAGCCAAGGCATGGGCTCTCAGCTCCGGGTTGCCATAAACCATGATCCGCGGCACAGTCGGACCACTGCTCCTCCAGCAGGGACCCAATAAGGGGCAGATCCGGGGAGACTCCCCTTCTTCCCCCGGGGAGGAGTGGCGCGGGAGTGCACCGCAGGGATCTGCTGGGCTTGGAGACTCCACACCGAGTCAGGTGCCAGAGATAGAAATGCTCGGTCACAGGCCGGGTGAACACGGAGTGCGGCCGGAGACTGGGAAGACGGGAGTGACTGACTGCTTTTCTCTGGGGGCTCACTGAGGAGCGGTGCCCCGAGTTCTCGGCTCCTCCGGGGTGGAGATTGGGAGGCCGCCATTTCACTCTCGTCCTCCAAAGCTGTACCGAAAGATTGCAGGGAACAAAAGCTCCCGAGAGCAAACCCAAGCAGATTACTTAGCCCCGACTGGCAAGGGTGGGGCAATTCCGCCTCCAGCAAAGACATTGGAAACCATGGCAACAGGCTCCTCCCCCAGAAGATCAGCGAGAACAGCCAGCCAAGACCAAGTTTACCGATCAATGAGAACGGCAGAACTCCAGTGCTAGGGGAATACTGCACATAGCATTCATGGCTTTTTTCCCCGTGATTCTTTAGTATTTCAAAGTTAATTTTTTTAACTTTTTTTTTTTAATTTTTCTTTTTCCCTTTTGCAACCAACATCTTATCAATCCCTTTTTTAAAAATCTTTTTATTTTTCATTTTTAGAGTCATATTCTATCCCTTCATTGTAGGTAACCTTATTTTTGGTATATATATATGTAAGTTGTTCTCTCTTTAAAATTTTAGAATACAGTTTCTTCTAACAGACCAAAATATACCCTAAATCTCTAGTGAATGGCTTTGTTCTGGTCTCCTGCCTGATCACATTCTCTCCCTCTTTTTTTTTTTAATATCTCTTCTTTCTTTTTTCAACCAACTTCTTATCAATTCCTTTTATAAAATCTTTTATAATTATCTTTACAGTCATATTCCATCCCTTCATCGTATTTACCCTTATTTTTGTACATATATAAGTTTTTCTTTCTTTAAAATTTTGGGAGGCAGTTTCTCCTAACAGACCAAAATACACCCAAAATCTAGTGTGTGGCACTGATCTATTCACCAGCCTGATCATATTTGATCATATTCTTTTTTTTTTTTTTTTCTTTCTTTCCCTTTCTTTTCCCCCAGTTTCAGGTCTCTTCTGATTTGTTTAGTGTATATTTTTCTGGGGTCGTTGTTACCCTATTAGCATTTTGTTCTCTCATTCATCTATTCTCCTCTGGACAAAATGACAAGACGGAAAAACTCACCTCAAAAAAAAAGAACAAGAGGCAGTACCAACTGCCAGGGACCTAATCAATACAGACATTAGTAAGATGTTGGAACTAGAGTTCAGAATGACGATTATAAAGATACTAGCTGGGCTTGAAAAAAGCAAGGAAAATACTAGAGAAACCGTTACTGGAGAAATAAAAGAACTAAAATCTAACCAAGTCTAAATCAAAAAGGCTATTAATGAGGTGCAATAAAAAATGGAGGCTCTAACTGCTAGGATAAATGAGGCAGAAGAGAGAATTAATGATATAGAAGACCAAACGATGGAGAATAAAGAAGCTGAGAAAAAGAGAGATAAACAACTACTGGATCACGAGGGCAGAATTCGAGAGATAAGTGGTACCATAAGATGAAACCTCAATATTAGAATAATTGGGATCCCAGAAGAAGAAGAAAGAGAGAGAGGGGCAGAAGGTATATTGGAGCAAATTATAGCAGAGAACTTCCCTAATTTGGGGAAGGAAACAGGCATCAAAATCCAGGAGGCACAGAGAACTCCCCTCAAAATCAATAAAAATAGATCAACACCCAGACATCTAAGAGTAAAACTTACGAGTCTCAGAGACAAAGAGAAAATCCTGAAAGCAGCTCGGGACAAGAGGTCTGTAACCTAAAATGGTAGAAACATTAGACTGGCAACAGACCTATCCAAAGAGACTTGGCAAGCCAGAAAGGACTGGCATGATATATTCAGAGCACTAAGTGAGAAAAATATGCAGCCAAGAATACTATATCCAGCCAGGCTGTCATTGAAAATAGAAGGAGAGAGAAAAAGCTTCCAGGACAAACAAAAACTAAAAGAATTTGCAAACACAAAACCAGCCCTACAAGAAATATTGAAAGCAGTCCTCTAAGCAAAGAGAGAGCCTAAAAGTAACATAGACCAGAAAAGGAACACAGACAATATACAGTAACAGTCACCTTTCAGGCAATACAATGGCACTAAACTCCTACCTTTCAATAGTTACCCTGAATGTAAATGGGCTAAATGCCCCAATCAAAAGACACAGGCTATCAGACTGGATTAAAAAACAGGACCCATCGATATGCTGTCTGCAAGAGACTCATTTTAGACCCAAAGACACCTCCAGATTGAAAGTGAAGGGGTGGAAAACCATTTACCATGCTAATGGACATCAAAAGGAAGCTGGGGTGGCAATCCTTATACCAGACAAATTAGATTTTAAACCAAAGACTATAATAAGAGATGAGGAAGGACACTATATCATATGTAAAGGGTCTATCCAACAAGAAGATCTAACAATCGTAAATATCTACGCCCCTAACATGGGAGCAGCCAATTGTATAAGCCAAGTAATAACAAAAGCAAAGAAACACATCGACAACAATACAATAATAGTGGGGGACTTTAACACCGCCTCACTGAAATGGACAGATCATCTAAGCAAAAGATCAACAAGGAAATAAAAGACTTTAAATGATACACTGGACCAAATGGACTTCACAGATATATTCAAAACATTCCATCCCAAAGCAGCAGAATACACATTCTTCTCTAGTGCCCATGGAACATTCTCCAGACTAGATCACATCCTAGGTCACAAATCAGGTCTCAACCAGTACCAAAAGATTGGGATCATTCCCTGCCTATTTTCAGACCACAGTGCTTTGAAACTAGAACTCAATCACAGGAGGAAAGTCAGAAAGAACTCAAATACATGGAGGCTAAAGAGCATCCTACTAAAGAATGAATGGGTCAACCAGGAAATTAAAGAAGAATTTAAAAAATTCATGGAAACCAATGAAAATGAAAACACAACTGTTCAAAATCTTGGGGATGCAGCAAAGGCAGTCCTAAGAGGAAAGTATATAGCAATAAAAGCCTTTCTCAAGAAACAAGAATGGTCTCAAATACACAACCTAACCCTACACCTAAAGGAGCTGAAGAAAGAACAGCAAATAAAGCCTAAACCCAGCAGGAGAAGAGAAATAATAAAGATCAGAGCAAAAATCAATGAAATAGAAACCAAAAAAACAGTAGAACAGATCAATGAGACTAGGAGCTGGTTCTTTGAAAGAATTAATAAGATTGATAAACCCCTGGCCAGACTTATCAAAAAGAAAAGAGAAATGACCCAAATAAATAAAATTATGAATGAAAGAGGAGAGATCACAGCCAACACCAAAGAAATACAAACAATTATAAGAACATATTATGAGCAACTATATGGCAGCAAATTAGATAATCTGGAAGAAATGGATGCATTCCTAGAGATGTATAAACTACCAAAACGTTACCAGGAAGAAATAGAAAACCTGAACAAACCTATAACCACTAAGGAAATTGAAGCAGTAATCAAAAATCTCCCAAAAAACAAAAGCCCAGGGCCAGATGGCTTCCCAGGGGAATTCTACCAAACATTTAAAGAAGAATTAATACCTATTCTTCTGAAACTGTTCCAAAAAATAGAAATGGAAGGAAAACCTCCAAGCTCATTTTATGAGGCCAGCACTACCTTGACCCCAAAATCAGACAAAGACCCCATCAGAAAGGAGAATTACAGACCAATATCCTTGATGAACATGGATGCAAAAATTTTCACCAAAATACTAGCCAATTGGATCCAACAGTACATTAAAAGGATTATTCACCACGACCAAGTGGGATTTATCCCTGGGCTGCAAGGTTGGTTCAACATCCACAAATCAATCAATGTGATACAATACATTAATAAAAGAAAGAACAAGAACCATATGATCCTCTCAATAGGTACAGAAAAAGCATTTGACGAAGTACAGCATACTTTCTTGATTAAAACTCTTCAGAGTGTAGGGATAGAGGGTACATACCTCAATATCATAAAAGCCATCTATGAAAAATCCACAGTGAATATCATTCTCAATGGGGAAAACTGAGAGCTTTCCCCCTAAGGTCAGGAACACGGCAGGGATGCCCACTATTACCACTGCTATTCAACATAGTACTATAAGTCCTAGCCACAGCAATCAGACAATGAAAAGAAATAAAAGATATCTGAATCGGCAAAGAAGAAGTCAAACTCTCACTCTTTGCAGATGATATGATGCTTTATGTGGAAAACCCAAAAGATGCCACCCCAAAACTGCTAGCACTCATACAGGAATTCAGTAAAGTGGCAGGATATAAAATCAATGCACAGAAATCAGTGGCATTTCTATACACCAACAAGACAGAAGAAAGAGAAATTAAGGAGTCGATCCCATTTACAATTGCACCCAAAACCATAAGATACCTAGGAATAAGTCTAACCAAAGAGGCAAAGAATCTGTACTCAGAAAGCTATAAAATACTCATGAAAGAAATTGAGGAAGACACAAAGAAATGGAAAAATGTTCCATGCTCATGGATTGGAAGAACAAATATTGTGAAGATGTCAATGCTACCTAGAGCAATCTACACATTCAATGCAATCCCTATTAAAATACCATCCACTTTTTTCAAAGAAATTGAACAAATAATCCTAAAATCTGCATGGAACCAGAAAAGACCCCGAATAGCCAGAGGAATGCTGAAAAAGAAAAGCAAAGCTGGTGGCATCACAATTCCGGACTTCAAACTCTATTACAAAGCTGTAATCATCAAAGACAGTATGGTACTGCCACAAAAACAGACACATAGGTCAATGGAACAGAATAGAGAGCCCAGAAATGGACCCTCAACTCTATGGGCAACTCATCTTTGACAAAGCAGGAAGGAATGTCCAATGGGAAAAGAATATCCAGTGGAAAAAGACAGTCTCTTCAACAAATGGTGTTGGGAAAATTGGACAGCCACATGCAGAAGAATGAAACTGGACCATTTCCTTACACCACACACAAAAATAGACTCAAAATGGATGAAAGACCTAAGTGTGAGACAGGAGTCCATCAAAATCCTAGAGGAGAACACAGGCAGCAACCTCTTTGACCTCAGCCACAGCAACTTCTTCCTAGAAACATCGCCAAAGGCAAGGGAAGCAAGGGCAAAAATGAACTACTGGGACTTCATCAACATAAAAAGCTTTTGCACAGCAGAGGAAACAGTCAACAAAACCAAAAGACAACTGACAGAATGGGAGAAGATATTTGCAAATGACATATCAGATAAAAGGCTAGTATCCAAAATCTATAAAGAACTTATCAAACTCAACGCCCAAAGAACCAATAATCCAATCAAGAAATGGGCAGAAGAAATGAACAGATATTTTTCCAAAGAAGACATCCAAATGGCCAACAGACACACGAAAAAGTGCTCAACATCGCTCGCATCAGGGAAATCCAAATCAAAACCTCAACGAAGCTGGCCGGCACGCCACCATGCATGTGTATCAACTACAAGGGTGGGTGCTGGGCAGGAGGCTTTTGACTAACAGCACAGGCACACCTGTTGGTCGTCCCGATGGAGCAGCATGCTAGTCATCCCAACAGAAAAGCCAAAGAGGAAAGTAATGTTGTGCCTCTTTGTTGAGCCAAACCCTCCCCTAGCTTTACTAATGTTCAAGCAAGTTCCCCACCGGCCACTTTCCTGAACATCCAGAACACAAAGCTGCCCTCAGGAGTTGACCACAAGCCCAAAGAATGCCTGAGACTCCTAGAATGTATGTATGCCAATCTCTAGCTCCAGACCCAGCTCGCCCAACAACAGACGGCTATTTTGGAAAATTTACAAGCATCCATGACACAGCTGGCTCCTGGGAAAGGAAGCAAGAACTCTTCTCTCCCAGCCTTATCCTGCAATCTGTTGTTAAATCACTTGCCCCAGCTCAGTAAATGAATTGTGGAACACACACAAAAAAAACCTCAATGAGATACCACCTCATACCAGTCAGAATGGCTAAAATTAATAAGTCAGGAAATGACAGATGTTGGTGTGGATGCAGAGAAAGGGGAACCCTCCTACACTTTGGTGGGAATGCAAGCTGGTGCAGCCACCCTGGAAAACAGTATGGAGGTTCCTCAAAAAGTTGAAAATAGTATGTCCCAGCAATTGCACTACTGGGTATTTACTCCAAAGATACAAATGTAGGGATCCAAAAGGGTACGTGCACCCCGATGTTTATAGCAGCAATGTCCACAACAGCCAAACTATGGAAATGGCCAAGATATCCATCAACAGATGAATGGATAAAGAGGATATGGTATATATATACAATGGAATATTATTCAGCCATCAAAAAAACCGAAATCTTGCCATTTGCAACAATGTGGATGGAACTAGAGGGTATTATGCTAAGCGAAATAAGTCAATCAGAGAAAGACATGTATCATTTGATCTCAATGATATGAGGAATTCTTAATCTCAGGAAATAAACAGGGTTGCTGGAGTGGTGGGGGGTGGGAGGGATGGGGCGGCTGGGTGACAGACATTGGGGAAGGTATGTACTATGGTGAGTGCTGTGAATTGTGTAAGACTGATGAATCACAGACCTGTACCTCTGACACAAATAATACATTATATGTAAAAAAAAAAAAAAAAAAAAAAGAAGATATTAGGAAGGGAAAAATGAAGGGGGGGAAATCAGAGGGGGAGATGAACCATGAGAGACTATGGACTCTGAGAAACAAACTGAGGGTTCTAGAGGGGAAGGGGGTGGGAGGATGGGTTAGCCTGGTGATGGGTATTAAAGAGGGCACATTCTGCATGGAGCACTGGGTGTTATACACAATGAATCACGGAACACTACATCAAAAATTAATGATGTAATATATGGTGATTAACATAACATAATAAAATTTTTAAAAAATGAGTTTTCTTTAATAAAAATTATGTCACAAGAATTTGGCACTACAAAATTCTGTAATATGTCACATGAAGAAGCTATAACATTACATGTTGTGGCAACAGGTGCTGGGTGTCAGGTCTTCAGATTTTATTAGGGACAATCTGAAAAAATAGTATACTCCAGACACAAGGCATGAAAAGGATCTCATGAATGGGTAGTTAAAATAGATAACAGGCCAAAACCAAGGTGAAATATAATAGTTCAAGTTGCCTCTACATTTTGGTAAATAATAGAGCTATCTAAGAAAAAATATTTTTACTTTGAAGAAAGGTAAAAATTACATTACTTTAAAAAAACATGAACAGATGCATGATGTATGCAACATACTTTCAAAGGGTTCAGAAAACAGGGACATATATGTAGAGAGTAAAAAGATCAGTAGAGAAAGCATGCACAGATGATAAATCAAATGGAATAAAATGCTAATAGGTAAAGCTAGATAAAGAATGTATGTATGTTCTTTGTACTATTCTTTAAACTTTTCTGAAAGTTTGGGATTATTTCCAAATAAAAAGTTTACAATGATTAAAAGTGTGAAAAGATTAGGGGGGGAAGAAGGTAGAGGCTCTTGATAAGCTATTTTTCTACAGTTAATGTCTGAGATTAACTAAATGTCCATATAAATCCTTGATTAGATAATCGTTCTTGTTAATCAAAAATATGAGACCATTCCTCAGAATGGTCAAAATCAGACAACTGAAACTGCTAATTTTTATCATATATGATGGGGTTTTCCATTTTTTCAGTAAAAATAAAGAACTTTATTTGTTAAGGTTATTTTTTAAAGATTTTATTTATTTATTTGACAGAGAGCAGGAGAGAGAGAGAGAAAGCGACAAGCAAGGGGAGCAGCACAGAGAGAGGGAGAAGCAGGCTCCCCACTGAGCAGGGAGCCCGATGAGGGGCTTGATCCCAGGACCCCGGGATCATGACCTGAGCAGAAGACAGATGCTTAACCAACTGAGCCACCCAGGCACCCCTTTTTTGCTAGTTTTAAATTAGCAACATAATTTTCTTTTTGTAGTTCAACTATTAAAATGGACTCAGTCTAAATCATCCATGGTTGGGGCACCTGGGTGGCTCAGTCAGTTAGGCAGTTAAGCATCTGCCTTCGGCTCAGGTCATGATCCTGGGGCCCTGGGATGGAGCCCCATGTCAGGCTCCCTGCTCAGGAGGGAGTCTGCTTATCCCTCTCCTTCTGTCCCTCCACCCCCAGTTCATGCTCTCTCTCTCCCTCTCTCTCAAATGAATAAATAAAATCTTAAAAAAAATAAATCATCCATGGTCAGAGAAGTTCAAAGCTTTCAGGTTAATAATAAGAGTTAAAACAGTTTGGCAGTAAAGTCCAATTCTTTTCCAATTCCTTCATTTCATTCAGGATTAGAACTTTTGAGGACACTAATTCTAAATTAGGTTGCTTAATAGATAATAAGAAATGATTTATCATTATTATTTCTTTTAACAAAAATGCCTAGAGGATCCTAATACAAATCTCATTGGAGTGTTTGCACTAACTACAGATCTTCTACCATGCTCTTAGGTCATTCTCTAATGTTCTTGAAGAGAACACACATTTTCAGATAGACATGTGCCTGCTACACTTTGACTTGATTTGGCAACCAAGGTATTGCTGATCTGTCTAATTTTGAGTGTGATGGTCCTGGACAGGGACTGAATGCAATTCTATTCCCTGAAAAGAACACAGCCAATTTTGGTGCTCTATAAATATGCAATCATAATAGAACCTTAGGGCTAGAAGGGACCTTGAGAGGTCCTCCAGTCTGCCTTGCTCCCTTATATCATCCTACACTAAATGTATCTTATAAAGACCTATGGAAGGAGGTGCCTCAATTTTCACAAATGAGGTTTACCAACAGTCACTGGCCACTGTCAGGAACTAGTTCCCTAAATTAAACTCAAATGTATGGTACTATAGTTATGCATACAGTACAGACCAACAACACCTACTGACCATACTTGGCATAACAGTTCTTCACAGACTTGAAGACACTTAAAAACTCCACAACTTTCCATCACAGAAAATGATCCCAGGACCTTTCTTTATCTGCCTAATTTTCCAACTGTTTATTATCTGAGGGGCCTACTCCAGTATTTTCTATGTTATTTTTAGGAATGGTAGCCCTAATTGCACCCAGAGGTGGACATTAGTAGATTCTTCCAAAATCTAACATGAACCAATGTGTACCCAATCTTATTCATGATATGTAAAGCTGAGAAGGTCACTCTTTTTTCTTTTCTTCCTTATTTCTGCTCTGAATACATTTAATATTCTTTACACACATTAATTTTTATTTGAGTTATTACTCTTATTTTCTGGTCCTTTGAAGACACAATATGATAAATCAGAGAGACCTCCAATTTGGGCATCTGATGAACCTAGATTCAAATCCCAGCTTTGTCCTTTTCTAGTTGTGATTACTAAGCAAGTTTTTGAATCCCTATGTACCTCAGGTCTAATCGAGATAAAGTTTATGGAACAGTTAGTATAGTGTTGAGCATGTACTAGGAATTAAAGAAAAATTACTGCTGTGATAATAATAATTATTATTATTGAGAATGCCAGCAAGTTTCTTTCTCCAGTGTCTCAAACTCTGGGTTTGCTGCCTCAGCTCTTTAAGATGACCTCACACACCTATGGCCCAACATGGCCATGTCAGTTCTGCTCCCAGCTGTCATCTGAACTCCTGATATAAAGCCCTGATTGCAAAAAAAAAAAAAGACCTGATTGCCATTCCAATCCAGTTCCTTCTGGCTCTTGGGACTCGATTTTGTCTCTTATTTTTGGCCTTTTTTTCTTTTGACTCTTTTTGCTTATATCTGAACTTACGTTCCTCTGCTTTGAGCCTTAATGGTTTCTGAGTGTTTATGTTCCAATTCACTCTTTTGCTCTGTCTCTAGAAGAGAAAATACCTGTCTATGTTACCCAAGCTCTAAAAAGAAGTCAGGCAGTAATACAAGACAGAAGCTTCAAAGATAATGCACTTCATTATCAGCACATTATTTAACAGTATGAGTTAAACTAACCATGGTTTAAATCCCAGTGTTGCTATTTATTATCTGTGTGACTGCAGAGAGGGTGTCTAACCTTTCTGAGTCTCTGTCTGTACATCTGCATAAGAAAAATAAATATGCCTTGTTGTAATGATTACATGGGACTTACAATAAGAACACCGCTGCAGAAGTTAACAGGTTCCCTCTAAGTCATCATTTTCCCTCTCCTTTCCTTCTGGGGTGGGTGGGTGAAAAACAAGAACAAATATATTCTGAATTCTCTATGCTTGGCAAAACTAGAAACCAGATATTATTCATAGATCTCAAAATATGTGAAGAGCCGTCCAATAGCAGATGAGATCATGCAGAGCCACTTGGTAGAGGGTGACAAAATGCATGAAGGTTAAGAGGTCTCAATAATAGCTAAGCTCAACAGGCACCAGCCAAAATATACTTCCTAAAGGTGGAAGACTCATTCTGAAGCATAAAGTCTATATGCTTTGTTTGAAACAATGGAAGTGGGGACAGGCTAAGTGGCCACTGGCAGAAGCCTTCCTAGACATAGTTTGTTCAAAGAAGCAGAAGAGGCAGTGGTAATTAAAGAATAATATGGGACTTCAGTTCCTTAAAGAATATAGAAGGTTATAAGAGACAATTGCCTTCACCTTAACAAACAAAGCAAGCTGGAGAAGCGACAAAATCATCATTTTTAAAACCTAACAGAGAGCTGATGGCACAAAGACACTCAAGTGAAACATTCCAGAAAATCCATGAGCATTTCATAATAAAGAAGAGACCCATGGTTGTTCCCCTTCCTGAAGGAGTAGAATAAGCCTACACAGATACAGGTAAGAAGAAACCGGCCAAACTTTTAACAAACTTTTGGGTCTGCATCAGTGCTGGCACAACATATTAGGATTTCAAAGAACCTGAGCCACAGAGTGAGGTATAAGGTTCATTAACCAATGCTTTTCTATGAGTCATCACTGAGTGCTCAGGACATGGTATAACTGCTGAGAGAGATGTTACCCTGGGCTATGCAAGACCTCCCTAAATCTAAGATAGTTGACCCTCTGAAGGTGGGATGCAAGGCAGCAGAGCTAAGAGAAGTCCATGTTAAGTACTCTGAGATCTTGGATATTGCAGGCTAGGGATGGAGCAAGAGAGCTCATAGAAACCTATCTGAGGCATTCCAGCATTTTAGCCACCAAAGGTTAGAGTAGGAGAGGGGAACAGGAGAGCTGAGAGAAAATGCTCTAAGGAATTCTGGGTCTTCAAAGAGTATAACCTCACTAACTTCCACTTAGTTTAAGTGGAGCAGAGAGAAATCTCCAAAGGTATAGACAGTCAAGATCAGGACTGGAGAGCAAAGACAATGCCCCAGAGACTTAAAAAGTTAGCAGTGGGGCTATAAAGCAGAGAAAGAGATCCCACAAACCAAAAAGATGTTGGCTTGGCTGAAAAGCAGAATGAGATCTCTGGAAATTCACCAGTGCTCAAAGCTCAAGCCCTGCTGAAAGGAAAAGCTAACCACATCCTCAAAATGTGAATTAAACTGAAACTGCAAAAAAGAGCCCACACACAGTCCAATTATAGGTTAGATTGACTTAGCCACTCCACCATAGAAGCCTGATAGAAAAGGGAGGGTTTTGTTTTGTGTTTTATTTTTTGATAAAATTTTACTTACTTTGCTCCCTATTGCTCTTTTATGTAAAATATCCAGCACACAATAAAAAATTACAAGACACATGAAAAAGCAAGAAAATGTGACCCATGATCACACACTCAGAGATGATCCTTGTATTGGAATTATCACACAGGGACTTTAAAATAACTATGGTAAAAATACTAAGGGATATGGTAGAAAAGATGGACAGTACACATCGAAGAGATGGGGAATTTCAGTAGAGAAAGAGAGACTATAAAAATAAACCAAATATATAGAAATGATAGCACAAAAAATATGGTTATCAAAATGTAATTAAAATGATACTGTTAAAAATTACTTAAGAGCATACTAGAAAGGGCAAAGAAAAGGACCCATAAACTTAAAAGGAGATCAATGAAAAGTACACAAACCAAAAAACAAAGATACAAAAAAAGTGAAAAAAGCAAAGCAAAGTGCACAAGAACTGCAGAATAATATTAAATGACCTAACATATTTGTAATTGGAGTCAAAAAAAGAAAATAGAGAAAATGGGGCAGAAGAAATATTTAAATAAATAATGACTGAAAACTTTATCAAAGTGATGAAAGAGATCACCCCATAGGTCCAACAAACTCAATGAATCACCAGCATGTTCACACCTGCTGCAAAGAAGCCACACCTAGGTACAACATAATTAAACCTCCCACTGAAACACAAAGATACATAACAAATCTTCTTTTTTTTTTTTTAAAAGATTTTATTTATTTGACAGAGAGAGACACAGCGAGAGGGGGAACACAAGCAGGGGGAGTGGGAGAGGGAGAAGCAGGCTTCCCACCGAGCAGGGAGCCTGATGTGAGGCTCGATCCCAGGACCCTGGGACCATGACCTGAGCCGAAGGCAGACGCTTAACGAC
This sequence comes from Mirounga angustirostris, assembly GCF_029215605.1. NCBI lineage: Eukaryota > Metazoa > Chordata > Mammalia > Carnivora > Phocidae > Mirounga > Mirounga angustirostris. Next base: position 137,209,369 of record NW_026991714.1, on the reverse strand, counting down.
TGAGCCACCCAGGCGCCCCCATAACAAATCTTAAAAGCAGCCACAGGATAAGAGAACATTCATCACATATAGAGAGTAAAAATGACATAAATGATGGATGACTTCTCACCAGCAACAATGGAGGCCAGAGGATAATAAAATTATACCTTTGAAGTGTAGAAAGGTAGGAAAATAAACAAACTTGTCAAACCAAGAGTCAATGTCCAGTGAAAATATTATTTAAAGCTGATGGTGAAATAAAGACGCTTTTTTTCCCCAGATAGATAAAAGCGGAAAGAATTCATCTCCAGTGGAACTAACTGGGTATGCTAAAATGAGTTCTTCAGACTGAAGAGATAAGACACCAAATGGAAATTATGAACTGCATAAAGGAAAAAAAGAGCTCCAATAAGTAAATATCTGGGTGGATATAAAACACTTTTTCTAAGTATATGTCATGAGGCTCACAGCATATGTAGGAGTAAAATGTAAAACAACAAGGGTAAAAAGGGTGGGATGGAATTCTACTATGGAAGTTCTTAACATTGTCCATGAAGTAAAATGATATTGTTTGAAAGCAGACTGTAGTAACTTCAAGATACACACTGTACTCTCTTACAGGAATCACTAAAAAATAATACAGAGGTATACTTAAAAATTTACTACAGGAGATAGAACATAATATTAGAAACTATGTGATTTATTCAAAAGAAGGCAAGAAATAAGGACCAAAGGAACAAAGAATAAGCACACTATATATACAGTCACATACACGTCAAGTATACCTCAATAGAGCTGTTTTTCAAAAAAAGAAAAAAACAAAGTGAGTACTAATACTACTATTACTTAACATTTTACTGGAAATACTAGCAAATACAATTAGAAGTATAAAATTAAAGAAAACACCATCACTACTTACAAATGATGTATATCTCAAAAATTCAAGAGACTCAGCTGAAATTGCAAACAGTAAGTGAATATAATAAGAGAGCAAGTTGAAATATTAAAATACAGAAAACAATTCATATATACAAATGACAGTGAATTAGAAGATGTAATGGAAGAAAGGCTCCCATTTAAGGTAAAAACATAAAATATAAAACAACCAAGAATAATTTTACCTTAATTCATTTATAATCCTGAGGTGAGAAAGCCTTTCTAACTATGATTCTAAATACAGAACCATAAAAGATTTTGACCATACAAAAGACAAATATTTTTGAATGGCAAAATACAGAACAAAGATAGAATAAATTTAGTGTTCGATTTAACAAAGTCTAAAGACAAACTATAAACTGAAAAAAAAGTACAAATTCTATTTTGAACAAGGGTTAATCTTCAAGACATACCAGGCAATACCTTGTAGACATTGTGGGTTTGGTTCCAGACCACGACAATAAAGCAAATGTTGCAATATAAAGTGATTCAAATTAATTTCTTGGTTTCCCAGTGTATATAAAAGTTGTTTACACTGTACTGTAGTCTATTAAGTGTGTAGTAGCATTGTGTCTAGAAAAAGTGTGTATACCTTAATTCAAAAATATTGCTAAAAAATGTTAACCATATCTGAGCTTTCAACGAGTCATAATCTGATCACAGATCATCATAAAAATATAATAATAATGAATGGATTGAAATATTCAGTTAGTACTGAGAATTACCAAAATGTGACACAGAGACACAAAGCGAGCAAATGCTGTGGGAAAAATGGCGTCAACAGAGTTGCTCAACACAGAGTTGCCACAAACTTTCAATTTGTAAAAAACACAATATCTGTGAAGCACCATAAAATGAAGCATGCTTGTATAAAGAATTCTTAGACGTTAATATGAAAAAGAGCAACAATCACCAGTCCCCTCTACCCCAAAAAAACGGGCAAAGGGTAAAAACAGTCCTTGAAAACATTCCATCTTACTCATGAGAAAAGTTTAATGAAAACTACATTAAGCTACCCCTTTATTCCTATCGATTTGACCAATATCCAGAAGTCTGATACTTCATGTTGTAAGTGAACATTCATTTTGTGAGTAACTGTCCTCTCATGCACTGCCATGGGGAGTGTCAACAGGGATATCCCCCATAAGGAAAGTGTGAAAGGATTATCAATATTGCAAATGCACACACGCTTTGAATAAGTAGTTCTATTTTTTTCTTTGTCCACATGAAAAATGACAAAGTTCAATGTCATTCACTGTAGCACCACATGCAATACCAAAAACCATCTACCAACAGGATTGGTTAAATAAATTTGGTACTTCATACATCGGAACACTATTCAGGTATTAAAAAAAAGAATGAATGACTTTTTTACATATTGCTCTCCAAGATCAATTGATAAGTGAAGAAAGCAAGGTGCAGAATAGTTTGTACAGTTTATGTTGTCTTTTGTATGGTATGCCATCTTGTTATTTAAACGGTGGAGGGAGAAGAATGTACCTTTGTATTTGCTTGTATATACATAAAGAAAAGCTGAAAAGATATACAAGGAATTAATAACAGCAGCTACCTAGGTTAGGGATTTGGGGGAGAGTGGAATGGGGAACTGAGATGGGCAACAGAGGTGGAAGGGAGAATTTTCCCTGCATAAATGATGATCATCTTTATCACTATCAGTACCACAATCTCCAGTATCTGCTGGGGAAAAGGTTTCCAATAATGCAACAAAGAACTTCAGGTTATATTTTAGGACTTTTTGGCAATTGCTAATGAATACTTTGCAGGATACTTTAAATAATGGGGAAATTTTAGGCATGAGATTAAGAAAAATCCCAAAAAAGTGAGAACTTCTGGACCATGGAGAAGTTTCCCAAAGGAAAAAAGCAGGAATCCCCATGTCTGACTCAACTGAGTGAAGTGGCTTGGACAGACTGCTGAATAGTGTGCCAGAGGGTACAATCACACCGTGGCCCCTGTAAGAAGGGATAAGTAATCCAGTTAATGTTACCATTCATAATGTCTGCAGATCTAGCACATCAGATTTATGTGCATGGGTAAAAGAAGAAATGGTAACTGCAGGCCAAATCCATAACAATATAAATGCACTATTTCACATGGATAACAACAAGAAATAAAACTTTCAAAACCAAGCAATTAAGTGATAAAAGATTATTTCTACCACACAGGCCAGAAGACTTAAACATTAATATATATAAAAGGACCGTCCTCTTCAAGTCTCTCTCCAACCTACTATTCTGTTAGTGGAAGAAACCTCGGAAAATTTATTTAAAGAAAACATTTGATCAATATCAAAAATTTTAATTATAGGTTTCACTAATTAAAATATTAGCACCTTATCAAATGGGAATCCTCTAACTTCTTAGGAAAAACAAGAGGAAGCACGAAAATCTGTTTGCTTTCTTTCAGGAATGAGAGAAAGCCGGGGCAATTTAAATTAAAAGCATACTTCAAACTTCCATAAAAACTCTGTTTTGTTTGTTCCTAAGGAACCAAGATGTAACAACATGAAAATTAGTTGCTTGCAGGATACCAACACTAGAAATAGAATAATGGGAAAGAAGTCAAGTTAGTTGTGTTAAAAGAAACAAAAAGGAGTAGGTTTAATTCTAAGCTACCAATAAAAAAGCACATATACTTAAATTAGAGTTTATACTTTCTTGAAAAGGTCAAGATCTCCCTATTCCTGAGCAAGTTGTAAACATTTGATTCAGGGACTAGAGCCAATGTTAATAAAACAAGATCATGCTATTGATCACAAGCAGGAGTTGGGAAGAAAATGAAGACAGATATATACAACAAGTCTAGTCTCACTTTTAGAAAAATAACTAAAAATACATGACCTGATGACAATAGGTCACCGGTCATGTTCATAGGAATTTTTTTTTTTTTTAAGATTTTATTTATTTATTTGACAGAGAAAGACACAGTGAGAGAGGGAACACAAACGGGGAGTGGGAGAGGGAGAAGCAGACTCCCTGCCGAGCAGGGAGCCCAATGTGGGACTCGATCCCGGGACTCCAGGATCATGACCTGAGCCGAAGGCAGTCGCTTAACCAACTGAGCCACCCAGGCGCCCCATGTTCATAGGAATTTAACACATGTAAAAATCATATGCAGGCATCCTTCTAATATCCCACATTTATCACATTGATTAACCATTCAATTCCATTTGATTTATGGAAGGTTGTGGTGGGTTGTTTTTTTTGTTTTCTTTTTGGCTTTTTTTGGTAAGGATTATTGAACTGGAGGCCACAGATATAACTGCAGATACTAATCCCTGATTTATCCAAGACAGGTAAAAAAAAAAAAATTATACTAGATTAAAAAAAAAAAAAAGTAAGGATTCTAGGACACTTGAACAGTATATATTTTATTTTGCTACTTAACTTGAATGCTGGCTAATCACATTATGTTTATCTGTAAAATAGCAATGAGGATATACAATTGTAGAAGTTGGAAGACCTAAGATCTTAGAAACTGAAGTCAGTATCTACTTTAAAGATTCCCACATACAAACTATGCTCAACACTACTCTAAACTTATGCAATACCTTTTTAAGAAAGCTACATTTTACTTAAGACATTATTTTGGAAAACAAGATGCTACTAATCCCCAACCAAAAAAAATCTTACTATTCAATTTAAAAGTAAATTTTTGGTGTAAAAATTCTAGATTTCTGGGGAAAAGAAGAATAGCTAGCCGAAAAAAAAAAAGTTTTTCGTTTCAATTAGTAACTAAATCATGGAGTTTTTGAAAAATGTGACTATTAATATAATACTCTTAAAAAAGAAAGTATGTTAAAATATTGATCAGGAAAGAAAAGAATTTTAGAAGTAATATTTATTACTTCTTTCATTTTCTCTTTTTTTGTGTGTGTGACTTTTAAGAACCCTAATCTAGAATTTGTTTTAAGAGAGAATAGGAAGATGTAAAGTTCTTAAAACAGTTTACCATAGAAGACCAGAAATGTTTGAATTAATTATAAACCTGAATATGTCACAGTGACATAAAATAAGGATTGCTACTAGTTTTTAGGGAAAAAAAAAATCGATTAATAAAGCCACAAAGTTTTACTGAGAATCTCATGCTCAGACCAAAGAAGATAACAAATCTAAATAAGACTACAGGCATGGAATTCTGCACCATTCACCGATTAGTCCATTCATTTCTGCATTTATTTAGCATTTTTTAACAGCACTACATGCCAGGTATTATATTATTAATAAAGCAGATTCCTGGACTGTGAACTCCTCATTGAGGCAGGCATAAAGACAAATAACTGTAATAAGCATAAACTTGTACTATAAAAGGGAGGTTCATATTAATACAGTGCAAGAAAGGAAGGAATTAGCCTGGTTTAATCAGGTCAAAAATGGTTTTACAAAGGTGGTGTGTAACCTGGGGCTTACATGATGAGTAGTTTATCAAATGGAAAAGAAGAAAGAATAACCATTGCAAAACAAAGAAATAGATTATGTACCATAATTAAAGCCTAAAACATGCTGCACGACACCACAGACTGGGGTACTTTGACATGTCTGGGCAAAATGTGAAACAGGAAGAACTGTCAGGAGAAACAGAAGGGAGGGGATCATCCTAAGAGGCCCTGACAACAATAATCAAGAGTTCAAGGCTGAACAGCTCACAAGTTTTTCCTCTAAGATTAGAAACAAGGCAAGGGTGTCTACTCTCACCACTTCTATTCAACATAGTACTAGAAGTCCTAGCCAGAGTAGTTAGGTTAAGAAAAAGAAATCAAAGCAATCCAAATTGGAAAGGAATAAGTAAAATTGTCTCTGTTTGCAGAAAACATGATGTTATATATAGAAAACGCTAAAAGCTCCATGAAAAAAACCTGTTAGAATTAATAAATAAATTCAGTAAAGGGGCAGGATACAAAATCAACACACAAAAATCAGTTGTATTTCTATCCACTAACAAACTACCTGAAGAGGAAATTAGGAAAACAATCCCATTTATAATAGCACCAAAAATAATAAAATCCTTGCATGCTGAAAACTACAAAACATTGATCAAAGAAATTAAAGAAGACACAAACAAATGGAGAGACATCCCATGTTCACATATTGAAAGAATTGATTTTTTTTTTTCTTTTGAGAGAGAGAGGGCACCTTCGAGCCTGTTGTGACGGGTGGGGGCAGCAGGAAGGGACAGAGGGAGAGGAATAGAGAGAATCTTAAGTAGGCTCCACACCCAGCACAGAGCCCGATGCAGAGCTCAGTCTCAACCCTGAGCTCATGCGACCTGAGCCAAAATCAAGAGCTGGACACTTAACTGACTGAGCCACCCAGGGACCCCAAGAATTAATATATTTTAAATGTCCCTACTACCCTAAGTCATCTACAGATCTAACACAATTCCTATTAAAATCCTAAGGTGGCTTTCACATGTAGGCGGGAAAGATTGGCCTACAGGAATGATCACCAAAACCCACAAAGGAGACCTGGGCCTTGGGGTCCCAGAGAAAAAAAAAGGTGATCAAAGAACCAGAGACTCAATACTCAGTTTTAAACAGTGACAATTATTTCACAGAGGTCTGTCCCACAAGAGCCACATCTCCCTCAAAGAGTATGGTCCTAGGGCAGGCATCTAGATGCCTCTAGTGAAGAAAAAGAAGGGCCACAGCACCCTCTGTGAGCAGCACCTAGAACCTGAAACCACATTATGTGCTAGATGGAGAGAGAAGTTGCCCAGCCCCAGGAAGCAGCCTCTTGGTTCATTTGAGTTCCAAGGTAGGGAAAAGAAAAAGAAGAGTAAATCTTTATGGCCTCTGACCATGTCCCCTGGTTCGAGTGTGAAGACCTCCCTGGACCCCAGGCAGGGCGAGAGAGTGTCCAAAGTTGGCAAGAAGGAGAAAAAGGCCCAGGAGGCTGCAGCCTTCTGTAGCCAGGGACCCTTGGTTCTGTGAGTCTGGGGATGCTCTGTATGCTTGCTCAGTGGGAAAGGATGGCGAGGAGCAGATAGTCTCAGGGCAGAAATGGAAGCAAGGGAGCCCTAGGGAATACAATGTGAAGATGAAGAAGAAAAAGAAAATCCACCAGAGGGGAGACACCTCCCTAGGGCACCTTGGACTTTCCAAGTCCATGGAGAGCAGCCCTAGGAAAGGAAGTAAGAAGCCAGTCAAAGTTGAGGCTTCAGAATACATCCCAATAGGACATAACCCCAAGTCCCAGGCAAAGAAGAAAACGAAGTCCAAAGAAAAGGCAGAGCAGCCAGGCACTGAAAAGCTGGCTCTGAAGAGGAATAAAAAGAAGAAGAGGAAAGAGAGCAGAGTAGCAGGAGAACCCTGGGAAGAGGAGCCCGACACAGACTTAGAGGTGGTGCTGGAAAAGAAAGGCCACACACACGTGAGCAGAGACCAGGTGAGGCGAAAGGCCTTGCAAGAAGAGACTGATAGTGAGGCATGCACAATGGAAGCTTCAGAAGGAAGGAAGGGGACAGGAACACAGTTCGGCCAGTGGAATACGGCTAGGTTTGAAAACACGAAACAGAAACTGACATTTCTCAAACATGGATGGCTTTAAAAATGTCCCCCTCAGTCAGCCGCCCCCCTAACAGGATTGGAAGGCCCAACATGGCTCTCAACAAGAAGGCGGCTGCCTCCCTGCAGCCGAACCTGCAGCTGGACTATGACCGGGCCACGAGCTGACAGTACAACCAGGGTGCTGACCTTGGCTTCTCCACCACCCCAGACAAAATCTTTTTTATATATATATATATATATTTTTTTTTAATTATTTATTTACTTATTTGAGAGAGTGTGAGAGAGATCATGAGCAGGGAGAGGAGTGGAGGGAGAGTCAGACTCCCCGCTGAGCAGGGAGCCCGAGGCAGGACTCAATCCCAGGACCCTGGGATCATGACCTGAGCCGAAGGCAGATGCTTAACCGACTGAGCCACCCAGGTGCCCCCAAAATCTTTTATATTGACAGGAGTGCTTCCAAATCTATCAAGTTTGAAGATTAGACTCTACTGTCTTGTCCTTCAAAACAGCCAAAATTGCTTTTATTATTCAGTTATGCAGATGAAAGCCATCTGATAGTTGTCTTGAATCAAACCTCTGCAGAGATTAAGGAAAACTATGCCCATGTGCTTGAAAGTACTGCGGTCAGGGAAGCTCATGTGTGAGAAGCCAGAGAACACGGGAGTGGCTAACACCTACTATTTGCTGTGTTAAGCATTCCATCCCTGTTTGAAGATATCAGCATACATATATAGCTAAATTTGTTGAGTACTTAGTATGTGCCAGGTACATACTAATGTGTTTCCCTTGCATTAATGTATTTAATTTTAATAGTTATGAAATAGACGGTATTATTATACCCATCTTACTGATAAGGAAACTGAGGTTCAGGGATGAAGTAATAAAATTGCCCCGGTTCACCCAAGAAAAATCCTAATGGCACTTTTTAGAGAAACAGAGTAAAACAATCCTACAATTCATGTGGAATTATAAAGGACCACAAATAACCAAATCAATCTTGAGAAAGAATTAAAGTGGAGACATCACACTTCTTGGTTTACATATATGTGTGTGTGTGTGTGTGTGTGTGTGTGTGTGAATATATATATAGCTGCAGTAATCAAAACAGTATGATACTGACAAAAAGATAGACATATCGACCAATGGAACAGAACAGAAAGCCTAGAATAAATCCATACACACATGGTCAACCGATCTTTGACAAGCGTGTCAAGAATACACAATGGGGAAAGGACAGTCTCTTCAACAAATGATGCTGGGAAAATGGATGTCCACAAGCAAAATAATTGATTAGAATAATTAATAATTGTGTTCCTGTCCCCTTCCTTCCTTCTGAAGCTTCCATTGTGCACTCCTTCCTTTATTATATACCATACACAAAATCAACTCAAAATGGACTGAAGACTTAAATGTAAGATCTGAAATCACAAACACACACAAAAAAGAAAACACAGGGGAAAAGCTTCATGACATTGTCTTGGCAATGATTTCTTAGATATTAACAAAGGAAATAATCAAGAGAGTGAAAAGGGAACCTGTGGAATGGGAGAAAATATTTGCAAGTCATATATCTGAAAAAGGATTAATCTCAAAAATATATAAGGAACTCCAAAAGCTCAATAATAAAAAAAAAATCCTAATATCCTTATTTAAAGATGTGCTAAGAATGTGAATAAACATTACTCCAAAGGAGACATACAAATAGGCTATATGAAAAATTGCTCAATGTCGCAGGTCATCAGAGAAATGTAAATCAAAAAATGAGATATCAACTCACATCTGTCAAAATGGCTATTATCAAAAAAACCCAAAACACAACAAGGGTTGGAGAGGATATGGAGAAATTGGAACCCTTACATACTATTGGTGGGAATGCAAAAAGAGTCTAACCACTATGGGAAATAAGACAGAAATTCCTTGAAAAAACTGGAAATAGAACTACCATATGATTCAGCAATTCCATTTCTGGGTATTGATTCACAATAACTGAAATCAGGAAGACTGAAGAGGTATTAGCACTCCCATGTTCGTTGCTGCACTATTCACAATAGCCAAGATGCAGAAACAACCTAATGCCCATCAACAGATGAATGGACAAAGAAAATATCGTACATACATACAGTGGAATATCAGTCAGCCTTAAAAGAGAAGGAAATACTGCCCTATGCGACAACATGGATGAACCTTGAGGACACTAAGCTAAGTGAGATCAACCAGTCACAGAAAGACAAATACTACATGTTTCCACTTATATAAGCTATCTAAAATAGTCAAACACAAGAATCAAAGAGTGGTATAGTGGTTGCCAGGGACTGGAGGGAGAGAAAATGGGGAGTTACTAATTAAATGGCATAAAATTTCAGTTAAACAAGATGAAGAAGCTTTAGAGATCTGTTGTACAGCATTGTACCTACAGTGCATATAGTATTTATACACTTATAAATTTGATAAGAGGATAAATCTCAGATTAAGTGTTCATACTACAATAAAATAAAATAATTTTACAAAAGAGTTATGAGGGGGACACAGATGTGTCATTCAGGCTACCCAAAAAAACATTTATCACTTGAAGTAATATCATTTCTAAAAAAATTATCCATCTGAATATATGATACCTCTTGGAAGTCACATGAAAAAAAAAGTGGTGGTCAAAATTCTAACTGTAAACAGAGGTCTACTCAACCTTTACTTGACTTGAGCCCCATATGAATAAGCTAAAATACAGCCAATCATTGGGATGAATATATCCCATAAGCATCAGCTATTCTGTTCTCCCTAGTGTAAATACATTTGTAAGTTATAGGCACTAAAAAGTGTCACCTAAAAAGCTGGTAAGAAAGAAAGACAGAAAGATAGAGAGAAAGAAAGAAAGAGGAAGGGAGGGTGGGAGAGAAGGAAGATGGAGAGAGGGAGGGAGGGAGGGAGGAAGGAAGGAAGGAAGGAAGGAAGGAAGGAAGGAAGGAAGGAAGGAAGGAAGGAAGGAAGGAAGATGGAGAGAGGGAGGGAGGGAGGGAGGAAGAAAGGCAGGCTTTAAGGTCTAGATTTTAAAAAAAAAAAAAGAGTTCAAAGCTGCCCCAAGAGGAACAAATGCAGATACTCCACAGAAGATAGGCCAACATCAAGAATGGGTGAAATGGCAAGTGATGGTGGGACCCAGACATAATATGCTGCACTGCGTACAAAATTACTACTCAGCTACAGCTGTTTCCAAAATGCTAGATATCCTGGAATTTTTGAAGAAATCTGAAATTTGGATGTTTCTGTGATATCTCTCAATGTTTTAATGTTGACACCCAATTTCAATATACCAAAAACACCAGAGAGCTAAAAAATTTATCTTTTAGCTGGATTTGACTGTCAAACTGAAACTTTGTGACCTCCTATAAGTACTAGAGAGTCACAAAAAAAAAAAAATATAGAAGTTTGATCTAATCAGATTTACATTTTTAGAGTTTCCTCTAGACTCAGCGTAGAAAATAGTCCATAGAAGAACTAGAGTGAAGGCTTGCAGGCTTGATCTTAAAAGTTAAGAGAGAGACCATGCAGTCCTCAATGAACAGAACAACAGTGAGCATAGAGGGGAGAGAGACCGTGGAGGTAGAATCCATGGGACTTAGTGACAAACAGATGTGAAGTCAGGCCCAAGAAACAAGTACGAAGTATCTCTGAGGTTTCTCATGTAGGTAACTGAGTAGATGGTATATTAACCAGCATAACCAATATATGCATTAGCCAGTATAATGAAGGCAGGAAGAGAAACAGATTTTGGAGGAAAGATAGTAAGTTTAATGAGTTCAGGCTGGAACATTGTATTTGAACATCTGTAAAACTGGAATATGTGCAATCGATAATTGAAAAAAATGGTACAGTGTGCAATGTTGAAAAGTCTGGGCTAGAGACATGATGTTGAAGTCATCAATGTATAGCCATTAGTGGAAGCCATGGGCATATATAAAATTAACCAGAGAGAACACAGAGATGACAAGAGTCAAGATAACAGTGACCTGCAAACCCAAAAATTAAGGGGAACACAGGAAAAGAAAATCCAGTGAAGTAGATACATAAGAGCCAGGAAGAAATCAAGCAAGTATGGTATCAAAGAAATTAGTTTCAAGAAAATAGCAGCAAGGGCACCTGAGTGGCTCAGTTGGTTAAGCATCTGACTTGGCTCAGGTCATGATCTCAGGGTCCAGGGATAGAGCCCTGCGTTGGGCTCCATGCTCAGTGAGGAGTCTGGTCCTCCCTCTCCCTCTGCCCCTCCCCGTGCTCGTGCTCACTCTCTCTCTCTCTCTCTCAAATAAATAAATAAAATCTTAAAAAAATAAAAAGAAGATGGGAGTGAATCAAATGCCACGTAGAAGGAATACAATTATGATAAAAACCAGAAAGGGACCTCAGAAACAGGGGTCATGTGGGACTTAGCAAAAAAGTTTCAGAGTTAATGATATTTATCATAGATGGAAGCAATACAATATAAAAAATATAAAAAATATAAAATATAAAAAATATAAAAATATAAAAATATAAAAAATATATATAAAAAAATATAAAAAAATATAAAAAAATATAAAAAAAAATAAAAAAAAATATAAAAAATAACACACCCCAAATTTTCTTTACACATATTTTTAAAATCAATAACTCCCTTTCTCTAGATGTTGGAGTATTTGTACAGTACAGAGACAAGATAAGGCCACTTTTCCCAAAAGTCGATTATTTCTTCATTTACGTTAAACCTTTCCTGACACCTAGCAGATGAATGATTGATTGTAGCACCACGTCCATCCCATTCTCTTTGGACAAAACTCTACTGGATAACATTTTAGTCCCTGTGGTGAAAATAGAATAATTCAGGTAGGGACACTTAGGAAAGAAGACATTTGTTAAAGTGACAGGCTACCTGAATAGAACAGCAACCACTTGAAACAATAGCATGGCTAAGAAAATTGTTCATCTGAATATATAATAACCCTTGGAAGTCACATGAGAAAAAAAAGTGGTGGTCAAAACTCCAACTGCAAACAGAGGTCTACTCAATCTTTATTTAACTTGAGCCCCATGTGAATAAACTCAAAAATAGCCAATTGGGATGAATATATCCCACAAGCCTTATTTGTTCTTTTCTGTCCGGTTTAAATATATTTGTAAATTAGTCATTTTGCTCCCCTAGTCACAGCACATTTTATAATGTTTCTCTAAAAAGAGCATTTTACAAAAGTACTGTGTTCATTGGTGGTGGTTGTGGTGGGGGAGGATATTTAATGAGTGCTTGGATCCTGCAGGTAAATCAAGAGGGAAAGTACCCATTTTCAAGCAAAATAAATGACCTCAAACAATCTTAGAGAATAAAATATCAGTATCATTAACATTTTATAAATCATCCAATAATAGCACTTCAGAATTATAAGGCTCTTTAAGAATAACTTAACCTCTTCCCCCTACAGATGACAAAAATGCAAATTATGGTCTAATAAAATAGAAAGAGCAGTTCTTTGGTCAGTATAAATCCAGTTGTGCTGTTGACAAAGACCTGTTTCAGCTAAAACTCAAGTTTACTCTGAATGCTTAGACAGAGAGCATTTATATATAGTACATAATCCAGTGGAGGAAGGACATACCAAGTAACATCAAATGTTCTCAACCAGACTGGAAATTACTTAGTGATGATCAATTACATTATTTTATGGTATTTAATATAAACAATGACTAAAAATTATGGTATGATTTCTTGGTTTAAGAACCACAAATTTTAGGAGAGGATAATCAAATATCTTTCATCTTTTCCCATATATAAAACTGGCACTAGGGATGCCTGGGTGGCTCAGTTGGTTAAGTGTCTGCCTTCAGCTCAGGTCATGATCCCAGGGTCCTGGGATTGAGCCCCGCATTGGGCTCCTTGCTCAGCATGGAGCCTGCTTCTCCCTCTGCCTGCCACTCCCCCTGCTTTGTGTTTTCTCTCTCTCTCTGACAAATAAATAAATAAAATCTTAAAAAAAAAATAAAAACTGGCACTAGTTTATATGAGACTCTATATTAGAAATAAACTTTAACCTATTTACATATTCATCTGGATCATTTTCCAGAGCTAGAAAATACAATTCTGGTAAACTACTGTGAAATCAATAATTAAATGGTGTTAGTACACTGGGCAAACATAGGACCTGTAGGTTTACAACTGAGAAAGTCTCATGCCAAAGAAGTTGTTTCTCTTGGGGATTTTGGCCTAATTTAGATTATGCTTTACTCTGGAATTGAGTAAATGTTATTTAAAAATCAACCTAATTTGCATTTAAAAAATAACAGATAGTATATTTTTTGAAATTACTATGTATCAAACACTATTCTAACAGCTGTGCATGAGTGTGTGTCTGTGTGAATTCACTCTTCACAACAATCCCAAGGTAGACACTATTGTTATTCCCACTTTGCAGATATGAAAACTGAGGCAGAGAGATTAAATAAGTAAATCATTCAAGTTCAAACAATAAGTGTCAGTAAGAACATAAAACCAGGCAAAGCTTCTAATGTAAATCACTTTCCATAGTGAATCCAATCACATTTACTCAAATGTTTTCTATTACTAACCCCCTTCTCCATTGTTGAAGAAAGAATAGCCAACATGTTTTGTGTTGTGTTTTTTTCTTTTTTTAATTTTTAAAGCCACTTGTTTTAAACGTTGGCCCAATTGGCAGCTGTACTGGTTGGAAATAAAAGAAGTGTAAATAATTGCTTAAAAAAATTTCTAAGTGGTTATGACCACATATAAATGCTCTGCGCAAACATTCATAATAACTTAGGTTCTTAGCTGAAACAGTTCTTTGTTAGAGGCACAGCCAGGATCATATTGACCAGAAAATTGTACTGTCTGTTTTATCAGAACACAATCTGCATTATCATGACCATTTAAATGACTTAAAATTGGTAACTAGTAAGTATCTGTTTAAGTGAAATAAACTTAACACTGAATTTGTTTAAGAGAGCAACAACTTCACTTTAATGATCTTCATACACAAACATTTCAATGATCATGGTTGAGAGTGACCAAGTCAGGCTTTAAAGGGATTTGCTGAATCTTAGTTCCTGCTACTCCAACTACAAGTTCTTTCAAGGTCCGCAGTGACTGTCATGTTGACAATCTAGAGGGCACTCTTTTGTCTTCATTTTACTCAACTTCTCAACAGTATTCAATTTGGTTGACATGTCCTCTTTCTTTAAATAGTCTCTTCTGTAGAAATGATCTGGCTTTACTTCTACCTCACCAGCTGAGCTGTTTTTCCTAATTCAATTAAAATCATTCTCTATTTGAGCTCTAAATGCTATAATTCCTGTGAGCTTGGTTAAGAATCTTCTATCACTCTCTTCTCTCCTTAGGTATTCTCATTTATCTAAAGTTTAAATACTCTCTATATGCTTAAAGTAGACCTACCTCAGTTTCTCCTCTGAACTCAAACTTGATATTTTCAAGTGACTATTTAATTTCCCCACTGGGATGTCTCATAGGTATCTCAAATTTAAAACATCTGAGAGTGAATTACTGAGTCTATAACCATTCCCCCAGTAAACAAACAAACAAGAAATGACTTGTCCTACACTGGTCTTCCCCAACTCAGTAGATGGTGTCATCCATTGAAAGACCTAATTATTCAAGCTAGAAACTTGGGAATTTATCCTTGATTCCTTCTTGAGAAATATTCATAGATTAAACAAATTATGGACTCTCTCTCTGAAAGAGTCAGAGAAAGCAAGTGAAGTAAAGTATTTAACAGTTACTGAATTTAAGAAGAGGAAAACACGTGATTATTATACTCTTCTTCCAACTTTTCTCTATACTTGAAAACTTTCAAAATAAAGAGTTGAGGAAAAAAAAATTTTAAGGTACAGAAAAAAAGGCTTTGATAGATTATTCTCTGCAATGAAACAGAACACTGGCAGGTGGCCCATTATTGAGCTAATGTTTTTTGTTTGTTTGTTTGTTTAACAGAGAGAGAGAGAGAGGGATGAGCAGAGGGAGAGGGACAGAGAGAGTCTCAAGCAGACTCCACACCCAGTGCAGAGCCTGATGTGGGGCTCGATCCCACAACCCTGAGATCATGACCTGAGCCGAAATCAAGAGTCAGAGGCCGAACCAACTGAGTCACCCAGGCACCCCAATAAGCTAATGTTCTTAAAGCAAAAGCACTGTGGCAGAACACTCAGGCCTCTTCACTGCATCTAGAAAGATCAGCTTGTGAATTTCATATATCTTAAAAAATTACTGAGACCTTAAGAGCAATTGACTCAGTATTAGGAAAAAAACGAACAAAAACCTCCAAAAAACAAAACAAAACTCTGATTCTTAGCTTCCCAAGCCTATTTCCAAATTTTATTTTAGCCTAGCAGTATTAGTCTGGAAATTAATGCAGAAAATGGCCATGGGTTCAAATTTTTTAAAAAGCTGGTGAAGGGAAATTTAGAGCTTTAAATATTTATCTTAAAAAGAAGGAAAGAATCTTAAAAAGAAACCTGTTACTTCAGGAAGCTAGAAAGAAAAGAACAAATGATACATAAAGTAGGAAAAAAAGGCAGTAACAAAGATCAAAGCAGAAATCAATGACATAGAAAACAGATAAAATAATGACAATCAAAGAAGCCAAAAGGTTTTTTCTTTAAAGAGATCTAAAAAATTAATAAACTTTTATCCTGGCTAAGAAAAAAGAAAACATAAAATTACCAAAACCAGGTGTCACAGACCCTATAAAAATTAAAAGAATTATAAGGGAATATTATGAAGAATTTATGCCAACAAATTAGGAAATTTGTTTAAAATTTGTTTAAATTATAAAAAATTGATCCAAAAGGAAAGAGAAATAGAACAGGCCTATAACAAAAAAAGAAATTAAATTAGTAAAAGGATCTTTCAACAAAGAAAAGCCCAGTCCTATTGGCTTTACTAATGAATTCCATCAAACATTTAAAGAAATAAACAACCTACACAAAGACATTTACAAAACAGAGGTGAAAACAGTTCTCAGCTCATTCTATGAGACCAGTACCACAATGATGCCAAAGCCAGACAAAGATATGACAAAAGGTAAACCAATATCCCTCATAAACATAGATATAAAAATCCTTAACATAGTATGAGTAAGCCAAATCCGGCAACACATTAAAAATACATGACAAAGTGTAATTTATCCCAAGAATATAAGAAAAAATCAATTAAGGTAATACATCATATGAATACAATAAAGCACAAAATCCATACGATTATCTCAGTAGACAAAGAAATAGCATTTGACAAAATCCAACACTCATTTTTAATATAGACTGAAAGCAAACAAGGAATTAAAGGGAAATTTCTCTACCTGATAAAGGACATTTATAGAACAGCTGCAGCTAATATCAATCTAATGGTGAAAATCTTAATGCTTTTCCCCTAAAACTGGAACAAGACAAGGATATCCATTCTTACTACCTCTATTCAACATTGTATTGGAGTTTTTAGCCAGTGCAAAAAGGTTAATTAATTAATTATAGGTACACATATTGGAAAGAAGTAAAACTGTCTTTATTCACAGATGACATGATCTTTAATATAGAAAATCTAAAAGAATCTACAAAGAAAACTAATTATTAAGTGAGTTTAGCAAGGTTGCAGGATACAAGATCAATATACAAAAATCAACTGTATTTCTATATACGAACAATGAACAAACCAAAAGTAAAATTAAGAAAAAAATTCATTCACAACATCAAAAAGAATAAAATTTCTAGAAATAAGTTTCACGAAATAAGTACAAGACCTGTATGCTGAAAACTGCTAAAACATTGCTGAGAAATTAAAGAATATACAAATAAAACGACTGGAAGACTCAATATTGTTTAGATAACAACTTCCCCCATATTGATCTATAATGAATCTATTTAATGAATCCCTATCAAAAGCTCAGCAGACTTTTTCATAGAAATTCACAAGTTGATTCTTGAAATTATATAGAAATGCCAAGAACCCGGATTTTATTTTTTTAAAGAACAAGGTTGGAGGACTTACACTATATGATTTCAAAACTTCCTATAAAGCTACAGTAATCAAAACACTGTGGTACTGGCATAATGACAGATACATAGATCACTGAAACAGAACTGAGACTCCAAATATAAACCCTTACATTACGGTCATCTGATTTTCTACAAAAGTGCCAAGGGAATTCAATGAGGCAAGGATAATTCTTTCCAATAAATGATGCTGGAACATCATATGTTGGAACATCATATATGTTTATACATATAAACAAAAAATAACTGGGATACTTTATCTCTTACCATACCAGAAAATTAATCAAAATAATCATAAACCTAAATATAATAGTTAAAAATATAGAACTTCTACAAGAAAATCTTTGTATCCTTGGGTTGGGCAAAGATTTGTGAGATACAATACCAAAAGCACAATCCATTAACAAAGTTAATAGTGGAACTTTATCAGAATTTAAAACTTTTGTACTTCAAAAGACAGCATTAAGAAAATGAAAAGGCAAGCCACACACCGGGAGGAAATATTTGCAAACCATGTATCTGTAAAGCACTTGCATCTAGAATACACAAAAACCTGAATCATAAGAAGACAACCTAATAAAAAAATGGGCAAAAGATTTGAAAATACATTTCATCAAAGATATATAAATGTCTAATATGCACACAAAGACATGCTTAACATTGTTAGTTATTAGGGAAATTAAAATACAATGAGATGTTTTTACATATCCCCTAGATGGCCTCAATGAAAATTACCAAATGCTGACCAGAATGTGGAGAAACTGAAACCCTCATACATTGTTGGTGGGAATATAAAATGGTAAAATCTCTCCAGAAATAGTGTGGCAGTTTCTTGAAATGTATGTATTTACCATAAGATCCAGCAATTCCACTTCTAGGTTGTTTCCCAAGAAAAATGAAAATATGTGTCCACATCAACTTGTATGTGGATTTTCACAGCACAGAGTCAGAATAGTAAAAACTGCAATCAATCTAATGTCCATCCACTGGTAAATGGATAAATAAAATGTGTTATATATTCATACACTAGAATATTAGTAATAAAATAAACTATTGATAATACTATAGATGGACCTCAAAAATATTATGGTAAAAAAAGCTATATAGAGAGAAAGGAGATCAGTGGTTGCATGGGATTGGGAGTTGGAATGAGACTTGACTACAAATGGGCATGAGGGAACCTCTAGGTAAAGTATTAAGAAATTAGATTGCGGTAATGGTTGCACAACTGTATAAATATTCTAAAAAGCATTCAATTGTATACTTACAATGAAAAATTTTATAATATGCAAATTACACCTCAATAAATTTGTTTTTAAAAAAGAAGCTGGACTGTAAGGATATAAACTCTTAACCAAAAAAAAAAAAATCTAAAATCTTATCAAAAAAAGTAGTACCAATGAACTGGAAATTGCCTACTGCATAGAATTTCTGAGATTATAAAAGGCTCTTTAAAATGTCAGAGTGTCCTCCTACATTTTATATGATTTTTTTGTTGTTGCTATTGTTCTGAAAACACTTCAGTGTCCACACTCTGTTATGTATCACACCCCTATTTTTTTTTAAGATTTTATTATTTATTTATTTATTTGACAAAGAGAGAGGCAGTGAGAGGGAACACAAGCAGAGGGAGTGAGAGAGGGAGAAGCAGGCTTCCCGCCGAGCAGGGACCCTGATGGCGGGGCTCGATCCCAAGACCCTGGGATCATGACCTGAGCTGAAGGTAGCCATTTAACAACTGAGCCACCCAGGCACCCCATATCTCTATTTTTAATGGAAGAAATAAAATCTGTCAGTCCATTTTTTTATTATATATTGAGTGCCAACATTTTGGACCTGATCTAACGATCCTGTATACTCCTTATTACCAAGGAAGTGGGGTACAGGGAAGATTGAGGTTACAGAAGCTTTCTTGATGGTGGGGAGCCTAAGGAATAAGACAACAGCCGTATTTAGGAGCTAATGTCCAGGGCAGCAGTTCTTAATCTTGAATGAATATTGGAATCACTTGGGGAGCTTTAAAAATCCCTGGGCCCTGGCTGTACCTAGACCAAGGGGATCCAGATAGCAGTATTTTCTAAAGCTCACCAGGTGTGTGCAGCCAAAGTTGAGAACCACTGGTCTAGTGGAAGAGGTGGAGGCTTAAGAACCTTTATGTTCATGACCAACTGTCTTCTGGGAATGTGGTCTGAAACAGTTGCATTGTAGCATCTAGAGCTGCTGTCCAATATGGTAGCCACCAGCCCTGTGTGATTACTGAGCACTTGAAGTAGGGATAGTCAGAACTGAAATATGCACTGGATTTTGAAGACTTAGTAAAAAAACAGAATGTAAAAATCTCATTAATAATTTTAAACATGTATTGCATATTGAAATAATATTTTGTTTGGATCTATTGGGTTAAATAAAATATATTACTAAAATTAATTTCACCTCTTTTCTTTTTTATGTGATTACTAGGAAATTTGAAGTTACACATGTGGCTGCAATAATATTTTTTTTTGCTGCAATAATATTTTTATTGGACAGTGCTGATAATCATTCTTAAAAAGAATCATAAAATCTCAGAGATGAAAATGACCTTTGAAATCACCCAATTCAGTTCCTTCATTTTATGGCTAAGGAAACTGAGACCCAGAGAAAGTGACTGGCCTTACAACACACAGCTAGAAAGTGTCATAGCAGAGATTAGTCAGGTCCCCTGACTTGTGCTGTCTATGGCTATTTCCATCACACTTCTTCAAGGATTGTTAAAACAAAAGTGCTCTATCATCTCCTCCCAAAATAGAATGTTTAATTTAATCAACTGGTACTGAAATATGTACTTTTTATAGAGCGCCTTTTTTCCCTCTAGGATGTTCTATGTAAGTCTCATGCCTACAACTTCTCCTGACTTTGGTGCCATACATCCAATGTACTACTCTTGGTGTCATAAAATAAACCAAGAAAAATATAAAAAGATCATATCTCACATTCCACTTTATACTAGGAAAGGTTACATGTCAAAGGGCACTTGCAGAAATACCACAAAAATAAACTTAAGGGAAAGAAATTGGTAGGGGAGGGCAGGCAGGGGGGTTGAAACACAATGAAAATAATATTTTGTGTTCCTATTTTAAGTGCCTTTCTCAATGCTATATGCATAGCAGCTAGAGGCAAGCTGGAAAGCCGCCAGGTCCTGGCTGCCAGCAAAAATTTTGTCACCTCCTTTGAACATCTGAAGTATGTTTACCCAATAGATTTCATTAAATTACACTTCCATTAGGAAGCATACAATGTTGATACTCATCTCAAAGATCAAAGGGATCGCTAAGAGGCATGTCATCCTGCTCCCCAGCTGATTGCTATTTCTGGGCCAATCAAGGAAAGGAGCCAGAACAATACTTAGTTAAAAAAAAATTGTAGCATCTCCCCAAGGACTATAGACTAAGAATCTGCAGCCCCATTATCAAAATAAGCATATCATTAATGACAATACTTATACAGTGAGTTATTTTAATACAACTTCTACACAACAAACAAGCTGGATTTGGGTCATTAGCTAAATTTGCAAAGCGGTATTTCTGAGGGCTGAAAAACTCTTCAGTAAAAATATAAAGTTTAGAAAATGGAGAAAGTCCCATTTACAAATGCAAGGGACAGATCCAGTTTTTATTAGTTTCACTGTGATTCTAAATAAACCAACAGGTAAGTCAGGTTGGAGATGGTTAATTTAATTACTGGCGGGTTGTAAGATTTTTTTTCCTCATCTCACTAATTTTTTTGATGGGTGATTTAAAGAAACACCATAAGTGCATTTTTTCCGAAGGTAAAACTATTCCATTTTGGAATCCAATGACTTATGATGAAAACACTTAACTTCCGGGAGCAAGGGACACTAATTTCAAAGGATTATAAGATTTGGCCATGGAAAATCAAGAAATGAAAACAAGTCTTTTCAATTAGGATTAGAAATATTTAATTTTGGTTTAACAGAAATAGTTAAAAATATATACATGGTACTGAGAAACAGCTATAAATCCCAAATCTTTTATTTGAGATTAGAAAAGGTAGTTCAGCAAAAGCTCAATGTTCTAAGCCTGATTTTGGGTAGTGGAAACTCTTCTCTAGTAATTTTATTGAGGCAAATCTAGTAATTTGCCCAAAACAGGATGAAAGAGGCAAGGTTCAGGCAAGTGTTCTTTCTACCTCTTTCTACAAGCTCTAGTGGTAAAGGTATGTCACCCATCTATAGCCACAACCCAGATTTCAGCTGTTTTCTTCCAAAGTGTAGTCAACCTCTTGGTTGCCCATATTTGACACATCATATGAACTCTAATTATCTATCCTTTGCAATTAATCATCTGACAATTACATTTCCTGTATTTATAAGCATCCAGCTGGGAACTGAGTTTTATTCTGAGAGGGAAAAAAGAGGATTCAGGTTTCTAACAAATTACTTCTAATTAACCAGAACCTTTTTTAGTCATCACAATGTAAAGATGCCGACAGCTAGTGAAAGAATTTATTGTTTGCATTCATAATGATACTTTAAATTTTCATTTAAATTTCCCCAAAAGGCAGTTCTGGAAATGCATTGCACTAACATTAGTTAAACAAACATTCTGTTTGGCAGTACACAAAGAATGAGGGAAAAGAAAGATAATTTCTAAGAAAAAGGAACTTGCAGTATGACCAGAAAAGGCACCCAGCAAAATTAAATAAAGCAGAGATTCAAGGTGTACATCTTCAAAGTGGAAGATACAAGTTATTTTCCAGTAAGTCCAGAAATTGGCAGGGCTGAGTCATACAAATTTTAGAGCTGGAAGGAACTCTAGGAATCATCTACTCCAGTGGTTCTCAGCAACCACCTGGAACTATTTAGAAATTCAAATCCCCAGATCCTTGTGGGGCCGCACCAACACCTTCTGAATCAGAAACACTAGGGTGGACACAGCAATCAGCCATCCAGGTGATTCTCACCTACTGGTCTAATTTAGGAACTACTGATAGTCTAACCACTTCACTGTGCAGATGAGGAAACTGAACGCTGAGATTAGAGGCCAAAGTTTATACACAAGAATAAAATTAAAGAATGACCTTGAGGAACTTACTATCATCTTTCTTTTTATTAAAAAAAAAAAAATCTTCGTTAGTATCTAAGATATAATACTGTGGCCTAGCACATAAGTTCTGGGACTACTGATCCTTAAGATCCCCAGCAGCTCTTTCCTTTCACAGTAGACTTAGCTCTTGAGCTCCTGGGACCTAAAATACATAGACATTCCTAGAGTATTGGTTACAAGGTTCCCTACAACATAAAATTCCATAAATATTAAACTAAGAAGAAATGAAGACCAGAAAGAGGAAGCCAGGGTCTTACGGGACTTTAAACCAAAAAACCAGACAGCTGCAAGAGTAGCATTTGGAAGACGGTGCTATATTGGAAAGAACACCGGATACAGAATCAAAGAATCTTGGTTTCTCATTCTTGCTCAGCCGGTCAAGGACCTTGGGCAAGCCACAGTTATCTCTGGCTGAGGATGTGGCTCCTCATCTCAAAACACCTACTTCTGCAGGGCTTCTGAAAAGATAAAATGCAAACTGTCCTTAACACAGCTTTTGGTACATAATGAGCACTCAATAAACATTAGCCCCTTCTTCCTCTTCTCTTTCAATTTACAGAGGATGCAGATAGAAAGTTATATTCCCAGCGATTGTGCTCCAAGAGGCTCTACCTAGCTCCATTCTTGAAATGTATAGTTCTGTCTAGACATCGACACGTTCTCCATTAGCCCTCAGCCCTGTTCCTCTCTATTCTCTCTACCAGATACCCAGAAAAATATTGAAGGTCTCATGGGTTGTTTTTTAATATTTCAGAAAGATTAATAGTGATCATATACTTAATCAGTACAAGACTACACAGCTTAACTAAAACATCAAGTTTGTTTTTGTTTTTTGCTTTAGGCTGGAATATATGAACTTAGTTCTCTCATACTGATTTAACAAAACTTGACTCTCTCACATATTTAAAATTCTATCTCCCTAACTTTGTTAATAAAAAAAGTAAGGAAATCAACACTTCCTTAATAAATGTTCTTACTTTGGTTTACCTGGTGGTGAAAAGTCTGGAAAACATTAACCTAATGGCTTTATTTTAAAGATTTACATGGGAATCACTTGGGACCAACTCGGGTCTGTGGGACCACAATCTCCCAGGGGGAGTCCTTGACTTGTGGTTGGCTGTTTTGTTTTGTTTTGTTTTGTTTTTAAATGCCACAAAGACTTTGAGCACTCCTGGCCCTTAACTACTGCTAATCTGTACTATCTTCAATACTGGAAAAGGAGGAGCCATAATCCTGACTTCCGACTATGACTGTCAGCTGCCCAAATGGACAAGGATGAAGGCAAAGGCAGTTGGGGTTGTATATTGTACACTGTGAATTTAAAATTATGGGTGCCAATTTGTGAAAAGAAAGGTCCTTCTAGGGGCGCCTGAGTGGCTCAGTCGGTTAAGCGGCTGCCTTCAGCTCAGGTCATGATCCCAGGGTCCTGGGATCGAGCCCCGCATCGGGCTCCCTGCTCGGCGGAGAGCCTGCTTCTCCTTCTCCCTCTGTCTGCCGCTCTGCCTACTTGTGCTCTCTATCTCTGTTAAATAAATAAATAAATAAAAATCTTAAAAAAAAAAAAAGAAAGGTCCTTCTACACTTATCAGTGAGAAAGTGATATATTTTCAGAAACAAAGGAAGAACTCAGAAAATTTCTCATAACTTAAGAAAGATGGGAAAAACTAACCCCAGGGTATTTTAAAGCAAATACTGTTCCTCAGGGTATAAGGCTAAAGTTTGTATTGTGATTATTTTGTTTTGTATTTTAAATGCAAAACATTATTTGTTTGGGATATAAGTATGAAAATGTACTATTTTAAAGGAAAAACTTAATCTTTTCTTTGAAACCAGTGGGCATAATTACACTAACACCTTTGGATCTGGTTCTGGGTTGATATGGGATAGCAAAGTCCTATATTTTAACCACGAGGAATAAGGTATTTTACCCACAGTTAGAAATGCTCTACATTGTAATGTACATTTCATCATTCAGTCCAACTTGATTTCTTCACCACATACTTCATCTATTCACTCACAGATATTTATTTAGAATTGAGATACTTTTGCACAGCATGATCACAGTTCTTATTCTAAAACAGCATATAATGTAGTTGGAGCAACAAGACTAATGGCATGTGGGAAAAAAAGCAAACTATAAGGCAGCATAAGGTTTAGGACCCAATAGTGCAGACGCTGGAGGAACGGTGGACAAAACAATCAGAACATGTTAGAGTTCCATTGGAAATAAGTGTTCTGACAATATCATAGTATTCCTTCAGTTTATTTACGATAACATTTTGAAATGTGGCCCAATAAACCAAATCACCATCCAAATAGTTCTTTGAATATTTCTTTGTATGATTAGCACCCTTTATTCCTAACCAATCTACACAGGCAGAAAATTAAGGATTGGACCTATTACTACCAAAATATTTCTACAGACTTAAGTTAAATTTTGAGATGAAAGCCAATTTTTAAGTTAAACTAAATGGAAAAAGCATTTTCTTCCTTTTAGATGAATTCATTACAAAAGATACGTGGAGTGGAGGAGATTGTGTCAGGTCAGAAACACTAGCTGGAGCAATGATTCTTGAGTCATATACTGAAGGCCACAGGGTGGGAAGCTGGAGAGGGGAATCGTGGACAAAACAGCACATAAAAAGGCAGTTAGGTAAGAATAAGTGAATGAGCTGCACAAAGCAACAGCGCATACATTAATTTGATTATGGGAAGCAAATTTAAGCTTCTGAAATGAAGCTTTGGAATTAGGGAGAATTAGGAGTGAAATGAATGCTAGAATGTGAAATTTGGATTTGACCCAATTGGCAATGATAAGCCCTGAATGCTCTTCAAAGAAGCAACATGGGAGAAACCCCACACCTCTTTTACAAGGCCAACTCTATCGCAGTGTCTCTCAACCCAGATGCACAGTATTTATAAAATACATATGCCTACACAATCGCCCTTATTCTGAGGTCACTTTACACCTTAAAAAAGTGGTATTATCTCTAACTGATATTTTACCTCTTTAACAGACCCATAAACAATCCCCTGAAGTAAGAAGAGATTTAATATGGTTAAATCAAGGATATGCTGTAAACAGAAGAGTGGAAATACAGAAATGATCTAGCCTAGGGATTGGCCATGGAGTCAAGAAAAAAGGCCTACATGTAGGTTCAGAAACTACGGCATATGAGTCTTTAATCTGAACATCTTGTTATGGGAAATATTATGGGTTATCTGCTTTTTTGGTATCTGTATATTCTTTGCACCTGTGACAGCATTACATGCAAAATCCTACTATCTTGGATTTAAAGGTGTCTAAGACTCAGATTTCCAAAACTAGTTTTGGATAGCCTTTAAGCATAAGGCTACTCTTTCAAAGACAGGGAGAGTAAACAAGAAAAGGATACGCCGCAAAAGGGCACACTATAATAAGGATTTTCTAACATGTCTTTTCCATGTGTTTTCTAAAAATACATTTCCCAAAACATTTTCATGATGCATTACTTCATGCTTAGGTAGGTAGAACAGGTATCATTAGTCTCATTTTACAAATGAGGAAGGGATGACCCTAAAAGGTAAGAGACCTGCACAAACTCTCAAAGGCTGGTGGTGGCCAAGACAGAATTTAAACCCAGGCCTCCTAACTAGAATATCCAGTGCTCTTTCCAGCCCACTCCACTGCTGTCCCATATGAGCCTCTATAAGCCAAAAAAATTTTAAGTGCTACACGACACTCTCAACTGTTAGATCTTAGTACAGACATAAGTGCGGCCAAGTGTTGTAAGAAATGCTTTAATATAATGTATGGGGCAAGGAGGGGAATTCATAATGCTTTCCTCAGGCTCTCTTATTAACCCAAAATATTTTTTTTTAAAGATTTTATTTATTTGATGGAGAGAGATAGTGAGAGCAGGAACACAAGCAGGGGGAGTGGGAGAGGGAGAAGCCGGCTTCCCGCTGAGCAGGGAGCCCAACGCGGGGCTTGATCCCAGGGCCCGGGATCATGACCTGAGCCAAAGGCAGGCGCTTAACGACTGAGCCACCCAGGCTCCCCAACCCAAAATATTTTTTTATAGGTGAATAGAAGGATGCTACGAAATGATTCAAGAGAGAGGAAATGAACATGGACAGTAACATAAAGAATTAGAAAAATAAATACATCTTGCAGTTGCAGTTGTTTCAGCAGGAGCACTACAGAGAAAAGCTCTCAAGAGCAAATCTTACGGCAGCGGCTGCTTTCAGCGGAACATGAAACAGGAGTGGGAACAGGCTAAAAAATAATAAAAACTTTGAAAAAAAGTTAAAAGATGCATGTAACTTAAAACTAACATCTTTTTCTACACCAAAAGGTTAAATTGTGAGGTTGACATTTGCATTTGTCATGTTGTCAACGCTTTCTGTCTATCGGCATGTGTACAAACAATATCTAAAGATGTCATCTGCATATTTATACCAAAGGAGCTTATGAACAGGACCTGTCAGTATATTTTAACACCCTTCCAAAACGTCAGCTTTCATCAGATATAAACACAACATGTTTCATTTATTAGTTTGGTCTTAATATAAAAAGTTGACAATCATGTGTCACTGTAACTATTGATAAGGTAAATATGGACTACAGGAAAATGTCAAAAAGTTATTGAAATGTTTGCTGAAATACTACATCAGGTTGTATTTATCAGCTTTTTTCTGCCAATGAATATGTCATATTTTCCTACATATGGCCATTCCTGAGAAGATGTACCCAACGGAGCATTTCAGAAACTTCAGGCTTAAAGCAAATGAATTCCCAGGTATGAGAAATTTAAAAGGAGTCAGAACACAGAAAACACATACAAAAACACATGGCATTATTATTTTGTTCCACTAAAGTTAAACAAATTGTGCTCAAAGAACAATCCATACTGGATGTAACTGTTTGGTTAGAATACTTACGTTTTGTGTTCCTATCACTTACCATAGATGTTGAAAATTGTAAATTCTTAAATTGAATTCACTAGGCACTTACTGAACACCTACTATGTACATTTTTTTGGAATACTTCAGAAAACATGACAAGTGGAAGACCCAGGCTCCTTTCCTGAAGATCTTACAATTTGGTTGGAGTAATAAAACATAAGTAAGTGAAAATCAATAAATCATTTCAGCACTGACATGGAAACAGTGTGTAAGTTGGTACAGGTTATAAACATACGTACCAAGGCGAAAGGGAAGTAAAAAAAATCGATCATGACAGGAAAGATGATTACAAAAGACTTCTCGAAGGAAGTGGATAAAGGGCTAGGGGTTGCAGAAATGGAGGATATGTCAATAGGAGACTAATAGATTATATTGAGCCCAAAGTTCCACTGCATACCTATTATCCTAAACTGCATGTAGAATCGTTTTAAAGCAATTTGAAAACTTTCACCAGTCTTGAAATGCCAAGCATTCCAATTTTCAACGTTGTTCACCAACACAGTTCATGGACCGTAGGGAGCACAGAGGTTGCCCCCTGTATATTTGAGTTAAAGAAGCAGAGACACAATGACTTGCCCAGTGGCACTAGCTAGTCAGTATCAGAGCTGACACCCAAAGCCGGAACTCTGGACTCTTAACCCAGGGTACTTTCCACTGCATCACACCACCTCTCTTGGTTAACAGCCTGTCTGAAATAAATGTATATTGGTTAGTGAACCAAATGTTCTTGAAACTCAACACGTTGGAACTCGCAGAGACTGTAGTGACTCTTTAAATGCCACAAAATGGTATGATTTAGTAGCTTTAGAGTCAAATAGATTTGACTTCAAGTCCTGGATCCAAATTATGACACCTTGGGAAAGTGTCAGCTTTTCATAACCTCGTATGTCTGAATTATAAACTGGTTGGGTAGAATAAATGATACACAACATGATGTCTAGCTTGTTACAAGTCCTCAGTTGTTACTTCTTTCTCCCTCTCCCTCTTCAATCCTCATCAGTGATCCTTCTAGACTGAGTTTTCAATCAGCAGTAATTCTGCCTCAAAGGGGATATTTGGAATACCCAGAGACATTTTTTTGATTGTCACGACTAGAGTGGGGTGGTGGTGGTCTACTGGCATTTGGTGGGTAAAGGCCAGAGATGTTGCTAAACATCCTACGAGGCACCAGACAGCTTCCCCTCACCCCCAACAAAAAATTATCCAGCCCCAAATTTCAATAGTACTGAGGTTAAGAATTTCTGTTCTAGACCAAAGAGAAAGACTACCCATTACCACTAGTGTTCTGTTAGAAAAGAGATCATACCTTTTCTGCCCCCAAAGACAAGCTTCCCAACTTCACCAAAGTATCAAAATCAAGATAGAAACATATCAGATCCCCAAGCTGGAGTACACAGAGTACAAAAATACAACTGCATTAATATTCCTTGCTATATGGATTCTACTTGCATGTGATAGATTTGCTGCAGATCTTTATTTCCAGAGACATGGAAAGATTATTTCCTTAGAATCCCCTCAAGGGGGTAATAATTAGTTAAAAAGACATAAATTTCTGAATCTTTATGAATCTTTTTTTTTTTTTTTAACTGGAGGACTGGAAAATTCCTCCTTAATGACAACATCAGTTTGTACTTTGAGATCTTTCTTAGTACTACCTAGATTCCAAAAAGACATTCCAAGTATCAGGATATAGCAGGAAGACACATATCATTGCATGAGTCCCAACAAATGGGCCCCCCAGGCAGTTGCTGGAGGCGTCCTCATCCTTCTGGTGTATACCTGAGACTTTCCCACCCTTTCCCTTACACTTTTATTTTCTCCCGACTCCTATTTTCTCTTCTCTCTTTTCCTTTTCCCTGCTGTCTATGCCTCTTGTCACTTGCCAGTGAGTGTTTAGCCCCAGTCATGACAGAACTCAAAAGACAAAATGCTTGATTCAGCGGCAAGGTTTCAATAACGCTTTCTGTGAAATAGGAAGGAGAGAGATAGGAAGAGAGTGTATTTTAATTTGTGCTTTCTAGGTGTTATACCTACAGGGTGGGGGGAGATTTTGCAGACATAGTAGAAGAGCCCCCATTTCAAAAAATGTTATCAAGGGCTCAAGAAATATAGCTGCTCATAATCTATTTATTAATCTTAAAAAAACATAGTATTTCTAATTTTGCTGGGTTTAAAATCATTCCTCTTCGGAGTGAAAGTGAACTCTTAATACAAAGGGGCTATGGTAAATGAATTTGGTCTTGGAGATTTCTCTCAGAAAATGCCACAATATGGTATATTTTAAGTATCAGAGTGAGCCACAGTGCCATCTACGGCCATCTGAATTAGAAAGCAGAATTTTGCTACTTTGACAATCTCCGAAGACTAGGAAGATAGAAAGCCCTCTCGCTACAGAATGCCCTGACAAAAATCTTGCCCCAAATCTGTATTTTTAAGACATATGGAAAGACTATTTCCTTAGAATCTACCTGAGGGGGTAATAATCAGCTAAAAAGACATAAATTTGTGAATCTTATGTCATAAACCCTTTGAAGTTACATACTTTCATGAGGATAATCTGACTGGAGAGCCTATAGCAAAATGATATACCCATAAACCAAGACTCATCAATCAATTCCTTATGTTTAAAAAAAAAAAAAACCTGAGAAAATAAGAATTATTTTACTTTAAGAAATAAAATAGATTTTAAGATAATAATTTAAGACACAAAAGAGTATTTTTTTCTAATCTGAGTCTTTTTTGACTGTAGTTCAAAAATAGTTTAAAAGTTATTTCATAATCAAAAACTCTACATACCGTTTGACATGATGATCATAAGATTTAAGTTGATATCACAAGCTATGGGTAAAATTAGAAATTTTTCAACCTGGCCACAAAAGAACCTTCAATTTTCTCCCTAAACAAGAGAAATCCTCTCGTAATTCTACTATCAAGTTGTAAGTTATTTTCCCCACACCAATGCACAGCTATCATCATTTGGAACCAAGTAGATTTTCTCTTTCTTTCTGTTCCAAATTCACTCGGCTTACTGCCAAGAGAAAATACAGACATGGGGGAGGCAAAGAGCAATTCTGTTAAGATCAATGAAGATGTTGGCCATAACAGAATCCTATTTATCCATCACATCCGTACTTCTTTTTCTGATTAGAGATTACTAGCAATTTCTTGACAATTCTTGTACAAAATTAAGTTACAATCAGTCTTGCAAGACTTCACAAGGGAAGGAAAAAATATATATATATATAGTTTTTCCTACTAAATCTAAAAACAACACACACACACACACAAACTTTATAACTATTCCATTCTTAAAAGGGGTTTTAATATGCCTGTTTCCAAAGCAGTTAAAAGTGAATATTTACAGACAAAAAAAAAATTCATGGGAAGATGTTCTATTGGCACTGTCTTAAGAGGTCAAAGGCACAGTCTATTTAGTAGCATGAAATTAAAGGCTGAGGGTTTTGTTTTGCTCTAAACTCAAGTGAAAGTTTAAGATGCTCGTTTTGCCACCTAGGGAGAAAAACTATGCTATGCTATGCTCTGGTTATGGTTTCAGGCTATGGCTTCTGTTTTCCCCAAATAAAGGTTATCATAGCACGTAACTTTAAACCAAAAGGAAATTAATTTTAAAGCAATTTCTTAATTGATACAAAAGAAATGTGGGCAACTGTTACTGTAAAATACTGGATTTGCCAACTTAAAAAAAGTATGTAAAGTAATAGCACTGAAGATTTGAAAGAAAAAAATGAAAATAAGTTAAAATGGCCCACTGCAACTCTCAGGAAAGAAGAGCTTCATCCTTTCAGATGCTTCACCTAATATAAAGAAACCACATTATCCAGCACGTGTAGTCTTTCAATGGTTCTGAATCACAACTGAGATAAAGGCTGAGCTCAGCTTAACCAGCGAGGCTTTACTGAGCTCAAGCTCGTCAAGCTCTGATGCCCAAGTCACCCTGTACCAGTCAAATCGTAAAGTCTGGGAGTGGGCGCTGGGCCTCGGGATTTTCTACCGTCCCCAGATGATTCAATGCGTAGTGAAGTTTGGAACTAAGGCACCAGCCCCATATTTTACACCTGATGTGATATCAGACACTTTGGGCCTCCCCTTCCTCCTTTCCATCAATACCACCACCCCCCCCCACTTTGTTTACCTGGTACTTCCAACCTGAATCAATCCTGCTTCTCTCATGTTCCTTCTCGTACTTCAAGTCTCAGTTTGGGGCTGTGACCTGCTCGTGGAACCTTCAGTTCCATGGGGCTGCCCCTCCCTGAAAGCATGCCCTCTCATACACTATCCCATCAGACCCTCTCCAATTTCACTTACCACATTATTATAAAGACTGCGAGCTTCTTGAAAAATATGTCTTACTCATCTTTTGACCACTTACTCAATGCTTGACACATAATGGATACTAATTATACATAAATTATTTATAGTAATCTATTACAAAACAACAACAAATTGTTCAAAACCACCAAAATTCAAATTATGAGTGAAGTGGATAGAAAGAACACAAGCGTGGAAGTTCTCTTCCTCAGCTTCCTAATTTGTTCTTTATTTTTTTTTTCAACATTTATTTATGTAAGTCATCTCTATGCCCAATGTGGGGCTCGAACTCACAACCCAAAATCAAGAGTCTCATGCTCTTCTGACTAAGCCAGCCAGGCGCCCCATCATTTGTTCTTTAGTTTGAAATTAATTCTAATATTATTTGTTTTACTAATGAGAATTTAAATAATTTTAGCTTCCACCATATTCTTTCTAGTTGTGTACTATCTTGCCTTATATATTTGGGTGTATTCTAAACCAAATTCTCAGCACATGACAATGTTTGGAACTTTTAAATATCAAGCTATTCAGTTGTCTTTAGGTAGGCTAAAGCCCATTCTTTGTTGCTATTAATGACAATATTTAACAGGTACTATAGAATCTCTCACCTTCTCCTTCTCAATGCTGGTATGTATGTTAGGCCAGTGACATAACAATGCAAAAATAGTGACTTCTGATAGTTTCTGGGAAATGTCAGTTATCAGAAATTAGGGAAAGAATGGGAAGGAAATCCAAAGTAAATAATTTAATATGTATTTTTAACTCTAGATGAAAAACTCAGCACAACCATAACTCTAATTAGTCATATGAAACATATAATAAAGTGATATAAAATAACATACAGTACCATGATTCTTCTACCTTATAATTCTGAATCTCCTACCACAAGGTCAAAAAGAAACCGCTTATATAGATTAATTTCTAAGATTTTTTTACAAAACAAAATGCACTAGAATATAAAAGCACTGCAACTTACAAGGTCATATCTGAGAATAAGAAGGAAGATTTCATGTCTCAATCCTTTGTGTAGATGGCAGTTAGTCTACTGAAGCACTGAGAAAGAGGGTTTACATTTTTGGATTATTGAAGGAATCTTCTGGCTTTACCACCTCTAAACTCTTTAACTCTAGGATCACCACCTGTGCACAGGGAAGTCACTGACTAAAAATTAGTGCCGTTCTCAAAGTCCTTGCACAGTTCTTATTTTATTTGACATTCCTATTTACCCATTAGGGAGGCAGAACCGATATGATGATCTAAATTTGCAGATACAGAAACTGTAGCACAGGATGAATATGCCACATCTGAGGTCTCAAGCCTACAGTTCCTGGGCTATTCTCACAATTTCACACTTCCTCTTCTGACGAAGTAGTCCATGACCAAATTTAGCTTGCACACAATATCAGAAAAATATGGGATGGACCATTTCTAACAAATGTCTAACAATATATACATGATTGTTTTGAAGTGTAAATAAAGCCGTCAAATAGGGGCCCTGGATCAGACAGCATTTGAAATGAATAGCACTGAATCATGTTCTTTAAAAAAATGGAGAAAAAGAAAAATTTAAGCTTCACTGAAACTAAACAGAATATAATCTGTAAGATTCTAATTATGGAGATAGTTTTCTCCTTTCTAAGCTTCACTTTAAAAAGCACATACGTCCATAAATAAGACAAACCTAGTCTTACTTCAGCTGAAATTTATTTGTAGACTAAGTTTATACAAAAAGATCAAAATAAGAAAACAATGAAACAAAAAATGTCAGTCATTCAATATGCAGAAATGCAATGTTCCATTACGAAAGTCAAAGAGTATCAGGTAAAAAAATTCAGAAGAGATTGGCAAAGACGTCTCTTGTTTTAAAGCACATAATACATTTTTCAGGAACTCATTTCATTTCTATAATCAGACATTTCACACTAAGGCCAATGCCATGCAGTGTAACTTTCCAAACCATAAAATCTGACACTCCCTCCATTTTAAGAACGCAATTACAGAGCAAATTCTTCATAACCAATAATAGAAATCTCCATTTTCTTTTCTCTTCTTTTGCTTTGTCAAATATTTATTAACTTAGTTTAGTGGAGCGGGGCAAGGGCAGAGGGAGAGGGTGAGGGAGTCTCAAGCAGACTCTCCACGCTGAGCTCGGAGCCCGATGTGGGCTCAATCCCTGAGATCATGACTTGAGCCCAAACCAAGAGTCAGATGCTCAGCCGACTGCACCACCCAGGTGCCCCCCAAATCTCCATTTTCATAGTAGATTTCTAAGTCCCAGATTTGCAAATGTGAATTTGCAAAGACATGAGGAACTTCAAGAACTAATAAAATGCACTAAGGATGGGGTCCCATTTCTTGATGTTCCTAAATTTGACCACACTTAAGCATTTCAGAGGGATTTCTAGAAAAGCTTTTAATCCATGATCTTATGAATTTCTTAAAGGAAAAGCCAAAAGAGCAATTTGACTCCACATTTGTTATTTGTTTTTACTCTTAAATATGATTCTTCCATTTGGGGGAACTAAAACACACAAAGTTAAACAAAACAACCTAAGCAAAAAAATGAGACCGTTTCCTGGTAAGCTTTTAAGGACTTGGAATCCAGAGAAAAAAGTCTCTGGTTGGAATCTCTTCTACCCCATTTTAACTTCTTGTACAGGGAAGCTGAAAATAGTCGACATGGCAAAGCTCTTCAGCTAGTATTCCACGGTTTAAAACCCTTCACCTGAGAGATCACTTCTGGCTTGTCTTCATCAGCAGCAGCCCAATGCTCCTGAAAGCGATATGCTAAGTCAGAAGTGCCTAATCTGTTTTAAGTTTTGTTCTGAACCTCACAAACGTAGAACTAGATAAAAGACAATAAGAATGGCATAAAGAGCAACTGAGGATTCACAAAAAAAGAAGTAAAAGTCAGAACCACCATGTGTCATTCCCAGTTGCTAATTTACGTCAATGTAGCAAAGTACAAAATTGACACACTTTATTAGAATATGTTTGTAACCCTAGGACTTAAGTAGGAAACTTCTAGTTCAGTCCTTGGTGTTATGTAATGCAGGTGTGAGTTTCAAGATCCCTAGAACATAAGCTTTAAGAGGGTGATGAACATGTGGGCAACGGTTCTGTGTGGAGCCATGACCTTGAGGCTTTGGGTTGCTCCAGCATCATCACTACCAGATCATCACCGTCCCACTTTACTGTTTGGCATTTACCAGGAGAGTGACTGGCAAGTACTTCGATAAAAAAGCATTTCATTTAAAAATCAATGAGCTACTTTTCTTTCCAAGGAAAGTATACCACACATGAAAAATGAGAATGACTCAAAGGCAAAACCAAGTAAAAAGGCTTGTCTCTAAAACTACTTAGTGCTCTTCCAAGAGAATTACACAGGGGTTCCACAACTCTTGATAACGCAGCCTCTGACCATATATTTACAGAATATCAGACTATTTTTGACCATGGGACAGTTTATAAGCAACCAGTAAAAAGTTTACTATTCATGAGCAAACAATTTAACATTAAAACAGAGCTGGCTTTTTGACGATGGCAATTAGCTTCTTCATGTTCCAAACACCAAATAACATTTTCCCATTAATTTTTAAACCAATGTGGCTTTAACTTAAAATAAACTGTACATCAAAAGAATGGAAAATAAACAGCCAGGAATACAATTTGACGAATTGGATTTATTTAGTTTATTTATCTAAACAGGGACCATTGGATC
This sequence comes from Mirounga angustirostris, assembly GCF_029215605.1. NCBI lineage: Eukaryota > Metazoa > Chordata > Mammalia > Carnivora > Phocidae > Mirounga > Mirounga angustirostris. The sequence continues at coordinate 137,173,788 of NW_026991714.1, read as the reverse complement.
TCTTTAATAGGCTGACAGTTGCACTGGGCTGGTTAATAAAACATTCAACAGTGTCTTCAGCCAATATAGAAATGCAAATCCCATCAGAAATATTTTATTCATGAGGCAGTAATTTCAGTTACTACCAGTGCCTTAAAAAAAAAAAAAAAAAAGGCACTTTGCAAATAAACAGTGCCATCTAGTGACTAACAATGAAGCCAAATTTGCCACAGGCTTACAATTAATCTTTCAAAAATCTTAACCTGTTTTTACCTTTCCTCTTTACTTCTTAGGTGAGATCAGAGAGGCTAGGCAAAACAAGCAAACAACAGAAAAGTCGATAATAATTTGTTAAATCATTTAAGAAGGATTATAAGCAGAGACAACTACATTAAAACCAATAAGCTTTCTATTCTTTTGTTTGTGTTAAAGGAATTTAGCACTGTAAAAATACACTTCATCTGCTTAGAAAACTCAAACTGCTAGAGATGCCATAATGCTGTGGCAAAAATTTGCTCTCTCTGCCATAAAATGGCACTATAACTTTAATTCCAATGATTAAAAAAAATTCATAAGTTTAGGTAAGAATAAATATTCCAATAAAATTGCACAGTCCAATGAGGGATCTGACACCAATTAAATGACTTCCATGCACAGAACACGTGAGTGAACACACACAGATGTATTTGCATCAGTATACACTTCAACGTGGTGAATGACTACAGTGGATGTGGAAGGTTTTTTTGCAGGTAATTTGGACGTGGAAGTTATTTTTGCAGGTGAGAAGGGTCAAGAACATGAACCTTTACAGCATCTTGGATTAGGAGACCAGAGTGACACACATGCAGAGATCAGCCCCCTTCTGGTATCACTACAGCTGAAAATAGCCTTTTGGTTTCTTCCCTATCCAGTGGGTCCATTTCCTGTGTCAGCCTCTGGATTTATTGGAGTCTCCGTGAGTAGAAGATTTACCAGGGTCAGTGCCTAGAATGAGAATCCTACAAACAAAGAAGGCCACTGGCCTGATGATTTTTTTTTTTTTTAACAGTTTCATACAGCAGGGCTTTAGGAAAAACTGTCTTAAGGAAATAATTACAAACGAGGAAAATCACATATGTGCACATAAATGTAGTGTTACTTTCTCCCTTAAGGGCCAAGTCATATCAAGATAACTAATATAGTCTTCAGTTTGTGTTTAAGAAATATTGAAAATGTAAAATGAGTTCAGTTTTAGACAGATATGGAGAGCCAGGAATATCTGCTTGCCTTACCAATATTAATATATCTTCCATGGAAGAGTAGCTTAGAGAAAGAAATCTCAGTTGTGTCTAATTTTAGAGTTGTAAAATCTCCATAATGACAGGTAACAGTATCTTTCTCATACAGTTGTGGATTAAATGAGTAATGTATTTAAAATATCCAGCCCTGGGTGGCCTATGATTTTATTTCTCATCACATTCTAACACAGAGAAGATATGGAGAAAGTACAACAAAAATGATCCGATGAGTCACACTAAAAATGTAATTCCAAGGGATATTTTAATAAGACTCTAAGTCAACTCTTTGACTTGATAATCTGCCCTCTGAGAAATGACCCTGATGAAATAATCCTGCTCTAATATGTTCATCGTAGCACAATAAACTACAGAGGGAATAAATGGAAATATATTACAATTCAACAAAAGATGAACTAGTATCACTGATTGAAATATTATGCGCCCACTAAAATGATTCTGAATTTATAGAACTGAAAAATACCAACGTTAGAATCTTGTGTTAAAAAAAGGCGGAAAAACCATGAGTTGAGAAACATCATTATTATGTAAAATAAAACAATAAATTATGCAAGGGAGAGGGGAAGGGAAGACTGGAAGAAAACAAATCAAAATGTAAAATGTGGATCTTTTGGGGTAATAGGAATAAGGTGTTTTTTTTCTTCTTTCTACTCTTCTTTATTTTCAGAATATTCTATAATGAGCAGGTATTATTTTTACAGAGAATCAAAAAACAAATGTAATTTTTTCAAATGTAAGCATATTTATTAAGTGTACATAGTGGGAGAAAATTTCTTTTCTGGAATGGTTCTGTCCACTTTGGCTGCCTTACTTCCTTCTAGAATGCACTTATGTTCCTGCAAGAAGGATAAGCTGATGCTATAATTACAACATATTACCTCTGACACTATCTAAATCTCTAAAACATGATTTCATGGTTTTCTACAGCTGCCACAGAATAGAAGTAAAATATCCCAGGGAGTCGTAAGAACAGAAAAGATAAAATGTAAACAAAGCATCAAGTTCTTGACCTTTCAACAAAAATCAAAATTTAAAAGAGTTCAACTTTCTCATTTGCACTTCTTTAGTCTATCTTAGACTTTAAAAAAAAAACAAAACAGAATACGGCTACTGGCTTCACTCATAAACTCGGATACTCAAGTTGTCCATTCACCTGTTAAAAGAGAGTGCAGGTAGTAGCAGTAAAAGCTTCAAGCTGTTCCACAACATCCTTTGAACCCTGACCTAAGGGACCAACTCCGATAGTCTGCAGGTAGTTGGGTTTCTAGGACCATTCAGCCTCACTGCTGAGACTGTCAATAGAAGTGCCATTCTCTGATGTAGACAGCTTTGCACTAGGAGCTGGTCTAACAATCACATCACATAGTCTGCCAAATAGGAAAAGGACAGCATTCGGGCACCAATGACCTGGGATAGAAGTGAACTTGAGACGGGGGCTAAAAAGCCCTACTTCTAACATTCATTACAATCAATTCCTCCACCCCAAATACTGTATGTGCGTGTCCATCTTAAAGGAAGTTCAGCTTTGTTACAAGAAAAAAAGAATATGCAACTACACAAATATACCACAAGATGGCGCCAGCACCCCAGTACAATACCAGAGATGTAAAAGGCATTCAACACACCATGTCCTTACGTGACTTTTGGAACCTTATCCTGGTACATCATGTACTTGTTCCTTCTTTTTTTTCTTATGAGGCTTGGTCAAACATTTTATACAACGTTAGGTTTTTTGTTTGTACAAGTTTAGGGGTTTTTTGTTTGATTGATTTTATTTTCTTAAGAAATAGTAATCTTAAACTTGAAAAATCCTCTACTCCATATCCCCCACTTTTGGTTGGCTCATTTCCCTGGAATATCCTGACATGACACTGCTCTAGCTAACCTTACAGCAATATTGAAGAAAGAAATTACCAGAACAATTTAAATATATGAATTCTCACTTAAAAATGTTTTCAAATACATAAAGATATTAAATTGATATTTATGGAAACATGAAGTTACAGATGGGGGATTGCAAAGGATCATGGAGAAAACATAAGAAAGTGTGTTTAGATGATTTGATTCTGGCCCTGGCTCTAAACAACATTTGGTCTTCCTGGTCCTCCATTTCCTCATCTAAAAATAAGATGACTGGATTCTAACTTCTCTGGCCTAATATTCCCAACTTACACTGAGACCGTAAGAAGCCAAAAATAAACAACAGGAGGCTTTTGGAGGCCAAATGTCCAGAATAATAGAGTATCATCATGAACAGCAACAGTATAAAAGGGAACACAACGATGGCCACTGCCTTCCCTTAACTTCCCACAATTATGAATACAAACTATAACCTGATTTTTAAAATCTTTTAAGCAGCTTTATTTATTCAGTTACAAATTAAAATATATGACATAAATCATTGTAAACACTAGATTATTATTTAATTTTCAGATGCACACAATTATCTGCTAAATACTAATAAACATTAAAAGTACACCGAACTTTTATGCCACTCATGACAGAGTAATTGGTACACGACTAATCCTCCCACTCTAAACAACTCTAAAAATGGACAAAATGTATGTAACAATTGTTTTTCAAAAACTGGACAACAGGCAGTGTAGAAGTACAATCCTTTGGAGAAGAGAAGCACTTCAAATGAGCCTTACAATTGCTATGGTTCTCAGCCTGTAGGTACTTTCCAGACTACAGCATGTGGAGATAGAGTGCAGATGGAGCACAGCGTGTCACTGAGCTTAAGAGGCAGACACTGGAGTTTGGGATTGAGATGGAGAGAATTTAGCACAGTAATATAGAGAAGGGAGCTACACAGAGAAGGGGCTCCAGAAATCTATAAAGGGTTCTCCTTCAGCCTATGGCGGAAAATGAATTTGCATACGCGGAGGGCAAGATCCCACAAAGCCTTGCAGAGAACAAGTACTGGGGGGCTATGGATGGAATGGAGATTCTGGAGGTCACCCAAAGCAGGGAGACAGAATTCTGACCAAACACAAGCAGAGCAGTCATTGAATGCTCCAGTCATTCAAATGGAAGCCAAGAAAAGCCACACCTCAAAAGTAGGTCTACTCTAGACATGTCCTTAAACACTTTAACAATAGCCTTGAGAGGATCAATCTGATCTGTTAGTAAGTTATCTGCTTGCCCAAATAAAGCTCAACATTCTCTAGGGGGTACCTGGCTGGCTCAGTTGGTAGAACATGTGACCATTGATCTCAGGGTTGGGAGTTCAAGCCTGATGCTGGGCATAGAGCTTACTTAAAAAAAGAAAAAGAAAAAAAAAAATTCTCTAAAACATGCATTGACAGCAGAGGTGATAAAATGCCGTGGAGGCAAAAATTGGTTCTTGGCAGGATGAAAAATTTTAGACATTACAGAGACATGAGGCCCTCCAAAGGGTCATTCATAGTATGTACAGATATATATCTGTAGCATTAAAATTTGATGGCCGTGGGAGGAGGAAGGGGAAATTGTGGGGAAAAAGAAGTCTAAAAAGGTTCCTTGAGGGGGTAGTGATAATGAAGAAAAGGTTGAGATGCACCACTCTAAAGGAAACCAACAAAATCTAGGCTTTTAACAATGTATGATCCATAATACCAAGCATGTGATAATAAAATTCCTAGACATGTGAAGAAGGAATGGAACAGAACAGAAAACCTACTAGCTGACCTGGATTTTATTCAGCAGGCAATGAGCAGTCCATGGGATTTTGTAGAACAATGTGACATATTCAGATCAGTGTGTTAGAAAGATAATTCGAGGGCGCCTGGGTGGCTCAGTTGGTTGAGCGACTGCCTTCGGCTCAGGTCATGATCCTGGAGTCCCTGGATCGAGTCCCGCATTGGGCTCCCTGCTTGGCGAGGAGCCTGCTTCTCCCTCTAACCCTCCCCCATCTCATGTACTCTCTCTCTCTCTCTCATTCTCGCTCTCTCAAATAAATAAATAAATCTTTAAAAAAAAAAAAGAAAGATAATTCGAGACTGGTGCAGAGCGTGGTTTAGAGAGGGAGAAGAATAGAAGGAGGAAAGGCTGCTACAAACATTGAGACGGAAAAACATGAGAGCTTCTAGTAGTGGAGATGAAAGTGGGAGATATTTGAGGGCAGGACTGCTAATTCTCAGTGATCAACTGGACATGCAAAGTGATGGCGAGGGAGAAATTAAAGATTAACTCGGAAGTGACTGGAACTTGTCACATTTAAGTGTTTGTGTTTAAGGGACTCTGGAATAAAGTAAGTAGTAAGAAGTATGAATCTAGAGCTATAGAGGTCTGGGTCAGAAATGCAGGTTGGTGTAGACCCAGTCACTGAAGCCACAGGAGTGGATGATGCCACACAGAGTAAGACACTGGGAGTCAGCGGAGAAGCCTGAAGAATCTAGGGGCTAAGCAACAGGCAGAGGAGGAGGAGGGGCCGAGAAAAGAAAACAAGTAGACGGTAAGAGTCGAAGAAAGAAGTACTGAGCTGTCCTCTGCCCTTCCTCATCGGTACAAATGATCCCCCAAGGTCTCGACATCACAAGGGGAATAGCACATCTGCTTCGTTTGCAATAACAATGAAGGACCACTGTGCTATTTTTCTTGGGGTTCAATGTTTCTAGGTATAGCACCATAAGAAAGTTATCAAATGTTTTTAAGAAGATAGCCTTCATTCCTTTAAACATAAAAGAATTAAATATAAAAAGATAATATGAATCAAAAGGGAATTATGTACCTATTTTCTATACCCTGTTCGAATACCTCACGTGGTGTGGTAAGGAAAAGTGGAGGAAGCTGTAGAAGAGGCATCAAAGGACCACTCACTTCTCAAAGGCTTCTCATCAATCCAGAGTAAAAGCCAAGGTCTTTACCATGTCTACGACGCCCTTGCAGATCTTTCCTCTGCCTCCCTCTGTAAACACATGCGCCTCTTCCTCTCTCTCTCTCATGCCACAGAGAACACCCTAGCCAAAACAGCCATGACCACTGTGCTAGCCACTCTCACCCATTTACTCACTTTATTTTCATTTATAGCACTCATCACTCCCTGAAATTATGATATAGATGTATTTGTTTATTTGTTTCTTATCTTTCCCACTAGAGTTTAAATTTCATGAGAACAAGAACTTTATCTTAATCACAGCTTTTTCCAAGCACTTAGAGCAATGTCTTACACACAGCTGGGCTTGAGAATGATGTGTTGAATGGCATGCAGAATCAATCTGAACTTCTTGGTTCTATCATGCATAAAATGAGGATAGTCGGGCGCCTGGGTGGCTCAGTTGGTTAAGCGACTGCCTTCGGCTCAGGTCATGATCCTGGAGTCCCGGGATCGAGTCCCGCATTGGGCTCCCTGCTCAGCGGGGAGTCTGCTTCTCCCTCTCCCGCTCCCCCCTCTTGTGCTCTTTCTCTCTCTCACTCTCTCTCTCAAATAAATAAATAAAAATAAAATCTTTAAAAAAAAAAAAGATTTAAAATGAGGATAGTCATCCACATCTACTCTGTCTACTCCTCATACAATGAAATGAAATAGTGTATGTTAAAGCACTTTATAAACTTTAAGTCACTATACCATGGAAGGTGGGGGCTGGTAGTGGTAAAGGATGCCTCCTGACAATCGAAGAAAGTTGTGCTCATAATTATCCACATAAATACATGAATTTTTAATGATAGCCTGGAGAACAGGTGTTCAGATCACAGTTACTGATTCCATTTTTCTTTAAAACAGAAAATATGCCTAAGAAATATGTACCCAAGCATACAATATCCAAATATCAGATTTGGATCTAACCAGATTATACTCTTCAGGAGACCAAAAAAAAAAACAATGAAGATTGAGCTAGCTGACTTATAAGCAACAGAAGCAATTTAATTTCTGAAAAAATTTTTAAGAAGAAAAGATTAAAATTAAATTCAGTGTTATGAGCTGAATTATGTCTACTATCTCAATTTATATGTTGAGGTCCTAACCTTTGGTACCTCAGAAAGTGACTGCATCTGGAGAAGAGTTAACTGAGTTACAACAAGGCCACCAGGGTGGGCTCTAATCCAATGTGACCGGTCTCCTTCTAAGAAGAAGAAATCAGAACATAGACACAAACAGAGGAAAGACCATGTGAAGACCCAGGGAGAAGACAGCCATCTCCAAGCCAAGGAGAGAGGCCTCAGAAGAAACCAACCTTGCTGACACCTTGATCTCAGACTCTCAATCTCCAGAACTGTGAGAAAATAAATTTCTGTTGTTTAAACCATCCAGTCTGTGGTACTTTATCATGGCAGCCCTCACAAACTAATATAATTTGTTATTTTAGAAACCAAGAGAGAAATCTGTGTAAAGGAGTTTCATAAAGATGAGGTTAGCAAACTAAAATAATCCTCATAAATATTTTACTTTACTATCATCATTCATATTGAAAGATTAATTTTAATTAGAATTGTCTAAGTATAAATTTGAGTTGTCAAATTCCCAAATCAATTTAAATTTTCTCATTATACCTCATATTCTCCCTAAGAGAACCCACCTTTCACAAAGCAATTAGAGAAGGTTTTATCTAGCACAGAGCACAGGAGCTAGGCAGTTATGCTTCTTTTCTGAATTTAGGCCCATGGTGGATTCCAATTTTTTTTTTAATTAATGGAAAGACAATTTAAAAGGCAACTGCATCAGAGTCACTGACGTAGCCTATCTCGACTCCTCAGGAAAGTATCCATCAAAATATAAAATAAATATGCATAACTGCAAATCACCCTATCTCCAGATTCTAGGGGGATTTCTACTGGGTCTGGTACCACTGTAGTCTAGAAGACCCAGCCTCCATAAGCAAGACACTTAAGGCAGGAACAGAGGCAGAAAGACCCTCATAAATTCCTGACTTTCTTTATGAATTTGGACCCCAGGGTCAGAAATGAAGTTGATTCACATACCAAGACATGACTCCTCTGTCATTTACAGGTAAAGCTCAGTTCTTCATCTGTATCTTTTTTTTTTTAAGTAGTAAATACACATAACATAAAATTTGCCATCTGAACCATTTCTAAGTGTACAGTTTAGTAGTGTTAAATATATTCACATGTTGAGCAACCGATCTCTAGAACCTTTCATCTTGCAAAACTAAAACTCTACACCCATTAAACAATAACTGCCTGTTTCCCCCTCTCTCCAGTCCCTAGTAACCACCATTCTACTTTGTCTCTTATCTTTGACTACTCTAGGTACATATAACAGAATCATATACTGTTTGTCTTTCATGATTGGCTTATTTCACTTAGCATAATGTTCTCAAGCATGTCATGTCATGTCATAGCATACATTAGAATTTCCACCATTTTTAAGGCTGAGTAATATGCATGTACCATATTCTGTTTATCCATTCATTTGCTGTTGGACACCTGGGTTACTTCCATCTTCTGGTTTTGTGAATAATGCTGCAATGAACATGGGTGTGCAAATATAAAAACCCTGCTTTCGATTCTTTTGGATATATATCCAGAAGTGGAACTGCTCAGCTCTGTCTTTCAAACTCCTATTACTTTTTAATTACTAACAATTTCAACATGTTATGTTTAAATTTGCATTCTTAAATTTGTATAAAGTAGGTAGAGTTGAAAGTCGGATACATAGGAAGAGAAAGCTGAATATTCTCTTGGAGCAATTGGTATAAAGGATCACTTGTATAAATAATTAGTTGAATTACTTTTGTCCTTTTGGTGGGAGGAGTGTAACATATCCTTTTAAGACTCCAATAAAGCCTATGGCGCCTATCCCAGGAGAAAAGTGCACATGGGAATGGACATCCAAAAATACCTATATAATTTCAGGACATTCATGTGCCCCTGAAGTCCATCTATGAACACTGCATCTGAAAGGCTGCAGACTAAGAAAAGCCCAAAATTGGGTTTCAAAATTCTAATAAATGCTAAGTATCAATAAATACTTTCTAAACTCAGAGGATGACATGCTTTGGATCTATCTGTGAGTCAGCAATCCAACGTACCTCATATTCCATCATTAGCTAGCTCTTCAAGTATTTTTAGACCCCCAAGCCATAAATTATAAAAACTGTGCTGTCTCTTGCACCAGCTCCCAGAGACTATGCATATCAGGCTAACTGAGGCGTGTGGAGGAAACAACAGAAAACAGAGGTGAAAATGCAGTTTAAAGATTGGTAAATATGACAGAGAGGGGGAATCTAACTCACAAAATCTGTTTCAAGTTTGCCCATTTCTTGCTTGTAGCTTCGCATCCTGTTGCTGTACATTCCTCGACTTTGGGGTGGTATCTCTCGGACTTCCAGATCCATCTGTTCAAGCTGGCAGGGTGAGAGGAAAACGTGACTTAAATCATATGCTTATACTTTATTTGGCCAGACATTTAGAGCTGAAAGGATTTAATCCCAATTGCTCGTTTTACACCTGAGGAGCCAGACCGAGGGAGCTAGCTGCCTATGATCAAATAACAATGGGACTGCTTTGGGGCTTAACTTTTGTTTACGTCAACAAATAAATAGTTCCTGAGTGTTTGCTAGTGACATGCAGAGTGCCAAAGCACTCACTTTGTCAAGAATGTTTGTTTTTTTTTCAAACATATGCATTAGTCCAAACATCCTCAATAATAACAATTTTAATACCTTTGGTGTGTTCTAGCATTCAGTTTAACCTCACCTGGTTTGGTCTTCTGACCCCAAACCACCAACCAGGGCTATGGGAACATAAAACAAACCATTATTTCTACCCTAAATCTAGAAAATGTCAGCTCAGCCTTAGTCATTTGGTGAAAATTCTTCTGGAAACTCTTTTCTGATTAGGAAAATCACATGCCAACCAGCTTGTGATCTCAACCTTCAGCCTAACTCCTTCTACTTTATAACCATGTTATGGCATTAAATGGATACAGCAATTTACTAAATTACACAAAGCTCGCTGATATCATAACCACATATTTCTCAAGAATCTGGCATTAATAACACTTTGGATACAACACATGCGCATTTACTGAGAGGCAATACAAAAAGAGTGTGACGGTTAAGAACACAGGCGTTTGATTCGGACACCTGCATCCACATCATAGGCTCCACTACTTACTAGTTGTGCAGTCTCGGACGGGTTTATTAACTCCTCTGGGGCTTACTTTTCTCATTTCTAAAAATAGAAAGTCTTTTGTAGGACAGCTGTAAATATTATATGGTGTAATTCCTATAATGTGCTTACAACAATGTCTCTTGCTTGGTAATGACTAGATTAATGTTAATAATAGTACAGATGATTACTGATGATGCAGAAGAAATACAGCAAGTAGAGACACAAGGTATCAGAGGTAGCTTATTTATACTTGGCATTAAAAAATAAAACCCACCACCACCAGCAAATTGGCTCAGGCCATGTCAAATAAACTCACACCCAAAAATGCTGTTTATATTTTACCTCTTAAAGCATTCTAATGAGTTATTTCCATGACTACTATAAGCTTATCACTAATAAAACTCTTACTTGTCCAGCATTAGAGACTGAATAATGATAGTAGCTCTCAGATAAACCAGAAAACCATGTTTTAATTCATGGGTCTTAATTTTTATTGAGAGAGAGAGAGTTTTAATTAGATTTAAACAGTGACTACTTAAATTATTGCCCTGCCTCAACATAAATGTGAAGCACCAATAAATTAAATTACTCAGCAAGGCAATTTTTTAAAATACTTCTCTCGGGGCGCCTGGGTGGCTCAGTCGGTTGGGCGTCTGCCGCTCAGGTCATGATCCCAGGGTCCTGGGATTGAGCCCTGTGTCAGGCTCCTTGCTCAGTGGAGAGCCTACTTCTCCCTCTACCTGCCGCTCCCCATGCTTGTGATCTCTCTCTCTTTCTAATGAACAAATAAAAATCTTTTTTAAAAATTAAAAAAAAAAACCACTTTTTGAAATCATCATTACATACCTACTTCTAACAAGGTGAGCAGGATCATCCAAATAACTGCCTAAGTACACGTAAGTGAAAATCCAAGAGTTAACTACACTGCTGTTTAAGGCATTTTATAAAGACACTGAAAACAAAATTAAAAGTAGGCAAGAAAAAAAGGAAACACACAACAAGCACTTTCAACAAAACCAGGAAAAAGTTAACATGAACTTGTTTCGTGTTGTCCCAACATTCAGATGGCCAACACAACCTGGGGGACACGGTAATCACAAGACAAGCAGCGTCCAAGAGATTAATACAAACCAGTTGTTCGGCAGAAACACAAGTAATCCTAATAAGTGAAATCAAAAAGAAGTTTTTCTGGGCGCCTGGGTGGCTCAGTTGGTTAAGCGACTGCCTTCGGCTCAGGTCATGATCCTGGAGTCCCTGGATCGAGTCCCGCATCAGGCTCCCTGCTCGGCAGGGAGTCTGCTTCTCCCTCTCCCGCTCCTCCCTCTTGTGCTCTCTCTCTCTCTCTCTGACTCTCTCTCTCAAATAAATAAATAAAATCTTTAAAAAAAAAAAAGAAGTTTTTCTGCCAGGGTCCTCCCTTGTCCAAAGGAGATGTAATACAATGAACAGTGTCCTTAACAAGGATGTCATCGGAACTAAGTAAATCAGCCGTCTGATTGTTTTAAACAAATAGAAACACCTATCTTAGAACTCTTGAGGTTGGTCATGACTGAAGATGACTACAAGCTCCATGAGGGGACGACTATGTTTTATACTTCTTGGTCCAGTAAAATCTTGGTTATTAGGAAACCAGCTTTCTAACATCATTGAATACCTTGATGGCTCAACAAACCAACACAGATTTTGAGGCAGAAGAACTGCTCCTGCAAACTCAACAACAACTTAAGGGGTCAACTCAAGATCCAAATAACTGAGCAGCTGCACCTCACTACTGATGGGAAGCTTCCAGCCAGAAGGGAGGGGTGTCCTAACTGGCAGCTACGGTATGCAGGAGGTCAGTCTTTTTACATGAAGGCCAGAAAGCATGAGAGAAATAGTTGAATATAAAGAGAAAAGAAAGTAAGGAGACAAGCATTTGCAAAAAGGGAGAAACTGTCAAACGAGAGGCAAACATTCGAAGCTGGGGAGTTAGAAGCCAAGCTGCCATGGCGACAGCACAGCAGAGATGAGAAGCGAATCTTCTGGAGCCTGGAGAGCTAGAAAGACAGCTAGAGCTGTCTGACAGACAGCTACAGCTGTCTGAAGAGCCTCTGACAGCTAGAAAAGAGCCAGAGAAGATGGAGCAGTGTGGTGCAGCTCGATACCTCAGCCCTCCAAGTCACAAAGCAAAGGTCTGCTGTGTCGTGGGGAATGACAACCACCTACTTCTGCAGAGCTCCTAAAACGGCAGCCCCCTGCGTATGGCCCTGTCAGCCAAAGTCAGTCAGTTGGTCAAATAAGCCTGGAAACACTCCAGGCTTTAGCTGCCTCCTACAGCCCCTCTCAGAGATTCATAATGTCTCAGCCTCCTACAGGGTCCGAGAAGATTCTGTAGAAAAACAACAACTGAAAAAGATGCCAACCTCCAATTTTTCTAAGCTAGCTAATTTCCCAAACTTACTTGAACTGGTAACAGTGGTCACAAGAAACACACTTGGAGAATTGTTCTAAGTAAATCAGTAAGTATGTACTGAAGGAACCCCAAGTAGCACCCTTCAGTATTTAGGAAAGCGACACACTCATTTGGGACCACAATGCAGTAACAAGTAGAGTTGTACTTGTAATACTTGGCTTTGAAACCAAAAACTGGGACACAATACTTTTTAATACTTTTTGTTCCTTGATTTACAAATTTATTTATATCCAAAAGTAGTGGATGAGCTGGAGCTCTGGATTTAGCACATTTAGATACAAGTCCATACTCCACCACTTGCTGGGTGTGGTACCTCAAAATTACTTAATCTTTCTAGACCTCAGTTTCCCCCGTCTACAAAATGGGGGCAAGAATGGCATTGAGAATCACTCCTCTGTGGGTCTCTCACGCTCCCACATGTCTTGCTGGGCATGCCAAGAATGCGAGGCCCTGACCGCTCCTTTCTCAAGCCATTTCTCAGGGTTGTATTTACAGGGAGCAGCCCTGGGGGAAGAAATACTGTGTCCCTCTGGGACAAACAGCAGGCTCGCTCTCAGGCTGCCACAAAGCAGGGCATTTCCCAGCCTCCAGGTTCCCCTCCGGTAAGGTATTCCACTGTGCGTAGGCCTTCTTCCAGGCAAACTTGCCTCACCCTGTGGGAGCTGGGGCTCAGGGACCTGAAGTAGCGTGCTGAAACTGGCAGCACCTTTTGCCATAATAAAATTCTTTTGTCTCTGACCTAGGAATCTCTTGTCTTCCGCCAGCATCCATGAAACTATGGCAAGCCCACCTGTTACAAAGCAAGTAGGGGAACATCTCAGATCTTTAACACTTCTTGATGAATAGCATTTGTCTCACAGGGCTTGTGGGAAAATTAAATATTATAAAGCAAGTAATATGCTTAACCCAGTGTCTGGTACTCAATATGCCTTTAACAAGCATGAGCTATTTCTAGCTATTATGAAAAGTATTATGAAGGAATAAAAATTAAAGGTGGACCTTTCATGAATCCCAAGAAACTATTAAATTCTCTTCAACTTGAAAACTGAGGAAGTCCGAATTATAAAATGCTAATCAGAAATGTTTCATGTTTCTACATAGTATAAAACAGGCTAGAGAAATGCATCAGCAGAAAAGGCTCTGGTTGTATGTTACAATATATGACCACGTCTGTACCTACCAGTTCTTTTGCTTCTTCGAGCTGTTTCTCCACATTTGCAACCATCTGCTTCTTCTCATCTGAAACAAACAATAAATACCAAGGAATTGCTAGGAATACAAGTAAATGTGATATATAAAAACCTCTATTTTTTATATGCCTTTTCCTTTCTGGTCAGAGTAGAGAATTACCACATCAGGCAGATGACCGGATCATTTTTTGGTGGGTTAGGAACCACTTTAAGCCACTGAGTCTAGGCTATATATAATCCTATGGAGTACCTAATTATGAAAAGATGCCATAACATTTCTAAGAGAAAACAAAAATTAGTTGGTCCTTTAGAAGAAACTGTGTCAACAACAAATGTGCAAATTTAGTGGTTGCACGGGGAGTCTTCAGAGTCATGACTTTAATAAACTGGGAATCACTGACATGAATACAATTTAAAAGTCACATGGGGTAAATGGGTGATGGGTTAAGGAGTGCACTTGTAGAGATGAGCACTGGGTGCTGTATGTAAGTGATGAATCAATAAATTCCACACATGAAACGAATATTACACTGTATGTTAACTAACTGGCATTTAAATAAAAATTGGGGGGGAAAAATCACATACCAAAACAATTCCTGAAACTGGGCACGATGTTACGATCCTTTAAAAGACTGTACTTTCATTAAGAATTGGGTGTAATGAAAGAAATATTTGAAGTCAGGACTACTGATTCTAAACCCAAAGTCACCACCTACTTTGCTGGTTGTGGAATCCTGGATAAGAAAGTGTTTTTTTCTGAGACTCAGTTGGTACTCTCTAAAATGGAAATTTAAAACAGCTAATTCTTTTTAGCTCATAAAGCTGATGCAAGTAAAATTACTTTTAAAATTATGAAGTGCTAAGTCTCTGTATGTAGTTTATTCAAACTCTACCAACATTAAGTTATCACCCAACTGTAGCTCCCTTTCCTGGGAGAGACATGTCCTAGCAGGTATTTTCAGAAAACTTCTCACCCCCATTCCGAAACAATCAGTCCATTTATTCAGAGACTACACCTAAGTTTTGTGCTAAGCAAATTTATTGAACATTTATGGTTTTGTGTCTAGCATTCTTCTTTTCTCAGGCAATAACCTCACTCTTTTGAGGCTCTCCTCTTCACCAACCAGGTTGATGGAAGATGCTATCTCCTTCCATGACCCTGCCCCTTTGGACACAGTGACTTAGCAAAGCACGGGCTTCTCACCTAGCTGGACCAATCCCAGTAGCTCAATCCCTCTTGCCACATTGGTCTGGCAGGTGAAAGTGGAGTCTGCATATAACTCAAGTAGACCAATCAAAGTCCTAGAGCAACAGCAAAGTCTTTTCCTCTCTCTTGGTAGAGTTATGATGACCTGAGTCTAGAAGCTGTTGGCATCCATTGTTCTAGCTACAAGGATAGCCACTTTGCAGTGGTTAAGAATGAAGTCTATATTGAGAAAGAAACAAAGCTGAGGGATAGGTAGTAGGTAAGTAGGTAGGTATATTTAGTTAATTAGTTTCTGGTTCCAGATAACTCTGAAACAGGTTTTGCTTGACTTTATCATGATTTGTTTTCTTGAACTAACAGATTTCTTTATTTAAAGTTAGGTTTCAGGATGCCAGGGTGGCACGGTCAGTTAGCATCTGACTCTTGGTTTCAGCTCAGGTCATGATCTCAGGGTCTTGAAATCGAGCCCTGCATCGCACTCTGAGCTCAGCGTGGAGTCTGCTTAAGACTCTCTCTCCCTCTCTCTCTGCCTCTCCCCACTGCACACATTCTGTCTCTCCCAAATAAATAAATAAATAAATAAATAAATCTTTAAAGTTAAGTTTCTGTGAACCTAACGATGACCAACTAATACAACAAACGAGAGAAGTCATGAAGCTTGAAATGGGTACCACGTTTAATAGCTGACTAACTCTTCAGGAGGATAGTCAACACTAAGTGGGGAATCTTTAGTGGAAGTTATTATTTTGCTAGAACCATAATTAGGTTCTGCCATCCCCAACCCCTTCCCTTTGATCCCCCCAAACTAGGGGGGATAGCTGTCACCTGTTTTGTGCATACTCCAAATAAGAAAAATGCACATTTGAAATTAAAATTTAGTTTATTTTTCCCTCTTTGAAAAAGTTAAGCCTACATATGGCCAGATTAAAAATTTAGTATATGACCCCAAATTTATTTGCTCCTGGCACATGTCATCTGTCCGACACCTCCACAAGTTACAGGAGAAGTTCACTATTTTTATGCTGGAGCAGAATATGAAATAAGACAAGCCCATGTTGGACCAGGGGTGAGATTATGAATTTACATAGCAGAAGGAACATCTGGTTTGCTTTAAGGTGTTCAGTAGTTAGGAAAGTCCATGCCGAGCCTCTAGGACCAAGAAGCACCAGCTTTTCTCATCAATAAAACAAAACAAAGGAAGAAGCCTTCCTTGTCCTGTATTCCCCTTTGCTACTAATTTCTCTCTCCTCTATCCACAGTCACGTTTCCCTTCCTCATCTCCCCATTTCCGCCCGGTAATCTCGCTCTCACCCCCACCGATCCACTGAAATGACTCTAAGTCTGATGACCTTTTCTTTGCCGAAACAAATGGACATTCTCTGGTCCTACTTTTACTTAATCTTGTGGCATCCAACATTCTGCTCCTCCGATCCTATCACTTTTTCGTCTCCTGGCTTCCAAGACACTGATTGTCTGATCCTCCTACACACCCACTTCAGTCTCAGTGTCCTCTGCCAGATCCTTTTCCTCCATTTATCCTTTAACTTGTTGGCATTCCTGGAAGTTCAGTCCTTACTTTTCTTCTCTTATTACTATGATCTATGTCCCTGGACAATTTCATCCACTCTCATTTTTAAACTGTTATATTATACATTTATGATCCCAAATCTTTATCTCTAATCCTGATATATTTCCAGGACCCAAGACCTTTAATCCCAATGCCTATGCCTACCTCCACTGTGACTGCCTGGCAAACTGCTATTCAAAACTCGGATTCAGAAATCATCACCTCTTCCAAGCCTTTCCTAACCCGACAAAATAGTTGGCTGCTCTCTCTTACAGAAAACACCTACAACCCTTACCTAATTCCAATAATTTATCTCTCACACTTACAGGTCAGATTTATCTTCTAGGTTGGGGGCTTTAATCATGTCTTAATTATCTTTATAGTCCTAAAATCTAGCACTGAGCCTGTCATATGATCAGTTCTTGAAAAATGACAGTTAATTGAATAAATAATGTAGGACAGTGCAAACATTTACAACAGAAGCTATGGTACCAACCACCCTGCTTTCCCTGTCTTCACACCTGCTCCTCTCCACCACTTAATCTTCCTAAAATGTGGCTTTGATTGCATCACTTAAGCCTAGCAGTCAAAGTCCTTCACATTCCAGATCCAAGCAACCTTTCCAACTTTATTTCCAACTACTAGCTCTCCACTGTATATGCTACATGCTAACCAGACAGACTATTCATTATTACCCAAACATCTCTCTCTGTCTCTCTTTTCCTGCTCTAACCTTTTGTTTAAGCTACCATTTCGGGTTCTTTGGCTGAATACAACAGAATTGATTCTGGCTAACCTCAGCCAAAAAAGGGAATTTATTAGAAAGATAGCTTTTAGAGTTAGAGTGGGAATCTTATTGGAATAAAACGGATTGGTTCATAGAGTCAATGATAAAAATGAGCCCCAAGCTTAGAAAGGACAGCTCCCAGCGTGGCTCAGGATAATAAGGGAGCAGGAACGGACAGTCTCTGCAAAAGGAGAGTCTTGAGCAGCAATGCCATGCTCTCTTCCTGGTTCACTCTGCCTAAAATTGGAATTACAGCAAACGTTCTCTGAATGCACTCCCTTGGGCAATGTGTTCACCTATTGACCTGGATAGGGCATGGCTGCCTGTCAGTTCCACCAAGACTGGGTTTAGGTAGTTCCTCAAAGGAAAACTGAGTGCTGCTATCAGAAAACAGAATAGAGGATTCTGGGCAGTCCAAAACAACAGATACCCACCGCACCCATTTACTGCAACCTCTCTTAATATACCCTTTCCCCATTTTTGTCTGCTAACTTCCACCTTTCCTCGAGGTGATTTCCTGGGACAGATCTTATCTCCTCTGAATTCCCAGACCTCTGTGCTCTGTTCTGGTGGCTCTGATGGTCATGAGAAAATGCTTTCTGTAGTTTTCCCCTCACCTTCATTTCCAGCTCCTCGGAGGCAGGGACCACTCTTATCATATCTTTGTCCTAACTCTGAATTTAGCCCTCCCCAGTGTTCCTCGCATTTTTAAGAGAATGAAAAGGTGATGATTTAGGAGGGAAGCATGAATGAGGAAGAAAGGAAGGAAAGAAAGACTGAATGAGATGACCTTGGAAATATCTACCAACATTACATTTTTGGCAGTCTTTGAGCTCTACTCCTATGTAATTCCCAAGACGGTTCCATGCTTTCCACACCAAATGGCAACCCCTTTACAAATGGCACGTTTCTAGGATTCAGAACTTTGTAACTAACAGCTATCATTATTTTCACAGGGCTATGTGTTGAACATTACCACAGTTAATCCTCAAAACGGCCCTTTGGAGATACTAGTATTATCAAGTACATAAACTCAGAGTGATTAAATAATTTCTCCAAAGTTAAACAGCTAATAAATTGCAGAGTTGGAATTCCAACAAGGTCTGCTGTTCAGAACTGAGTTCTTAACCTCTGATGTACTCATAAAATATACTATATAAACAAATTTCATCACCTTTTTTTTCTTTTGCATATAGGCTTGATGAATGCTAGTATACACATAAGTCTTTGCATAGTATGATCTTTCCTTGTGCACTCAATATTAACAGAAGTGCTTAGGGCTGGTATAGACACAAATCTACATAGCATGTTTTTTTGTTAGTATTTAAAGAAGTGCTTAGTTAGCCTTACACACCCCCTCCCCATAAAGTAGTTTGTCAGAGCTAACTTGAATTCAGTGACTGGTACCCATCTTTGTGCAATGTAGCTATTTTTAGATAAAATAGCAGCAGAAACTATGTACTGGGAAATATGGAGTGAAACCACTAATAGAGGAATTTTTATATTACTTAAAAATGGATATATTACTAATGCTACACTATGTAGCATGGTAGAGAATGGTCAGTACTGAAACAAAGTCATTCTAGAATGATCCATGTAATAATGGATTTAGAGTTGGAGATAGCAATACGAACTCATGCTTAGCTTACTATAGATGGCTACACATACAAATATTTATATATACATGATTTACTGTACACACATGTACGTCCTTGTCTGTCAGCTCAGAAGGACTAGAAGCAATAATACCCCAGTAGCAATGAGTGTACCTAGTATCCAGATCTTGTTTTCTTTTCTTTTTTTTTTAAGAGAGAGAGTACAGGGGGAGGGGCAGAGGGAGAGGGAGAGAAAGGATCCCAAGCAGACTCCACACTCAGCATGGAGCCTGACATGGGGCTGGATCTCATGACCTTGAAATCATGACCTGAGACACAATCAAGAGTCAGATGCTTAATCCACTGAGCCACCCAGGTACCCTTAGGTCATGGTTTCTAACACCATTTCTCAATAAATGGAAGTAGTACTCCTTGTAGAAATGGCTGACTCTGAGACTGGTATAGGAAAAACAAAAGATGATATTGGAGTATTCTATAATACTGGAAAGTAAGAAAGTACTACAAAGGAAAAACCAAAACCAAAACCAAAACAAAAAACAAACCTGCAATGATAGCGGTATATCAAAAGGACACAGAAGCCAGCTAAAAGGGCTTCCAAAGGTCAAAGCTAGAACAATTTGAGCAACAAAATAAAGTAGTATTGGAATACAATACAAAGAATAAAATAAATACCATGAACCCATGGATATAAATGACTGAATAAGTAAATGGAGAAGAATAGACAAAATCTCTCCTGTAGAGAATCCCAAATGGTTTAAGATGCTAAGTCTTCAAGGAGGTGGAATATGATTCCCCACTCCTGAAGTGTGGGCTGTGCATAGGACTGCCTTCCAAAGAGTATGGAAAAGAAGCAAAAGAGTAACTTCACAGGGGAGAAACCTGACAAACACTACTTCAGACAGGTGGTCAAAGTTAGTTAGCATCAGTAGTGATAAGTTGTGTTACAGTATATTCTTGATATAATGTGATAAAAATAGTGCTTTATTTCTGTGATCTTTGTCCCCCAAACCCAGAACTCCAGTCTGATCATGAGAAAAGTATCAGGCAAATACCAATTGAGGAATATTCTATAAATATCCTACCAGTACTCCTCTAAACTGAAGTCTAGAGAAAAGTCTGAGAAAACTGTCACAGCTAAGAGGAACATAAGGAGCCCTAACTGCTAAATGTTTTGTAGTATCCTGGCCTGGATCCTAGAATAGCGAAAGGACATTAGGTAAAACAAACAGATAAACAAAACAAAACATAAGGAAATCTGAACAAAGTATGGACTTCACTTAATTATAATGTGTCAGTATAGGTTCACTGGCTGCAACAACAAATGTATCATATTAATATATGATGTCAACAATAGAGGAAACTGGGCATAGGACATATAGGTATTCTCTGTATTTGTGATTTTTCTATAAATCTAAACCTGTTCTGAAATTAAAAGTTATTTCTTAAAATATCAATGAAGCCATTACTCAGCTTAACTACACTGTTGAAGGGAGAGTGGTCCCTCTGGGATTAGAGTGTGGGTATGGGATTAAAGTATGACAATCCAATTTACTGTGCACCTAAGTTCCTGAATTCAAGGACTGGAACCATCTCTTCAACTCTAACTCTCTAGAACAACAGAAATGTAATGCATGCAAGTCACATATGTAATTCTAAATTTTCTAGTACCCACATTTTAAAAAGTAAAATTAGCTTTAATATATGTATATAGTTTTAATAATATTTAGCCCAATATATCCAAAATATTATCATTTCACTCTGTAGCCACATTCCAAGCACTCAGTAGAAACATGTGGACATTACAGTTCCAGAGCCACATGCATTTTAAGCAAACCACAGTATTCATAAATAAAGGCAGACTTCTGAATTCTCCACCTACAACCACTACAACTACAAAGGCCAAGAGTTAATCATGGAACATTTACAGTTTCTTCTGTTCATGGCTACGTCTAGAGGTCTTCAAAAGCCTCCAAGAACTGACATAACTAATGAGAGAAACTTGAGCATTTTCTTCCAGAAAGGACACCTGTCTTGCCCCACCACTTTCACTTCTCTCCCTGCCTCCCTCCTTGATATCCTGAGTTCAAAGCCCAATTTCATTTCATATCCCAAAGAGCCTGATCACTCATATCCTTTCAAATGTAAGCATCAGCAAGAGAGATCAACCTAACTCTAGTCTAGGCAGAAAAGGAAGCAAGAATTGAGGTCCAAGTTTCCTTTAAGAGTTCAATATCACAAAGTCTGAGAAGCTGGGTCCTACCTAACCCTACCAATTGCTGTCTTAGGCAGTAGCAATAGTACTGCTAATAGCTAATTTATCATGCACATTTTCTGGGAAGAAAATTGTGCTAGTGTGTCCCAGGCTTTCTTTCATTTGATTTTTTACAACATTGTAAGTTTGAAGCAATTACCTCCTCTCCCCGACTTAAAGATAGAGGAAGCAGGCTTAGAAAGGCCAAGCACTTTGTCCAAGATTGCACATCTAGTAAGTAGCAGAGCAGAGATTCTAAACAGATCCAATGCCATGTGTGAATCTTACAAAATGGTTGGATTCACAAAAGACCATTTATCTCTCTGTAAATGAAGTATGCAAATAATTGCAGAAGAACGTTGTACTTAAGATTCTTGAGGATGCCTGCCTGATGTAAGGGAACCTCTGCAAAGTATCCCCCCACTTAGGATTCTTCACCAAAGGAAAAATAACTTCACAATTAGTATTAGTTATGGTTTTCACTCATCTGTTTTCCTGACTTTGCCACAGAACTCTAATCATTAAAATTAAATTTCAAATACAGTGTCATAAAAATACTACCTAAGAAGGGACTGATCTGTTTCATTAATCCAAGTACTAACATTAGTTAAATTCAAACACTTCAGTCTAAGAGCAAAGTCTTTTTATTGTTTAAAACGTGTCACAGAGTAATCAAATTTCTTCTTTAAAATGAAGTTTTAAAATACTCAATCTTTTCTATTCTCTCTGGAGATAACACTTTAATACATTGTACATGCACAGCAGAGATTGAAGTTCATTGCAATCAATCCTACTCTCTCTATTTCAATTTAAATAAGTTAATAAGTTGGGGGAATGAACTGCTCTGGCTGCAAAGTTTGCTCTGAGTTTAAACTTCTCAAATCAAGTAAATCATAGTTCATCTCCTCTAGGTCAACCACTAATGATGTCCAGAGAGATTATAATTACTTTTAATCATACTTTTTTTTAATGGTGATACATATTAATTTGTTAGTTCATAGACATATATCTGAAATTCCTAACTCCGTGGATATACTTTTCATCCTTTTCCATTTATCAATTAGAAACAGATTATAAAAGGAGCAAGCGTAAGTAACTATCAAGAGGGAAACTACTACATTTTTAAGAATTACTATCATTCAATTAGGCAGGTCAGTAAGCATTCTTCCAGTGCCAACTACACAGTCTTCTTTCAATTCTGGTGAAGCTGCTATGTTTGGGCCTTACATTATATTATATGCAAGGCCAGTCAAGGCTTTATTTTTAAGGAACTTAAACCAAAGGTTTCCTTCTATATGGTAAGAATGGTTACATTAAAACAAAGACAAGAAAAAAAATGAACTGTAACAAAATCTGTTTTCTTGGAAACAACTTTTACAACTTTGCATCCACGGATGACTTTGTTACTTTATATAAAACACCTTCCCAATACAAAATCTACAAGCCCAAACAGAAACTGCTTCTCTGTTAAAACTGTTACAATTAAAAATAAATAAAAATGCAACTGAAATCACAGGTCCTGATACTCTGAGACTCTGGGACTCAAGTCAAAGGAAGTAGTCTCCAGCAACAAGGATAACAAAAATCAAGATGGTCTTGGGCGGTGGAGAAAAGCGGAACTGAAGAGAAGAGACGAGGTGATGTATCATGAAGTGATGAGGCCATCAGCCACTTTCTCCACAAAAATCTCTGAGGCAGCAGAGCTCGGTGGTATATGCTGCCTTGGTTCTGTCCTCTTGTTCCCTCACTTGGGCTCATAAACCTCTTTAAGACATCATCCACCTCACCAGAACTAACTGGGACTTCAGGAGATGAGTGGGGTGTAAGTTCAGAGATCCTGGTTTCAAGCAAATGTCCCTATTAATAGAAAACAGATGGGGGAGGGGGAAAGAAAAACAAAGAAATAAAGGAAGAAAATTATTTATAAACACACAAGTTTGGGGGAAGTAGGGAAAGGGAAAGAGGAATGACAACTGAGGTCCTGCAGAAATGACTGCTGGCATCAAGGACTGACTAACAAGGTGGGAAATTGGAAGTTGCCCACCAGTTCACAAATCAGTGAGCATCCTCTTTTCTTCGCACTACACCCCAGAGCCAGGTAGGGCCAAGTCCAGACGATGGTTCAATTTCCCTAACAAAACTAAGCTAAAAGTAATAATCTGATCTGCAACTAACCACTCAAATTAAATTTGTACTTAAAGAAAGATAAATCCTAAAACAATGTCTCACATACAAAAAAATTACCAAATATCATATTCATATTCATCTGTTCGTTTACTTAAACATTTTTCTGAGCCCTTTTCTAAGTAAATGCCAAGGAAATCAAACATAGCTCCCACCTTCATAGTTGACAGTTTAGCATGGAAAGCAAGATATGCTAAAACACAAAAACAAGGGGCACCTGGGTGGCTCAGTCGGTTAAGTGTCTGCCTTTGGCTCAGGTCATGATCCCAGAGTCCTGGGATGGAACCCCCAGAGGACAGTGGGCTCCCTGTTCAGCGGAGAGTCTGCTTCTCCCTCTCCCTCTGCCCCTCGCCCCCTACCCCGCCGCGCTCTCTCTCTCAAATAAACTCTTTAAAAAAAATAAAACACAAAAACAAAATCAGTAACACTTCTAGATGGGATACGTGGAATTTTAAAAGTTAGCAAAATTATCCTGTACCAAGTGTTACATAAAACTAGGTTACAGTCTCCCAAGAAGGTTGAGAAATAAGAAATGGGGTTAGGGGTATGAAAAATACTAATGATTATAGCAGCTAACACCAAAAAAAGGGCTTTCCACATGTTAAATCATTTAATCTCCATAACTCCACGAGAGACGTACAGTTCTCCCCATTTTACCAAGAAGGAAAGTTGAGAGCGGTTTAAGAAACTTTCGTTAAGTGCCACAACTTTTAAGTGGCAGAGCTGCGATCTGAATCCTGGTACCATGGCTCTTAATCCTCTTTCGCCTCATATAATAATAATAATAATATTACTAACAAAACAACTGGTTACTGTATATTGCAGAGCTATGATCTAGGTACGTTCATTCACTCTCTTTGAATACTCACACCTCTATTTTACAAATAAAACAAAACAAAATAAAACAAAAAACTTAAGAGTCAGAGAAACGTTCCCAAGGTTGTACAAGTAACAAGGCGGTGAAGTCCGGATTCCAGCCCAGAAGGCTCAGATAGGGTAAGCTCTTCTCACCGCACGCCACAACCCAGCCTGGACTGTGCCTTTACCCTCAACCAAGTCCAGCTCCGTCGCTCAGGGAGAGCCCCTGCAGCACCTGGCGCCTCGGAGACGTTCCACCGCCCGCGAGCCTCGGCGCCCTCGGGGCCACCCCCACTCTGCCGGGTCAGTGCTCTCACCAGGAGGGAGTCGGGGGACCCTCGCAACCTTGCTGGTGATCTCTGCCGTGAGCACCGCGAAGTCCTGCTCGTAGCCTTCGAAGTCGGATGACATGGTGGCTCCGGAGTGATCGTCCCGGGCCGGAGCCCAGGTCGTGGCAAGGACCACGCGGGACAGAGGAACACGGCGTAAGGACCCCGGGAGGGGGCCTCGAGAGCAGAGTGGAGAACCGGGGACAGCTCCCAGCCTAGCCGCTTCCTGGTTGTTCGTCGCAATCTCAGTCCTCCGGAATTTGGCCTGTGCGCGTTTTTTATTGTCCGCTCGGGCTTCAAATTTTAAGAAAATTCGCGAAAGAAAAGCACTTCTATTAGCGCCCCACAAAGCTTCCTAAAGCCTTCGGGATCTCGGGGATCACTGAGAGCATGTTTTGCCCCTCCACGTTCTGGAAAGCGGCTCCGGCTCCCCAAGCTATAGATCCCAGAAACTTGCTTCCCGAGGGAAGTCTGATGAGGCGAACCTCCCGGAAGTGGCTGTCGCAAAGACCGCGCGCACCGGGCGGGAGCTGGAGAGCAGCGGCGACAGCGCTGGCTGGAAGACAGACTGGTCGCGGCAGGTTCCGCACACCACCCTCTTACAAGCAGGATCTGCTTTCTGCTTGCGCTGGACTGAGGTCCCCATGACGGCGTTATCCGAAGAGGAGAAAACCTGTTCCGGGTGAGCCCAGGCGGCCCCGGAAATGCGATGGCCGAGGAGCGGGCACCAAGGACCAGACTGAGGTGGGAGTCAAGGCAAGGGATATAACTATGATTTTGGCGGTCTTCGCCCCGCCCGAGTGAGCCCAGAATCTCCAGAATGTTGAAACCAACCACGCTTGCCAGAATGTTTCTCCCCTGAGTGACGATTTCTAAGCGCTGTGCTCCGTGACACGGGCGGGGACCTGGGGCACAAGGCAGTAGCATCTGTTGCGTGAAACTCCTTATTACCCTGTATCTGAGATCTTCCCTTGACTCACTGCAGTCCAGTCAGAAATCCTTCCACAGATCTTCCGACGCTCGCGGTTCTGCCTTCCCTGTCCCTCGCTCCGGAGGCACTTCCTCCTTTTCTCAACGTTCATTCATGTTTATCCTCCCGTGTTCCTCAAGTCGTGATTTCACACATACACCTCTGTCTCCCGTCCCCTACTTTCACTCTCTCTTTGCTTTCACTCGCTCGCCTCTTTACGTTTGGCCCAAATAGATCCTTAAGTTGGCGTTTTGGGGTAACCGCAGGCAAATGTATAGACCGTGTCGGGCTCATACTTGACAAATCGAGACTCGGTAAAAGGCAGTTGAGAACTTCGTAAAAGGAGTTCGATGACTTGGTTTCTAGTCTAGGAGCAGCTGTTACTTGTGAGCTTGGTGCAATCACTTAGCCTCTCCGAGCCAATTTCTTTTCTATGAGGAAGGAAGCTGGATTCAGTCAACCCCAAAGCCTGCTCCAGCTCTAAAATTCTTTGTCTCCTCAAACCATTCACTAAACGTGGGACAGTCACGGTTCCCTGACAAGTTGAAAACAAAGGAATAAAAACCACTATTTTAGAGTCATGTATCCAGTTTATATGCCATCCAGACTTGAGCCCTATTTTGGATCAGATAAAAATAGTTCTCTTTGGCATTTGATAAGGTGCTCATCCCATAGTAGTGCACTTGTGAGATGCCTTTGTTTAGGTGGTTGTTGGAGTTAAATAGTATATAATAAATTTTTTTACTGAACTTTCTCATTTTGTTTTTTAGATTGGGTTTCAAGCCAAGATACTGGATTCTCCTAATTAAGATAAAGAGCTCTGAGTGTGTAACAATGAAAGTGGCATAATCTGCATTAACATCCCATAGCTTGAAGGCATGACAGTTAAGGAACACACATGGACTTGTGGCACATGGAAATGTGTGCACAGAAAAAGGAAATCTATAATTTTCTAAAAGTAGGAAGACATTCTTCCTCACCAAAATGGGTACATTCTGCTCAGTTATCAAGTTTGAAAATCTCCAAGAATTAAAGAGACTGTGTCACTGGGGTCCCATCATAGCCCTTGGTGTTATAGCAATATGTTCTACGATGGCCATGATTGACTCTGTGTTGTGGTATTGGCCTTTACATACAACTGGAGGAAGCGTGAATTTCATCATGTTGATAAACTGGACTGTCATGATTCTTTATAATTATTTCAATGCCATGTTTATTGGTCCTGGCTTTGTTCCTTTGGGGTGGAAACCGGTAAGAAAAAGATCCCTTAAGATAAGGAACTCTAATGATAATCATATATTTAGTTTATGGCTTTATCTGCTAACCAATAGTATCAGACACAGCCTACTTTTTGCCTTGGTAGAGGCTAAGCATCTTATTCTAATTACTAATCATTTAGAGCTCAAAGAATTTATTTTGTATCTGTTTGAAAATATTCATCTAAATTAGTATTTCCCAGAGAAATTTTAGTGAATACTTGTCCTGCATTAAAGGAAAAAGAAAAGAATGAAGGGGACTGGGGGGTGTATAGTCCTAAATTTAAGAAATACTCATGTAATACACCTCTTATAATTCCACAGTGCAGTTTGGCTCTAGGATCTTTTGTCATGTAATACATTAACAGCCCTCAGAACTGAGAAAACCTCTTTAGAAATTGCTGGCTTAAATCATAAAGTTTTAAAATCAATGTTAAAATCATCGCATAAGGAAGTACAGTGTGAATCAATTTGTGGCTTTTTAAAAATTGTAGAAAGTTTATGCTCATGAATTTCCATATTGCTTGCTGAGGGACACCACCTGATAGCTTGTTAGAAATGCAGAGTTTTGGGCTCCACTCCAGACCTAGGAATCAGAATCAGCATTTAACAAAATCCCCAGGTGATTCTTAGGTATGTTAGTGTTGGAGAAACACTAATGTAGTGTACTATTTAAAGTGGGTACAGAGATGAGTAGGACAAATTCGTATTCTGAAAAACCTTATAATTGAGAGAAACCAAGGCACTTGTGTAAGTAACTAAACTATAGAGAAAATGGGATGAGTGCTGTTGAAGCTAGAAGGACCTGATCTTTTTTAGCTGTGGACCTGAAGGAGGAGTAGAAATTTCCACTAATGGGGATGAAGACATTTCAGGTTGATAGGTGGTGGAAGCCTATAGTCAGAAATAAAGGTTACGTAGTACCAGTAAGGCTGAAACAAAGGCAGATTGCAGAAGGCCTTAAATGCATGAGGAATTGTTAGGCCATCGGGAGGTAGGAGAGGTTTTCAAGCCAAGCTCTGACCTAATCGGAGTTGTGTTATAAGAATATTATTCTGACAGTAGACAGTTTGAATTAGAGAGAAACTACTGTAAAGGAAAGTAGTTAGAAGTGATTAAAATGGTGCAAGAGAGATTTCCTAAAGACTATCAGCTCCAGTGTTTGAATCCCCACCTCCAAAATACCTGCCACAGGTCAGCTACCCTTTTCCAGAACTCCTCCCATTCTACTAGGAGTTTGGAAAAGTAGAACCAAATACAATCAGTGGCAGTGGGTTTGGGTGGAGCATGGGGAAGAGAAATTAAAAATGAGTTCTGGTAATTGGAAGAGCAATGCAGCTGTTACCAGAAACTCATTATTTAAAAGTATTTCAAATAAAAGGACTGGAAATGCAAGTTAGGATTCCATCCTTATCCTCACCTCCCATAAAAGAAAATAAAACTGTACCGAAGCATTTATTCATAAGACCTGACATGTTATTACTTAGGATCAGACAACTGATAACTGATATATTTTTGTTTATGTTTTGCTACCAAGGAAGATTCTCAGGATAGCATGTACCTCCAGTATTGTAAAGTCTGCCAAGCACACAAGGCGCCACGGTCACATCACTGCAGAAAGTGTAACAGGTACTGTCTTTGCTCCTCACTGGGGACTGATCAACTTGATTACTGGTCTTAATGTTGTTCTTTCTACCACGTCAATCTGAGTTTTAGTCTCTATAAGGTGGCTTCTTTATAAAAAACATTGTCAAAACACTTGTGTCCATATCTCCGTTTTATTCTTAAGTTATCAATTTTGATAATAAATAATCCTCACTCTTTTTTGTCATAAGTGAAAAGATTTTATTTATTTATTTACTTATTTACTTTTTGGAAAAAATACACATTTACTTTGCTTCTTGCCCTGACAAGAGTAAAAAGTTATGCCTTCAAGTTGTTTCCATAGATCAGGATTAATTGTGCTTGTCTGCTGTCATCATGACTAGCTTTAGAATTGTTCTGAGTCTAAATTATAAGGGACACCTCCTGCCCTTTCCATCATTTGGGTTGAGTAACATTTACACTTTATGCATATCTAATAAATGAATTCAGGTGCATATTGTCACTAGTGTGTAATATAAAAAACTTAATGGGAAGAAAACTGAATCACTATAAGAAATATGAAATAAACTAGAACCTTTTTAAATATACAGCTCTTCCACCAGTTAATAAGAAATTTGTGATGACAGTGTTGAGGTTTAGGAAAACCATTTGTGGCAAATATAGTTTGGTGTGAGGCCAGGAAATGTTCTTCTAGCAACAAGGGAAGGAAGCTCAGTAAGACTTTGCTTGTTATACCACATCTTATATTCCATAGTTAGCTTGCTTAGCTCAGAGAATCCACATCTAAAGGATGAGAACAGGAAGGAAGGAAGTTATAAGGTCTGCTGGGTCCCATCAGCCAACCCTGGTAGAGATTTAGAAGTGATTTTGTTGAATCTCTGTTGTACTCCGTCCGGTCACTGCATTTCAGAGCTAGAGAAAGACCAGGAACCCATGCTTATTTCTTTGTAATGAACCTCTCAGTGGGCCTCTTGACTTCTTAAAACAAACTCACTTGTAGCAGACATCTTTTCCTCAGAACCTGTCACAAAGCCTGACTTTTCTCATGCTGTTTAGAATTTGAAAGAAGTTACTGTTCAGAGTTGTTTAAAACTCATAAAGACTTTGCTTTCTGTTCCATGGAGTATAATTCCTCTGAGACTCATGGACATGCTGGATTCCTATTTGCATGATCTTTTGAAGACCAAAATTATTTAAAGTAGACAGGATTTTCTGCCTCATGTTTTATGTAAATTTTTCTTGTTAGATGTGTGATGAAGATGGACCATCACTGTCCTTGGATCAACAATTGTTGTGGTTACCAAAATCATGCTTCGTTCACACTGTTTCTCCTTTTAGCACCACTGGGTTGTATTCATGCTGCCTTCATTTTTGTTATGACTATGTATACACAGCTTTATAATCGGGTAAGTGACTGTGTTATAAAATCATTTATGCCAAATTAAATGGTAGTTATGATTATTTAAGAAGTCCCATTTGGAAATATGATTTCTCTGATTTAGGTTGGGAAACAGAACTTTGCTTTACCTATATATGAATTTCTTTTTTTTTTTAAGTATTAAAATTTAATTTTTTTCCTAAGATTTTATTTATTTATTTGAGAGAGAGAGCATGAGTGGGAGGGAATGGGAGAAGCAGACTCCCTGCCAAGCAGGGAGCCCGACGTGGGACTTGATCCCAGGACCCTGCGATCATGACCTGAGCTGAAGGCAGCCGCTTAACTCACTGGGCCACCCAGGTGCCCCAGCACTTAATTTTTAAGATGAGGAAAAATTATTTTGTTTTGGAAACTTACCTTACTAGCTATAGTTGAAGTTGATAATATTTTATTACTGTATATATAATTTGATTTCACACTTTGTAGCTGTGGTAAGAATAATTAGAGGGAAAAAAGGAACAAGAAGAAAAAGACAGCCCTAATATTTTCTATTTCCATCTAATTCATGTGGCAAGTTGCAGTTGTTTTGTTCGTTTCTAATTCCAGTGCCCTGGAAGGTAGCTCATGGAACAGGCATGTGTCCTAAAATATCCTCCAGAAGATTAGGTTGACTTATGGGCAAGTAGTCAGGAGATAAATTTCGGGGGTCACAAATTCAATCCCTAAAGAAGCGTGGTGGGTAAATGATTTTCACAGGCCTAAAAGGACTGTAGCACCTGGAGAACATATGCCCCTCACAGGTGGGACAGCCCATACTCACCTCGGCCAGTTTCTGATGTTTGGAAACCTAGTCCAGTAATACTAGATCTTCTAGTGTTTCAGGAAAAATCAGAAAATCTGGACTTTTTTGTTTAACATCTCCTGATTTTTAAATGTTGGCACCTGGCTGAATATTTTAAAACATTTTGCAAGCTAAGCGGTAGGCATCTGTAGGGCATGTTTGGCTGCATTTTGCCAGTTTTTAACCTCTGGTTGTGGCACATGAGGGAAGAAACAACTACTAAATTCTAGGCTGTCTGGTTTTTTTGCTGTGGAAGATTGCTGTAAATAGTGAGAAGCAAGGAGAAGATGGATGCCACAATTACAATTTAGATCGATGTCTCAAGCTGTTCATGCACATTAATGTTAGTGGGGTATGCCTTACACTTCCTGAGGAAATAATTAAAAACAAAAAGTAACATTTGAAAATAACTAAGAATGATATCCTGCATATCAGTATGAGTTCAAGCATTAGATATTCATTTGCTTTTAGCCACAACTTCAGGTTATCATTTGTTGATCTTTTTTGATCAAGTTGTTTTAGATGTTCCAGTACAGACTGAGCATTTATGACAACTGAATATTTCAAGTGTGTGTTGTTGTTTGTAGCTCTCCTTTGGGTGGAACACGGTAAAGATTGATATGAGTGCAGCCCGGAGAGATCCTCTTCCAATTATTCCATTTGGATTAGCAGCATTTGCGGCCACCCTCTTTGCCTTGGGATTAGCTTTAGGAACGACCATAGCTGTTGGGATGTTGTTTTTTATCCAGGTAAGTTTCTTGGTTACCTCTGGCTAAAAGTTGTCAACTTACTGGGGCTGCTTATAATGAGAGAGATAAAGGCTGCATTTAAGTGTACAGTATGAAATGGAAATTACTGTTACCTATTCCATCAAGGTACTAGTCAGATATCTAGTACAGATAATCTCTGTACTAGTCAGATAATTTTGAAGTAACTTTGCCAGAACTTCCAGGTAACTGATTTAATTTTTAAAATGTTATCTTAGAGTTACATATCACTTTATAGTTGGGAAAGCTCTTCTCACATTATAGTCTCTTGATCTTCACACCAACCCCCAGAAGGAGTTTGAAGAGGAGTATTTTTCCCTTCCTTACAGATGAGTAATTGAATCACAGAAAGGTGAAGTGACTTGACCCAAGATCACCCACTCATGTATTCAGTAAGCTGTTTTATGATGGTATGTATTTAATCATCATCATAACACAGCCAACGTTTATTGAGCACTTACTATGTGCAAGACGCTGTTTTAGGGACATCACATGCAGGAGTTCGTTTAATTTCAGTAACAATCCTATGGTACGGGTGCTATTTAATGCCTACTCTGGTGAATTATTCCGCTAATTTCAGAGGCTACAACAATGAAAGTGAAAAGCGTCCTGCCCCTAGGGAAGTCAAAATTAGTAGTAACCTAATTAGTAAACTAATACTGGCTCATGTGTGTATCATAGATTTACGTACAAAGTGCTTTGAGAACACGGAGGAGGATGTGGCCTTGAAGAGATCACAAAACAGTTATGACTCATTCCATTCATCTAATTAGCTTGTTCATTAATTGAAGGCCCACTGTGGGCCAGGTGGTGGTGTGCTCGGCCCTAGGAATATGATGAGGACTCCTTGCCCATGAGTGTTTTTACTGTGCCACACTGTTTCTGTGGACACAGCCAGACTAAAAGGAAACGCACACCTCTCATAGAATCAAAAATGCTGGCCTTGAGGACTCTGGTGCATCACCCAACCCTTTTAAACTCATAGTTTTAAAATATGCTGGTTTTGGTTATACTTCATGTTTTCTATTAGCCTGGGATCAAATTCTTTGAAAAAATTCCCCCAATGCCTCTAATTAAGAATCATATTAGAAATAAACTAAAACCCTGTGGTGTAAAAGCTCACATAAGTGGAATTAGTCATAGCTAGGAAAATTGATTAATAGAATCAAGACTGAATACATTTGGTTTTTAAGGCAAGCAGAATATCTGGGTTGACTGAGTCACTTTCTTGTAGTAAATAAATTAATGATAAACTTAAGGTTAATTAAAGATTGTGGTAAGAGATTTTAATAGCAAAATGCACAAGTACTGATTAAATGGATTATATCAGTGTTTCATTAATACTCTGGAAACCTTGTTCAGAAGATAGTACTTAAAACATGAAGCTTTATTAAAATAGTAGATTCAGATTTGATTATGGACTGCCATAATCATTTTGTGGAGAGGCATTATAGTGCAATGCTTAAGAACAAGAACTTTAGAGTCAGATGGACCACACCCTGAGTGTGTTACTTAGCCTCTGTTATCCTGGTCTCTTCATCAATGGAATGGAGCAATAAAAACTATCTCATAGGGTTACTACGAAGATGATAATCTTAAATGAACCAAAGTTTTATCATAAAATTTTACTGTTTATCATTTAATTTTCAGATGAAAATAATTCTCGGAAACAAAACTTCCATTGAATCATGGATTGAAGAAAAGGTAAATTTTAATAATTGTTTCCTTAATCTCAATAAAGATTTGTTCAGAAAAAATAAAATAAAATTAGTTCATAGGCCAGATTAACTAATAAATGCCTGGAAGTGAAAACCTCACTACCAGATGGCTTTCTTAAGTCATTTGCATGCCACACAGAAGATAAATATAGAAAAGAAACATTTTGATTCATTCTTGGTTTAATATAACTGCCACAGAAATTTGCTTCTTGTTCACCCTGAGTTGCTGAAGAAGGCTAAGCCATACATTAAACCATTTCACCATTCTTTCTTAGATTAGGGGTTAAGGCAAACCATTTGGAAAGGAACTTCTCTCCTACCAAGGTGCCATCAAGTTTTTTTCAGTGCTTTAGGACTAAAAAAACCTTGATAAGCCCTATCAGGTAGGGCTTACAGCATAGCTTGCTACAGACCTCACAACCTTTAATACATACTTCATCCCATCTGTTGTGATTCTGTTGTAAAAAGTCAGTCTGACTACTCTGCTCCTTGCTTAAAGCTTCTCAGAGCCTCACCATCATTGTAGCAGGGTTTATAAACCCAAATGCCTGCGGCGGCCAGGCAGATAACTTAGGGGACAGGAGCCAGCCTGTGTACTAGAGCTGCCTAACAGATGAAATTGATTGTTACTATGGGGGGGTACTCACTCAGTATTCTGAAATCATCTAATTGTTTTTCTAGAAAAGTAAGAGATCTGGATTTCTGTGACATCTCTTTTTTGTTTTTAAATATTAGCAAGCAATTCAAATTAAAAACAAAAAACCTTGTGGGCCAAATAAAACATACCAATAAGACATATTTAGCCGCCTGGCAGTCAGTCTGTGAACTTGAAGTTACAGCAATAGGTTCTTAAACTTTTTGGTTTCAGGTCCCTTTTACGTTCTCAAAATTGTTAAAGGGCACTAAAGAGCCTTTGTTAATGTGTGTGATATCTATCAGTAATTGCCATATTTCCTGAGAAAAATTTTGAAGATTTATAATTTCATTTAAAAATAATAATAAGCCCATTATATGTCAATAAATAGCATATTTTTAAAAATTATTATATTTTTCAAAGTAAAAAATAGGGAGAAGTGGCATTGTTTTATATTTTTACAAATCTCTCTAATATCTGACGTAACAGAAGACAGTTAGATTCTCACATCTCCTGCATTCAGTCTGTTGCGATATGTTGCTTTGATTGAAGTATATGAAGAAAATCCAGCCTCACACAGATAAGTAGGTAGAAAAGGAGAGAGTATTTTAATAGGCTTTTTAGTTAGTAGTGGATATTCTTTGATACTACATGAAAACTTGACAGGTGATAGTCTTGAAAGGTTAGTCGTATGTGAGATGTGAAGCCCTATCAGTAAACGTTTTGTACTCTTGTACATTTCAATCCATCACTACATCTTGCTCTTTGAATGGACCTTTTACCCATACATGATTTTATAACATCAAGTATTGGTCATTTGGAAAATATAGTTTTATAGGGTAATGCAGATTTTCCAAATGCTGGCACATTCATTCATATCACTACCAATTTTATGGGGGAAAGTCCTTTATTTTGGAAAGCTGTCAAGCTCGTTAGTGGTGGATACAAATTTTCTAAAATTCTGATTTTCACTTGAAAGCCTTAATTTTTTCACTGACAAATACTCAGTTGTTTACATTGAAGTAACAGCTTGACTTTGTTCATTTTTGAGAAAATTTCTGCCAAATATTGAAGTCTCAGTAACCTTAGTTTCATTACGCATTCTTTCAAGTAAAAATAGCATTATATGAAAAAAGCTGGCTACACAGCTTTTGTTAGTTCACAGCTCAAACAGATGTTTTCCTTGAGATAAGCACTTTGGCATGCTTTATGTGTATTCCCCATCTTGTCACACAGAATAGTGAGAGGACATCTACTTGAGAGTTGAGATTTAATAAAAATAATAATTTTTATTGCATCATCAAGGACATTCTTGTGTAAAACTTTGGTTTTTTGTTTTTTGTTTTGTTTTTAAATATGAGTATGTAACGGTGAAGAATATGTTTACTTACACAGTGCCACTGTCCTAATTCCTGCTTAAGGTACCAGCAATTTTATCCACTACTGCAAATTTCAACACAATGAAAAAGGCAAATAACATGTTAGTATTAAAATGAAAGTTGTTTGACTTTGTTGAACCCTAAGAAAAGGTCTTGGGGACTGGAAGAGGTGCAAAGCATGCTTTAAAGGAACCACTGATATACCGGTTTAAGTCCAAGCTCCTTAGCTTATACATAATCAAACCTTTCATGTCTTCCCCTTTTCTGTTTCTTCTACTGCATTTTCTACCGCTCCCCACCCCATCTCATTCTTGATACCAACTAAAATCAAAAACTCCTATTTCATACACCATATGCTTCTGTATCTTTTCACATGTCATTCTCTACCTAGAACACACTTCCTCTTTTTTGCTGATTTCTTCTGCCTCAGGACCTAGTTTGGGCGTCATTTCTTCCAAAGAACCTTCCTTGACTCTCCCTAGATAAGCTAAGTAGTTTTTTTGCCTTTCCCATAGCACCTATTGCACACCTCTGTTGCTTTTTTCTTTTTTTTGAGAGAGGGGGAGAGAGCACAAGCAGAGGGGAGAGGCAGAGAGAGAGGGAGAGAGAGAATCTTAAGCAGGCTCCACACTCAGCGCAGAGCCTGATCTGGGACTTGATCTCAGGACCCTGAGATCATGACCTGAGCCAGAATCAGGAGTCGGATGCTTAACTGACTGAGCCACCAGGCACCCCACCTCTGTTGCCTTTTAACACAGGATTGATAGAATCCCCCCAACTTCACTGAGTGCTTCTCTTAGGCAGAGACCAGGCCTCAGTCTTTTTTGTAAGCTACTCTCATCCTTACCACTATTTCTTTGTTAATAGCCTAAATCTCTGTTCTTTGAGACTTAACCATTTTGAAGACTCTGAGACTTTTGTTTATAAAAACGGAAAATAAATTATCCTTTACTATTTGGGTGGGAATTTACACAGTTAATAGATTCATACATACATGTAGCTTGACAATTGTTTTAATTGAATTAACATCAATATTACTTTATAAGTAATTACAAGAAGCCTTTCCCTAAAATATTGTCCCTTGATAATAAAATATTTCAAGGTATCATTTCTAGTTAATATATCATCATTAGATTAATACTTTTTTTTTTCTAATGACCAAGGCTCTTCATAAAGTGCCATGCTAAATCTAGAAGTTATTTTAAAACTGGCACTCTGTTGCTGACTAAAAAATACAAATAAATGATTAACTTTATAGAAAATTCATCGAAATTACTAGACACTAAAATTGATACAAATTTCAACTGGGTTTGTACACTTACTGTAGGAATAAATAATGTATCTTTATACCACTAGGTGTCAGTGAAACTTAAGAAATTCTAAGCCAGTTTATCTCCTTAAGTTAAAGTTAACAATTTAAGTGCCTAGAATATAATTTATGCAACTTGAATATTTATGTATATGCATAAAATGTACATATAAATGCATAGATAAGTGAGTATATATACATGTGTAATGGTATAAAAAACCGAAAGAAGATCTGCACATTTCTGCTAGTTTCTTTTTTTTTTTCTTTTTTTTAAAGATTTTATTTATTTATTTGAGAGAGAGAGATAGCGAGAGCAGGAACACAAGCAGGGGGAGTGGGAGAGCGAGAAGCAGGCTTCCTGCCGAGCAGGGAGCCCGATGTGGGACTCGATCCCGGGACCCTGGGATCATGACCTGAGCCGAAGGCAGACGCTTAACGACTGAGCCACCCAGGCGCCCTCTGCTAGTTTCTTTTAAAGAAAAATAATTTTCAGAAAATGATGATTCCCCCTGGAACCTGTTTTCCCGGCCATCCCCACAGTTGTGGTTGCCACCCAGGATACAACTGTTGCATTCTGGAACACCCTGAAACAGTTCCTTTCACCCTGAATAAACTCTTGCTTTCTCTTAAATCTTTTTTATCAAGATCCCTTCTTTACACCTGGATTCTTTTGTTTTGCTGAAAAGCCAAGAGCATTGAGGATTTGTTATACGTGGAATAAAGCTATTAACTCATTTATTTATTTAGATTTTATTTATTAGAAAGAGAGCACTTGCGAGGGGAGGGGCAGAGGGAGGAGGAGAAGCAGACTCCCCGCTGAGCAGGGAGCGTGATGTGGGGCTTGATTCCAGGACCCCAGGATCATGACCTGAGCCCCGAAGGCAGATGCTTAACCAGCTGAGCCACCCAGGCACCCCACTATTAACTCTTTTAATAAGCATTTTTGAATCCTTGTTCCTGAATAAGCCCTGTCAGACATTTCCTGAATGATCTCATACGAGTTTGGTATTATATATTATATAGCAAGTTCCTCTTACAAGTTTGTCTCTCTTCTGTGTACACTAACATTACAAGAAGGAGGAAGCATTTTTAGGAGTGATACAAATTTGAGGAATAAATGTATATTACTATCAATACTATCAATAGTGTATTATTTAGAGCTGTTTGAGGCAGAGGGTATCTGCCATCTTACCTTTTTGTTACCCACAGGCTAAAGATCGAATTCAATATTACCAACTGGATGAAGTCTTTGTTTTTCCCTATGATATGGGAAGTAGATGGAAGAACTTTAAACAGGTATTTACGTGGTCAGGGGTCCCTGAGGGAGATGGACTAGCGTGGCCAGTAAGAGAAGGCTGTCACCGGTACAGCTTAACAGTATGTATTTCTGTGCAAATAGGCTTTCCTTTCTGTCTCACCCTCTTCCCCTTAAGTGCCCCTTAACTCAGATGACATTTTATAGTAAAATAAATCATACAATTTTTTTCAGTTTGGCAAAAATAAATCCAAGTTAACAATCCTAAAGCACTCCTTGTATCATGTCTCTCAAAATTTTAATTTAAATTTCTCTTTAATCCTTCATAGATGTGACAAAGTCCTGATCCCTTCACTTAGTTAAAAATCTGGCCTAAAACTGCCTCCAACTTCTCCCTAACGGAAATCACACTTTACAATCGGCCTGGTTTCCTCAGTGAACTCCTTGTGCATTCCTGCCACCTCTTTGTCCAAACTGTTTTTTCTCTCTTCTGTGACCTCCTCTCTATCATAAATTATCAAGGCCAGTTTCAATCCCACCTCATCTGGATTTGGCGCTTAACCATATGCTACTGTATGGTAGCTACTGTATGGTGCCCATGAGGTCTCATTTTTATTTAATTTTTTTATATCTTTAATTTGACAAGATTCTGGTACAGAGATTATGAGTTATTTTGATTTCCCCTACTATATTTAATATAGTACCATTTAATAAATTATTGCTGAATAGATTGTTACTGAAGAAAAGTAAGTCATAATGATGACTTTCAGTGGAGACTTGCGGATGAATTTTGCAGTCTGTCTACCTTATCTCTAAAGAATCCGTGAATCTCTGTGCCCACCTTCAGGACTAGCCTGGAAGCCCCATGAGGGCAGTGAGCACATCTCCCTGATTCCTGGGCCATAGCGAATGCTCAATGAGTATACAGATGAAGAGAGTGAGAATATGGAGAAGAAAGCCTCATGTCAGCTCCTACTCTCATAGGGCCCACTTTCCACTTTTCTAAAAAAAAAAAAAAATATGTGGCCTTTGAATTGTCAGCAACTGTGAATGCTGGAAAATTGGGAGTTTGTCATGTCACTCTGGTATAGTTCATGGCAAAGGGCTGTTTTCAACACCGAGAGAACATTTTTTCTTTTTATATCTCCAAACAGATTGAACAGTTGAAACAAAAAGCAGACAAAAGAATCAGAAGTGTAAGTTATATTTTTGCAATGATACTAGTTTCTTTTTCCTTTTGTCAGGCTCTACGCTTCTGTATAGTTTTCAAAATTGCCTTTGAGTAGAAGCCAACTGTTGGCTTTTATTAAATAATGTTTCTTAATACAGTTGTTGAAATTTGATACAGTTCATTTTTGTTTTCTTTTAAGTAGTTCTACTGGCGGTTTAGAGGGAATGTGGTCAATTATATTGCCAACAGAAAAATAATTATCCTCCATATAGCTCATCAGTATGAAACCCATCCTTAAACTTCTGCTGTATAGTTTGATGGCCACTAGCCACATGTGGCTATTTAAAGTAACTAAAATTAAATAAAATAAAAAATTCAGCTCCTTGGTTGTACTAGCCACATTAGAAGTGCTCAGTAGCTACATGTGTCTAGGGGCTACCACATTGGTTACCACAAATATAGAACATTTCCATCATTGCAGAAAGTTCTGCTGGACAGCACTGCTCTAGAATTTAATTCTTAGCTACGTGCTTGAAATGCAGGGTAAGAAAAGCCTGGAGAACTAGAAACATCAGTTGCTTCCTATAAAGGAACTGGGAGGGAAAGGCTTGTCACCTGATATTTTGGATCTACCTTTAACAATTTAATTTCAAATTTAAGAAATTCAGGGGTAAATGTTAAATTGTTTTTCTAATTATTGATGCCAGGTACGGTATAGAGTAATAGAAGATTACAGCGGTGCCTGCTGTCCTTTGAATAAAGGAATCAAAACCTTCTTCACGAGCCCCTGCACTGAAGAGCCTCGAATAAGGCTACAGAAAGGGGAATTCATTTTAGCCACAAGAGGGTTACGGTAAGTGATAGAAAGTACTGAATTTCTTCTTTAATGACGAAATTAGCATCTAGCCTAAAAAAAACTAATTTTAATCTTTTAAATATTTCAGATACTGGTTGTATGGAGATAAAATTCTTGATGATGCCTTTGTAGAAGGTATGGAAATGGAAGGAAATGTTTAATAGACAAGGCTGCTAGTAATAATTCCAAATTTTGTGGGAATAACTCTTATAAACAATCAGTGTCACATGCATTAGGGTACATAATAGGAGGACACATCATCAAGCAACAGAAAAAGGCTTCTTATATTATTTCTCCATAGCACTTCTATGTATCAGGTCTTTTTAGTGGCAGCTAACATTGGAGCTCCTCATGATCTGTGTGATGGACACTTGTAGAAGCGCTTCACTTGTGGTGAAGCCCCCAAGAGCCCTCATTTACTTTTCATTGATGAGGAAACCAGAATGCACCAAGACTGAGCACCTTGCCAAGACTGCACTAAAAAGAAGTAGAGCCAGTGCTCCAACCCAGGTAGTCTAGCTGTAGAGCCTGTATACCAACCCCCTGTGCCCTCTGCTCCCCCTGTGAATGAATATTCCTATGAAGTTATGGAAACTAATGGATTGAAATTTTGTGTCTTTAATTTTTTTTTAATTTTTAGAACTTTTCCTTTTTAAAGATTAATTCTGGATGCTTTTTCCTAAAACACTGGGTTAATTGTAGATTAACCCATATGACTACTTAGTCAACCTTGATATTAGAAATTTACATGTTAGAAAAAACCTAAGAAGGAAATTCACAGAGGCTACAGGGAGGTAGTCCCTGGAACAGGTGAAGTATGACAGTGTGCCCAAAACACCACGATCACACATGTGCAAGTGAATACCTGTATTGAGAAATCCTGCCCACCCCCACCCCATGTTCCACTTAGGGGTTGTCCTGAACCACAAGGGGTTGTACCTTTCCTAGCTAATAGCATTTGGGAAATACTGGTTTTCTAGCTTGATAGACAGCATTTAAACATATATATATATATTTTTTTTCCCTCAAATTATGCTTATAAAAGATGGTAAAGGAGGAAAAAAGTAAAGCAGAATTAAAAGCTTATTGACTTGAAGTAATGGGACTTATTTGGCTCAGCAATATCACTAAGTCTATTTACATTAATTTCATTTTCTCCATCAGGTGTTTCACGAATCAGAGGCTGGTTCCCTAGAAACTGTGTGGAGAAATGTCCCTGTGATGCTGAAACAGATCAAGTCCCAGAGGGCGAGAAGAAAAATAGATAGCCACTGTTAAAGTAAAATTACTCTTTAAGTCCTCTCCATTACTTGAAAATTGTACATATTACTAAAGAATTATGCAATGAGCCTACTCTGGTTAAGGTGTTCTTTTCCTTAAAGGTGCCCTAGTGCCATAATCTAAATATTTTTATTACCATTTTGAAATGGAGAAGCCATTCTGCATATGCCTTTGAATTCCTGCCCTTTTTTGTCACCTCTTCCTCTCCCCAAAAGGAAAAACACTTCACCCAAGTAAGTGAATTGCATTTTCTCTAGGATTTTTTTTGTGCGCTGCACACTATGGACCTTACCTGCAGATGTAGTGCCCCTTTTTCCAGGAGCATCTGCATGTGATGCTTTTATCCTCTTTCCCCCTCAGTTGTTATTTCTTATGTAATATTCTAGATACTGTAGAACATATGTCAGATTCAATATAAGCTGAGATTTTATTACCTGTCTTTTAATAATGCAGATTTTGTCAAATCAAATAAATATCAGTGGATGTTCTGTATAAATCTAGTTTTTACTAGCCTCTTTCTTTTGGCTGATTAAAAAGGTTTGTCTTAGTTCTTTGTGGAAAAACTGCTCTACTACCTTGTGAAAAATTGGCATCTTTAACCATGAGTCTTAAGTTATTCAGTAAATGAATTAATGCCATGAGATCCCAGCATTCTGGGAAACTTTGAACCTAGTGAGCTCCAACTGCTCATGTACACTTGAATCTCTCAAAACCTGAAGCTTATGCGAATGGTAGGATCTAAGCTGGTGGATTGGATGCTTAATGTTGAGCTTGTCTAAGCACAGTAGGATTATAGAAGTCACCTACTCCCATACTAATTCTTTCCAAGGCAGGGAACTTGAGCCTTTAGGGGTTTTAACAGTTAACATCAAGAGAAGGACACTTGGAGATTTAGCAGTGAATGAAACATGACTCTGTCCCATTCTAGTGATAGGTAGGGAGGTAGACAGACAAGCAAAATAGGCATCAGATGGAGTCATGGATTGTGGAAGAAAGCAGGTAAGATGGTCTGATGGAAGTGACCTTTGACAGTTGAAGGGACAAGTCATATGCCTTTGGGAATAGCTGCGTCTTAGGCAGAGGGAGCAGCTAGAAAAACAGGCTGGAATGTGCCTGGCATGTCAGGAATAGGAAGGCAGCCAGTGTGGCTCAGCTGGAGTGAGGGAGGGAGAGAGTAGGAGAGGAGGTCAAGGTGGTAATCGGAGCTAGACCACGGAGGGACCCTGTAGGTTAATTCTTGTCTTCCCTTTGTTTCAGATACTCAAGAATAGACATTTCTTCAGCTTTTCTGGGCTCGGGGTCTAGAAAGACCATCCAGGAACATTCTCCTTACCTCCAGTTAGAGGACAGAAAGGAATACTGTTCAAGACTACTTAGAGCACAACAAAGATGGTAAAGGAAGAAACAATGAATCGTGTGCTTGGTTGGAGTTTGGGCTCAGCTGGTATTTGTTTTATTATTCGCAGCTGTGGGAGAAGAGGGCCTGGTCCTCTCAACATTGCCTTTAGTAGCCACCAATCTTGGTTGCCTACTAGAATCACCTAGGGATCTTTTAAAAATCCCGATGCCCAGGCCGTACCGCAGACCATTTCAGTCACAACCCCTAGGGTGGCACCCAGCCGTTATTAGGATCTCTTTAAACCCCTCAGGCAATTCTAGTGTACAGCCCAGTTTGAGAGCCACTAGCTTACTTGATTAAGTGGTCCTTGATTCTGATTCTCATCATGGTCCGTGAGGAAACACACACCACAGTGTACATGTTTGTGATAGTTTATTTTCAAGGCTTTACAAGTGGAAGCAACATGCGTTGTCTGGGGGTAAGGTATAGCAGGAACTGGAGTCCAGTAGAGAAAAGATCAGTCAGTTCCTTCCCAGAAGATAAGCCTGTGGTATAGACTCCATGCTTGCCCATAGGTCTTTGTTCCCAGTTCAGGAGGTTTTTCCTCAGTGCTAGCTTCATTTACTGGAAAAGTGCACTTGACATGAGTTTAAACTACTTCCCCCATAGCTTCCAGTTCAGCAGCAAACTGTAAGGAAAAGATTTAGTCATCAGATACTACTGTAGATAACACTTTGTGAACATTCTTTTTGGACATGTTATAGGTCCCGTTTTTTTTTAATTCTCCCAAGTCAGAGAAACTAGGGAGTTTAGGAAACGTTCAGTATGATCAAACTTCCCTTCTGTGGACAGACGTTAGTGTACACAGAAGTACATAGAAGAAAGTAGTCTTAAAGGTATGACTGATACTAGTGATAGGTTAAAAGATTAACCTATCTAATCAGTGGTTTTGAGGAATAGTTAGAAAACATGAATTATAAACAGCTTTTTAAAACTTAAAGGTCCCTCAATTTGAACATTTTTGGACGGCCTAAGTGCTGGGACTGTCAACAAGGTAGGTTTACTGTAAAACAACAAGGAAGAAGTCACTTTGGCTCTTGAGCTGGTGGTGGTCACTTAGAAAGCTTAGAGGTTTTGAGGAAGGGACAAAGAATAACAAGTGGACCTTGAAGAAAGGCATGTTGATAAAAGTAGACCAAAAACCTGAATATCAGCAACATTTAAGATGGGAAGGACAAAATTTGTTTAGTTCAGGGCTAAGCTTTTACATTATAATTCTCCCAATATTTTTTTTTTTTTTTAAGATTTTATTTATTTTTTTGACAGAGAGAGACTTAGCGAGAGCAGGAACACAATCAGGGGGAGTGGGAGAGGGAGAAGCAGGCTTCCCGCAGAGCAGGGAGCCTGATGGGGGACTCGATCCCAGGACCCTGGGATCATGACCTGAGCCGAAGTCAGACGCTTAACGACTGAGCCACCCAGGCGCCCGTAATTCTCCCAATATTTTTTAAAAAGCTGTAAGCTATGGTTTTTATTAATTTAGTAGCTAAAATAACAGAGAAGAGGAAGGACAGAAGATAAACGTAAGATTAGTTTTTAATCCATATTCCTACAAGGCAGGCTACCTCTGAGCCCCCTCCAGCTTCTAAGTACCTTAATCTACTCCTGGATGTTCTCATACAGGCTGTTGATTTGGGTTCGAAAGTACTTGAAAAGCTCTCCCCGCTTTGCTTTCAGTGTTGGTGTTAAGAGCCCATTTTCAGTGGAAAATGGCTCTGGATGAAGAAAGATGCTTTTGACCTAGAAGAGAAGATGCGTGCACACACACACATTTATTAGTGATTCAGACTTTTCTGCAGAGCCCCCTGCATACTCTAAAGAACTTGAGAAAAGTTGGGTTGATGAAGTGGGAGGGTCAAGAGAACAGTAATACATGCCCATTCCCACAAACTGATAATTTGGGAAAGAAGCGAGAAGGGAAAATGGATAATAAATGGCAAAAAAAGATTGTACAAGTAACTACAAAAGATCACTGCCATTTGTACTTAGTGGGTTAATGGTACAAAACCTCAAATAAATTCCTTGGAAGTTACACTGAAACCCTATTACAAATCCAAACATTAAGACTTTCTAGTATGGCTTGAGAGACCAGGATTACATCAGTAGTACATACCTGTTCAAAGGATTTAAGGCCACCATCTCTCCCAGTTTTCTTCAAGTCTTCTAAAATGGCTTCCTTTACAACCTAAGAATATGAAACACAGCTTAAAGCATGGCCGGTTAGAAAAAGAGACAAACGAAAGGCTAAACGTGAACCAACTCAAAATGCCTACAAAAGCTCATCAGGATAAAAGCAGGATATAGGTGTATGTATAAACAAGCACATTTTATGCTTAATATTGCTCAAAAAGCTAATGAGAAGGAAAGGCAAATCTAAATGTTAACAGGGATTTTCTCTGGAT
This sequence comes from Mirounga angustirostris, assembly GCF_029215605.1. Lineage (NCBI taxonomy): Eukaryota > Metazoa > Chordata > Mammalia > Carnivora > Phocidae > Mirounga > Mirounga angustirostris. Next base: position 137,128,798 of record NW_026991714.1, on the reverse strand, counting down.
GGCATTTTTTGATTCTCTATTCTCCAATTTTTTTCCCCCATAATGAACATACTATAAAAAGAATAGAGGGTTTTTGTTTAACTTCCCATCCCATCCTATCCTCCAATCTAATAAAACCCATCAATCTATTTCAGCTACAGCCACCTATCCCAAGTGCAGGAAGAGTCTGTTCTTCCAAAGAGGAAGGCATCATTGGTGCCTGATTTGGTGGGGCCTCCTCTGCTCTCCCACCAGGGGCCCCAGGGGTGTGCATAGAGCTTGCTTAAAGGAGACTTACTTGGTTTTGGCACAGTTCTTCAAGGGAGCCTTTAACTCCAAGTTTGGCTACAAATAAGGGCAGCATTTCTGGGTCAGGAACCACCACTCCCACTAAGGACGACTATAGAAAGGAAATAAGGGCATGTGAGAGCTAGGATAGTGGTGTCCCACACTGGATGAAGACAGCAGGATTCTATGTTGGTAATAGGTACTTCCCCAAGACCTCAGTTCAATATACTATATTATACACTCTTGTCTCACCATGTATTTCAAACCTTCATGGAATTCTGATCCCATTTTCCTACTCAATATCTTTTTACAAAAATGTTCTATTCAAATTTGATGATTCAAAAAGAAATGGTATTCAGCATTAAGCCTAAAGCATCTCTGGCCTGTCTTTTGCCAAACCCCACCCACTCCCCAAAAGTTAAGCTTAAGCACAGTATGTGTAAAATAGTTCCTTGTACCAGAGGAACTCCCACTGTAGTGGGAAACTAAGGGTGACATGGGGCCCTTTGTTATTGAATGGCTACCCTTTAGAATAACTGTTACAATTCTATTGACTTGTTCATAGACTCCATCATAGTTAAACAATTTTTTTTACGTATGTATTGCCTTGAGGATTGGAGTGTGACTTCACTTCTTTGGTTTTATAAGCTCAAATCTTCTCATCCTAAACCCATCTATCCAGATTTCCTGTAGCTGTCGGAGCCAGCATTGCCTGTACCCGAAAATAGCTGTTGTTAAAACAGTGTATTACCCGTAAGCTATCCCCGTGCACAAAAATTTGCAACACTGGTCTACTCCTGACGTAGATATTCTCTATCTTCTCTGGAGCAATGTATTCTCCTTGGGCCAGCTTGAAAATGTTCTTTTTACGGTCAATGATCTTCAGAGTTCCATTCTATATGAAAGAGAGAACAGCATCAGTGTTTTTGAGCCCTGTGGGTGATGTCAGTGGATAGAGTGGCAAAGTCACAGGTATTTTCCTTCTGTAAACTTGATCTCTCTAGAGACTTTTGAGCAAACTTTCATTTCTCTTTGTTAGCTTTGGGGAAAGGGGAGGGGAGCGGCTTCCAGCAAGAACCTGTCAATACTGTTTTGTGCTCTGTGGAGAGCCTCAGAAAGCATCCCCAGAACCTGCTGAAGTTGTATAAATGGTTGCATCATCCAATGAAGAAACTTTGCAGCTCTGAATTTCCAATAACTTAATTTCCAATTATTCCATTTCCAGAACTCTGAGGAATAGGGAAGGAGTTATATACTAAGACTTAGTTAGATCTCCCTCTCCTTGACTCCCTTTTATGTGTCGCTCCTATTAGATGCTGGAGCAGGCTGAGATAGCATCACTGTCCTAATGCTAATCAAGCAAGTCAATAATTGTGGTTGGTAGGACTGAAGCAGGGCTGGGGGAGGCTCTGACCAGCCACCAGAGGTCATTTGCAGCTTCATTTCTCTGAGCTAATTGGTCTGAGGAGCTTAGGTTCTTAGGGATTTGAACTGTAGAATTGGGACAAGTGGCAAATACAATCCACATGATCACACCCTAAGTAGGAAAACAGACTGAACCAACCATGGAACCATGAAGAAGGCAGACTCCAGAAATTACCCTTCAGTTCAGCCTAGTGGACATTATCTGGAAGTGACTAATAAGGCATGGCCCTCTGTAACTCTAGTGTGGGGACTTACTCGGAATTAAATTTTTGGTCCATGGAAGAGCTAGGACTAGAACACGGATCTCCCACCTAGGTTCTTCAGCTGTACTGATCTCCTCTTCATAGTATGAGGATGCCACAAGGCAGGTAGGATACATCCCTAACCCAGCTGCCTCAGCTGATTTAATCTACTCACATCTCTGCCCATCTTGCATATTATAATCAGATAGTTCTCTTCAGTCCAAAAGAGGCTCCCAGAAATTTTGAAGAAGCACCCACCGGGAGCCAACGGCCAATGTCTCCTGTGTGAAGCCAGCCATCCTCATCCAGAGCTTCCTTGGTTTTCTCTGGATCCTTCAGGTATCCTTTGAACACATTGTTGCCCTTGATGCAGATCTGCACAGAAGACAGCACAGGGTGGTCACAGTGCAAAGGTTGCAACTCCCAGCAGAGGCACTTGACAAAACACCTCCCCCCATTTTAAACCATTCAGTGGTTCCCACTATAGTGGGAGCACCAGCAGATTTTAGTCCCTGTTGTAGAGGCTAGGAAAGTGAGGCTCACCGATGTTCAGTTCCTTGTTAAAGATTTGAGTCAAACCCAACTCTGCTCATGGTTGGGTGCTCTTTCTGACATAAACCTCTCTACTGTGATTGTCTGGGCGTGACTACAGAGCACAGCCTACCCACCTCTCCTTCATTGTTCACTGAAAAGTAGTTCATGTCAGGTACATCTTGCAGCTTCACGTGATTGCAAGGCAGGGGGACTCCAACGTGCCCTAGAATATACCACATTAATTCAGCTGGGAAACCATGAAACTGATAATTCCAGGCACATTTCTGAGAGATTGATGGATTGACTCTAAAAGAAAAAGACTAAAAAGTTACGTGGTGCCAATGCTGGATAAATAAGATAGAAACGTCTGGACTGAAACTTGAGTTTGGCATTTGCCACATTTGTCCAGAGCATTGAGGTTATCTCACCTAAGCCCTCGTTCTGGGAGAACCCTTCTCCCAACCATTGCATCTCCCGCCCAATAGGTGGAGAACCTACCTGATGTCCAGTCCCCAGGTAACGTAAATGTACAGCCAGCAGTGCATTCTGTCTGACCATAAGCTTCGAACACCTGGGGAAACCAAAGAAGGGTCTGAGACTGACTCAAGACAAGGCATGAGGCAGCAGCGCCCTACAGCAAGATATGAGGAAAGCAAGGTCTCTCAAGGTTGGAAGATACCTGGTGTCCTAATACCTCCGACCCATGCCTGAGCTGCGAAATCTTTACAACTTGGATGCACTCAAAAACCAAAAGGCTCCAGAAATAGGCCAAAGTCTAGAAACTTCTACTGTATTTCAGGAAAGGTAGCATTTCAAGTTGATAGGAAAATGTGAGTTATGAAGTGAAGGGACGCCCAGGGGCTGTGGAGCACTTCTGAGGGAACTGAAGAACGGGAGCAGTGTTTTGTTTTGTTTTGTTTTTTTGGTGTTTTGTTGTTGTTGTTGCTTTTTAAGAGAAATGGCTCCAGCTGTGATACAGAACAGCGGTTGGCAAGCTTTTTCTTTACAGGACCAGATCGTAAATATCTTCAGTGCTGTGAGCCTCTGGGCTCTGTCTGAACTGCTTTGCTGATGGAGCACAAAATCAGCTGTAGACATCATGTAAATGAACGGGCATGGCTACCTTCCACTAAAATTTCACTTCTAAAAAGAGGCAATAGGCCAGATTTGGCCTGTGCTGCAGTTTGCCAACCCCTGGTATAGAGGATAACCTTGACCCGAGAGAGGCTGTCGGGGCAAACCAGTGCCTCAGCTACTGCAGTGGGGGAGGGGCTGTGATAGGCAGACTGTAGAGATTGAGAAGGCGGCATTTCTGGGAAGGCTGTGGCAACAGGACCTACTGATCCATGGGTTTTAGGGGCTGAGGGAAATGAAAGTATTAAGAATGGCCAAGAGGGTGCGAATTTGAAAGAGTAGAGGAGCTCAGGCCTTGGCATCAATTCAGAATATTTTTTGTTGGTGGTTATACCCAAGGGGATGTGGTGAGGACAAAGATCTAGTTCACTTGTGCTGTGCATGTTGGTCAAATGGATGAACTAGTTAGCTGTCTGGGGGGAAAAAGAGAATTTCCACACCCAAGCACTTGTACTCAATTCCACATGGAATAGAGAGACTTTAATTAGAAAATTAAAACCATAAGAGTATCAGAAAGTATGAAGGACAGCAGTCTTATGGAATACTGGAGTCGGGGAGTCCTGTCTAAGCAATTCAAAAACCACAGATAAAGAAGTTTAATCAGTTTGATGACATAAACATTTGAAATTATTATATAGCAATCCACAATGCAAAAAGATGAGACTAGGAAAAATATTTCTAACAAAACAAAGACTAATATTATTACTATATGAACTCTTAGAAGCAATGTGAAAAGGAACCCAATTATCGTTTGGCCGTTTTTCTACAAGAAAGTAATAGAGTAATTCATGGAAGAAATACAAGTGCCAATAAGTGATAGAAAAGATGTTCAGTGTTAATAAAAGAAACAAAACTGCAATGAGGTTTTTTATGCATCTGGTTGACTAAGATTTAAATGACTTAAAAAGCCTGACACTGGCAAGAATGTAGGAAATAAGATTTCATGCATTATCTGCAGGAATGTATAAAAAAGACAAGATCTTTCTGGAGGGAAGTGTGATAATCTACATCAACATACAAAGCAAACCCATATATTTTGACCCAGTAGTCCCTACTTGCAGGGATTTAATACCCTAAATTGGTAATTGCATAAATACTAAAGGATACACAAGTATCCTTATCACTTCACTGATTATAATAGTGAAAAAATAGTCAGTGACTTAAGTGCCCAGTAGGAGACGAGTTACTTAGGTACATCCAATAAACCATTTCAAAACCACTAAAATGATGTAGATCTTTATTTGACCAGGATCAATGTTGATGGGACATGGTTTAATAAGTATTTTAGAACTAATGGCAGTTTATATAAAGGATTCTATACACAGATACATAAAGAGAAGGATTATTTTCTCCTGATTTTGAGATTTTTGGTGACTTTCTCCGTGGTGTTCTTCAGGTGTGTTTTCATTTTTTAAAGACTGAGCTTTATTTGTGCAAGTGAAATAAGCTATCTTCAAAGAAGGTGCTTGGCTTACCGGACATCCCAGTGCCGCCCGGAGGAATGTCAAGACTGGAGAGGCGATGGGGGCAGCTCCAGTGACCATGAAGTGAACCTTCCCACCCAGGCTGGCCTGTTCAGTAGGGAAAAAAAAAAAAAAAGCCACTGAAACCTATTCCCTTGCCTTCAGTTTCCTCCACTGCTAAATGGGTAGAGCAGCCTATCCAGTATAAGAAATAAACTAGTTAATAGGGCCTGGCCTTGAGGAAAAGCATTTAAAATGTTAGCTGCTCTTATCACTATCATCTATAGCTGGGACTCAACCTGCAGTTTTTAATATTTCCTTGGATTTATATTCTCAGGCCCTTTGCATTACATATAATCTCAACAGATCAACTAAGAGAATAAGAGTATGCGTTAGAACCTATGTAAAATCCTTTTTTTTTTTTTTTTTTTTGCTTTTTGACCAATTTCCTTTAATGACAAAGTTGTTCAAGAGAGTAAACACCATTAAAGAGACACTCAGCCATCAGAGAAAAAGCAAAGTATGATAAGCTGGCCGGAAGCCCAGATATTTGCCTGGCTCTGTCCAGGACCCAGCCAACCTACCTGGATCTTTGCAAAGATGAGCTTGTCCCATAAACTGTCACGCCTGATGATCCCCTTTTTCACTTCATTGAATTTACAGGAAATAGCCAAGTTCAACAAGAACTTCTTGAAGGGTGTCTTGGCTTCATTTTGTACCTGCAAGATGATAGCTCCTCTTAGTTCAAAACCAACTGGAGATACTCACCAAAGCCATTCATCAGTGAGCAAGATATAGTGCCTTCTTGCTTCATAAGGAAGTGACTTTCATTCATGAACTGGGTTGCTAAATAATGATGATTCCGGAGAATTATGGCCCACTAAGACATAAGTACACTGAGTATAAATGTACAGAGTTCTAGCTCCTCCAGATTTCTTGTCCTTGGCAAACAACTTTGACAACTAAGAAAGCATGTCCTCAAAATGTTCTCAACATCTGCCTACCAAAATCACTTGGGAATACTAGATAAAAAACAGCTCAATGGGCAATACCTTTTGGGCTTTTAAAAGATCAAAGAAAGACCTAGGAATCTGATTTTTTTTTTTAAACAAGCACCACCTCTCCCCACCCCCATACCTCTGATGCTTATATACATTAAATTTGGAGAAATATCACTTTTCTCTATAATTAAAGTTCCTCTAGCCACACCGTACAAAACCCAATAGACTTTCCTACTTATTTCTTTCCTTTGGGCTTAATTCTGACACCATTTTATAAGCTCACATTATTTCTCTAGACTCCCTTATTCTTGCCTCACTGACTCTAATCCATCAAACACACCTGCCAAAGGAGAGCTTCAAGTATAACTTGAAATCCCCCTTATTTACAAAATTAAATCCTGAACCCCATATTCTGGCCTTCAGGACTCCATCCTACTGGAAGTCAGATTGAAGGAAATCAAGGTTCTTTTCCAGTTCAAAATTGGAAGAGAACTCTCCAGCCATCTTCCATATTTATATTTCCATTTCTGAGTCTGTAGCCAAATAGAGCTGTTCAACCTCACCTCCTAATGCCAACTGTGCTCTAGGCTCTAGGCATCTGCTCATGCTTATACCATAATTTTACCAATGTCTCACCAGCTCTAAGATCTACTCTCAAGTAGAATCCAGTCATTCCTGATACCTCTTTCAACCTTAAGAGATTTATCTTCATTATTCACAAGACAATCTCCTCCTAATAAGTCACTGACAAAAGCTGGAATTTAGAGACTCACACTAATAAAGTCCTCCATTTTTAAAATAAGTGACAAAAGTAAACTCTGTGTTAAGTATCACCATATCACAAAAAAACTATTGAAAGTAAAAACATGTGGGGCTCCTGGGTGGTTCAGTCAGTTAAGTGTTTGCCTTCAGCTCAGGTCATGATCTCGGGGTCCTGGGATCGAGTCTTACATCAGGCTCCCTGCTCAGTGGGGGGTCTGCTTCTCCCTCAGCCTCTGCTCCTCCCCTGTTTGCTTTCTCTCTCAAATAAATAAAATCTTAAAGAAATATAGTGAGCTTTATAAAGAAAAAAAAAAGTACAAATGTCTGGGGCGCCTGAGTGGCTCAGTCAGTTAAGCATCCGACTCTTGGTTTTGTCTCAGGTCGTGATCTCAGGGTCATGAGATCAAGCCCTGCATTGGGCTCTGCACTTGGCATGGAGTCTGCTTAAGATTCTCTCTCCCTCTCCCTCTGTTCCTTCTGCTCATGTGCTCTCTTTCCATCAAATAAATCTTTTTTTTAAAGTAAAAATGTCTAACAACATGAACAAAAACCGTAATAACCACCAAATAATTCCACAGCATGCTGAGAGCTGTTAGGATTGTTAACAGTTATGTTAAAAACAGCACTTTCAGTGTTCCGGGGTCATCTGTGTTCTAGAATGCTGCCTGCCCCATCACTGAAGCCCCAGGATAGTATCTAAGATTCACATGTTAAAGGGGAGAGCTAAAATGGCCATGTGGTGTTATTTCCCCAGGGCTCCCATGCCTATGGAATTATGAAGTGATCAAACACCTGGTTAAGAGACTGGATTCCATTACTATTTTGCCTGGGTTCATAGCCCAGTTCCAAGGACTCTTTGGGAAGATTAGACAATCCAAGACTTGGGTGAGAAACATTAAAGATAAGCTGGGGACATGTTATGTCCCAAAGCAGGGAAGCGATCAGAAACTACTGGGGTTAGGGGCGCCTGGGTGGCTCAGTTGGTTAAGCGACTGCCTTCGGCTCAGATCATGATCCTGGAGTCCCAGGATCGAGTCCCGCATCGGGCTCCCTGCTCGGCAGGGAGTCTGCTTCTCCCTCTGACCCTCCTCCCTCTCATGCTCTCTGTCTCTCATTCTCTCTGTCTCAAATAAATAAACAAAATCTTAAAAAAAAAAAAAAAAGAAAAGTAAAACTACTGGGGTTACATCAAAAGGACACATGAACAGCTTGATGGGGCTCCCAACTTACGGTGGGACAATTTGGACATTATGAAGAATGACTGAAATGGATTAAGCATACAACTATGCAAATCACAAGTTCATAATAGTACAAAGGAAAAATCTTGGTCATTTCTGAAGATCACCATGGCACCAATTCATTATTCTGAAGATTGATAAATAAGGGGAAAGAATATTTGTCATGTCTTTCTGGAAGAATCTCAGCTAATGAATGCAAAAGAAATAACTGAATTGAATTAGAAAAATCACCATGTTGTACACTCTAATGAAAAATAGAGCAGTGATCAATGACAACTAACTACTTTGTGACAATATGATTCTGGCCCAACCCCTTATTGGATGTGACTCTGGTCAAGCTTTTTTTTTTAACCTCTGAGGCTCAGTCTCCTCAGCTGTAAGTTGGAAATAATAAGTGTAAATGTGATTTCCTGTGTTTTTGTGAGGATTAAATGACAGAATGCATATGAAATGTTGACCGTGGGACCTGGTACCTCAGCAAGAAGCTCAATAGCCAGTAGGTTTTATGAAATCAGTGACAACTCCTCAGTAAGTTGGCTTAATTTTGAGGGGCTCCCCAAGTCTCCGAATTGAGCTCTTTCTTCAGATCTGGTCCACGTGATCTTATCCAGATGAAAGGGGGTTTCATTTATTATGGTTTTTCACAGTTGCATTTGTGAATGTGGCCATAAGTGGGTGTTGTAGGGAGTAGGGGGTGGAAGTGGAAAAAATATCTCAGCAACATGGAGTCCGTAAGAGCCTCAGTCAGGCCTAAGCCTTCATCTCAGGGCCAGCCCAGCAGAAGCCAGGTTAGTACCTTATCATAGATTCTGTTGAGTAGTCGAGGCACGACAGGAAACACTGTGGGCTTCAGAGTTTTCATGTCTTCAGGCAGCAACCGAATATCTCCTTGGAAGAAACCAACTTTGCCACCATATGAATACATAATAGCCTAAAAGCAAAACCAAAGGGCAGGGCTCAGAGCCAAAGGCCCCCTGCAGGTAGGGCCTGTCTTGGACAGAATCAAGGAACTAGGTTGACATCTATGGGCACTTTCCTCTGTACACCGCCCCCCCAACACATTTCAGATACCCAGAATTCTGAGAGCTTACCCCCAGGACAGGTTGGGAACTCACTGCAGCTGAGGTGGTGGGACAGGCAAGACAGACGGTGAGACTGAGGGCCCACCCTGTTCCACCCATAGCTCTGAATGACGGTCCGAGACGCTGTCGTTCGTCAGAGACCATTCACTAGCACTAAGGACAACACTGCCAGTTAGACTAGAACATGCCTACTGTTGCATGACCATTGCAGTTTCAGAAACATGAAAATGTGGGGAAAATATGCTTATTAAAATTGATATTTTATTAATCAGATGTCAACACTTCAGCCCAAGGAGCTGAGCTGTTCCTTTTGGAGCTTGATGCATCAACAGCTAAGCTGCTTGAAAAGGTGTTTAAGTGAGAAGCAAAGAGAGGATTTTCCATCCATCCTACCACATGTGTTTTTGGGAAGCCAGCACTGCTTTCAGTTCTCAAATCAGCCCCAGAACTGCCTGAAAAGCCCACAGGCCACTCACAGAAAGGCAGCTCTCTGGCACACACACAATCCTGAATGGCTCTACTTCACACACACTGAACATCTTGAACATCTTGCCTGGATCAAATGCTCCTTCTCTGCCCTTCCAGGGGCGGGGTGGGGGTGGGGGGGAGAGACACTCCCCTTTTTCTAACCTGAAAACTGTTAAAAAAAAATTCTAACCAAAATAAGATTTAAAAGAAGAAACCATGCTTCCTATTCCAGCTCAGAATCAAGAGCAGATAGTAGCTCCTGGCTAGGACTTCAGGACTCACAGGCACCCTGTGTGAAGGCAGGGGCAAGCATCAGTCCTGCTGGACAGACCCAGAGCCCTACTTCCCGCTAGGAAGGCTTCGCAGCAAGTTAGCAGTTATGCCCGGGTCAGGACTCAGCTGCACCAGCTCCCTGCCCACTGCTTTCCCATGGGAGAAAGGACTGGAAATGTTGTGTAGCTGCCTTTGGAATAAACATGGAACTAGCAAGTCAGGACTTGCTGGTCACTCACCTCTACAATCCTCTCAAACATATGAGCCAAGGGGAGGTAGGATATGGTCACATCCTCAGAGGTGGGCTTGAAAGTATGCTACAGATCAGAACAAGGAGAGGCAACATTGGGTTAATGCCAACTTTCTCTTCCAAAGGAGATTTAAAAGCAGCTCCTATTAACTATAGTTAATAGTTTATAATACTGTATTGCATATCTGAAAGTATTAAGTAAGTAGATCTTAAAGGTTCTCATCACAAGATAAAAAACTGTAACTGTGTGGTGATGGATGTTAGATTTATTGTGGGGACTATTTTGCAACATACACATATATGGAATCATTATATTGTACATCTGAAATTAATACAATGTTACGTCAATTATATCTCAATAATTTTTTTTTTTTTAAAGAACCACTCCTTCCCGGGACTGCCACACACAGTTGTACATGTGATACACTGTATAACTCTGAGAGGTGCCCCTTAACTTCACTGAGTGTAGAGATGTGCAGCAATTCTAAAAGACCAAGGCTTGAAAATGCACAGTCCTCTGGACAAAGAAGCACCACTATTTGTCCACATTCAGGCCTTTAACATGATTTTTGTTTTTGTTTTCTGTATGTCTCTGCCTCCTCTAACATCAAGATTAAAATCTTACAACAGATTTACATTTTAATGAGGACCTCTTTTTCAGTTGACCACTGACCTCTATATACTTGATGAAAGAAGAAACATTTGAAATAATATTTTGATGGGTCAGCATGGCTCCTTTAGGGTCACCTGTAGGAAACAGGACATGGAAATAAAGATCCTTTAAATAACTAATAGGTAGCCTTTGGCTATGAAAGAAGAAGCTGCATTCAATTGGTTCTGTTCCAGAGAGCCAAGAGCTTCTCCTGTCACCGCGTCCTCTTATGAATGGTATGGGACTCTGTTTATGAATGATTAATGCCCCCAGAGACATTCCTGCTGACAACATCATTAGCCACAATCTCAGGTTGCAACAGTCAAAAGCAAAAATCCAAGTAATCCCACTTTGTGCTGTCTTTATGTTTAGGACTTCAGACCTAACTATATTACCTAACTATCACATTATAAACTGGTACAATGGATAGGAGGATATGGCCATAGGTCATCATGGGCCATATCAAAAGCTATTAGGAGTTCTAATAGAGAAGCTACTGCAGGGGTGGGGGAAGGCACACGCTGATCTGTGTAGAACTCTCCCTGGGTCACCGTGATTGAGCGAAACTACTCTGGCACTGTCAAATTGAGAGAGTGGAGTTGGGGAAGAAGGTTGACTTTGTGGTGCCGTCTGAATGGCTCCTGAAATCCATAGCATGGAAACCCCTCCCAGTGTGTTCAATGAAATTTATTTGCTTATACTTCTGTTTTTCCATTGGGGCATCCATGCTCAAAAGCTTCAGGTTGTAAGACCCTAAGGATAGGGCTCATTATAGGGTATATTTACCAGCCCACCCACGACTCAAGCCATGTTTTTGGCCGACCAGGGGTCTCTGGGACAGCTTCATGCACACTGACCTGTGGTCCCACTAGTGAAGCAGATGATACTCAGGTCTTCTGGTCTAGGAGGCTAGAGGGGGAGGGAAGCACAAGGGATTAACCTACCAAGAGTTTTGGGAATTGAACAGGGCAAGATTCACATTTGGGCAGAAGAAAACTTACCACAGGTTTCTTGAAGTTCTCTTTGCCTAGATTCTACATGAACAGAAAGCCAAGAAAGGAGGTCATTAGTTAAGATGGGAAGACTTATGACAAATACAGCCCCCTCTTTCTCTTTTCCATGCAAACACCTCCCTTTTCTGTGGGAAGAGAACAAAAATTGTAACCCAGATCAGGCCTAGAAGCCAAATTCAGGCACAGTGGAAGGCCCAGGGAAGAGCATAAAGTTTCTCTAGAACAGCGACATCAAGAGGGCAGATTCCAGATGTCCAAACTTCCCACTCTTGAGGTCCAGTCATCTAGGACCATTACTAAATCTTTCTGAATAACAGGAATTGTTGACATTTCAGGGCTTACTACATAGCAGGCACTGTTCTGAACACCTTCTAGAGATTAACCCACGCAAACTCTTTACAACTCCTCCACAAGGTGGGGACTATGTCGGCCTCATTTTACAGAGGGGAGAAGGGAGATGTGGAGAATCTTGCTGAAGGTCACCTAACTCATAGATGTGGCGCTGGAATGTGAACCCTGCCACCAGACTCCAGGACCCCCCTCTATTTCACTACCGCTGAACTCAGTATTGATAAATCCTCTACTTCGAAGTCGGTGCCCACGGGCCACAGACTGTGCTTCTCCTCCGACACAGTTTCTGAATTGTCTGAGGGAAAAGTATTCTCAAAGCCTCACAGCAGGAGTCTTGTGGACCCCGTGCTCTCTGGTCAGTGTCCTGCTCGTTGTCCTGGTGGCAGACCAGCCTTCGAGCCATTAGTTGAATTTAGGGCGCAAACCTCAGCATCAAACAGGGATAAGATCTCAATTCCACTTTTCTCCGCTCTTTGCTTCAGGTCATCCTCAAAGGGATCCATGAGGATGATCATTTTCAGGCCCGGGGTGAGGCCTTTCTCCACATTCTCTATCAGCATTGATGCCTTTTTGGGTGTATCGCAGATCACTGTGGTGATATCAGCTGAAAGCAGAAACAGAGCCGGAGGTCACCTTCTTGCTCTGCTCTGTCCCTGACTGCCTTGCAACGAGGGAGAGATTTTTGAAAATTTCAAAGCTAGTGGGTACCCAAAAGAGATTACATCTGCAAATCAGATTTATAATGCATAAAACCTGAAGCATTCCATCGATAATAAATGAGCTTAATGGAAACAGAAGCACATCGTTTTCATGCATGCTGCCCAGATAGTTTACAGCTTCTGGAGTCACGAAACTCCTTCTGCTTAAGAATACAGACAACAAACATGGATCACTCAGGTGTGGTCCTGTCAGTGTGTTTTATTTTGGGGAGGGGAATACGGAGTAGAAGGGAAAAGAAGGGACAAATGGGATTTTAGCAGGCAAACATTTTATGATTGGACATGTTAGCATTTTCTTGGATACTTGTTTGTAAAAATAAAAAACTTGTGATTGTGTCTATAGTCCAGATGCATCTAGTCACTTAACCTACTAGTTCTGGGACAGAAAGTAAGACTGTGGATATGTGAAACGGGTTGTTACTTGACCACTGAACTTGTACTTGTTTCTCTAACAATGGTATTTCTCTTCTACAAATTCACCATGGACATTGGTACATGCTGACTAACTGTACTGACTGGATTTACAACAATAGGAAATGAAATCAGTGGTTTCATAGTGATTTAGTCAATTAAATGACTTAGTCACTCATCCAGTGTGCCAAAATAAGTAGTCTTATCTCTAAACTCTATCGTCACACTCTGCCACCTTGGGTGTTTCATCGAACTTTCTGTGTAGAAGCCAACCCCTGCTTGGGCTTTTTGTAATTTCCTTGTAAATTATAGCCTCAGTACTACAGAACAGAAAAGACTTCAGCAAATTCTGGCCATAGCATTCCAAGTTGGCTAGCAAAAGCAGATATTGAGGAATTACTTAGCATTAAGACAGAATCAAGTTATAATTTAATAGTAAAGTCTTACCCTTGTTGACAATGAATATGATGGCTTCTGCTCCCAAGGTATCATACAGCGGGACAACTACCATGGAGTACGTGTAACAAGCCAACTCAGAGATGATCCACTGTATGGGGAAAAGCTCAAGTAAGGACTAGAAAACACTTTGAAAAGGAAGAGTATTACACTTCAGTCATTCAGGCAACAAATGCTTATTTGATGCTTTTGTGTTAAAATAAATCAGCTGGGGTCCCTAGAGACTTCCATTCCTAATGTTATAGAGTACAGTTAAATAAGAGAGGTAAGCTAGCACAGACAACTACAGTACAAAGGACCAACATACGAAAGTAGAGTGTGGTAAGTTCCATCCATAAAAGGTACAGAAACCACTAGTTTTAAGGGATTTTTTTAGGTGGGGGACAGAGGGGCAGAGGGAGAGAGAATCCCAAGCAGACTCCCCGCTGAGCATGGAGCCCTACACGGGGCTTGATCTCAAGACCCTGAGATCATGACCTGAGCTGAAATCAAGAGTTGGATGCTTAATTGACCAAGCCACCCAGGTGCCCCAGTTTCAAGGAATTTTAAGGAAGGAGAAATCACTTTGGAGTGGGGTAAAGGCCATCTGGGACTGCTTTGGGGAAAGTGATAGAAATTGGGGAGGGCTTTAAAGGACTGGTAAGATTTGGAGATGGAAGCAGGGCAGGCATTCAGGGAAGAAGGAAGTGGGTGAATAAAGATAAGATAGCACAACATCACTGTGTATACATCAAAAGGCACGAAGAGCAATACAAAATGAACTGGAAAGGTGGGTCAGAATCTGCTAATGGTGTTATGTACTGAATTGTGTCCTCCCCGCCTTAAATTCATGTTGAAATTAACCCCTGCTTTTGGAGATAGGGGCTTTAAAGAGGTAATTAAGGTTAAATAAGGTCATAAGGGTGGGGTCCAATGTGACTGATGTCCTTGTGAGAAGAGGAAGAGGCAACAGGGGTGACAGAGGAAGGACCATGTGAGGACTCACTTTGAAGGCAGACACCTGCAAGCCAAGAAGAGAGGCCTCAGTAGAAACCAAACCTGCTGCCACCTTGATCTTGGACTTACAGCCTCCAGAACCATGAGGAAAGAAGTTTCTTGTCTGTGGTGTTTTGTTATGGCAGCCCAAGCAGATGAATACACTAGGTTTGGCATTAAGTTCCTAAATGAGAGTCAAGGATATCTCTTCCTGTTGAGGCTGGGTGTCACAAAGGTGGATAATGTAGATTCACCCAAAAGTGCAGTCAGTGCCCTCCCAGGGTTTTGGTTAAACAACTGGTACTAGGGAGCATAGGACATCCAACCATTCTGCAGCAGCTTTCTCTGAGGATATTGGTCTAATGACTTAACTAAAGCTTAATTCCAATCATCTTAATGTGTAACATCTGCTCTCAATCACTGTGGAAAGATGGGTACACCAGTCTCGGTGGCAATGGGTACCTTATTTGACAAGTTCAAGTACAACACGCAAGTTCCAATTCTAATACAGATAGCTCCCCCTTTCTTCAATGTCCACAAGCTCTTATTTGCCAGCCCCACATAGCTTCCTTATTTTCCTCATACAACAAAGAGACTGACTTAAAGGGAATCATCATGGGCTAGGAAATGACAGAAATCTGGGTACTAACTTAGAGTACTAGGCATTCAACCAGGGATTAAGGAGGCCCTGAGCTGTAACTCTTTACAGGGGGACAATAGTTAAAGAATAGGAGAGCTTTAAATAGTTTTGGTAAGTCATCAGCAAGTGTCAGAGTGCTGGTTTGGGGGCGGGGTTTAAGTCTTTAGACTCATTTCTGGAGTTCACTTGAGCATAGTTACCTCTGGCCTATTCTGAGCAAAGATGCCAACAAATTGGTCTGGTGATGGCTTATATCCTTTATGCAAGAGACAGGAACCCAGGCACTCTGCACGATCACACACCTATGAGAGAGACGGGGGGGGGGGGGGGAAGCAGTCAAGACCTCAAAGAGACCACATTATCCAGAATACCACAGAATACCACAGAATACCACAGTAACAAAAGAATCTACCCAAAACCATGGGCATGACTTACCTGCTTGTAGGACAGCCACCTGTAGGGCTGGTTTGGTTTTCTGTATCCCAAGCAAGGCCCATTGTCTAAAAACATGATGTTAAGAGAAAATGAGTGCCAACTTCAAATCCTTTGGATCAAGAAGGTAAAAGGGGATTAGGAAGAGAGGAGACACAAAGGAGGAGAAATCCAGTAAGGATGTGGGCTTCTGTTATGCGTCAAGGAAAGTCAAAGGCAGTAAGTACTCAGTTCTCAAAGGCAGAGAGAGTCTTACAAACTACATCTGAAACATTTAGGAAATGCACTGAAACATTCAGTGTGGTTTGGTGTTGGAATATGTGACCTCCGTGGTAATAGGCATTTGGAGAAAACCAGGAGTATGGACTACCCACGTGACGTGAACAAGTAAAGCCCATAAGTAAACACAAACAGCCTACCTCTATTGCATAATCTTGGATTGAGCTTCCTTATCATAAATGTATGCTCATAAAAAAATACAGAAAAAAATCAAAATATGAGCTGTCAATGATTTCATCAGTTAAACACTATTATTAACACTGATACTGATTTTCATAGTTCCTTTGTATAGGTTTACAGGATTATGTTCATGCCACAGATATATTTTGGATCCTACTTCCATCCTCCATTTGATATAAAAATCCTCATGTTATTATTTCTTCTCTGTAGAGATTTCAGTGGCCTTTTGTGGACAACTGAGGAAGGGCTCTGTTGCAGTGACTTTGTCTCATTGTGGGTATTTGGGTCATTTCCAAGTCTGACACCTGAAATAATGCTCTGATAAATATTTCCAAATTGCTAATTTCAAATTCAGAACATTTCTTAGAATAGAGTCTCTGAAATGAAACACCATGGTTGGGGTGGGCTCGGAGGTTGTGGTGGTCAGAACAGCTCAAGTTTTTGATCCCCTGCACCACATTTCTTAGCAGAGCAGTTGTGAGAAAGGACTTTTCTCCCACCAGCGGCACATCAAGTCATACAAGTATCTTTTTCACATGCCTTCTGGTTTGCTAGGTTTAAAAAGTTAGTACTTTAAGTTTCTCTAACAGCAATTTTTTTGAAGATTTTATTTATTTATTTGACCGAGAGAGAGAGAGAGAGAGAGAGGCAGGGAGAGGGAGAAGCAGGCTTCCCACGCAAGAGCAGGGAAGCCGATGCGGGGCTCGATCCCAGGACCCTGGGATCATGATCTGAGCCGAAGGCAGATGCTTAACCGACTGAGCCACCCAGGGGCGCCCCTAACAGCTATTAAAGTTTCCCTTGTTTCATTTGCTCTCTTGAATCATCTGTTAATGTACTTTGCCTGTTTATATGAGAATGTCTCCTGAGATACTGAGGATCATAAGGAACTACAGAAACATATACACACCCATGCACGCACACACACAGGTACACTCTTGTCCATACACACATACATCTGCCTTCAGTATCTTTACAATTGTGTCATACATTTGACAATAGAAGAATTAAACGTCTGAAGAGCTAACGTTCGGGAACTCCGCTTACTAGAATAAACAGCCATGTCAGCCAGGAGAGCCATGCGATGGTGCTGTTAGGTGAGGGAGCCACGCTAACTAACCGAGAAGCCCCCACGTCTAAGCCAGAGCGAGATGGAGTTATCGAGAGAAAAGTAGAAGGGAAGGAAATTTTACCTAGAGGCTCTAGTCAAACTGCTGAGAGGGATTCGGGTCTTGCTGAAAGGAAGCATTCAGAGACAGAGTGACTACGAATTCAGAGGCAAATTGGTGAACTTCCAATCTAAGTGACAGAGGAAAAGGGAAAGAAAGCTGAAAAGACAGAGCCACTCTGATGAAAGAGATATTTACAAAATGAATGAGGAGCCTGTCCACAGGAAATGCGAGGACTTTTTCTCCCTGCTGGAACAGCTGTATGACAGCTCAAGACGTCAGGGCTCACGCAGCAGCTTTCCCAGAGGCAAGGCAAGTCCGGCTCCTGAGGTGTTCCCAGCCTCCACTCCACCCCAGAGAATGCACCCCCGGCGGTCTACCACTGCAGTCCCTGGTCTTAATGTTCCTCACTAGTGCTAGCTACCACTGATGGAATGTTCTCTGTGCACATTAACCGACTATTGTTATCCCTAAGGTACTAAATAAGCATCATGGAAGACTGGGGCAGTCTCTTCAAGCTCACCCAGTAAGAAATGGCAGCAAATGTGGAAAAACCATACCACATCACATCACTTCCCTAATGATGAAAGTTCTAGCAGAGGCCCATGGCCAAGGAACAAGTCAATAATTGGCCCTAAGGGGCACCAGCTGAAGTCTCATTAAATTCTGTGCCCTAATCAGCTTCAGCCTATTTAGCCCAAGTCCTGACCAGGCAACAGCCTAGCCTTTGATCAATATATTCAACTCAGATGTCCATCTGTTCTAAAGGTGGGGTCATCTACAAAGAGCCCACCGGTTGACTTCTTGGCAGAGTTGCTGCCCTCAGCTAAGCAGAGTTGAAACTCTGACATGCAGAACCCCTGAGAAGCTCTGTTCAAGATTCAGATTCTTAGGTCTCACTGTGTGGAAATCTGATCCACTGCAACAGGGTGGAGCTAGAGGGTCTGTATTTTAAATATCAACACAGACCATCTATTGGGTAGGGTAAACGTATATGTTAGAGCAGGGGCACCAGGGTGGCTCAGTTGGTTAAGCATTTGACTCTTGATTTCAGCTCAGGTCATGATCTCAGGATCGTGAGATCAAGCCCTGATCAGGCTCCATGCGCAGCATGGATTCTTAAGATTCTCTGTCTCCCTCTCCCTCTGCCTCTCTTTAAAAAAAGGAAAAAAAAAGTATCTATTAGGGCTGATGTTTTCATCTCCACTTGGGACCAGATGTATCATTTTTCTATTTCTCATGCCTGCTTACAGGAGAAGCCATTTCACTTTATCTGTTGAGTTGTAATTCAGTTTTGAAAAACATATTCTAAATGAAGGATCTTATATGCCATGTAACATGTGCTAAATGGCTTGTTTCTAGTTACAATAACAACACAATAAAGAAAACTCAAGGAAGAAAAATGTGAAAAATAGAAAAGTCCCAAGGAAAGTTTGTTATATTAACCATATAGTATCTTAAGTTGCCAAACAATAAAGAAATTAATGGTTGGTTTGGGTTTTGTTATTTGCATGGAAGTCTAAGTAAGTACTGATTTGGAGTCAGAAATACTAAGTAAAGTCCCCTTTGGAGCCTTCATATAGAAGTTTTCTTTACAATAAACCTTTCTTTTTTTTTTTTTTTAAAGATTTTATTTATTTATTTGACAGAGAGAGACAGTGAGAGAGAGAACACAAACAGGGGGAGTGGGAGAGGGAGAAGCAGGCTTCCTGAGGAGCAGGGAGCCCGATGCGGGGCTCGATCCCAGGACCCTGGGATCATGACCTGAGCTGAAGGCAGACGCTTAACGACTGAGCTACCCAGGCGCCCCTACAATAAACCTTTCTTTGTCTGGAGGTACAACTACTCTTATAAAACACTTAAGAGCTGACTGAAAATAGAACAATCCAGTCAAACAGACAGATTTCAATATCAGCTGCAACATTTTCTAGTTCTGTCGCCTTTGGAATGTTCCTGAACCTCTGAGTGTCTGTTTCCTCTTTTTTAAAAGTAGAGGCAATAATAACTAATCCTTAAGGTTTAGAAGAGGGTAAGCAGTTAAGATGTGTGTGGTGCCTGATGCACTTGACAGGAGTTGGCTAGTAAATATCGTCATAGTCAAAGGCAGAAGGGAAGAAGGGATAAGAAGTCAGGCAAGGGCGCCTGGGTGGCTCAGTCGGTTAAGCGTCTGCCTTCAGCTCAGGTCATGATCCCAGGGTCCTGGGTTTGAGCCCCACATTGTGCTCCCCACTCAGTGGGGAGTCCGCTTCTCCCTCTCCCTCTGCGCCTCCCCCCTGGCTCGTGCTCTCTCTCTCTCTCTAATAAATAAATAAAATCTTAAAAAAATAAAAAGTCACACAGGCAAACCTATGTCTGGACAGAATGTCACCAAAAAAAAAAGATGTAGGGAGAAGTATTAGCTGGCTGATTTTGAAAGGAAACTAGCACACCTCGCATTGTGTTCAGTCATACAGAAACAAGTAGTGAGCCCTGATACGTTCCAAATGAACCTGCCAAAGTCCACGTGGCAGCCTT
This sequence comes from Mirounga angustirostris, assembly GCF_029215605.1. Lineage (NCBI taxonomy): Eukaryota > Metazoa > Chordata > Mammalia > Carnivora > Phocidae > Mirounga > Mirounga angustirostris. The sequence continues at coordinate 137,108,868 of NW_026991714.1, read as the reverse complement.
TCTAAGGAAGTCCAAAAGATCATTGCCTTCTGCGATACTAAAGAGTACTGGTAAGGACTAACATTAGGGTCAAGGACAAGGTAAGAAGTCAGGGGCCCTGAATGCTAATTCTGGCTCAGATTCTGCATCTATAAATGCAGGGAATTGCATTTATGTAAGTCCTATTTCTAAACAAATATAACAGTGGGTTAATCAAAATACCTTCCCGCACATTATTATCAGCTCTTTACCAACTTGACAGGGAAGTCTTCCTTGTGTTAAGTAAGGGACAGATCCAGAGGGGCAAAGTGATTTTGCACCAGGTCACACAGCTGGAAATGGAAGAGCTGGGTTTCAAACGCAAGTCTGTCCTACACTGTTTCCAGCACCCATTCTGATAGTCTGCTAGGTCCCCTGAATTTTGTACGTCTGCCCTCAGACTACCACTGGGGTTTAAGAAGTGAGACAGCAGAGAAGTGTATGAGACGAGACCCCACCTCGGTCTTCTTGCAGTCAAGATTAGACTGCCAGGCTTACCAGACACAGCAAGTCCTCTTTGGAAAACATCATACATTGTCTTGATATCTGAGTAGTAGTAACATAGCAGGTCGTTGCTCTTCTGGCCAGCGCCCTTCCGTGCCCCGCCCTAAGACACAAGACCAAGTTGAGGCCAAGACTGACTCTCTCCCACCCTTTCCAAACCCTCAGGGATTGAATCGAAGAGACCATCAATACTGAACACTGAGTCACAGGAATGACCTCTTTATTATTCAATCAATTTTTTAAATCCCCAAATTGTAATATCTCTACATTATAGAAACCCAGTGACTGTCACAGTTACGTTTCTAGCGATCTCCCCCCAACCCCTAGGCCGACACACATACACATGTGGAGAGAGGAGAGATAATAGTATAGTTTTATGTTGTAAAAATCATACCCAGTTTAAACATCTACCAAATGCACACCATGTGCCAGCACTGTGTAGAAGACGCTATAGATGAAAGTGAGTTAAGACCGAATCCTTGTCCATCAGCATCTCATGAATGAGAGACTTTGGAGTGGAGGTGAGGTGAAAAGGGCAAACATACAACTATAATATTGTGATGTACATGCTGTAATAAAAATGTACGTTCTGGGAGCTGAGTCATGCTACCCATTCTGTATTAAGTAGAAAGGCTGCAAATAAATAATGCTTAATAGGGACTTAGAAGATAAGTAAGCACTTGCCACAAAGTGGCAGAATTTGTACTCTTCAAAGAATGGACCTAGTTTGGTACAGGGGAGGGAAAGAACAATGCAGAGTGAAGGAACAGCCTGTATAAAGACCCAGAGGCGAAAAGACACATTGCAGAGTCTGGGGGATGGACTCCGTCTGTCCTGTAGAGATCAGGGTATTAGAGGAAGAGACGGTAGCTACGGGCCTGCCTAAACGTACCAGCTGGAACCACAGGATCAGGCTCTGATGAGGATCTTGGAACCGCAAGACAAGTTACACTCTCACACAAGTTAGTCTAGAGAGCACTAGGCATCAGTTAAATAAAACATTCAAAAATGTAAGCTACTGCTGTGGTAAGGGCTAAAGAAGGACAGGGTAACATAACACAACAAGAGATCTAACTTCGTTTAGAGCATCAGGGAAGATTTCCAGGAGATGTCACATTAAGTCAAGATGTCAACAATAAAGCTCCCTGACTAGCAAAGGAAGGTAGCGTCTTACTGTTTGTTTACATAGATGGGCTGAGGAAAAAGGAGAAAGGAAAGATGATTCAGACTCAGTTTTAGGCAACTGGATGAGAAGAGATGCATTTAACTGAGATAGAGCAGGAGGGGAAATAGGAAAGGGTGTGTGTGTGTGTAAATACGCAATAAAGAGACTTGTGGAGCTTGAGGTGCCACTGACGTTGTCTGGGACTGGGGAGAGATCAGAACTAGGAAGTCAGATTCGGGTGTCATAACCTTTTAGGTACAATTTCAAGTCATGAGAGAGGAGGGATTTTCTCAGCTGGGAGGATTCCATAGGGATTGGCAGACTATAATCTAGGGCCAGATCTGCCTTGTCATCTGCCTTTACAAATAAAGGTTTATTGGAACACAGCATGCTCATTCATTTACATATTGTCTGCTTCTTTCATGTTACAACAGCAGAGCTGAGTAGTTGCAACAGAGTCCATGTGGCCTGCAAAGCCTGAACGATTCGCCACCAGGCCTTGACAGCACATGGTTTCCAGCCCCTGCTTTAGATGAATTGAGATGGTGAGACTGCAACTCTAGCTGACGGGAGGAAAGAAGCTAAGTGACAAAGACTGTCTTGGAATTAGGAAGAATTCTCATTGAAGGGTGGTATGAAAGACAAAAAGGAGTTTTAAGAAAGAAGCATTCTCAAGTCAGTTGAGAGGAAGGCTGAAGGAGAAATCATTGAACTTCAAAGTTAGGTGATAAGTGACCCAGAGGAGTTTGGGGAGATGGTAGTAGTAAAGGTCAGATGTCAGTGGGTTGAAGTTCAGGAAAGGAAATGGACAGCCTACTCTTAAAGAACTTTAGTGGGAAAAGGGAAGATTGAAAGGAGGTGGTGGTCTGAAGCAGCAGGATCAGCAGCATAGGAAGATGCCAACAGAGAACGTGCAAACATCCCCAAATAAGTGTTGGTGGTGGAGAGTGGACGTAACTTGGAGTAAGATTCCTGGGTAGAGGAAAGAAGTTCCTGAAAAGATCAAAAGGGATTAGCCTTCTAGAGGAACAGAAATGCTTTCTTCTCTGCAAAGGATTGAACATGAAAAATGATGAGGAGAATATTCTGGGAGCTTTCCCTCTGCTCGGAGATGTAGGAAGCTGTATGATTTGCTGAAAGTTGGGGAATTGAGGGGAAAATCCCACTTCAACTTCTGCCAGTTTTAAGAATGGATATTAACTCAAAGCCAGAATTTAAATCAATGAAATAACTTCTTTATCATTCTCAGATATTGGTATCTCAATGAAGACATTCTCCTACCCCCAAAGCACTGGCTCTATCATCTAGATCATAGGTTAGCAAAATTTTTCTGAAAAGGGCTAGGCAGTAAAAACTGGGCTCTGTGGAACACATATGAACTGCTTTTTCCTTTTTTTTTTTAAACATATCTTTTTAAAAATGTAAAAACCATTCTTAGCTTGCTAGTTGCTCATTAAAAAGGTGGATTCTGCCCACGGTCTGTAGCTTACCAACCTGATCTAGATTATTGGCTTCCTAAAACCTAGCTGTGGTTTCATTTTTAATACAAAGCGAAGTATGCTGGTAATCAAAGTTTAATTTTGTAGATTTGCTGGTGATTGCTAACCTAAAAGGCTTACTTTCTCACCCTACACCCCACCTCTTCCTGAGTTATCCCAAGGTCTTGAATTACAGTTTGTGCTTGATCAAACGAAAAAGAGGATTGGTAAGTTACCTCAATTCCCACGGACTGGTTGTTCAAATCCACAAGAGGCAAGACTGGCTGAGGTCTATTGACCAGCCACAGGATCATGGCGACTCCAAAGGTCAGGATGCAGATCAGTGCCGGGGTTGGAAGTGGGGAAAACAAGAAGTTAAAGATAAAAAGCATCTTTGTGAATAGCAGCAGGAAGTTCAGGCCTTAAAAAAAAAAGAGGAAAGAAAAAGTTAGAGGAAATGGCTGAAATTTTTACTCAATAGTTGTGTTTACAAAAGGACACACACACACATAGACTTCTGACCCTCCAAAAAACCAGGGTTAGACCTCTCTAGCAGCAGAATTTCTATTACTGTTTACTTTAGCAATGTTGAAAATAATAGAATGCATTCTCCACTCCTGTGACTTGACTGGCCTCCTACAAGGCAGAAAGGATCAAAGGAAACAGGTTAATCATTTCCTCAACAATTTTATGAAATGAATGCCCTTTTAATTTTTGGCCCACAGGGCCTAAAAGAAGCCCTTCTGGATCCAGCCTAAGCTGGTAGTCAGAGGAGGGCACTCTAGAGACCCTCCCCTGCCCAGGCCGACTGACGGTCAGGAAGGACTGTTCTGCCTGGATTTGTCTAGTATAAAGCAGAAAAGGGAACATCTGTAGAGGTGACTCAACAGAGTTTAAAAATCAAGCATTCTGCATGAAGGACATTTCCGGCTGACAGATTTGCCTTGCTCATTGCTTTCTTTTTTGAAGCATTGGGAGAGTCTCAGAGAGCAACAGCGTGTCAGCTTGCTATGTCCAATGTCATCTCCTCCAGGGAGCCTAGAGAAACCATTTTTGCTGGAGGCAATGTTAGCCAGGTTCGCAGAAAGGGTGCTGGAGAATGGACTTGACACATGGTGGCAAGTTAGCGTTAAAGATTTAGGCCAGGAAGATATCTCAAGAAACTGAAACCACAAAGGTTTTCCCCAACCCAGGTTTTCTTGTAGTTTCCAGCAAAGCTCGGCTTCAAACTGCTCTAGTAGCAGGAACTAGTGTTTGGGCAGGTCCTAGGAACTTACTCTGGCTGAGGCCATCTCTTCCAATTCTTGCCCAAAACTGTTTTCAGGCTGGGCTTTTTGCATGGATCATGAAATTTAATCCAACCAATGTCATGAAGGAGCATTTTAGAGATGAGAAAAACTGAAGCTCCCAGGGGTAAAGCGACTTGTCCAAGTCCACTCAGCATTTCCCACTGCTGCTTCCCCATTGAAATCTATAAAACTACCACTCCTCTTTCCTCAGGAGTCTAACTATAGAGTTCAAGGAGACCAAACCTGTCTGGAGCCTTATAGGCAACAGCAAAGGAAATTCAGAATTTGTACTCTTCAAAGTTTACTGCGGTGCCCTATAGAACAATAGCTCAGAGATGAGGCCAAACTTTCCCACTTCAAATCAAGAGAGCAAAGCATGCCTGATAAGAAAAAGTTTGATCAGATCAAGATCATCGTTGCCCTGAGAACTTTAGGGGCAACTGCCAGTAGCCGGCATCTGGAACTTTCTCCATGAAGACAAACACTTCCCTCCACCCTAACAAAGGCTATGGGGCCTGGGAATTGCGCATGGGCAAAGAAACAGTCACAAGAATCCTTCCGTCAGTCATCTGAGCCTTCCTCTGCTCCCTGACAGGTTATTACCTGAACTTGGAGCAGTCCCCTTCCATTTTGTGGAGGAAAGCTGAACTTCCAGAGACTGGGATGACTGTCCCCCACTCCTTGGTTTCTTCCACATTGTGTTTAGGGGAAGAAAAAGAAGACACAACAAAAACAAAAGCGAGGCCCCACAGGCGCTAGGTTACCTAACGCTGGGTTCCATTGTGACCACCTGCCAGGATTCTGAGAGCTGGGAATTTTGGAATCCAGCCTTACCTGGATTGGTATGGTGAAGTGGCACTTCCAGGACACAGAATGTGTTCAAGAGCCAGTCATGTAGAACTTTGTTGTTCGTCAGGTGGGGAACAGTGCAGCTTCGGGGTGGAAATTGTGAAATTGGGAGTGGGTAGCGGCGCTTAAGGGAAGAGAAACCCGCTCTGTGCTCACCCATCTTTGCACCATTAGCCCTTCCCCCCAGCCTGCTAGTACCTTCTGATCTGGGATGCTCTCCTCTGTCCTACACACCTTCAAATTAAGAGATTCTTACCTCCACTCCCCTTCTCAACTATGGGAACAAATTGTCACACTAAGGACTTTGGCTTTCTTTTTGCAGACAGCAGATTGACATTTTAATAAGAGACTTGGCAAACAGTGTCTTCAAAAGAGGGTCTAAAGGTGAAATTGATGTTTGGGGGCGGTAAGGGATGCGGGGAGGAGGGAGGTTGAAGAGCCCCTGCGGGTAGCACAAGGGGAGGGGAGGACACAGAGAGAACCCATGACCAGTCTAAAGCAGCACCTGCTGTCAACCCCTGGCTGATTGTGACCACTCCATAGTGAGAGCCCTGATCACCAGATGATCAGATTTTTTTTCTCCCTGGAAAACGTGGAACACCGCATTTTTGTGAAACCCCCATTTTAACTATTGCCTCAAAGAGTTAAGTCTCGTATGAGACAAACAAAAAGACATCTGGCTTAATCTGGACCATGGTCTGTCAGTTCTCGAGCCCTCCCTTTTAGACACACTGCAGTCAGACTGCCCACAAATGTGATGAGACTGACTACTTTGTTACAAACAAGGAAGATACTTACAAATGTCAGGTCGCCAGTTTCAGGAGAATGAAATACCTTGCTTACACTGGCAAGGGGTTTTAATTGCAGAAGACACTGAGGGATGTGTCAACTGAAATAGCTTACTCTGTTTGCCTTGGCAAATCAAGTAGCCAGTCCAAATAGGATATGTACAGAATTTCAGACGGTTCCTCTCGGCTGCCCCACATTTTTTAAAATTGAAGTAAAATTCACAGAAGATAGAATTAACCATTTTAAAATGTACAATTTAGCAGCCTTTAGTACATTCATGATGTTGTACAACCATCGCCTCTAGTTAAGTCCAAAACAGTTTCATCCCCAAACGGAAACCAAGTGCCCATTAAGTACTTACTCCCTCCTCCCTGCAGCCCCTGGAAACCACTAACTTTGTTTCTATTTGAATAATTTCTTACAAATTCTTAATATTTCATATAAATGGAATCATGTAATATGTGACTTTCTGTGTCTGACTTTTTTCACTAAACGTAATATTTTCAAGGTTTATCCATGTTATAGCACATGTCAGTGCTTCATTTCTTAGGGCTAAGTATTCCACTGTATAGACAGACATTTTACTGATTCATTCATCGGCTGATGGATATTGGGGTTGTTTTCAGTTTTGGCTATGGTGACCAGTGCTATGAGTATTTGTGTGCAAATTTTGTTTTGAATACTTCTTTTCAGTTCTTTAAGGTAAATACGTAGGAGTGGAATTACGGGGTCACGTGGTTCTTCTTTGGAAGAACCACCAAACTGTTTTCCACAGTGGCTGAACCATTTTACGTTCCAAACAACAACACAGAGGGTTCCGGTTTCTTTACACCCCCCACCAACACTTGGTGTTTTCTGGGGTTTTGGGATAATGGTCATCCTAATAGGTATGAAATGGCATCTCATTGTGGTTTTGATTCATATTTCCCTAATGACTAATGATGTCGAGCATCCTTTCATATGCTTGTTGATTGTATTTCTTCTGTGAAGAAAGGTCTATCACAGCCCTTTGCTCATGTTTAAATTGGGTGGTTTGTCTTTTTGTGGTTAAGTTGTAAGAGTTCTTTATATATTCTGGATACTAGACCTTTATCAGATACATGATCTGCAAATATTTTCTCCCATCCTATAGTAGTCTTTTTACTCTCTTGATAGCTTTTTTAACACATACACACATTTTTCACCTGATGATCCTAGTGCCAGAGAGGATTTGCAACCATACATCACGTCACTCTCTCACGGTTCAGTTGGGAGAAGCTGAAGGCCCAAGTGATGGTAAAACTTCTAGGCTCCACCACTACTGGCTTGGGAAGCTCTGGGTAGCATTGTAACCTTTAGAATCTATCAACACTTCTGGATGCACTCAAGTAACTGAGAAGAAAAGCCACTGTCTCTTTTGTCATGTGTCCTGTGTCACTCAGATTACGGTTCTGTTTCGGGCATTTCACGGAGCCTCCCGCAAGCAGCTGATGTGGTAAGCCTTTGCACCTCCCTCTACATCACTATTTGGGGAAGAATGGGAGGGGGGAAAGTGTAATGGTGGTAAAGCCGTGTCATTGTACACGGGAGCTCCTGTTCTGGGTCATCTACAGATGGTTGAGCAAGCCACACTGCACATTAGGATGGCCCCAGGTGGAAAGTGTCCTCTGCTTTTTATTATTTTTTTATTATTATTCTTATGTTAATCCCCATACATTACATCATTAGTTTTAGATGAAGTGTTCCATGATTCATGTCCTCTGCTTTTTAATATGGTGACAGTGACATGCCACAGCCCCATACACCGGGATGTCCCTTTGTCCCCAGTCCTTCCCCTGGATTCCCTCCAGGCCTCCCCTCCTCTGCAGTATGCAGTCACTCATCTCCTGGCTCCTAACACATTTAATTCCCAAGCTAGCTGAAGGATACCTTCTGCCTGAAGCCCTGCTTGCCAGCTCCCAGGACCAGCCTTGGTGTCTAGGTTTGGATCACCCCATATTCAGCTCTGGGTTCTGCTCCTCTGAGGATTCGGGCCACCATTTCTTCCTTAAGTCTGATTTTCTCTGAATGAAGTCCTTAAATGGATCCTTCCACTACTCTAGTTTTTGGTCAGCTGTGTTTATTTGCTCTGAGGCTTTCAGGCTATCCCTTTAGCCCACAAATAATGTTTGTTTTGTAATCCCTTTCCTTTGAAAGATTTTATTTTTCCTACATGTATTCAGCTCTCCAACCATAAGTCAATTCCCTTAGAGCCTCTGTATTTGCTCTTCACTTTGCCTGAAACACTATTCCCCAGATCTGAAATGGTTGTGTATTACAGGTTGGGCCTCAACTCAAATGTCACTTCCTCAGAGACTCTCTCTGATACCCCATTGAGTATTGCCCTTTCTACTCCAATCACTATCACAGAACCTTGTTCTCTCTTCTCCGGGATACTGTTCACTATCTGAAATAGACCTGCTCCCTTATCATCTGTTGCCCCTACTGAACTGATGTTCTAATTAGAACAAAGATTTTGTTTTGTTCATCCGTGCCTCCAGTACCTACACCACGCCTGGCACACAGTTAGCTTTCAGTCAGTGGTTGTTGAAAAAAAATGACCATTTTTCTGGTTCAGAATTATCTGTTTTAAATACTCTGTTAACCCACTTTCCCTTAGTAAACTCCCCACTCCCAAGCTCCCAAATCTTAGATCATCAAAAGTCACTCTGGCCAATCTTGAGATGGGTACTCCCAAATCAATATTTAGCACAGTACTGGGTTAGGGATGAAAGAAGGTGAAAAGGTCATTTCTAACACATATCAAGGAGTACTCAGGATGAGTACACGCCTCTGAGCTTGAAAGAAAATACAGAATGAATCTTATCAAATTACGTCGTCTACAGTAGTGAGCAGGAAATCTAGCCTAGAAATAAATAATTATGGTTACCCTAGGTTTCTGGAATTCAAAGAACAATAAGGCAAATTATCTTTTGCTTTTAGGCCTGACGAACTCATTATTTTCTGTGCAAAAATGAGATATAAATTTCAATTATTTCTAGAAAGTGGTATACTAATTTGGATTTAATTGGTTTCTCTGTTCCCTTGCATGTATGGACTCATTCTGTGGTGATAGAGAGCTCATTAAAAGAGAGACCAGAGTCCCCAGGTTCTAATACCCAGTTAGTTAACCCATTCTTCTGTACTGAATGACTTACTTTCTCCTAGAGACGAGGTCCCAAGGCTTCACAACTCATAATGACTCCAAAGGGGCCTGTGTGTGATTTAGAAGGCTGCATATGAAAGTTTTGCCTTCTTGCTTGGGTTTTAAGTCACCAACCCAGCCCCCCTAAATTCCTGCCACTCTCAACTTAGGAAGCATCCACCTCTGTTCTTAACCACATAATCAATATTTCTAGACAAATTCCAAAGTAATGGCAAGAGGTCAAAAGAACATTACAAATCGACAGCTTTATGAAAATAACCTTTTCCTTAACATGCAATGAACATGAACCACATATGCATTCTATTGCAAGGCCCTTCACCCAGTTTCCTCAGACCCTGGGGCTAAGGGCTTTTTACCTTTTCTTTTCTTACACCAGTTTACTCTTCTGCATCAAATGCAGTTTTCTTCTATTAAGAAGTAAAAGATAACATAATTTGAAATGATGATCTATTTCACAAAACTTAAACAGAGAAAACCCTGATATGGAAAAGTATTGACTCCCAAAGAGGGCAAGTCTTAACTCCTCGTGCCATTTAAAATGATGCAAAGATCAAAAGGGCCAGCATTCAGGTATATCTGAGATAAAATGTGTTGTCATATTTCTCAATTTTAAAAAAACAGCTGAGAGGGGAACCCTAAAAACCCTCTAAGGAAAGAAGAGGCAATTAGAAGCCATGAAATAATTCAGGAAGGTGGCCAGTTACCAAATCAGTAGCCAGAAAGTCAATAGCTTTCCTTGATTTCATGCAAATAACTAATTCAAAAATAATGGGGAAAATATAATTCATGATCGCATATTAATAAATGTGTAAAGGCTCAGTTCAAAAAGTTTAGACCTGAGGGACATCAAAGGTTTAAAAATGGCAAATACATACTCAAAATAGTCAAGGGGATCCCATATTCCTAAATGTATCTATATATTTAATGCAACTCTAATAAAGACCAATGGGAATTATTCGGGAATTAAAAAGTTAATTCTAAAGTTCACCCAGAAAAATAAAGCTAATTAAAAAGAGTCAGAAAATTTTTGAAAAAATCACAGGAATTGGGGATGGGGGGAACAGAGTTAAACAATACCAAATTTGCTTCTGTAGGGCTAGAGAAGTTTTCCATTGGTGGTGAATAGAGAAAACTATGTAACAAAATAATCCCGAAACTCCCAGTGGATATATTATCATACACTAAATTGCATTTCAAATAAAGATAGATTTTTTTTCACTTAAATAAAAGTGTCGAGATAACTGGCTAGGCATTCAGAGAGAAGACATAAAGCCGATTACTGCCTTATTCCTACAACAAAAATAAGTTCGAGATGGATCAAAGACTTAAATATAAAACAATGACAACCCTAAGAGTATTTGGGGATAAAAAGTATGGGAGAAAATTTTTTTTTTTATAATCCTAGCATGAGGAAGACTCAAGACAGACACAAAACCTAGGAGCGATAAATGAAAACATTGGCAAGCTTGAGCCGTAAAATTTTTAAAAATATCTGCCTTGCAGGAAAGATACCAGAGACAAAGATAAACTGGGACAAATTTCAAATACTTTGCCTGTCTAAAGAGCTCATTTCCTCAATAAGGAATGCTTCGAAGTCAATGAAAAACAAAACACAACACAATAAAACAAAAAGCAAAGGTCATGACCAGAACGTTCACAGCAAAACAGATTATGGTTGGAGAAAGACACTCATCTTTGCTTATCGTTTTAAAAATTGCAAATTTAAAGGAAATGTCTTTTCCCCACCCATAAGATTAGCAATGATGAAATAGTGTAAAATGCACTCTTCATCAGGGAAACGTAAATTTGCCTCCTTAGAGATGCGCCTGTTGCCCTTCTACCACAATTTAAAACGTGTGCCTTTTGGCCTAATGACCCTACGAGTAACTTACCCTGTAGAAAAACATCAGTTCACTAAAATATATCACAAATGTCTGTGTAAGGTACTGGTTTGGGATGTGGGCTCTGAGTCAGATTACTTGGGCTCATACCCTGCGTGATCATCTTCTTTGTGACCTGGGTTAGATAACCTCTTTGTGGTTTCTCGTCTGTAAAATAGCAATGATAATATCTTTCCCAGGATTAAAGGAGTTAATATACTTGTAAAGTACTTACAACAGTGCATTCATTATTATGTTCATCATCATTACATCTATAGGATTGTTTATAATACCAGAGACCAGGAAAGCCTCCCTTGGTAGCCTGGCCATATAAATTATAGCAGGTCCACACAGTGGTACTCTTGGCAGGTATTAAAAAGAATAAAGCAGATTTGTGTGTGCTGATGTGGAAAGAGCTCTGTGATAAGTTGCCAGGTAGAAAGAAAAAAAAAACCACTTGGACAAATGTGTATGTTTTTGTATTTCTGAAAGTATATTCCTTGTAAGAAAAGAACAGATGGAAGAGGAGAAATCATTAATGGATTTTCCAGCAAGTTTCGAGTATTCAGTCATTCAGCCAAAGATATTTAAGGGCTTGACTGTATATTGACATCGTTCTGGGTGCTGGGAATCTAGCAGTGAAAACCCTCCCCTTGTGGGTTTGTATTTTATTGGCGAGTTTGATAACAAGTCTGAACAATAGCGAGATTATATAGTATATGGAATTTAAAAAATAGAATTGGGAAAGAGGATTGTGGACGGCAGGGGGGTAAATTTTCAAGTAGGTCTCATTGAGAAGATAACTTGGGAGTATGTACTGTTTAATCTGAAATATGCATGCTTTAAAAAAAAAATGAACATAAAACCAACAACTCCAAGTCACCTCACCTCTGACCGAGGCAGCTGACTTAGAAAGTTCCACCACCTTGGCTGGCGGCATTTCACGTGAATGCGCCCAAGAACACAGCCTCAGCTCCGTTTCTGCAAGTGCAGCCCGCCCACCACCAAAGCCACACTCAACTCATGTAGCCCTTTCGAGCGCTCACATTGTGTGCAATCCTCTCAGCCACAGAACAAGCTGGTTTGGACAGCAGCTCTGGTGGTAGAAATGTTTTTCATTCATTTCTTTAGCAGATAAAGAGCTAGAGCAAAGGTAAAGGTTGAGTCACCAGAGCAAACGGGCCCCCGAAGGGCATCTTTCGACACTTACTGCAAGGAGCTGAGAAGAGGTGCTGGCATAAGATCCTGATCTATGAGTCTGCAGTTGACTTTCCAACCAGTCGCTGGCACCCAGGTGCTCAGGTCACTGCCCGCAATAGCTTTCTCCAGCAGGCAGTGCCAGATCACTGGGCACAGGCAGCTCTGTCCATCTGGGGCCTGGCACGCAAGATGCTCTGAGGCACACATACCAGGGGATGCCCCCAGGCAGATGAGAAAGGGCCTCCTTATCTCCACAGGGTCGTGTAGGACAGAGCAGGGAGATGGCATTACCAAAGGAGATCCCTAGTAAAATCCAGAGGGTGACTGAACTGTCATTTCCACACCATGGGAAGATTCCATGAGTGTTTAAAGAACAGGAAAGGGATGTCAAGATCACACATCTTGCTCTTCCCAGCCCAACTGCTAGGCCATACTCAACAACTCCAATTTGTAAGGCAGGTGGCAGGGAGAGGGGGGAGGGCTAGGCTTGAAACAGGATCCCTGGCCCACAGGCAAGCCCACCACAAATCATGAGGTCTTCGGTGCATATCCATCCGTAAGATCTTTGCTGCTAATCACACAGGAAAGCTCCAGGGACCAGAGCTCAAGAAGGTTGTACGAACCAGAGCAGGATCAGTTCTATCCTCGGGTTTGGGAAGCTTCCTATGACTCAGTGGACACCTTGGCCGTGAGGGCTCCCAGGCAGAGGCTGCCTTAGCCTTTAGATTCTACTGCATCCAGCATGGTGCCTGAGGTACAGTGGGAATCCACTAGGTGCCAGTGAGTCACATCCCCTGTTGGCTCACCAGTGGCACAAAGTTCAGAGAAGGGAACCAGGGAGAGGCATCTGTTGAAGGAAACAGGTTGCAGAATCCGGTCTCACAGTGACATGATGCGCTGCTACACGGGAGGGGGCAGAGGGGGCTGAACCCTCCTCAGAAATGCCACAGCCAGGGGCTTCATGCTCTGGCATGGGCAATGGTAAGTAGCTCAACCTGAATGAGCTCAAGGGTCACCGATTCTGCAAGCATTTGGATATACTCTGTACCAGGTGGTGTGTTCAGAGTGGGGAGAGCACACTTCGACTTCACAGTCTACTAAGAACTAAAACCAATTCCCCAGGCAGTAAACAAATGCACCACGGCATATACCCCAGACTTGGGAGCATCTGGTGGACTGGAGCCGTGTGTGTGGCAAGAGATGTATTTACTCTCTGTACTTTAAATTTATTTATAAATTTACATATTTTAATAAGGCAAACAAAGGTCTTAGACCAACTGTGTGCCCAGCACTCTGCCATGTACAGACGGACAAACACTTAGAAGATACACCTCTTGCCCTCTGGGGACTTATGGTTCTATCGAATACTGAAAACCCTTACAGAAGGATTCAGCATGTGGGGTGAGCTAATAAATCTGAAGAAGAGAGAGCCTAGTGTAGACTGGAGTAGATGAAGGGGGCTGCATGGAGCACTGGACTCTCAGGGATGTGTGGGTTTTGATGCCCTGGCCTTATTGCCAACAGTCTCATTTCCAAGGTCAATCAAGGAGGATGACCCCACCAATTAAGCCAATGGCCAAGAAGTCCCCAACTCTGATTCTAATCAGGGTTGTTGTCACCACACCATCTTTCTCAACTTTTGCCTGCATCTCTCCATCCAACTTTTTTTTATGGAGAGACAAGTTACCACATTAGGTTGGATAAACTTAAGTGGAAGGTGGGGGAAAGGGGAACACCAGATGTCGGGGGAGAGGTAGAGTATGGCTCAAGGCACTAACGTGGGACAAGCATCATATTTGGGAAAGGGAAACAGTGAAGGGGTGTTTCTGATGGAGGTAGAGAATCCATCTCTGGTTGGAAGGGTGTGGGGGAGAAAAAGCCTCCAAGAAGGCTAAAGGAGACAATATCTGGGGCCTGGTGGAGACACCATACGATGGAAGGCATTTCAGTTCACAAACACGAGAGAGCCTTGGGGTGCCAGGCCTTGCCCAGTTGAGCTGAGTGGTATTTAACAAAAAAGCCCTCATTAAATCGAATACTGAAAACCTCTTAATTCAGTCCATGAAGATAGCATAGGACAGTTGAGCCACCCAGTAGGCTGGTGGCAGTTAGTAACAAACCCCACTGGATCTCAGATCGACACAGTGATCTGATCTACCTTGCTCTACCTTGCTCTACCTTGCTCTACCTTGATCTACCATGGTGCTTCCAGCAAACCACAGCCCTGCAGCCCTACCCCAAGGAAAACCTTGCCTCAGGAAGCACCCCAAAGGCTTCCTGAGCTTGTTGCTGACCAAGTGGATGATGAGACAAGTGGGGTCAGGAGAATCAGTATCAGAAGTCCACTGGACTTGATAAAGAGCCTATAAAAAGATAGTCTGGACAAAGTTCGAGGCCCCCATCACCCATGCAGGATAAAAGCAGTGATGTAAAATGTTGTGAAAGAGGCCTTCCTGCCCGGGTTTCTGCAGAGTCAGCCCTCCTACTACCTGGTCTGCCAGTGGTCAGGAGTCACTAGAATCAAAGTGCAAACAGTAAGCTTTATTGCCAACAGTCTCATTTCCAGCAACAAACTTTCAAGGCCATTGCCTGTTCGGGTACCAGAGTGATGGTCCACCACTTGTGTGGCCCTGGGGATAGTTATATAATGTCACTGAGTGCCTGTTTCCCTCAACTGCACATAAGAAGGGGTAGGTAACAGCCCCTACTTAAAGGGAATGCTGCACACTGTCCCCTCGAGTACCCTACTGGGTACACGGGAAGTCCTCAGGAAGACTGGCACCCTTTCCCACTTCCACTCCCCCCAGTGTCTGACTCCTTGTCAAGTATCCGATGTTCTACCCTGAGGCTTCCTGAAAGAAAAGAGATGATAATGACCTTCATTCTATAACTGCCTTCCAACTTAAAGCAAAGTCTTAACAACTTCTCATTTCTATTTAAACAGAGGGTTTCTCATTGGAGAGGGCATCGTGCACCTCTGATTTCTGACCCAGCCATCTCCTCTGACCCTACCCCTCCCCTGTATCCTGTCCCGCAGGGACTCACAACCTCACACCTCATGGGGCAGACTGACCCATGGAGACCCAGAGATCTGCTCCCAACCAGCTCCCCCAAAGAGAGAAGATACCATGACATGGCCATAGCCATACTGGGCTGCTTGACCTTCCAAACTCCAAAACTCACATATGTATTCAGACAACATGGACTAAGAGCCTAGGACATGTCAGGCCCTGGGTTTCCAGGGGAAGAGCGAGGAGAGAGTCCTTTTTTGACTCAGATGGATGGTTGCCGAGGGGAGAGAAAGGCCTGGGTGCATTTACAGCAGACTGTGACAAGAACAATGATGGCTGACTCAGGGCTGCCAGGGACAGGTCACCTTGGCAGGGTGCTGCTGTGCCTGAGAATCACCTCAGGCTGCACCCCCAATGAGGGTCGATGCATCTGTGGGCCAACAATAGGAGACCGGCAGGAACAGAACCCTCATTCCTGGTATCTAAACAGCTGCCAATGGGACGCCTGGGTGGCTCAGTCATTAAGCGTCTGCCTTCGGCTCAGGTCATGATCCCGGGGTCCTGGGATCGAGCCCCGCATCGGGCTCCCTGCTCGGCGGGAAGCCTGCTTCTCCCTCTCCCACTCCCCCTGCTTGTGTTCCCCCTCTTGCTGTGTCTCTCTCTGTGTCAAATAAATAAATAAAATCTTAAAAAAATAAATAAACAGCTGCCAAATCCTGGTTGGGGATGTCATTTCCCCAACTTCAGGTGGGAGGTGGGAGGTGGGAGGTGACTTCCCCAACTTCACATAACACCCATCATTTAAAGTGAACAACTCGGTGGCATTTAGTACATTCACAATGTTGTGCAATCACCAGTTCTATCTAGTCCCCAAACACTTTTATCACCCCTGAAGGAAACCTTGTGCCCATTAAGCAGTCACTCCACATTCCTTTCCCAACCCCTGGCACACCACCAATCAATCTGCTTGCTGCTTTCTCTACAGATTTGAAGTGGGAGGATTTTCAAAAGAGAGGTTTCTCCCAGTTTCTAGTTCTTTGGTCAAGGCATTAAACTAGGCTCATCCGGATTTTTTTCTTTTCTTTTTTTTTAAGATTTATTTATTTGTGAGAGGAAGAGAGCATAAGTGGGGGGAGGGGCAGAGAGGGAAGCAGACTCCCCGCTGAGCGTGGAGCCTGATACGGGGCTCCATTCCACAACCCTGAGATCATGAGCTGAGCTAAAACCAAGAGCAGGGCCCTCGACCGACTGAGCCACCCAGGTGCCCCTAGACTCATCCAGAATTGAGGCAAATTTGCCTCTGGCACTACAGGAACCACACCTCGAATGCCAGTTTCAACTTTTTCCGAGTGTGTCCAGTTTCTTTATGTGTAAGCCTCAGTTTCCCCATCTGTGAAACAACCAACCTATTCCACAGGACTGTTTCTGAAAATTAAAAGGTAACACCCTCCCCCAAAAAACCTAGCTTTGCCCCACAGAAAATAGTCAATGAATGGAAGCTGTCATATTTGCAGCTCTAGAAAAACATCCACCTGAAAAGTGCTAATACATATGTGAATTCAATATCGGCCCAGGTCACCACCCAGGAAAATCTTTTTACAAATGCGATTTTCTAGGAAATCTGAAGAAAGGCTAACTCTGCACAGGAGTGGTTGGAACATGGTATTCAGTAGCACACAGACTACAGCTTCGATCTCTGTTTGACCTTGGAAAGTTCCTTCACTTCTCTGAGCCTCCTCAGCCATAACATGGTGAAACCCTCCACGTCATAAGCTTCTCTTAATGAAATGTTAAGAGCAGCTCTTATGAGCTTGTGCTTGCCCTGGCTTCCTCTTCCTTCTCTCCATTCATTCTCTGACCCAGAGCCTCCCTATAGAATCTGTTGCCCCCATTTGTGTGTTTAGCACTTGAGCATTCGTTGATACACTGATGTGATAGTAGGTGCTTTTGCCCTCAAAGAGTTAGAATATCACCTGGAAGAGAAGACTACTTTAGGTCAGGACCTAGACAAACACCTGGCTGAAACATTCTGTTTGGACTGGATAATGTGTGTGTGTGTGTGTGTGTGTGTTTAATTAAGTTGGAATGTGTTTATCTGGGGATACACCTACCTTGCATTTTGCTAGAATTCCCACCACTTGCACCTCATTACATATCATCTATTTAACTCTATTATCTGCCTCTTCTGTAAATATTTGTGGCCTTTGTCTTTTGTTCTCTTGATTGTGCCAAGCACACAAGTGATGCCTACAAGAATTTCTACTATGCCTCTTCCAAGATTATTCTGTGTTCATCTCAAATACTTATCAATTGGAGGGGACCCCAAAAGAGTTACTCCCATGCTGGAATATAAAGGGAGGGGTCAAGCGAAACCAATTATTCCACTAAAAAATTGTTTTTTACTAAATCAGTCTTTTTTTAAATTAAATGTTACTATTTTTTAAGATTCTGCTGCTGATGGAAAATACCAAACACCTACAAACTGGAGCTAGAGATTCAATCTTCCTTTTCAAACCACCAAAGATTAATACCCACACAAGGTAACAAGCCCCAACCATGGAGTCCCTTCCTACAGCTCACTCTTTGAGGGTCTTTGAAGTTCATCTGAGATTCAACTTGTGGCCCTACCCCTGAAACAGAGCTAAGTTCATTCAGTAACCATCTATCCGCCACTCATCCATTACCTCTCACCATAGAAGGAGTCACCGTTCACAAAGAAAATTGAAGGGGTCTTGCGTGTAGTGTGCCTCCCCCAACAGAGGCAGGAGAGGTAAAGAAAATCCCATCCATTCCCCCTACCTCCACATTCCTCCTTCCCTTCATGCCTCCTGATAAGGAGGGTTTAAAGGTGTCCCCTGTGAGAGAGAGCACGAGAGAGCGAGCTGACACGTGCCAGGAACCCGGCAGGCTCTAGATTGGCTGAAGTGGGGGGTGAGGGTGCCCCCTCGCCCTCTGCCCCATGCTCACCAGGCCCCTTGCTAAATACCCCCTCAGGACGCTTTCCTTACCCTGTGAGGGGGGTGCATCTCTCGGTGCTTCCTGGCTCTGGGTTCTTCCTGGCACAGAATCCCTGGCCCTCTTCCCTTCAGCCCCCGGTTCCTCCAGGGACAGGCTGGTTTCAGAGCATCCCTGCAGACAGATGGCCCCAACTCTGAGCGTCCCCCGCGGTGCCCTGCCTGAGCTGTCCCGAGTCAGGCCATGGCCGAGCTTTCTAGCACGCTCGGGGACCTCACTTCCTGGTTTTTCTTTCACAACTGAAAGTGGAAGCTGTTCTGGCCAGGAGAAGAAAAGCCGCCCAAGCGGCCCTGGCTCCTTTTCAAAGCCTTAACCCTAGCCCCTAGGGCTGAAACCACAGCCAGCCGGCATCATGCAGTTCACCTTCTACTCGTGGGGCTGACACCTTGAAACCAAGACAGAACAAACAAACAAACTGAATTGACTGGGGGTGCCCTGAGCAGACCACCTGCACCAGGAAGGGGACCCTGCTCACCTCAATTCCCAGGCCAAGAAGGTCAGCCCTCGCATCCCTCCTGATGGGGGGGAACACCTGGCATAGGGTCCCCCTTCTCCAACCCACACGCCCCCCTCCCTGGGCACTTCCGATAAAGCCAACAAAACAAGCCAGTCAGGAACCACAGGGACACGGACCTGTGTTCTTCTCCTCGGACATCAGCTCATCCTTTTCGTGCCTCAAAATATAAACCGCAGATCTAGTCCACTGCCTCCCTCACCACCCCCAGTTAAAACTGGGAACTTTTGGAAGGAATGCAACAAGCACATACACCACGCACTGTCAGATTGATCCTGCATCTTGCAGCTTCTGGAAAACCCACTGTACCTGCATGAGCCAGTAACAGGAAAAGGCAAATCATTTCTTACTCTTATTATGCAAAATTGTTCTGAGTGTGTAGACCCCCTGAAAAGGTCCTGGAGACTGGTCTACAGGATATCAGGACCTGTAGTAGTCTCATCAGACTCACCTAAGGCTGGGACCACAGAAGGGCATGAGAGTGTCTGTTCTTAGACTTGGAGGCAGAAATCATGAGTTCTGTTCCCTCCTGCCCCACCCTCACCTATACTCCAGAATTAAGCAACACTTTCTCCAGCCGTAGTCCCTTTAAGAAGGCTTATGTTAAGTTCAGCATGTGCCTGGCCCTTTACCAGAGCTAGTTAGGATTCATTCGCTCTATAGAGAGGAGATCCTAATAGTCTCTTAAAAAAAAAAAAAAAAGCCAGGGTGAGCTATGTTGCAAACTCAGAGAAGAGAGCTGATCACTTGGCCTCACAGGAGCTCACTTTAGACATGGAAGAAAGACCAAGTATGGGAAGAGGAGGTTAGCCGCTCTGCCCTTCTATCTCCTGGGTCATCTCACAGCTGGAGCGACCCTTGGCTTTGCTTAGTTTTGGGAGTTCATTCCTTCAAGAAGCAGCTCCCTCCAGCAGAGAGCAGAATAAGTGTCAAGTCTCACCTATTCTAATACCCTGAGTGCTGGCTTCTTTTACCAGCTGGATGAAGAGCTCAGGGCCAGAGGAGCTTCCCCACCCCACCCCACCCCTTTTTTTTTTTACTATTTTCCTCCAGGATTGGATGCTCAAGTTCAGAAGTACTTCGGTCATTTAAAAATTCTAGCGCAGTTGTATTCCTATTCAATCCTAGGTGCACATAAGTGACACTCCCAAGATTTCAGGAAATAATAGAAGGTTTTGGCAACACACAAGAATTCTGCATTATTCAGCAGCTGCTTAGAATGACAGACTGATCGGGACTCGAGCTGCACCACCTCCTAGATAGCTAGCCCAGGCCATGGTGTTTAACAGCCCAGAGACACTTTATTATGGAATGGGAACAATGCCACCTGCCTTATAGAAGGTGGTGAGTGGATGAGGTAATGCAGGTCACACACCTAGTACGTACGGACCCCAGCACCCAAGACAATGTCTGCTAAGGATTCTCTTCCCCTAGTCCCTTCCAAATGGGATTCGCTGTCATCAGCTGGGCAATAGTCTTTGTAACCATCCTGATAGCGGAAGTTTTGAATGGAAGGTAGAGACACACAGCTTGGCTCTGTCTATCACCCTGAAGGCTTTTAATTCCGTTTTCCAGTTAGTGAAATTAACCACTTTCTCTCCCAAATCTACCCCTGCCCGCACTCCCCCAGCCTCCATGTCTCCACCCCCTTTCCAACTGGTCTCTGCTTTGCCTCCACGCAAGTCAGCTGAGATTACTACTTAACCAAGTGTAATCCCATGTTGGAAGAGAGCCCTTGGACCGAGAAGAGACATGTCCCATAGAGGTATAGAGTAGGGAGCGTTACTGCAGCTTACCTTGTAAGAGTACGCACGCTTGTTGCGCCCAGCAAATGCCCCCCTCACAGGAGGCTGCACTGGTTCATTCAGATACCTTGGCCCCTTCCACAGCTCCTGTGACAAGGCCACAACTGAAGGCAATGTGTCTCTTCCCAAGAGTGACCCACAAGCTTCCCTGAAACCTTTGAACCTGTTGCAATAGAGGTTCAAAGGTAGAAGTTACCTGTTCTCAAACACATGGAGTAACTTCCAACAGTGACAAGTGTAAAATTTGGCAAAAGGTTAACACAGAGATCGTTATGCAGGGGCTGAGGAGGAGGAAAAAGAAGACAGCTCTCTGCTCTGAAAGTAAACGTTTAATAAGACAAAAGCTTTACAGAGCCCATACGTCAGGGGAAAGGGAGTAGACAGACAGGGCTTTGCATCTGCTTTTGGGACAGAATCCCTGAGACTGTGAAAGGAAGAGGAAGGTCTAGCTAACAGAAGAGGGAAAACTTGCTCCTTGAGTTGAGGTTGAGAGGAACATGGGAAGCCACTTTGATTGGCTCAAGCTAGAACTTTAAGAATCAGATAAGCAGAGGTTTGCATTTCAAGATCAACCTTCTTCTAGAAGGGTTCGGTGACCTCTCCAGGATTAGAACATTTCCAAGACCATTGGAATAAGGCAAATCATTCTAACATCTAGACTGAGGGACAAGCCTACCTGGGTCATATTTAGAATGCAGAATTACGGAGGCAGCCTGCCCCTCCCATGGCTTAGCAAGGCCCTTGAAGAAGCACATTGCTATTACATCATTGTTCAACCTCTGCTACTCTCTCTTTCCATTTTTTAAAAGATTTTATTTATTTATTTTAGAGAGAGAGACCGTGAGTGGGGAGAGGAGCAGAGGGAGTGGGAAAGAATCTCTAGCAGACTCCATGCTGAGTGCAGAGCTGAACGCGGGGCTCCATCTCAGGACCCTGAAATCAGGACTGAGCCAAAACCAAGAGTCAGACGTTTAACCGACTGAGCAACCCAGGTGCCCCTCTCTCTTTCCATGGTGAGGTCACTAGTCACCATTCTCCGTTCCAAGAACTTTAAGACTGCAGGGCACCATTACTAAAAAGGAGATGCAAGAGGCTTAGAGATTGTGCTCAATTTCTGTGTTATATGTGAGGGCACCAAGGCCCTTTTGGGTGAAGGAAATCACCCAGAGTTATACAACCATTTCCTTGTGAATGCGACACCTGACCTCAGCCCCAGGAAATCACCTCAGTGCCTTTCCCTGATATGGTTCTGCTTCACTGATATGTGTTCATTTCACTCTCAGCAGACTTTAGACACTTGACTCCTTTCCATGTTCTGGGCTGGTAGAAATGTGTGGCAATGCGGTGTTGGGTTTCTTCTAATTGCCAGTCAACCAATAACATCAAAATCAGAAGCCAAAACCTCATCCTGCGGACCTCTGTGTGAAGGAGTGGCTACCACATTTAGGTGTTAGTAGGCCAGATTCTCATCCAGGTCTTAGGTGCGTTAACTCTTTAAAGTCACTTCATGGCGCACAGCCCTAGTCCTGCCTCAGTACCTGAAGGAAGAGGGCTTTCTTTTTCTTTCTTTTTTTTTTTTTTTAAAGATTTTATTTATTTATTTGACAGAGAGAGACACACAGAGAGAGGAAACACGAGCAGGGGGAGTGGGAGAGGGAGAAGCAGGCTCCCCGCCGAGCAGGGAGCCCGACGCGGGGCTCGATCCCAGGACCCTGGCATCACGACCCGAGCCGAAGGCAGATGCTTAAACGCTGAGCCACCCAGGCGCCCTGAGGGCTTCCTAAGAAATAACCAAAGAACATACAGTTCAGTGAGGGGGCACCTGGGTGGCTCAGTTGGTTAAGCGACTGCCTTCGCCTCAGGTTGTGATCCTGGAGTCCCGGGATCGAGTCCCACATCGGGCTCCCTGCTCGGCGGGGAGTCTGCTTCTCCCTCTGACCCTCTTCCCTCTCGTGCTCTCTGTCTCTCATTCTCTCTCTCTCAAATAAATAAATAAAATCTTTAAAAAAAAAAAGAACATACAGTTCAGTGAGAACTGGGAGCATGAGTTGGACCCATCTGACTGGACTCCTGTCGAGCTGTGTTCATTAGCGCCCTACTAATGCCATACCTGCTAGAGAGAAAGAGGCTCCAAACCAGTGGTTTGCAGACTGTAGCCAACATCACAGGCCCCATGCAGAGCTTATGACAACACAGATTTAT
Source organism: Mirounga angustirostris (assembly GCF_029215605.1). Taxonomy (NCBI): domain Eukaryota; kingdom Metazoa; phylum Chordata; class Mammalia; order Carnivora; family Phocidae; genus Mirounga; species Mirounga angustirostris. The sequence goes on along the minus strand of NW_026991714.1, from coordinate 137,085,965 downwards.
GGGCTGGTGCCAGAGCTTATGATTCACTAGGCCTGGGAGAGGGCCTGAGAATCGGCATTTCTAACAATTCCAGGTGACGCACACGCTGCTGGCCTGGGCACCACATTAGGGACACCTCTGCACCAACAGCCAGTCTGCCTTCCATGAGCCCCACCACTGGAATGCCAAAAGGGACGGTGTTCGGAGTAGTCTTGGCTATGGGGACCCTGCAGTTGAGAGGACAGGAGGGCCCAGAGCAGAACTCGTTTTGTGCCTTAGAGGAGAGGTGTTTCTCAAGATCAGGAGGCAGGCCAGTGCCAGAGGCGTGCTTTGGCAACAGCACGAGGGACTGCCATTCCCTGCCTCGCTTCTCCTTAGGTAAACGTAGATCGAAGCCATGTGGCGTCACGACTAGACAACCCATGCGGGTGTGAGTATGAGCGTAGAGGGGGCGTCACCCGATCTGACAACCTTAACTTGGTTCTTAAGGGTACCTGAGACAGTAAGTGTGAGGCAGCTGGGGCGTGGGCTGAGTAGGAGAGGGGGGTCCGGAAGCCAGGTCTCCAGTGCCCCCACGGGCTACCCCATCTCTTGGTAAACCATTGTTTCCTATAACATCTCTCCTCAAAAACAAACAAACAAGAAAACATGTGTGAAATAAGGCTTCTTTACAACACCCTCCACTTCTCCCTCCCTTCCCACAGCCATTTGCATTGAGAATTCAATACAAACAAATTCCCTCTAGGTGTGAGCATCCCGTAGCCCCTATAAAGTGCAAACTTTATTATTTATAGGTCAGGTGCTCCAGGTACGGCGAGTCTGATCTGACAGTCACAGTTTGGACACACTCACACATGGTGCTGTGGTCAGTGTGTCCGCATGCCCTATTGTAGGGATGAAGAACCCACATATTTCATACACAACAGTTCTAGAAGACCAAGAGCCAATATTCTAGAGTTTTGTAACACAACCTGTAAATAGTCAAGATACATTTTTTTTTTAAGGGAGAGAGAGTGTGTGAGCAGTGGGGGAGGGGCAAAGGGAGAGAGAATCTTAAGCAGGCTCCATGCCCAGCACAGAGCTGGACTCGGGGTTCGATCCTACACCCCTGAGATCATGATCTGGGCTGAAACCAAGAGTCAGACGCTTAACCCACTGTGTCACCCAGGAGCCCCCAGATACATCTTATGATGGTGGCTGACAGCTCTTAGAAGCAGACTCCAGGTTTCCCTCATTTTTCAAAGCAGGGAAAGACAGACCTTAGAAGCAGGCTCTTTTTATGTAGCCCCACAGTGCGTTTATGTAGCTCCTCCCAGTTTAGAAAACATTTCCACTATCTTTTAACAAACCTGTGAGGTCTAAGTGGGGACAGTACCTTCAGCATCCAAACCTTTGGTATCTCTTGGGGTCCGTGACAAGGGCGTCTTTTGGCCCTCACAGTAGACCTGCCAGATGGTTAGGATTTGTGGCATAGGGAACACTTACTTAGGAAGGATCTTAGCCTGTTTTGACTGCTAATGCAAGTCTTTAGAAGTCAGGCAATATGACCCAAGGAGAAAGAGCAGAGTCCTAGAGCTATAGGCTGAATCTACTCATGTTAACGTGGTAACGATGGCTCAGAGAGAAAGGAGGCGAGACATTCCTCTCTAGAGGTGGTTATATAGAAGGACAAACATTGTGATGGCATACAGTGGGACAAATAAATCCGTGAGGGACTGACCTTTAGCTTCCCACATGGCACAGCTGACTTTGAAGTTTACCCTTCTACTGAGATGTGAAGGAAGGGGCAAAGTTCCTTAAACTATTAACAAGCGTGCCATAATTGGCCATTCCAATTATCAGGATTCCATACCCACCCTTCCCTTGGTTATCTGAGGTTTCAAAAGTCTTATGGCACTCAAAGTACACCTTTCCAGGTAGCAAGCTACGGTTCTCATGCCAGCTCTTTTCTGAAGGCCTTCAAGGGGACCAGGGACATTAGTGAGCACTTCCCATGTGACAGCACTGTTCTAAGAGCTTTGTCTGCAGTATCTCATTTAATCTCACCATGAAGAAGTTATTATTCCACAGAAGAAAACCTAAGAGAGGCCAACTAGCTTGCCCAAGGCATGGAGCTCAGAGCTGGCAGAGTCTCAGAGTCAGATTTTGAGTTGCAGTAGCCTTGAGTCCAGAGCTTAAGAGTGTATCTATGAGTACGATCCATTCTATGAACCCCTTGCCGTCTTGGGCTCTTTCACTGGCCTCTCAGAGAAAACGAAGAATCGTTGCCTTAAAGGAAGCAGGACACAAGACCAGCCATACGGATCTGATGCCAAGGGTGGAGCGACAGCTACCTTTTCCCTCCTCAGAAGGGCTTTCCCTCTGCCTGGATATCCTTCCTGCCACTGAGATCATTTCCTACACAGAGCCTCACTTCACTAAACTAGAGGGGGACAATGCACCCTAGATCCAGCTGCGCAAGCCTCAGACCGGTCTGCTTAGTTGTCTGCTGTGCCCCCAGTGCCCACAGCTCCTTGCTGGGCGCCGCTGTCAATCCTGCACCATGGGACTTCCCAACACGTGTGAGGGAAGCTGGCCCCCAGCTCGGGGCTAGAGCAACTCATTCTTCCTCATCTAGGGTCATGGACAGCAACAGCTTGGGCACTCAGGTTCTTGAGACCACTTGCTCATTCACTGTGGGAAGGAAGTGTTACTCAAGCACGAGCACTTGGTTGACGAGAATAGTGTTGGCACAGATTGCAATACAAAGTTTTCCCTATTCCCAGGTATGCCACCCCTCCCCCTCCCAACACACCCAGAGCAAATTGCCTTGTAGACTTAGATCTGAACTTTCCAACAGCACACAGATGGGCCACGACATAGTGACCCTCAGCCCTCACAGTGGCTGGGTATGCTTGTGAACAGCCTCATCCAGGGCAGTGGCTCATATAAATACTCTTACTCCCACGTTCATGATGTCAACAAGGTTGGGACACAGTGAAAACAGGCAACTTGCTCCTTTGTCAGCAAGAGCTTTCCAAGAGCATTGAAGAATCAGACGGAAAGTGGAAAGATCTCTGAAAGAGGAGTCAGCTCTAACTTCCCAGAGCCCTTAACCACCCCATAAAGATCATCACTATTTCCCAGCAGGTTAGAAAGTAGCTCAGAGAGAAGACTAAGATCTGCGCTGCCCAATACTCTAACCAGGAGCCACATACGGCTACTGAGCACTGGAAAGGGGGCAAGTCCACATTTAGATGTATACAATACACACACAAAAGTTTGGAGACTTAGCATGAAGAAAATAGCATCACATCTCAGTTTTTAAAATCCTGATTACATGTTGAAGGATAATATCTAGGATACACTAGGTAAGTAATTCTCCTTGCTCCTTTTCCTCTTATAAATAGGTCTGCTGAAAATTTTGAAATTACGTATGTGACTTGCATTGTATTTTTCTTGGGCAACACTGACTTAGACCGAAGGTCCTCGGCCTTAATGCCTCTAGAATGTAAACAAAAGGTGGTGTCATCCAGGGATGGCAGAGAACATGTTGTAAGTGCTCTGGAAGATCTTGAAGACAGCAAGGTCTTCTACCTGAGCCTCTGGTTTCCCTAGCATCCATTCAACAGAGGTCATGACCTTGACTGAGGCAACAGGCCCGTATTATAAAACTGCTATCATTCCCTGGCTGGTGTTCCATGCCAGGCACCATACTGTGTGTTCTAGCTCCATCTGTTACTCCATCTAATCCTCACGTGAGCTCATCAGGGTAATTAGACATAAGGAAACCGAGGTTTAGACACTGCACAACGTGTCCAAGTCAGCTTAAATCTCATTCCAAACCGGTGCTCGCAACCCTCTTGCTATGCTACCTCCTCCAAGAGAGTGAGTGAGGAACCGTGGAGGTGGGCATCAGTACTTTGGGGGGCAGGCCAACACCTCCTCCCTCACCAAGCCCTTAAGGACACGGTCCTCTGCTTTGCAGTCTTGGTTCCCTGGGCTCGCAGCACAAGAGCACAACCCTGAGTGCCTGGCTAGAGAGCTATTTGGGAACTTTTCACATGAGTGGAGCGGAAATATCAGGAAGTGGGAGGAGTTCTGGTCTCTCCAGACAAGAAGCTGAAGAGGGTGGAGGAGTCAGAAGGGACATCCTGCCTCTCTTTAGAAGGCTACACACCAGAGAGAAGCTGCTCAGACAACAAGCCTAGTGCCACACAGGCCCCTGATTGGATGGAGAAGCAGATCATGCTCATGGGTTAAAAGTATATACTCACCAGAGAAAGATGTATTAAGGCAAGGACACTTTGTTTGCTCCGTGTTTGAGACACTGTGGCAACAAAGGTGTTCTTGGAAAACTTAAAGTGTTATTGAGAGTGGCTTGGGAAGTAATTACATCACTGTTAATCATTTAGTAGCTTTGATTACTGAGCAGACAGCTGCCCCTCCTCCCCTCCACTTTCTGGGTGTTTTTGCTCTTCATGCTAAGGCTTTATTGAGGGGTCGGGAATGGTAATCTGGGAGACGGGGTCAAAGACCACAAAATAAATATTCAGATCAGAAATATGGCGTTCAGGCTGGACCAATTGCTAAACTTGAGGTTATACCTGTAGCCAGAAGAAAACTTGAAAGTCTAGATTAGGATCCCTAGATGGTGAGAAGCACCATTCAGGTGGCAAAGACTCATTCCTGGTGGAAACAGGTGTGAGAAAGAACAACACATCATAGGCCAGAGGAAGAGTATTTTAGCCTCCCAGGATAAATATCAGGTGTTGAAATACGTTAAGAGGTCATGTCCCCATGAAAGGGGATTGTTGGCCCCTTGCATAAACATTTTCAGAAACAAGATCAGCGTGTCCTCATCAGAAAGCCAAGGCCAGTGCCCCATCCTTGGCCTTCTAGGAGTAGTATCTGCATGGTCACCTAAAGGGGTGGCTTTTGGATCCAAGGAATCTGCTTTGCTTCAGTTCTAAGAAACACAATCTCCCCCCTTTACGCAAGTTCAACCTTTACTCCACTTTCCTGTGGCTCTTCATTCACTTACTAGAAGCTTTGTATTCATTGGCCGCATCACCACTATTTGCAAGAGTGGGGAACACAACAGGGAAGTTTGAAGTTCACATGTGGACAGGTAATCGCTGCCTTTGACTTGCTCTTACTTAGGGGAGGGTTAGTACCAGGTGTGATAGACCTTCAGGGATGCTCCCTTTAGGAACCTGTAAACAGGACTTGGAAAGAAACTTGCTGCCATCACCAAACATGGAATACTTGGTTAGTTATGAATCTACCAGAGCCCTAGGGTTTTAGGGCAAGGAGCTGGTAAGGTCAAAGGGCTCTGCCCCCTGCCATTTTTCCACTTCGTCAATAAGAAAACGGAGGCTCAAATCCAGTCCCTTGGCAAAACCTGAGGTTGATGCATTTTCCCAGAACACAGGATGAGATGCAAGAGAGTGTGTGAGGACAGGGGTGATGGTTGTCTTTCCCTCAAGGTGATTATGGGCTTATCTTGTACTTCAACACCCTTTTCTGCTTCTGGACAAGTTCAACTCCACACGTTCCAAACCTTTACTTTTCCTCTAAACATGATTAGGCCACAGATTTACAAGCTAAAGGGAGGCAACTGGGGATGGGGGAAGCAGTGGCGGGTGGGGGGGGGGGGGTAGAAGGCAGCTAGAAAAAAAGCCAGAGTTCTTACTAAAGCCCTTCCACCCTGGATCAGCTCAGTTTATCTGATCGTGGATGCTGAGCAGCTGACTCTGTGTCTAGTTCATGGCCCAGGCTGGCCAGCATTGAGGAAGTCATAAATCAGGCAGGAAGGACTCTCCCTCTGTAATAATCTCTTCAGAAAGCAGGGATGGACTAAAGTAGTTATGAATCAGAGCACTACCCCACTGACCTAGGAAACCAAACTCTGTACCTCTGCTGGCCATGTACAGGCTACTTTTGTTCCAAACCATCCTCGGATGCAACCACGTGGCCTCCCCCATCAACCACCATGGCACTGGTAACTTTCAGGCATAAGAATCTCCTAGAAGGGAGGAGGGCTGGAAAAGCAAAGTGGAGAACACTGTGCCCCCTCCCAGCCACCACAGTCCCTACTGAGCCTCCTCAGCTGCTTTTAACCTCAGGCCTTTCCACTCCAACCAATCAAGTACTTCACACAAAGGGGACGAGGGGCTGTAACTATGGTAACTCTTTTTCCGGATGATGATTGCCATCACCTGGATCACGGCATCTCTGTTGCTCTCCCCCTCTGAGGGCTATGGAGAAATGGAAGGGACTGAGCTCAGCAGAGAATAATTAGAGCCCACAGAGGTAAGCCAAGTGCCTAAGAGGTGTGAGGACTCAGACCACTGTGAGGTTCTCCTGACCTGACCTGAGAGTTCGGACAGGATGAGCTAAAGCCCATGCTTTTACTCCACGAATGCAAGTCTGTGGGGTTTATTATTAATTAAAACGTTCACTTTTCTTCTTCATCGCAGACATTAAGACAAAACATGAAAATTAAGTAAAGAGAAGAAGAAACCACCCATATAATTTCCATCATCCAGAGAGAACAACTTTTAGTGGTTTGGTGTATATAATCTTTGCTATGCAGCCTGTGTGCCTTTTTAAGAAAATAAAAATGGAATACCGTACATGTCTTTTTTAAAAAAAGATTTATTTCTTAGAGAGAGAGAGAGACAGAGACAGAGAGATCGGGGAGAGGGGCAGAAGGAGAGAGAGTCTTAAGCAGACTCCGTGCTGAGTGCAGAGCTCAACGTAGGGCTTGATCTCACGACCATGAGATCATGACCTGAGCCAAAATAGAGTTGGATGCTCAGCTGACTGCGCCACCCAGGGGCCCCAGTTATTGTTGTTTTTATAGTGTGCTTCCTCACTTAAAACATTGTGACTACCTTTCCAAGTCAATAAATGTCTAATTTTTGACTGTGGTTAAATTTTATCATATGATCTTATTTATTTAGGTCAAATCCCCCAAATTGGCTCTCAGAGAAAGACAACCTATAAATGTAAAAAATCTAAAATTATCTAGAGTGGGAGTATAAGTTTTAAGAAGTTTGTAAATGGGAGGGGGAGGGGGATGCAGAGCATGCTCCTGGCATGAGTGGTCAGGAGGCTGAGCCTCTGAGTTCTGCAGTGATACAGGTGTTAGATGACCATTCATGGCTCCCAGGATAGGTGCTGAGGCCTCACTCAGGTCTGGGCTCTGTTTGGGGATTGAAAGTCATGCTGCCCAGCCAACATTAATTCTGACACTCTTCACTAGTATGCTGGTGACTTGGCTTGAGGCTGTTAACCTCGCTGTGGGCTTCCAGGTTCCCTGGAACATCTCCCATCCATTCAGTGTGCAAAGGCTGGGTGCAGGTCTCCAGATTGCCATGGACAAGATCAACTCAGAGACAGTGGACCTCAGAAGCTTCAGCTGGGAATTCACTTATAACAACTCAACTTGCAGCACCAAGGAGTCTCTTGCTATTCTCACCAATCAGGTCCAGAGACAACAGATTTCTGCCCTGTTTGGACCAGGATGTCCAAAGCAGCAGAGGTAGAGTATAGCCTTCTAAAAACTTTGGCTGGTTTTCATCGGAAGGGATGGTTTTAAAGGTGATGGGACAGACTTGAATAATCTCTTGGCAAGGATGACATTATTATAAATAATAACTATGTATAAATAATAACTATATAACCACTCCATTTCTTTGAGATGTAATTAGACCATGTAATTAGAACAGGTAATATTCTCTTGAAAGAAAGCCTTTCAAATCAATAATTGTTAGTTCACTCACTAACTTGTAGATAGATGTTCACTAACAAACTCGTCGATTGTTTGGACATGGTGCTGTTGTGTGTAGACTCGTACTATTCACTCGAATGTTGTCAGCCACACAGCTCAGGAAAATTAAGTAGAAAATGAATGTTTTGTTTCAAGCAGAAAAACGTCATTTGTTTGTGTAGGTTTCCCTTTGGTGTGTGTGATAAATTATTCAGTGATGTTGAGAGTAAATGGGAAAGAGTGAAGTATGACAGATTGCAATAAACTGGGGCAAGCAAAGAAGACAATCAAATGACTTGTATCTGTTTAGTTAATGGGATTAGCTTTGTGGAAGTCCTTGGTATCTTGTCCTCTGAGAGGTGTGGATGCAAGGCAGGAGTAGGAAAGAGCATCATAGCCCTCACTCTCAAAAATACTGCATAACTGGGCGCCTGGGTGGCTCAGTTGGTTAGGCGACTGCCTTCGGCTCAGGTCATGATCCTGGAGTCCCGGGATCGAGTCCCGCATCGGGCTCCCTGCTCGGCGGGGAGTCTGCTTCTCCCTCTGACCCTCCCCCCTCTCATGCTCTCTCTATCTCATTCTCTCGCTCAAATAAATAAATAAAATCTTTAAAAAAAAAATACTGCATAACTGTCATGAGTGGCTGCTAGCAAATGAAGTTCACACTTGACCTTGGATCTTGGTCTCTTCTGGAATTTTTCTTCTGACACGTTTCTAGCTGTCCAGAGCCTACTCATTCTTCAAAGTCAAGTTCAAATGCCATGGAGTCTTTCTTCACTCCTCCACTCTCACCCCTCATATCCCTAATTCCCCGATCAGAAGTAATTTTTTACTTTTCTTAACTCCTGTAGGTCTATAGCCTATAAATATTGAAGGGTATATTCAACTCTGAAACTATTTTTATATATCTTAGCTCCTGTAATAAGTGATCATAAGCTCCTTTAAGAGCAGGGTCTCCAAAGTTGGTTGTAAATAGTAAGCTCCTAATGAAAAGTATTGAGAAGTGAGTAAGGAAGAAATCAGTCAATAAATGCTTGCTGTGGTTATTCTTGTCCTTTGAGGTTTTGCATCCTCAAGATGGATCCAAAACATTACCATCAATATTCCAAAAGAGAGGGTTCAGTATGACCCATAGACTTACCAAATTCTAAGTTTACATAGATACCTTATGATAGGGTTTGAGTGTAGTGTAAACTGAATTATGGAAAGACATCCCTTTGGTTCCTTTCAAGATTATTGGCTTGCTGGCCTCAGAGTGGAATATCCCTGTGTTTGGCTTCACTGGACAAACTGCAAAACCGGAGGACAACTTCTTACATGACACCCATGTGACACTCGTGTCACCCAGGCACAAAATTGGTGATGTGCTCCAGAGAAGTCTCCAGTACCTGGGCTGGAAACACACTGGGGTGTTTGGAGGTCACTCTGGGACTTCCTCCTGGATGGAGTGGATGAATTGTGGAAGGTTGTAGAGAAGGGACTCAAAACCCATTTCACTCTCACTGTCAGTGTGAAATACACCAACAATGACCCAGCCTTCCTTCAAGAGAACCTTAGAAGCATGTCATTGGCTGCCAGAAGTAAGTAGGAAAGAGTCTTCTGTTGCTTATGTTTAGAGAGCCAAATGAGAAAAGCAGATTGTTTGAAAAAAAAAAAACCAAAGAACTCTTCATTTTTCTATGGATGGAAGCAGAAAGAAACGGGGTGCAAAATTAATGATACATAAAAGCATCACCAACAACAAAGTCATTTTTTTTAAAATCTAAAGTGAAATCTCTGATGCTATAGTGTTATGATGTACAGAGTAGGTTCTGGAAGCATCTTCCAGGTGGGCTGGGTCCTTCATTTGGGTTATTGTTTAGAGCACAGGCACTGGAGATAAACAGCCGTGGGTTTGAAACCAGCCTCTGACACTTTCTAGCAGCGTGCTCTTGAGCAAGTCCATTAACCTCTCTGTGCCTCAGATACCTTCCCTGTAAAACGGAGACAGTCTTCCTATCTACCTCATAGAATGGTGAGGATTAACTAAAGTCATGCCTGTTGTGTGCTGAACTTAGTAACTGGTCAGCATAAGATAGCAATTATTCTTATTGTGGTACTTAAGAGGCTCTCCTTTCTAGCATGATGTAGTAACTGACTCTTTTCTGTTCTTCAAATAAATTAAGCCCTTTATGGCCTTCATGGCCTTGGGACTTGAGGACTTGCTGATCCCTTGGCCTGGAGTGCCACCTGCCACCCCACCCACCCCACCCCACCCAGCACTCTTTCTGTGGGTAGCTTCCTCTTATCCTTCCAGATTCAGCGCAGAGCCCACCTTGTCTGAGGGGCCTTTTCTGACTGTCTGATATGGAGCAGTAGCCCCCACCCCCCCACACACACGTTAATATCAGAGCCTCCTTTCCCCCTCCCAAACCAGAACCTTACATGCTCTCTTTAACTCTTCACTTGTATGCTGTGTGACTGTCAGCTTCCTGAGGGCACGGGTCTTCTCTCGTGCCAACTGCTATATCCTCTGCAACACACAATTGGGACCCAAACAAGCAGACTCTCATTTACTGCATTTAAAAAGTAAGTCACTGCTTCAGTTGGGTGTCCTCAAAATGCATGCTGATGTGTTTGGAGGGAAGAAAAGCGGGATGGCCTGTTCCTCCTCCTCGCCCCCCATCCAAACTCAGAAGGTCTGAATGCTCCTGATTCTGGGTCATCTTCGAACTCCTCCTAACTGCTATGTGGCTGATGAGTCACAAGCCAGATCCTTTGCTCTGGGTGAATTAAATGAAGAAACTAGAGCAAGAAGCGGCCACCGATTTTGTTGGCTTGTACTTCAGGAGAGACCCGCAGTGAGGATTTTTGGGCTGCAGGGCGAAAGCCCCCAGCCTGTGGACTGCGGACACGGTTCATGAAGTGTCCACACTGGGGACGGTTTAGGCATTCCTGTTTCCTCAAGCTTGCTCAAGGAGAGAGAAAGTTCAGGGCTCATTTGCTCATTTGGGGTGACTTCAGGCCACACTTTTTAAAAAAGTGTGTGCGTGTGTGTGCACGTGAGCACATGCCAGTGACTGACTTTGTCTTCTCTTCTTAGTTATCATCCGAATCTGCAGCTCGGCGGATGCAAAAATTATTCTGCTGACTGCAGAGAACCTGGGACTCAGCACAGGAGAATTTGTCTTCATTCTTGTGCAGTGGTTGGAGGTGGGTGCTGATAAGCCCTCAGTGACCCCCTCAGTAAGAAGTAACAAGTCAGGGTGCCTGGGTGGCTCCGTCAGTTGAGTGTCCGACTCTTGGTTTCGGCTCAGGGCATGATCTCAGGGTCATGGGATCGAGCCCCACATTGGGCTCTGTGCTCAGCAGGGAGCAGAGATTCTCTCTCTCCTCCTCCCTCTGCCCCTCCCCCACTCGCATTCTCTGTTGCTCACTCTCTCTCTGTCTCTCAAATAAATAAATAAAATCTTAAAAAAAAAAAAAAAGAATTAACAAATAGGGAACACTTGCTATGTGCCAGATGCATTAGCTCACCGAATACTCACTACTACCTTATAAGCCAGACTATGGGACTAGGAGAGTTGCTCCCAGATCACGTGATCTAATTGGGAAACTGAGGCCCAGAAGAGTTATGTACTTGCCCGAGGAGACAAGGTCATTAGATGGTGGAGCCAGAAATCATACTAAGGCCTGCCTCTCTCTAGGGGCTCAGGTTCTTACTGTTGGGTTAACGCTGAGGTGTACCCTTATGTCCTCATTTTATGATCGGGACACTGAAATGGAGCTCAAAGAGTTCTTCTGCATTGTGAGTTAGAGGTCCTGTTGGAGCCCCAGCAAAGGCCTGGCAAGACCAATATACTGGTCCCATAAGGCAATTCTTAGGTGGTTTGGTTCATGTGGTAATGATCGGGATGGCTAGAACGTACCGCATACCTCCTCTCAGTTCCTACACGTACACATATTACTTGTCCTGTTGCACTCAGTATTCTGAGAGCCCCGTGAGGCAGATATTCCAGCCTCGATTTACACCATCGTGGAACTCATTTCCAACAACCTTGGAAGGTAGACGTTATTAGCATTTCAGACAAAGAACCAACCAGAGGCTCAGATAACTAAGGTACCTTACCCAAGAGCTCAGAGCTCCCCAGTGGCATAGCTAGTCCTCTACACTGGGTCTTTTGGACACTGGGACTGAGCCCTTCACCCCAATAACTCTGCCTTATGGAGTGCTGACTGGTACCAGGCCCCATCGTGAGCACTTGATATACTGAAACCCATTTCAGCTCACACCACCTGATGGGGAGGTACTTTTTATTGCCCTCATTTTATCGATGAGGAGACTGAGTCCCTGAGGGCAGAAATAACTTGCCCGAGGCCATGGGACTAGGAGGAGGGAGAGCTAGTGTTCAAACCCAAGTAGGCTGGCCTCAGGGTCTGTCCATTTAACCAGCACATCCCACTCGCAGGCTCCTAAAAAATGCCGCGTACATTTAGCTATGGACACGCTGTATAATTTTTATAGCAGATTGATCTTTCTAAAGTGAACTTGGTTTTGTTTTATTTTATTTTTTTAAAGATTTATTTATTTATTTGAGAGAGAGAGCACAAGTGAGGGGAGGGGCAGCAGGAGAGAATCTTCAAGCAGATTCCCTACTGAGCAGAGAGCCTAAGGCAGGGCTCTATCCCACGACCCATGAGATCATGACCTGAGACGAAACCAAGAGCTGGACCCTTACTGGACTGAGCCACCCGGGTGCCCCATAAAGTGAGCTTGTTTTATATAATCATGAGCTGAAACAGAGCAAAAGGGAGTAAAGAAAAATGTATAATAATATTCTGGAGTTCTTTTATCTTTTTATCAAGAAGTATTTTGGATTGCCCAAAGTGTCTCAGATTTCTCTGGGCAGCCAGCCGGAATTCTAAACATATGCCAGACTTCCCAGAACGTCCTCCTGCCTCCCTTTGTTATTGCTGGCCACCTTTTCTCTTCGCTTCTATCTCCTCTGCCTGCTGCAGCCAGATGAGGAGAGACTGGGACAGGTCTTAGTACTGGCAGGGAAGCCTTCAACCCCCTCGTCACTTTCTCCCCAAGGCTTGACAATCACCTTCCAACTGGCTTGCAGTGGCAGAAAGCTTATAGAATTAAAAATATACCATACAACGTCCGTGCAATTGAATTCACGCTACTTTAAAAAAAGGAATAGCATAAATTCATTCTATAAAATATCCCCAATATAGGCTTCCTATATGGGGAAAAATATCAAGGCACAGAACAGCAGTATAGTGTTAGTGTGATATTATTTATGTAAAATGCATACACATGCACATACACAGTCCTCTGTACAGGCCTAGAACGGTTGGATACGTCTCGGAACAGACAGGAGGGAGCCGTAGGGAAATCAGGAAAGGCCTGCTGTACTTCATGCATAGATACATACAGTAAGTGGGCATTAATTTCATAATAGTAATAATATAGATAATAACGATCCTAACAAACCACTGAAGCCACAAGCAGAAAATTGAGAATCAACAGTCCTCAATTTTTCAAGCTTTTTGCCACCCATTGGTAGAAGGTAAGCTTTCTGCATCTTAGGCTGCTTGACACCCCAGGTAAGCTTTTATTCTTTATTAGTCTTATTTGGCTTCCATCCCACTGCTTCGTGCTGGCTTGAAAATGTGGACCTCACGTGGCAGGCCTTCCAGAGTCATTGTGTTTCTGAGGATTACGAGCAAGAGATTAAAATTTGACATTGTCTTTAAGCAGTTCTGTTGAACAGGGGTATGTCCTACGAATGGCGACATTTATTTCTTTGTGCTTTAGGAGAGCTTTTGGAAGGAGGTATTGACAAATCAGAAGGTGACACACTTCCCCACGGTCTACGAGTCAGTGTTTCTCATAGCCCTGGACTCCTATGGAGAAGGCCCTGGAGATGCAGGCTTCTGGAAGCAAGTCTACCAAAGGCTGAGGAGGCCTGCCCTTCTTCAGCACCACTTCCACGGAGGAGCAGGTCTGGCGTGGGGCCTTCCTGCGCAGACCCCTGCCCCCTCCTTGGAGGATATTTGTGTTTGGCTCTGATAGTCTCCCTCTTATTTCCCCTCTGCTTGCCCCACACCCCTAACACACAAACACACACACACACGCACACCACTTTCTCATCTTCCAGAGCCCACAATAAATAGTAGTCTGATGCCGTCTTGTGAAATCTGCACCCCACGATCACAGAGGAGGACAGAGGTTGCTGGGTGAAATATCAGTGGCCTTTGGAGTTAGAGAACTGGGCTCCCATCCCAGTTCTTTTATTTCCTAACTGTGGGCCTTGAGGGGGAATTTCTTAACCTCCCTACACATCTGTCCCTTTACCTGAAAAATGAGACTCCTGAGAACATCTGTCTCTGGGCTGTGGTTTCGAGTACCTAATAAACCAGTGCATGGAAGTGACAGAAGAGATCCCAGTGAACTCAGGCCACATTAATTCCCTTTCCTGGCAGGATGCCAGGACCAGGGGGGATCAGAGATGTGGAGGTAGGACAGGTCAAGGCAAGCAGATGCTCGAGCACAGGGAGAAGACAGTCAGGAGAGAGATCAGCAGCCAGTGGTGATCCCTGACTGTGTGGGATGATGGGGCAAAGTGTCTGATTCCCCCAGAGAATTTTTTTTTAAGATTTTATTTATTTATTTATTTATTTATTTATTTATTTATTTATTTATTTGACAGAGAGGGAACACAAGCAGGGAGAGTGGGAGAGGGAGAAGCAGGCTCCCTGCTGAGCAAGGAGCCCGATGTGGGACTGGATCCCAGGACCCTGGGATCATCACCTGAGCTGAAGGCAGATGCTTAACAGACTGAGCCACCCAGGTATCCCTCCCACGGAGAGTTTTTTATAGAGACACCATTGCCAGAGCTGGAGCTACTCCCAGGGTGGGGCTGATCTGACCTGGAATGTGATGATGGATCACTGATGACAAGGGTTCTATTAGGAACAAGGTGGCCCATTGTGGATCCTAACAAGTAAGATGATCAACTGATAAATATCTGGGGAGTCATCTACTAAGTGTTAGCTCTGTACCAGGTTCTACGGGGAGAACAGTGCCTAGCCCTTAGTAGGCACTTGTATTTTTGTTGACTAAGTGAATAGAACATGTAGTGAAGACCTACTATGTGCTTTGGGAGTGGGGAATGGTAGTATGCCTATTGTACCTCATTTAACTATCATACTCACCATGACAGTGGCTTTCTCCTCATTGTGTAAATAAGTGAGGTGAGACTCAGGTTCAGAGAGGTTATGGAACTCACCCCATGTCTCACAGCAAATACAGCAGCTGGGCCAACCTGGCTCCGAAATCTGCCCTCTTTCAATTAAACCATCCTCCCTCCCACCCAGGGCATAAAGAGTTGCTCCCAGATCACGTGATCTAGTTGGGAAACTGAGGCCCAGAAGAGTTATGTACTTGCCCGAGGGGACAAGGTCATTAGATGGTGGAGCCAGAAATCATACTAAGGCCTGCCTCTCTCTAGGGGCTCAGGTTCTTACTGTTGGGTTAACGGTGAGGTGTAGTGCTCATTAAATGCTAGCTATTTGTGTTTTCTTTGGCTTATCGCTCACTTAATAAATTAGAGCCTAAACTTTGTCCTGAGACTTAAAGAGGATAACCAAGGCCTGCTCCTTGGGGTTTTCACAGACTCAGTTCGTGTGTACTCCATCAACTCCTTTTCCAAGTGGAAATATTAACCAGCTGCCCTCCCTCCTTTTCTTGATGACCCTGAAGCATTTGCTTAAAAAAAAAAGGGAGGTGGGGGGGAGGAGTGTGTCTTCCTGCTCTTGTTTTATCCCCTCTGCCAGATCAATTTATTTCCTCTTTCCTGCCCTTTAAAAATTCCTAATGCTAGAATTAGCGGAGGGTGTGAGGGCCAGCAAGGCCCTTTAAGAGAGCCCAAGGCATGTCCCCTTGGGGTTCTGGGGTGCCAGGGCTTTCCAGGACTCAAGGCTGGAGACCCCTCACTCCTTCCAAACTGGCTTCTGTTCTCTTCTGTGCTGGAGGACTGGCCCTTAACAGAGTTAGGATACAAGTCTCAGCTTCTTGTATTCATCTCTGCCACACAGTGGCCAGGACCACAGCCACAGAACTAGTTGGTGCTGAAGGTCTTTACACCAATTGAAAAGATGACCTTGGCCAAGGAGGTCGAATTAGGAAATGGAGATCCCATCCCCTCTTTGCACAATGAACACAATTCCCACTGAAAGCAGCAATGTTGGTCATCGCATTTGCTCCAGCCCCTCTGTGCAGACCTTAGCAGGGAGCTGTGCTCAAGCCCCACGTTCAGGATGTCAGCACGCATATGCATAGGAAAGCAGCATGGGCTGCTGGGAAGAATACGGACCTTGGGGCCCAGTAGGCCTGCCTCTCTTCCTGGCTCTGAAAACTCAGGGGAGTCTGCCTCCCCGCTCTGCTTGTTAAGGAGTGGATGATGGTGCCTCCCTTGCAGGGTCCACTGGGACTAGATGTGTGAAATCACTAGGACTTGCAGTGCTGGGCACAGAGCAGGTGCTTAATAAATGGTCATTTTGTGTCCTGTCCCCAACGGGAACAAATCAACAATAAGTCCTATGTCGGACCACGTGTCCTTAGTCGCAGGTGTGTCCTTTGTGCGTGGTTGAGCGAATCCTAAGCAAGGACAATGAACACACCTGGGCCAGGACAGGCACCATGTCAATGCCAAAACCAGGAGGGAAGGGACTCACTAGGAACAAAGTTTGCGAACTCGTGCCTGGGGCCTGGCATGTCATCTGCCTCATTTCGTCACATCTGATTGTTGTAGAGAAGCATAAATCTTGGGTTTTATGTGAAATTAGTTAAAAACTGCTTAGCTTCTTTTTTTTAATGTTGGGTGTGCTCCCCAGCATAGGCCTAACGACGTACATCTCCCTGCCCACAGTGGCCTTTGGGCCACGAGAGGACTACCTCTGAACCATCTTCTTTTTCTCACACTCCTCCTTACCCCTTTCTCAGATTCCCTGAAATGGCAAAAACCTCACGGCTGGCTCCTGGTGGCTGTGAGGCGGGCGTTCTGCTGGTGGGAGCTGGTGGGCTGGCATTTCAAGCTACACGCACCTTTCCCTCCTCCTCATCGTGGGCATCTTCTCTCTTCCCAGGAATCACCGGCCCCGTGTTTGTAGACTCCCAGGAAGAAAGGCACATGAATTACTCAGTCTATGCCCTACAGAAATCCAGAAACAGGACGCTCTTTCTTCCTTTTCTTCAATATGACAGCTATCAGAAAGTAATCAGGTCCTGGGCAGGACATTTCTCCACATGTAGATGGTGCTACAGGAAGGGACCTGGGAGGGGAGGGTCCTGCTGGGAGGCCAGTTTGGGATTCAGCTCCTGGAACCCACCACACAGGTTGTCTGTAGCTCTCTGAACTCATATGAAGATCGACTTCGGGCCTTTAAAATAATTTTGCCCTTGGTGGTGGTCGTGGCTCAGCCACTTCAGATTCCAGTTTAGAACACAGCACCCCCCACCGCCCCAAGTGCACCTCCACCGGGACCTGGGCCTCCTCTGACACCACAACCAGGCAGGTCTCACTGGCCTATGATCTCAGGGAGAGGCCCTGGCCTAGGGGTCACAGCGCCCCCTCGCAGGGTTGAATCCCCAGCCAGCTGAATCCACTCACCCGGGCGGCCTGATTCCCAAATCCAGAGCTTGGTGGACGCCAGGACCTGGCTGTTGTTCTGGGTTCCCGAGCCCAGGAATCCCTAGAAAAATCCGTTTTTTTCTTTCAGCTCTAAATCAATGAGAAAACTGAAAGGAAACCTAAACCTTAATTGAATTTCTACTTGTCCCCACTGTCACCACCACCCCTAATCCAGATTTGATTTGACACTTTTTTCCTCCCTACTCTCATGGAATTTTAAAGTGCCAAGGTAAGTTGGCCCAGGAAATGCAATAACGATGGCAAAACAGATCCTCAGTGTTGTAGGAAGAGGCATTCTCCGCGTGGGGGGAGATGTTTTTGTCTGTGAAAGGGCAAGGTGCTCTGTAACAAGATTTGTCTATATCCAACATGGGAGCAAATCCCAGCAGCCCCAGAGAGTCGGCAGATTGTTTTTAAATCAAAAGTGACAGGGTTTAAATCAAACGTTTAAGTCAGCTCTTTTACCCAACAGAAAGATATTGCCCTTCCATGAATTAGATCATCTGCAGGTGAATTTGGAGAGTCTAGGTGAGGTGCGGAAATCGGATGGGTCACCAAATGTTTCAGTAAATAGTAGAGTAGAATAATAGTAGAGTAGAATAAATCAAGTGAGCCCTGACTTTCAATTGTCTTTTTTTTTTTCAAAGACCCATGAGGA
This sequence comes from Mirounga angustirostris, assembly GCF_029215605.1. Taxonomy (NCBI): domain Eukaryota; kingdom Metazoa; phylum Chordata; class Mammalia; order Carnivora; family Phocidae; genus Mirounga; species Mirounga angustirostris. Next base: position 137,067,892 of record NW_026991714.1, on the reverse strand, counting down.
ATTTCTCCATGATTTGTTGGCCCCATGGCTCGCTTCCTGAAGACAGACCCAGCTGTGGATTTTACAATGAGCTCTGTGACCCCGCACCCGCTTCTACGGGTCAGGGAGGGTGCTCGGAGAAGGTGGCAGGTAGGGATTCTCCACGGGAGGGGGTCTCAGCAGCAGTGGTGCTTTTTGTGTGGGGATGTGTCCTGTGCACTGTAGGATGCTTAGCAGTGTCCCAGGCCCCCACCAACTACAAGCCAGCAGCACCCTCTAGTTGCAGTCACCCCCGAAATCTCCAACATCGCCTGCCTCCCCTGCAGAGAACCTCAGCTCCAGGGAAACCTGGCTCCTGGGATGTGAGTCTCAGGGGCTTCATTTCTAAGGAGTTAGAGAGAGTCTGAACAAGGGAGTGTTGCATGGTGGTTAGGAGCCCAGCCCTGGAGCTGGATGGATCATAACTGAGAACAACTCTAAGGAGAGCACATAGGAAATGTTCAGTCACCACCATTCTCTACAATGGACGTTTCTATACAAAGGGGGAGGTGAGTGTAGTTGCCATGGGAACCGGAGGGGGGGTTTAGAAAAGAATCCTTGGAAGAGACAAGTCTGAGTGGACCCAGTATATCCTAGCTTGGGCCCCTGCCTTTGAGGCATCTGCTTGGCAGGCCCAGCCAGGACCCGGATGTGCTCACTTCGGTTCTTCAGCAGGCTGTAGCAATGACATGTCTCTGCCCTCCAGGTGTGACTGCTGTGATCCTCACAACGACCCTCCTGATTACTGTCCTGGGAGCTGTGATCATAGGTCTGATTTTAAGGATGCAGAGTGGAAAATTGCAAAAGCAGAATAAAGACATATGGTGGCAAATCAATTATGATGACATCACCATTCTGGCCCAGAACAAGGTGAAGCCACACCTGTGGCCCAGATAGCCATTTCCTGCTCACTGCTGGTGATTTGCAGAAGGGGCCTCATCTAGGAGTTTCTGAAAGCTGAGGCCGACTTATTTATAAAGTGGGTGCTTAACAGAGTCTTAAGACCCACATTCTGCTTCTGGGCCTCCCATTTCTTCCTTGGTGAATATCTTTGGGGGACATCATTTCTGGGCATCAGTTTTTCAATACTTTAAAATGATCAGATGGTCCCGAAGGTTCCCTTCAGCTCTATTACCCTGTGGACATAAGAACCCATACGTCCTGTTCAAACATTAATGTTGTCTCCTGGGCAGCATTTAGTTATTTTCAAAACCACATTAACTCCTTTGATCTACTGATGACAAAAACAGTTAAGATTCTTTTGCTCAATACACACACGTTAGACATCGACTGCAGGCCAAACATAGTGCAAGGCATGACGACATACCGCAAGTGATGTCTCCTGACGGAGGCAAGCACTCTGAGAGACGTCCGTCTACATGGTAAGACAGAAGCCCTGCAAATGGGAGTAAATGTCTCAGCATCGTGAAGGCTTCAGAAAGGAGGTGACATTTGGGTAGAGTGGTTTGTCAGTGGGGAGCAGGAGAGAAGGAACACAGGATGTGCTAAGATGTGGGGCACTCAAGACTGGGAGGCTTGGCACACATTTAATAAGCATAATGTTATTTGATAAGTATATAACATTTGCATAATTTCAAAAAATACTACTATGACCATCTTTTATGACTTAGCATATTTTCGCTTGGAATTCTGAAGTGTCTTTTCTTTCTTTCCTTTTTTCTTTTTCTCTGTTTTTGTTATTAATATTAAACAGTGCACTCTTTGCAAGCGTATACTAATTATTCTGGAACATTTATTGCCCTACTGGAAATGTTAGTGAGAAATGTTTTTTAGAGTAGAAAGATAGACTTGGGTTTCTGTAGTTTAAGAAGAGCTCTTTGTTCCTGGGGGGAGGGAGAGAGAGAGGGGCTCAATTTTACCTTTATCTCAATTTATTAAAAACCTACAAGTGCAGGGGCGCCTGGGTGGCTCAGTTGGTTAAGCGACTGCCTTCGGCTCGGGTCATGATCCTGGAGTCCCGGGATCGAGTCCTGCATTGGGCTCCCTGCTCGGCGGGGAGTCTGCTTCTCCCTCTGACCCTCCCCCCTCTCATGTGCTCTCTCTCTTTCTCTCTCTCTCAAATAAATAAATAAAATCTTTAAAAAAAAAAAAGCTCTAAAAAAAAAAAACCTACAAGTGCAATGAATTTTATTTTAAAGATCAGTCAGTTTAGAATTTCAGATAGTACTTGCTCAGGAGTACATGCTACTCAAGATATTAAGAGAATAACAAGAATCTATGTACTTGAACAGATGTATGAATCTTAAATGGTTCAAAGCAAAAGAAAAGTGTTCTAGAATGTTGTTGCTTGTCAAAAAAAAAGCACCAAGGCAGACCAAAGTATACACGTTTGTTCTAACAGACATTTAGGTTGACTTTAAAGATGAGGAATACATTATTGTCAAAATCAAACATTTCTCTCATGTTATGTATATGTCATTCCTGTTATATAGGCTTTATTTTCAAAATTGTCATTTGTGGTAGTTGTTTCTTTTTATTGGTATCCTTATATATACTATTCATTCAATGAGTGAGTTAGGACTTTCAAAAAAAAGGTGACTTGGAGGTACCAACGTCAAGGAGGTCCAACATGTGAAGACCAGATTGGGATTCATTAGCAGGTCATTTTCAAATGTCCCTGGGGATTCTGGGGCTCACTGGTCTGGCCAGGGGTGAACAATAGATTGAGGGTGGAGGTGTGACGGAGAAGAATCCTGAGCCTCCTTCTTCCCTCTTCAGCCAAAGCAACTCTGCTTTGTCCTACCTGGTTTCTGCATTAGGTTTCCAGGTAAGACTCTCCCTGAAAAACAGGGTTCCTCCGTGTTAAACACATTCTCTAGGTGTTGGGGAGGCACTGGGGGTATGAAATAGAGCGGTCATGCGGTCAGATTCTCATTTAGAAAGAGGACTCTGGCATCAGGTAACACATCTAGGTAAGTGCCAGAGTCAGAACTTGAATTTGGGCAGTCTGACCCCAGAGTCTGAGCCAGGACACTGTCTGTGGTGGTCTGGACCCAAGAGGGCCATGTCGCAGGGAAGCACTCACACTTTGGGTCAGAGGATCAGGATTTGAATCCTGACTCTCCCATGTATTAACTGTGTGACCTTGGCACTCATTTTCCTCACCCGTAAATGGTACAGTCTCTTCGGTACTTGGTCATGCTACTGAGAACAATGGAATTGCTTCCTGTCTTACAGCCATCTCGGAGAGGCACACCTGTGCCGAGAGGGGACAAGAGTCATTCTTCTGGTGTGATGGTTTCTGGGGACGCCAGTTCCTTTGTCAAGAGCCAGCAGGGGCAAGAGCTCTTTTATGCCCCAGTAGGGCTTTACCAGGTACTCCTGAGGGCGAAGTGGCTGCCTACAGGTCCTAGTGTGTGTCTCTGTCCCATTCTCTGCATGTCCTTTCTGTCTGGCAGGGTATTGTGAATAGAGGGACACTCCAGGTAAAAGCCAGGGTAGTTCTGTGACTCCAGACTTGTGCTTCTCAAACTTGAACTTCTAAAGGAGCCATAACGGTCTGGGGTGTGGGAGAGAGGCTGAGAAAGGCAGGCAAGGATTATGCTTCAAGCTTCAGCAACTGCCAGTCCTTCTAGCACAGCGACAACATTACCCACAACTGATTCCTCAGTGCAGAATAGCAAGGATGCAGAAGTCCATGCTCCAGGACGACAGTGTCCAATAAGGTAGCCATTCACCACATGAGGCTAAATAAATTTAAATTAATTAAAATTATATAAAATTTAAAATTAGTTCCCCAGCATCCTAATGTTTCATAGTCTTCACTCCTTTAGAAGTTCAAGTCCCCTGGGTGAAAAATATGTGAAGAAAGAAAACCCCTATATTTATTCTTTGAAATGGAAGTCCTGGAGAGTAGGGGCAAAAGCTCCAAACAAGGGGAGACTTGTTCTTTGCCCTAAACTGGATTTAGCAAAGATTGGAGCCAAAGCTTTCTTTATGCAACTGAACTTATGTTTCTAAATATTTACTTGGGTTTTCCAACTACAAAAAACCATCTTGGATATCATCACTCATCAAATGCTAAGGACCTTTATGAATACAAAACTATTTTTTTTTGAAAGATTTTATTTCTTTATTTAACAGAAAGAGAGAGAGAGCACAAGCAGGGGGAGTAGCAGAGGGAGAAGGAGAATCAGGGTCTCTACTGAGCAGGGACCCCAATGTGGGGCTCAATCCCAGGACCCTGGGATCATGACCTGAACCGAAGGCAGATGCTTAACCGAATGAGCCACCAAGGTGCCCCAAAAAACTGTATACTATGGTCAAGTAGCAATTTAGAGATGGCAGCCAACAATCCACAGCGTATCTGTATTGGTTAAGCCTCCTGAAATGTTTGTCCTCCTTTCCCTCAGACACCATCACTGGGGTCCCCACCTCTGTTGCGCATATCATGGCGTCCAAACTCTTTAACACAGGCTTAAGGCTCTCTACCCAACCTACTTTCAGAAAAATTGTTTCTCCTGGCTTAAATCCTGTACTCATCCAATGGGTCTTGCTGCTTATACCATACGTGTTTTGCCCTCAGACAATCCATGCCTGCCGCCCCTGCCCCACTCCATCTGGTACCTTCCTGTCCTTCGGGGTTCAACTTAAGCATTTCCTCTTCCAAGGACCCTCTCCTCCATCCCGCAGGGGTCCCTGTATCCATGGAACCCCCATCACAGTCCTGAGTCTTTTGCAATTAACCCCATACTAAAAGTGGCAGATCTTGGTTGACATTTAAATCATGTTGAGGCTTACCTTCTCTTGTGTCCAGATTCTCTCTCTTCTTCTACGCCAATTTTTCCAGCTTGTCCTATGATTTGTGGTGAGTGATGGACTCTCTAAATGCAAACTCAATAGTAATGACAGACAAGAAGATATGCTACTGACTGAAAGCTTGATATGTGCCCAGGTTTGAATTAACAGTGTTACATATTTTAACTGACTGAACCCTCGTAAGAACCTTCGAAGATGGGTTTTATTTTATTTTATTTTTTTTAAAGATTTTATTTTTATTTATTCATTTGAGAGAGAATGAGATAGAGAGAGCATGAGAGGGGGGAGGGTCAGAGGGAGAAGCAGACTCCCTGCCGAGCAGGGAGCCCGATGCGGGACTCGATCCAGGGACTCCAGGATCATGACCTGAGCCGAAGGCAGTCGCTTAACCAACTGAGCCACCCAGGCGCCCAAAGATGGGTTTTATTTTTAATCTCCATGGTACAGATCAGGAAATGGAAGCCTGGAGAAGCGAAATCCCTTGTTCAAGATTATGTAAGCAGTAAGTAGTAGAAATGGGCTTGAACCAGGTATCAGATTCCAGACTTACACTTGAGACCTCGGCTCACTATTCCTCTGAATGAAAATGAGATATTACTGTGTAATAGAAACAGAGCATCCTTAAAGGCAGATGTTCAGATTCTGGCTGTACTACCTACAGATGTGTGACCTTAGACAAGTCACTTAACCTCAGGGACCTCATCTGAAAACAGGCTAGACATACCCACCTCGCAGGACTGTGTTGTCTGGTAAATGAGATCTCATGTGTTGAGCAACTAGCTGAACGCCTCCATGAAGGTGCTGCCCTCGGGCTGATGTGGGCCGTGAGGAGCTTGATGGTCCCTTTCGTAGGTGGCTTTCTTGCTGGTTTTCCTGCTTCCCTTAGTCTTTTCTGAGTGGAGCTTTTTCTGGATCATCCTAGATTAAGAATATTCCACTTTGTCTCTGGTTCCAGGGAAACCATGTGGCCATCTGCTATGTTGGTGACCAAGCTAAAGCCTGGGTCCGGAAACCATCTGTGCTGCAGGAAATCCGGCTGGTGAGGCCCCTGCCCTCGGAAAAGAGAAAGTAATGATGTTCTCTGGCTCTCTGCTGCCAGCTCCTGGTTCTCATCTGGAAATGCCCCAGGCCACAGGACCAATGGTGGGAAGCTGCTTCCCTTACCTTGGCCCACTACCCCCGTCCCCTGACAGCCCAGACATTAGGCTTCAGATCCTTTAGCCTGACCCAGGCACCTGAAATCTGGGGCCCCTTCCAGCCTTGCTCTTTCTCCTTAATTTTTTGGGTCTTAATTCTATCTCTCCATCCTCTGTGTCTCCATCCTCTCTGCTGCTCACCTCCCTCGAACCTGGTCCTTGGATAGAGTCAGATTCATGGAGTCTGATTTCTTGCCCAAGATCTGTGACCTGGCATGCCCCCCTCTCCCCGCCACTGGCACTGACAGCCAAGAACATCTGGAAGAAGGGCCAGGTCTATGGTTTTGGTTAGACTTTGATCATTCCTCTGGTTTATTTGCTAGAGGCAGGCTGTCTGGATATACCTCCCAGCTCTGCCACTAAGAAATTGTATGATCTTCAACACATTGTTTTACTGTTTAAGCATCAGTTTCCTCATCTGTAAAATGGGAGCAGTCATAGTTCTTTTCTCACCTTTTCTCTGTGTGAGAATTAGCTGCATGTATGTCAAGTACATAGCAGAGCTCCTGCCACAGGAGACATACTGTAATCATCAGCTACTATTATTATTTTCAGGTGTATGAATTAAGGCATGAAAACATTGTCCCCTTCTTTGGTATTTGCACAGAACCACCCAACATCTGCATTGTCACCCAGTATTGCAAGAAAGGGAGTCTTAAGGCAAACAAACTAGTACATCTTACCTCGGGTTCGAGTAGCAGCTAATAAAGAACCTTATCGATGTTTTGCCCTTCATCCAAGAACAGTTCCTCTCGGGTCTAATCGAAAGACCTGAATTATCTTGTTGGGCCACCTGCAGGGGATATGATTAGCAGTGGAATTGCCAACAGTCCGGTTTCCTCTGCTCTGGGTGGAAATTGTCTGAGCCTGTTAGCATCTCTTAAGACATTATAATCACTTCCAAATTATGTTTCTGGACTCATCCTACCCATGGTATGTGACCATCAGCTTTATGTTAGGAACAAGGAAGTATTTAAAAGACTCCAGACCAGGTGACTTTGTCAACGTTGAATCAGGTTATGATATCTCCTGGGAAATTTCCAGGACTGGCTGTCAAGTACTCTGCCTCGGGGTGCAGTGGTTCTGGTCAAAATCATCCAATGTGTTAGAATCAGATCCATTCAACATGTGAAGCTCCCTGTGCTTCTGCTAGAGTCACGGGTAGTAATTCAAATAACTGTTTTTTCAGAATGTTTTGAGAAACTCAGATAAGGCGATGGATTGGATATTCAAACTGTCATTTGCATATGACATAGTCAATGTAATTATCATGTAAAACTCATTTAAAGAACAAATACCAGTGTTTTTGAGTTGTTCTGGGTCTTGGGTTAAACTGAACTGTAATCTTTCCTGAAAATTCTCTCTTCCTCAGATCTCCTCAAACAAAATGATTCCACTTCTAAAATTCACTGCTTCAATCAGATTTTCCATTCTTTTCTCCCTCCCTGATTCCAAGTAAATAGTGAGAAGTATTTTACACTAGAGTTGAAAGGGATGCTGGGCTTATCCAATCGGGAAGGAGTAGGATATTTACAGTTCAGGCTGCAACTTTTTACCCCAAAGAAAAGCTAATTATTAGACCATGAAGCAAGCTGGGGAGGAGGATTCCTAACACCCCTTCCTTCTGCCTAGTTTTTGATTCCTCTCCCCAGAAAACGGCCACAAAGCTGTTGAGCTGAGAGGTGGGCTGGGGATGCAGACCTAGGAAGGTGTATAAGCAGGCAGAGTCTTTACTTTGGGCAAAGAGGGCTGTGGTGTCTGCAAAAAAAGATTAATAATAACAGTAGTAGTAGTAGTAGCTAAAATATATTTAGTGCTTATTTTTGCCTACTTTCTATCACTTTGTGTATATTAACTTATTTAATTCTCACAACAAAATATAAGGTAGAGCTATCATTCTATCCACTTGACAGATGGAAGGTGAGTAGTGGAGCCATGTCAGTGTGGACCAGAATCCTGAGGCTGTCCTCCTCGCCCTCGGCTACAATACAGCCGCTCTTTGTAAGCTCTCTGTGCCTGCTTTCGCCATCAGAGGGGACCACTCCAATGACATGGGTCTTAGTGAGGAAGTCCCTCAGTCTGACACACGGGCAGCAGGGCAGGGCTGGTCATCATCTGTCAGTCAACAGCCCATTCATCAACCAAGAGACTCTTCCAGGCAAAACCTGGCCTGGGTGTTGGGAGGGACACAGGGTGAGACATACAGTAGAGGGCTGGTGGCTCTTGGAGTGACTTTGTTAAGTCACTTCCCCTCACTGTAGGGGAAGCTTCCATGTGGGTTTAAGAGAAGAGGCTGGTCTGATTGATATCAAAGAACTTTCTTTTTTTCTCTAGGATCTAATTGCTCTTTACTTTTGAGAAGTTGTCTTACTTGTGAAACTTCGGTATCTTAGGCTTTAGTGGGAAACCAGCATATTGTCATTACCAAGAAAGGCAGACAACGGAAGCCTCCCATAACAGGTCCTCACAGACGACCCTGGGCCACCACTGTTTGTTAGTATTTCAGTAAGACTTCATTGAACATCTCTTAAGGGTTTGCCTTACTCTGGGCACTTTCATAGGAGGACAAGGACTTGTTTTTAATCTCTGAATGGATTAAAATCTAGCTATAGAAAAAAAAAAAGTCAGGAAATGGACATGTAAAATTAAGTGGTGGAATGGTTAAAATTAGGAGGATCTGATGTGGCATCCTCTCCTACCCTGGGCTCCTCCTTCCTTCCCTTCACCCCCTTTCCTTTCCCTCCCCACCAAGCCCAGGGTAGTACTCTAGACTCTGGGGATCTGTCTCCTGCCGCTGACATCACATATATTGCCTCTGAAGAGAAACTAGTAAGTTTTCCCCAGGTAAGGTATGGATAACAAATAGATTTAGCTTTTTCAGTTGGCATTTGGTTTTCAAGAGGTATTAACCCAAAAGTTTCTCTGAAGAAACACTGGGGTGGGTGAGAATGGCACTCTGAAAGGAAAGTCTCCCTGGTGGTCTTCAGTCACTCTGGGTCACTGAGTCTATCCACTGCTCCATGCCAGGGAAAGTGAAGACAGCTTGACACCTTGCTTTAGAAGGATTGCAGTCTTCTGAAATGGAGTGTGTACATAATGGGACAGTATAAGGAAGTCAGAGTGAGTTAGGTCAAGGCACATTTAGGCCCTTTAAGGTCAATTTCTCTGCCAGCATTCCTTCAAAGGGGACTAATATTAACAAAAATTCACTATAGCTTCTCAGAGCTTCCCCACTGGTGACTTTGACATGAACTCAACGTTGGCCATACTCTGTGGGTCAGATTGCGTTTCTGGCCATCCCATATCAATCATAAAAACAATTCCTCCCCGGATGTCTATTTGACCAGAACATTCTCTCTACCAGGTACCAGAGAGATTCTGAGATGCCACAGACTTTTCAAGTCAACAAACGTATGTTGATTGAGCACCTGATTTGTCTCAGACCCAATTCTGAGCATGGAGGGCACAGAGGAATAGGCTCATCATTGTCCTGTCCCTAAAGTGTTCAACCCAGTGGAGCCAGCCTGGGAAGGAGCTTTGGAAATTATGATATTCTTCTTGAGTTAGGGATGGGCCTTCATTTCTTAGTAAGAGAAGTCTTGATGGATTAAGAGGAAGAGGGCAGTCTGGCATAGAAGTTGCTTAGGAGTTTGAACCCTGGCTCTCTACTATTGGCCAGGTGAACTTAACTACCCTGAGCCTCAGTTTCCCTATGTATCAACTAAAGATAACAGCAGTACCCACCTAATAGAGTTGTTTCGAGAAGTAAGTATACTTAGCACCATGCCCGCCCCATAACAGGTGCCAGTAAATATTCATTGTTAGTTAGGAGCAGTACTATTACTATTATCACAGATTACTAGTACTAACTAGTACTAAAAACTTGTACATTTAAAAAGTTTCATTCCCATGGGGCTCCTGGGTGGCTCAGTCAGGTAAGTGTCTGACTCTTGATTTTGGCTCAGGTCATGATCTCAGGGTCGTGGGATTGAGCCCCCGTTGGGCTCCGCGCTGGGTGTGAAGTCTGCTTCAGATTCTCTCTCTCTCCGTCTTCCCTCTGCTCCCCCACTCACACACACACGTGCTCTCTGTCTTTCAAATAAATAAATAAATCTTGTAAAGAAATTTCATTCCCCCAACAACCCTCTGGGATAAGTCAGCACTGTCCAAACGTGGGACTGTTGGCCAGTGGCAATGTGGCGAGCTCAAATTGAGGGGTGCTCTAAGTGTGAAATTCACACCAGAGCCAAAGACTTGGAAAGAAAAAACAACCAGAATTTAAAATATCTCATTATTTTTATGTTGATTACATGTCAAAATAGGATTTTTTAATACACTGGGTTAAATAAAATGTCATTAAAGTTAATTTCACCTATTTAACTGAAAAATTGAAAATTACACCTGTGGCTCATATTGTGTTTCTCTTGGACAGTGCTCTTAATTAATAATTAGCAATTAACTCCACTATTAATTCATCTTTCTTTCTTTCCTTCTTTCTTTCTTTTTTTATAGAGAGGGGGAGGCACAGAGAGAAAAGGAGAGAGAGAATCTTAAAGCAGTTTCCACACCCAGGGGATTGGATCTCACGACCCTGAGATCATGACCTATTTGGTCTGTGACAATATATATGAAATCATACGTTTCCATCAAGATAGAAAAAAAACAACAAACCCCCAAACCTGAAGAGATGTGTGCCATCTCTTGGAGAGGGCTGCATTCCTAAACTTTCAACCATCCCTAAACATCTTGTTTATATTGTAATGGAATGAACGCTGCTAATAAACCTGGATATCAGGGGTAATCAGTGGTGCCTGAATAAAAGGTCTCCTGCCTGGGTCGGGCCTGGCACCAGCAGGGGCAGAGAGAGTTGTGAGCATCGGGGGCAGTCCTATTGCACGGGGAGGTCACCATGAAATGAGAGAGAATTCCGGATTGGAGACAGGTCTGCCCAGATTTCAAGCCCAGACCTCGGCTTGCTGGAGCCTCATTAGAGAGTTCCAGAGGCAGCCCCAGCCAGGCCCCTCCAGTTTTGGGTGAGTGGGTTGCAGTTCCTAAAGTGTAACTGTATCATCTCAAAAAACCAACACTGAATTTTGGGGTGGGAGAGGGAGTGGTGTATCTACGATCCTGCTTTCCGCTTTAGCCGGCACCTCCAGCATTGCTAAAGCAGGGCAGTGACTCAGACTGTGATCCCTACGAGAGCAGAGGGAGTCCCTGAGCTGGTGGCCACGAGGCCCACGGCCCCCTCCCTGGGGGCAGAGTCCATTCAGGGCCTCCTCGCATTCCCCCTTGCTGGAACACTGAATGCCACCATGGCCTCCTGCTACCACACCTGTGGGTGCCTTCACCTCCCTCCTCAGCTGGGCTCGGGACACATTTGAACCTGGGCAGTTCCCGTATCACGGTGTCAGGAGAATGGATGTACTTTGATCCACCCTCCTCCTCCTCCTCCCATACAATTAATTAATCACCAGGGCACCGGAAACAGTAAAATCTAATGATTTAGAAGCCGCTGTGCTTTGAAGGCACCCCAACCTGGGTTTATATTCCAGCTCTGCCCTCACTCTCTGGGAGCAATTTAAAACTGTGAGTTTCCTCATTGGGAGACAGAGAAGGAGAACATTAGCCCGTCTTCCGGAAAGACAGAATGTGATCCTACATATGAAGAAAGCACAGTGCATAGTATAAGCGCTCAGAGAAAGGTCTGTTGTTATTTATTTGTTCATCAGTGATCCAGATCTCGGTATGAATTTTCATGGACCCTTGTGGCTTCCGCGCAATGCTCAGTCACGCCTCTTCTTTGCCCTTCGGAGCTTTCTTTCGTCAGCCACAGGGCATTTGTGCAGGGGGTCAAGGGCGGGGACGTGGGAGTGGGACTGCAGCCCTCCCGGTCCTGCCCCACCACAGGCCAGCGCTGTGACCGGGCGCAGGTGAAATTCTTCGTTTCTCCCTTTCCTTCTTTCCTTATTTGTAAGATGAGGTTGACAATAATGCCACCTGAGTCTACAGGGTCACTAGGGGAATTACATGAGTTGGTTTAAGTAGGGAACGTAGGTTGATACCACACACCACATAACTTAAAACAGAAAAAGATCCAGTAAGACCCTCGAGAGAGACATGGTCATGTTCGCTCTTGCTCCAGAACCTCTGGGGTGAGGCAGGTGGGAGGAGGCCCGCGCTCCTCAGGCTGATGCAGGTGCAATGGCCCCACGACAGCCCCATGCCCATGACGTTCTGAGGCTGCTGCCTTCCTACAAGCTCCCACGCTGAGTATTCTGCAAATGGCTCAGAGACTCAGATCAAAGATATAGAGAGCCCTTACGTCTGTACTCTAAGTCCAAGAAGCTGGAAATGTTGAATAAATAGTACGGAAGCTATCAAGGAAGGTAAGAAAATAAAGACCCCAGGATCACCCACAGTGGGGCCCCCCTGGCTCCCTGCACTCCTGTGGTTACTTCTGAAATGCAATCAGCCCTGTCCCCCTCACCTTCGTATCACTGCTGCTAGCCTGCCCTGGGACATTGCAGAGATATACCAACATCCGTCCATCTGATCCCGCTTCAAATGTGACAGCTCTCATTTTCAAATTTATCTCTTCTCTCTCTGTGTTCCTCCAACAATTGTTGGTCTTTCTTTAAGCCCTTCCCCGCCTATGGAAAGATCTGTGCCCTCTGCCCCCATCTCCCTGCCAAATGAGCATGCTCTCTGCCTTAGTGACTCACCCTGAGCTCGGTCTTCCCGTTGGCACTCTATCCCCCATTCTTTCCAATTAGTATACGTGCCACCGAAGCGAGCACTCTATCCCCCATTCTGATCCCTCTCTTGCTTTGGGTTCCTTAGCATCAGGCTTGGCTTGTACTGCATGTTATCTATAGCTAATACAGGCTCTTGTGTTTGGGTCTAAGCATTGGCTTTTTCTTTCTAAGCTCCCCAGGTGGCTTTAATGGGCAGCCAAGGTGTGGAACAATAGACGAGGACAGGTGTTCTCAGGCTATGCGCACAAGAATCTCCTAGGGATCAGGTTAAAATGCACAGTCTGCTTCAGTACATCTGGACAAGGCCTAAGACTCTGCATTTCTGCCAAGCTCCCAGGTGATGTTGGTGCTGCTGGTCCCTAGGCCATCTTTCAAGTAGTGGGGATCTAGGCAGTGCCATCTCAGAGATGGTCAAATTGAGGCCCAGTGAGACGAGGTGCCTTGCTTGAAGAGACTGAGTGGTCAAGTGGAGATGTGAATGCGCGTCTTCTGATTCTAGTGTTCTTTCTGGGCCTCTTCATAAATAATGGTAGTTTATTATTGCATAATAATAATAGCTATAAACCCTTAAGAACACAGTGGATGACATGAGAATTTTTCAACATTCCTCATTTTATCCCCTTTCCCTTGCAAAGTGCTCAAACAGGACCCTTAAGTGGATATAACAGAATGTAATATTCTATTATTATAGAGTCATTATATGCAGGTAGGAGTAGAGTATAATTCCTAACACATAGGTAATAAGAGAGTAGTCTTAATTGCATAGTGTTGTTTCCATATTGTTGATCTCCTTTATCATATTTATACACATTTTCATGATAATTTATGGTGGGGATTTACTTTGTGGCATGCACATGTCTGGTGTCTCACATACATTATGCCATGTACCCTCCACAGCCACCCTGGGAGCTAGGGATTATTGCCACCTCTGTTTTGATGAGAAAAATGAGGCTTACGGGGTAAAGTAACTTGCTCTCTGCTAAGTGTTAGAGCTGGGATTTCAATTAAGGAGTCTGATCACTCCATCAGGTTCTATTTTATTTAGCTTATTTATTTTAGGCTGGCCTTGCCTTCGTGGCTCCACAGCAGGGGGCCAGATATAGTCTTCCCCTACTTGGGTAACTCTACCCAGGTTGACTCATGGGCAAGGGGCTATGTTAGTGGCTCTGGAACCGAATGAACCTAGAGATGGGCACTTCCCCCTCCCCTGGGTCTGTGTTTCTGTCCATCTGTTTCTGTCTCTGTTTCTTTCAGCAGGGTCCATTGACACCTACTCTAATTCATTTGCTTATTTTCACTCTTCTAGGGCATGCTGTTCCTCCACTGGAGCTGCCTGGGGTCCTATGGCAACCTGAAGCCTTCCAACTGCCTGGTGGACAGCCGGATGCAGGTGAAGCTGACGGGCTGTGGGCTGTGGGAGCTCAAGTATGGCCGGACCTACAGAACGTACAGCGAGGGACCGACAGACCACTCGGGTAACCACTGGCAGATCTTGCACCCACTAGCTACCAGCAGAGTGGTCACAGGGCGCCTGCCCCCCCCACCTCTGCCACCTGAAGCTCACTGGCACAGGGACCCACCGGGGGCCTGCCTCTGGAGCTGACTGTGTGTGGCTGTTCTATTAACCCCGAGGGAGCGAGAGAAAAATAGCCTCCAGGGTGGTGAGTCTGTGGGGGTGATGTCCGAGTTAGGAGGCTAGCTCTCACCCTGGCCGAGCTGCCCCAAGCAAATCACTGCCCTTCTCTTTAGGCCGCGGCAACCCACTGCATCATGATCCTGTGCCCTCAGAGCGCATCATCTGCAGGCACTTAAAAGACGACGAGGGGGCCCCTGGGTGGCTCAGATGGTTAAGCATCTGCCTTCTGCGCGGGTCATGATCTCTAGGTCCTGGGATCGAGCCCCACGTCGGACTCCCAGCTCAGCCAGGAGTCTGCTTCTCCCTCTCCTTCTGCCTCTCCCCCGCTTGTGCTTTCTCTGTCTCTCTCCCTCTCAAATGAATAAATAAAATCTTAAAAAAAAAAAAAAAAAAAAAAAGACGATGAGTTCCATCCTCTCGGTGCTCCAGTATCACTTGAGAAGCTTTAAAAAAATACCTAGGTGGCCAGATCCCACCCCAGATCAACTGAATCAGAATATCTGAAGATGGAATCCAGACCTGGGCATCTGTGTGGTTTTTAAAAAGCTTTCTAGGGCGCCTGGGTGGCTCAGTTGGTTAAGCGACTGCCTTCGGCTCAGGTCATGATCCTGGAGTCCCGGGATCGAGTCCCGCATCGGGATCCCTGCTCAGCGGGGAGTCTGCTTCTCCCTCTCCCGCTCCCCCCTCTTGTGCTCTTTCTCTCTCTCACTCTCTCTCTCAAATAAATAAATAAAATCTTAAAAAAAAAAAAAAGACGATGAGTTCCATCCTCTCGGTGCTCCAGTATCACTTGAGAAGCTTTAAAAAAATACCTAGGTGGCCAGATTCCACCCCAGATCAACTGAATCAGAATATCTGAAGATGGAATCCAGACCTGGGCATCTGTGTGGTTTTTAAAAAGCTTTCTAGGGCGCCTGGGTGGCTCAGTCGGTTAAGCGACTGCCTTCGGCTCAGGTCATGATCCTGGAGTCCCGGGATCGAGTCCCACATCAGGCTCCCTGCTCAGCAGGGAGTCTGCTTCTCCCTCTGACCCTCCTCCTTCTCATGCTGTCTCTCATTGTCTCTCTCGCAAATAAATAAAGTCTTAAAAAAAAAATTTAAAAAAAAATAAAAAAAATAAAAAGCTTTCTAATGATTCTCGTGCACATCTCAGGACGAGACCTTCTTGCCTGGAGGCCAAACCCCCTTTGCACATGCGCAAACGGAGGCTCGGACTCTTCCTACTCCTCCGCGGTTAATTGAGCACCGTTGAGTCTCCACTCGCGCGGTCCCGGGGCGCCCGGCACCCCTCCCTGGAGCAGCACCTTGCGGCAGCCTGGCTGTGCGCACGTGGGGGAGTTTCTGAAACGTGGGACAGCATGATGCTTACAGAAAAAGACAAAAGGGGAAATTCTGAACACCTGCTAGCAGCCGCTCTATTTCCCCATCCCCCAATATATATATATATATAAATATGTTTAGCGATTGTAGCCTACAATGAAATAAACCTATAAACCTCACAGCAAGCAATACATGTAGGTTATACAAAATATCCAGAACAAAGAGATCTATAAAGACAGAATGCAGGTTGGTGGTTCCCCGGGGCCGGGGGCGGGAGGACCGGGGAGAAGCCGTTTAATGGGACCAGGATTTTACTTGGAGGCCATGGACATGTTTTGGAACTTCTTTTTGGGTGGTTGGTTGTACAATACTGCGAATGTACTACATGCCACTGAATTGTTTGCTTTCATGGTTAATTTTATGTTCTACGAATCGTACCTCAATAAATTAGTTTTAAAAATCTAGACAAGACAGAAAAGGGAAAGAAAATGAAGAACTCTACCAGCTGCACAGTCAGGCGCTAGGCACAGTTACCACGTGAGTGCGCGTCCTTCCTGATTGTTTGCTCTGCGTTCGCATACCCACGGATCCCTATTTGCCCTTTAAGTCGGGCACTGTTGGGAAGATGTCTCAGGGCCTGGATGCTTTTAATTCTTCTGTGCTTCCCTGAGAAAGAGTGGTGGCTTTTCCCGTTCTGCCTGCCCCTTTCCCACCGCAGGCTTCCCTCTCCACATCGTTGCTTTGCAGAATTCTACTGGACGGCCCCCGAGCTCTGGCGGCTGCCAGAGGCGCCCTGGTCCGGCACCCCAAAGGGAGATGTTCACAGCTTTGCCATCCTGATGACGGAGCTGATCCACAACCAGGACCACGGGCCTTTTGAGGACCTCGACGAGGCGCCAGATGGTAAAGCTGAAAGAGCCTCTTTGGCAGGCTTTGGTTGTGTGGGCTAGCTTTCAAATGCTTGTTTTTTTAATTCAGTGTTTATTAATTTATGATTTATTCCATTGTTTTTCCTTCTTAAAGTTTATGTTCTTTTTTAAATTAAAAAACTGGTTGCAGTTTGCTTATAAAAACAATCCAGAAACTCAGGATTACACACTTTATTCTATAATAGCAGTCAGGGTGATCCTGTTGGAAAATGATTTAGGTCGGGGCGCCTGGGTGGCTCAGTTGGTTGGGCGACTGCCTTCGGCTGAGGTCATGATCCTGGAGTCCCGGGATCGAGTCCCGCATCGGGCTCCCTGCTCAGCGGGGGGTCTGCTTCTCCCTCTGACCCTCCCCGCTCTCATGTGCTCTCTCTCTCGTTCTCTCTGTCTCAAATAAATTAAAAAAAAAAAAGGGGGGGCACCTGGGTGGCTCAGTTGGTTAAGCGACTGCCTTCGGCTCAGGTCATGATCCTGGAGTCCCGGGATCGAGTCCCGCATCGGGCTCCCTGCTCAGCGGGGGGTCTGCTTCTCCCTCTGACCCTCTTCCCTCTCGTGCTCTCTGTCTCTCATTCTCTCTCCCAAATAAATAAATAAAATCTTAAAAAAAAAAAAGAAAGAAAATGATTTAGGTCACGTCACTTCTGTTCACAGCATCCTCCCCTGGCTTCCCATTTAGGGAACGAAAGCTAAGCCCTAACAGTGGCCTGCAAGACCACCAAAGCCCTCCCAACCTGGCCTCGGGGACTTTCTCTATTAGTGTCCTATGGTTGCCATAATAAGTTAACCACAAATCTGCTAGGTTTAAGTGACAGAAATTTATTTTCTTACAATTCTAGAAGGCAGAAGTCCAAAATCAAGGTTCAGCAGGGCCGTGCTCCCTCTAGAAGCTTTAGGGAAGATCTGTTCTTAGTCTTATCTAGTTTTTGGTGGCTGCCTGGGGCTTCATGGACTTTTGGACAAATCGCTCCAATCTCTGCCTTCACCTTAACATTGCTTCCTCCTCTGTATACCTCTCCTCTGTCTGTATCTTATAAAGGGCACTTGTCGTTGAATTAGAGCCCACCTGGGATTCCGAAATGATCCCCTCAACCCAAGATACTTAATTATATCTGCAAAGACCTTTTCTTCAAATAAGGTCACATTCACAGATTCTGGGGATTAGGACATGGACATATCTTATTGGGGACCACCATTCAGCTCAGTACACCTTCCTAATTCCATCCCGCATGGTTTGCCCCTTTCAGTCATGCTGGCCACCTTCATGTGCCTCCCTCATGCCAGACACATTCCTACCCCAGAGCCTTTGCACACACTGTTCCTTCTGTTTGGGTATCTCTCATCTCATATGTGTATATACAAATTTGCTTTATTCTTTCTTAAGGACTACAGAATTTTTCATTGTAAGGATATGCCATGTATTATTGATTAATACACATTCTGGTTATTTTCCATTTTTTGCTATTATAGTTGCTGCAGTGAGCAGCCTTGTATCTTTGTGGACATAAAATTGAATAGATAAATATATTTTAAGTATATTTAATTTTTTTTAAATAAATGCTGCCCAATTGTCTTTATAGGATATGCTCAGGCTTATTTTTTGCTGAGTTGTCTCCTCACACACACCCCGTCATGGAATTAAGGGCAGAAGTGGTAGGAGATAAGCAAAATTTGATCCAGATTGATAAAAAAAAAAATAAAAGTATAGGAGGCGTAACCCCCAGCACTGTTACTTTCCAGGTTAGCCGTACACTGGAATTACCTGGGAATTTTAAAAACTGCTACTACCTGGGTCTCAGCCGAGGAGATTCTGATGCCATATGCCACGATCTGGGCATCAGGGTTTGCGGGTGATTCCAGTGTGCAGCCCACGTTGAGGGCTGCTGTCTTGAGCAAGCCCAGGGAAGTGTTTGTGTGTCAGTTTCTAAGTTTCTCCCTTGATTTATTTTCTGTACCACTTTGCCTATCATTTCTAGCCCATTCCCAGGGGCCAGTCTCAAGTCTCATCTTTAGAGCATCATGAATTCCCTGGAGACTTTTTCAAGTCAGGAGCCTTTCTGAATGTATGTAGTTGCTTTAAAAGCAGCTTCCTGGGGCACCTGGGTGGCTCAGCCTGTTAAGCGTCTGCCTTCGGCTCAGGTCATGATCCCAGGACTCTGGGATCGAGTCCCACATCCAGCTCCCTGCTCAGCGGGGAGTCTGCTTGTCCTTTTCTCTCTGCCCTTCCCCGCCAGCTCAGGCTCTCTCTCCCTTGCTCTCTCTCTCAAAAATAAACAAACAAACTAATTAATTAAATAAACAAATCTTTAAAAAATAAAAATAAAGAGATTGGATCCCCCCCCAAAAAAATAAATAAATAAAATAAAAATAAAAGTGGATTCCAGTTTCTAATCTATGGTCAGGTGAAATAGAAGGGAGACTAATTCCAAAAGGTTCACCCCAAATCCAAGTGCGACTGACTTTGGAACCAAGAAGCTACATAGATCTTCCCAGACTGAGCCCAGGAAGGAGCCCATCTGTACTCGCCAGGCTCAGCTGCCATGGGATTGCACCAATTGGGGTGGAGGTGGGGGGCTGGGGTGGCAGTGGGGATGGGCAGACTGTATACAGTTGGTATGTTTGCCCTTCACTGTAGTCCTTTGCTCACAGACTTAAATGAGAGCTGGCCATATGGGACTATGTATACATAGGACTGCAACCAGGAAAAGTACAAGGTGCACCTAATTTATGGACAAACACACTTCTTCCATTAACTTCTCGTACTTCCCTACAAACAATCCTGGTGCTGGGAACTGGATAGATATCGAGTCTCTGCACACACTAGACCAGTGCTTTTCACATGTTAGTGGGTGTCAGAATTACCTGGAGGGCTTGTTAAGACACGGAATTACTGGGTCCCACCCTCAGGGTCTCTGATTCAGGAGGTCTGGGGCGAGGCCTGAGAATTTACGTTTTTATCAAGTTCCCAGATGATGTTGAAGATCCACAGTTTGAGAAGCACTGGCCTAGTGCAACCCTGGACCAGCAGCATCAGCATTCCCTGGGTACTTGTTAGAAATGCAGATTTTCAGGCCCAACCCCAGGCCTTCGGAATTGGAAACTGTGGGGGTGGGCCCAGAATCTGTGTTTTAAAAGCCCGCCATCCCCCATCCTGATGCACACCAAAGAAGAACAGTTACAATAGAGTAACCATGGATGGTTGACGATTAAAGGACAGCTGCACATTATCAGCTCATGACATGTGTACTCTGAGGAGCAGACCCACAATTTGAATTTGAACCCATACGGTAATTGTGTGGTTTTTTTAAATGTATTTCCTTTCAGATTATTTTTTTAAATGTATTTTCTTTCAGATCATTTTTAGGCATTAAAAATGTGCACTTAAACTCAAGTATGTACATTTACAAAAACAAGATATTTTACACAGTTTTAGAACTTGTATTATTATTATTAAGTAAAGGCCATACCTTGTTCAGATTTCCTTGGGTTTTTTGGTTTGTTTGTTTTTTGTTTTTTTGTTTGTTCATTTTTTAAGAGGAGAAGAAAGGGCAGAGGGAGAAGGAGAGAGAGAGTCTTAAGCAGGCTCTACACCCAGTGTGGAGCCTGACATGGGGGCTCAATCCCACGACCCTGAGATCATGACCTGAGCCAAAATCAAGAATTGGATGCTCAACCGACTGAGCCACACAGGTGCTCCCAGATTTCCTTAGTTTTTAACCCAGTGTCCTTTCCTACCCCAGCATCCCATCCAGGACACCCCACTGCATTTAGCCATCATGTCTACTCCATGCTCCTTAGGAATGTTTCTCAGAGACTATCCTTCATTTTATGACATAGTGCCAGTTATTTTGTAGAATGTTTATCATTTGGGATTTGTCTGATTACTTTTTTCGTCATGACTAGACTGGGCTTCTACTTCTTGGGAGGAAGGCCACAGAGGTAAATTGTCATGTTCGTCCCATCATGTCAAGGGTATATAAACCCTGGTTCTTTTTTTTTTTTAAGATTTTATTTGTTTATTTGACAGAGAGAGACACAGCGAGAGAGGGAACACAAGCAGGGGGAGTGGGAGAGGGAGAAGCAGGCTTCCCACCAAGCAGGGAGCACGATGCGGGGCTCAGTCCCGGGACCCTGTGATCGTGACCTGAGCCAAAGGTAGACGCTTAACGACTGAGCCACCCAGGCGCCCCAAACCCTGGTTCTTTTTACTGGAGAATGATATTGGAAACCAAGACCTAGATGCTGGGTGCTCGTTGCTGCTGGGCTGTTCTTGCATCTTGCCCTTCCCAGGGGCATGTGTATATACGCATTTCCATATCTGTATCTACCCAGCTGTATCTATGCTAAGCTAAACATGAGTTCATACCGACATTTACAACATCATTACCACATGGTTCATTTATTCTAGTCTCCCTATCACTTATCCAAACCTCCCTTTCTAACAGTGAGATCCTGGCTCCCACCATTTGCCATCCATTTACTTACGTATCCAATCACAGCCTATGTGTGTGGTACTTTCAGAGTTCTTATTCTGTCCCCTCGTGAGAAGCAGTCGTGCCGACTAGAATACAGTGATTGTGAATGGGTCCTTTTGTTTAGTCTTAATGGTCTCAAGTCATTCTTTTGTCACGGTCTGCCTCTATCCTGGGATTGTCCAATATCCTAACTGATATTGTTAAGAATGTGTGTTCTTTGAGGTTTACTCTCTGTGCTGTAAAGTTCTGTGGGTTTTAGCACATACACAGTATCATGTACCCACCTCTACAGCCTTTTCTGGAATGTCATATAAACAGAACCATACAGTGTGTGGCCTTTTCAGACTACCTTTTTTTACTTAGTAATATGTGCTTAAGATTCGTTCATGTGGAGTGCCTGGGTGGCTCAGTCAGTTAAGCGTCTGCCTTTGGCTCAGGTCATGATCGCAGGTCCTGCGATACAGCCCCACATAGGGCTCCCGCTCAGCGGGGATTCTGCTTCTCTCTCTCCCCCTCTCCCCACTCATGATCTCTCTCTCTCACACTCTCTCTCTCAAATAAAAAATAAATAAATAAAAATTCATGTTATTACACCCATAGTATTTTTATACCAAAACATGTATACATTGTTCTCAAATTATTATTGCCTCTACAAAACCTGGATAAGCAGAATGTTTAATAAATGTTAGTAGAAGTCAATGCAGAAGTGAAAGAAAGTAGGTTTACAAAGTTGGACATGGAGGCAGCACATGGTGGTAACATTTATTATTTGCTAAAATAACTTTTATGGGACATTGTATATGGAATACAAATTGTATAAGGTGCACTTTGGGGATTTCCAACCCCAAATTCTTATATACTCCTGAAGTCACATAGATATATATATGCTTTACTTCAAGAAAAGTTCTATTGGGAAAAAAAAATGAACTTAATCTAAAAACAGATTCATTTGAAGGTGCTTATATGTTTTACAGTAGGATTCTTCATTTTCCAGGAGGTTCCAAAGTATTTCTCATAAAATATTCAGATTTCTCCAACATTCCAATCTGTTCAATTTATTTAAAAACTCAGTTTACAAATTGAAGAGCACATATGTTTGAAGTGTCCTGAATGGCCCAAAGTTTTCAGACGTTTTCAGACGTTTGGTCTATATCCCACATGAATTTCAGAAATCATCAGCTGAATCAAAGACTCCATGGCTTCAGTTCCATTTCGATCTTCCCTGTCAGAGGAGAAGGGCAATGAGAAGGTTGCGGTCATGGTGAAGGCCTGTTGGGATGAATCTCCAGAGAAAAGGCCCACTTTCTCGTCCATCAAAAAAATTTTACGAGAAGCCAGTTCCAAAGGGTGAGTGAGATGTGGAACATTTTCTCCTGATCATTTAACCATTAGAATTTTGAAACAATATGGCTGTGATTGCTCCTGTTTGGCTCACTCCATTCATTCATTCATTCCTCCACTCACTCATTCATTCACCCATTCCTTCCTTCATTCATCATCCACCCACTCGATGCCTTCCACATGCAAAGCACCGTGTTGCATGCTGATTAGAGTGATAAATTCTCCCTTTGTTTCACAAATGACACAAAAATGTATCAGACATCAGCACTTCCATTGTCCTCCTTTGTCTGTTCCAGATATTACTAATCAACCAAGCTCTCTTTCCTAGGGAATTTTGACATGGCCCCAGAATGTTTTCTGAACCAGCATTCCAAGGGTCATGACTCATCAGTTGGGGTTGGACAATGAGATAAAAAACTATTCACCAGACTTAGAGTAAGTCTTTAACTTAAATTATTTGTGACTCCCAAGCAATTTCCTCAATAGTAGCTTGCTTCAAATTAGGATAATTGTGTCATCTTTTGGCACATTGAGCATATGCAGCATGGCCATGTTAGAAGTAGCTTGAGTTGATAGAAGGGCCCTGGGCTGGGAGTCTGGCATCTACTCCTAACTTGGCCATTCTGCTGTGTATTCTTAACACAACAGCCCTGTATTCTGCATTTTCCACATCAAAAATTTTTTTTTAAGATTTTATTTATTTATTTATTTATTTATTTATTTATTTATTTATTTTCTTTAAAGATTTTATTTATTTATTCATGAGAGACAGAGACAGAGAGAGAGAGAGGCAGAGGGAGAAGCAGGCTCCCAAGGAGCAGGAAGCCCGATACGGGACTCGATCCCAGGACCCTGAGATCATGACCCGAGCTGAAGGCAGACGCTTAACCATCTGAGCCACCCAGGCGCCCCTATTTATTTATTTGAGAGAGAGAATGAGAGACAGAGAGCATGAGAGGGAAGAGGGTCAGAGGGAGAAGCAGACCCCCCGCTGAGCAGGGAGCCTGATGTGGGACTCGATCCCGGGACTCCAGGATCATGACCTGAGCCGAAGCAGTGGCTTAACCAACTGAGCCACCCAGGCTCCCTCAAAATTGTTTTAAATGGTACGTCTCAGGTCAGTCATGACTTTTACTCAGAAAATCTGCTCTCCTATGTTAAGGCAAGTCTACTTCCTATGTGAGCCTCAGTCTCCTCATCTGAAAAATGGGGAATTGAAATGATTTTTCTGAAGATGCTTCTAAAACAAGAGCCTATAGGATCTAGAAGTGCCCCTACATCTGTCATCTGAAAAGAAAACAGCTGGTGTTATTCAGAAAAAAAAAAAAAAAACTGTCCTGAAATCTGTATTTTTGACTGACCATGACGATGGTCTGGAGCATTTTGGGAAGTGGGGGAGGGCCAATTTGTTGAGTGTCTGATGAGTGCCAGACACAGATTGAGACCGTGTACCCATTATCTCCCTGAACCCTCAGAACAGCCCTGGGAAGTACGTGGTATTATCCTCATTTTCCAGAGGAAGAAACTGAGGCTCAGGGAGATGAAGGGTGCAGGTCAAGGTCATAGAGCTGGTAGAAGGCCACGTGACCTCACAGCCATGGTCATTTCACTGCTGTCCACGGGCAGCCCTGCAGTAGGGAACCTGAAGGGCAAGACATATGTTCTTTTCTTGGAATGTATAGCTGGAAGTTGTGCTCCACTGTGGCCCTAAAGTTCTTGGAAAAAAGTGTTAATGTGGGGGTTCTTTTAAAGCCACGTGAACATCCTAGACAGTATGGTGAGCAAGCTGGTTGTGTAAGCCAATCACCTGGAGGACGTGGTGGAAGAGAGGACCAACCAGCTGATGGCGGAGAAGAGGAAAGTGGATAGGCTTCTGTCCACAGCGCTGCCAAGGTATTCCAGAGCTCGGGGTGGGGGCGGAGCTTTTCAAAGGACCCGGGAAAAAATAGCATCACTATCTAAAAGGCTCCATATAGAGAGAATATTTTTTTTGTTCCTTTAATAAGAGGAAGTCAGGTTCTTCTAAAACAGGTGAAGCATTTTGCAGGCAACTTGGTACAGCCTGTAAAAGGAGATAGGGGCAAAGTCCCTCGAATTCATAGGACTAGAGAATGTCTTACAGTAAAGATTATGGCTGCGGCAACAGGAGAGCGACCACTAGATGGAGCTCTGGTTGCATGAGTCTGATTAATTGCTAGCTCCCCAGTATTTGAGATCGTGCTCCCAAACCTTTCTTTGTACAATACGATATGCGCCCATGACTTCAGATTCAAAACTCGCTTAATTTTTGGCTGTAATTGCATCTGTACTCTCTTTAAACACTTGGCAGGAGCATCTGCTATTAAAATTCCAGCACCCTTCCTGTGTGTCTTGACAAAGAGGCGGGGTCGGGGATTTGAAGGTGTTAACGTGAGATTGGTGGAGTAAAGCAAAAATATTGATTTGTGGATTGGTGGCTGCTTACTTTTCCTCCCACATCTGCAGGTTGAATCTTTACCACCAAACTCTATAACCAACAGGGGAAAATGAGATGCCCTCAGGGAGAAAATCCTTATTGTAAAGGCATTTCTGTAACCTGCTCCCCCTCCTCCAATTTATACCCACCAATGAAAGTATCTCTTTAGAGAAAATGCAGGTGGAGAAATGGGAGTCAAAAAAATCCCTTTAGATGATGGAATTTTTTGTTAACCAAAAACCTAATTCACTGAAGCAAAAGGAACTATAAGGATGACTCTGCAGGGGTTTGTAGGAGACAAAATGAGTAAGAGTCTGTTCAAAACTGATCCCTATTCTCTGGTTTCAGCTTCATTGGAGAACAGCTCATAGCTGGAAGGTCTGTGGAACCGGAACGTTTTGAGTCCGTGACAATCTTTTTCTCTGACATTGTTGGATTCACAAAACTGTGTTCTCTCAGCTCCCCCCTACAAGTTGTGAAGCTCCTTAATGACCTGTACAGTTTATTTGATCACATCATTAAGACATATGATGCGTCTAAGGTGAGACACTTGGCTCCTGGGCTGTGAGGGGACACGCTCTCCTTGTTGGCTGACTCCAGGGCAGGAGTGAGGGTGGACCCAGCCCTAGCTGTCAGCCAGGGAAAGGCTCTATTTCAGGCTGGCAGTCTGTCCCAGTGCATGGCAGAAACTCAATATTTTATTCCCGTTTGTTTTCTTGGGAAAGGGCTTGATTAATCACAGATGCATGTGCTTGTCAAGACTCACCAGTTGCTCCTTGTTTCCTTCCATTATTTTATCTTGCGGTAAACACATTTCTAAAGAGGCATTGACCTCCTACTGACTGATTCCTCCAGCTCACTCCTGAATATATTTCCTTCGTATTCAAAGAGGCTCACATTTACTCTCCTTTAAAGGTCGTCTTCGGACCCTGTGTGAGTCTCACTTCTGTTACTGTGATCCTTAGCAGTGCAGGTGAAGACAGACGCCCAAGTGTAGACTATCAGACTCGTGGCTAAAATGAGAAACAACGATCTGCCTAGTGCCTCTCAGGCGGGGCAGGGGGAGAGATGTAGGAATATGGTAAAAAATGATTTGTCGGGGAAGGATAGCAAAAATGAATAATTTGGCTTCATTCAAGTGGTGGTGATGGCTGCTTTGGGTGTTTTCTGAGTTTTCTGATGGGGCCGGATCATGACTTCAGGGTGCCCAAGCTCACGCATCTTGGGGCAGCCACAGGTGCTGACCATGATAGCAGGGCTCTGCCTGTGGCCCTGGGGCCGGGGAGATTTGGGGGACAGTGTGGTCATGTCCCCCGGGGACATAATCTTGATGGTTATCCCCCAGTGTTCCCCACAGATCTGCCTCTGTTTAAGGGTGAAAGAAAAGATGGTGTGGATAATCTCAAAGGGTAGGTCACATGTACCCCAAAACGGAAGCTGCTCTGCTTAGGAGAGCATCCTCTGGGATTTCCTCTTGGTGTTATGTTCTCCGCTATGTTTTGCACGAGCTAATACTAAATCAGTGTCAGTGTCTAAAGGATGTATGTACCCGTGGTGGGGAGAGGCAGCCTGGAAGCAATCAGACTTGTGTACTGGTTGATTTTGTGTAATTCTGGGGTGACCAATAGACAGAGGTATTTTTACTGCCTGGCTAATGCCTGGAATCCCACCTTTACCACATGATCTTTGGATTCTGCTAAAATGCAAACATCTGGAAAGGGTTGTATCTTTAAAGTTCACACTGGTCATTTATTTTCTATTGTGAATGAGGGATCTGAAAGCTGACTTTATTAGGATTTATTAGGGGAGAGAAGAGGACAAATCAGGCAGATACATGAATTTATACGTAAGTATAAGCATATATATTGTGTCTACTGTATACATATGTATAAATGTATCTAAGAGCCCTTGTATGGGGTGAAGACCTTTCAGGTTGGGCAAGATGAATTCCGCTTGATGGATGCATGTGCTCCTTCAAGATTTACCCCATTTGTACACTGCTGCCTGTTTAACTGGTTTTGAACTTGAGTTGCGGAAATATGGTCACCACCACGATCAGATTTCAGAGGAGAAAGCAGTGACTGTGTGCAGGAGGGCTCAGGGAAGGAAGGCTTTGTTGGAAGAACCAGGACAAGGGCAGAAACTTGTAGACATGCTGGGACATGGAGGGAGTGGAGGTCAGGGAGTGTTACTCTTCAACGTGGGGGGCCTCAGAGCAAGGCCACTTTGTTGCTTTTTTTTCAGGTGGAAGCCACTGGAGATGCATACATGGTGGCTAGCGGACTTCCCATGCGCAGTGGAATCCAGCACGTGGACGAGATTGCCACGATGTCCTTGTACTTCCTCAGTGCCACTGTCTACTTCCAGATGGGGCACATGCCTGAGGAGAAGCTCAGGCTCAGGACTGGGATCCACACAGGTAGACAGCCCTGGGGCCTTAGGGTCCATGTATGACAGCAGGTGGTTCTGGATTCAAGTCCCGGGTCTGAGGTTTTTAGGACCCCAAAGTTGAATGGTAGCATCTTCAAGGGAAACAGGGTTGAATTGTCTCTGTAAATCTATTTCCAGCTAGCCAGATTACTTGGTGACAGCGAAGACACCCAGAGACTCCAGGATGTTGAACCAAAAGTTAAGAGGAGACCGAAACATAGGACGGTTAGGTGGGGCTGCTCTCCGCAGCGCCCGCCCCCCCTCATGCCTCTGCCTCAAATGCCCTTTGATCTGGTCTGGTTTTGGTCAAACTCATGGGCACGTGACTGTGCAGAAGCAACCAGCACTTGGTTTAATGCTCTTCTTAGTTTCTTCATTAATATATTACCATAACATTATTAATATAATTATCACTATAATATTATTATATTAATAATATTTATATTATTTACTTTCTTAAATAATTTCTTAATAGGTTTTGAATGAGGGGTTCCTTATTTTCACTTTAGACTGGGCCCTGTAAGTTAAGTAGCTAGACCTGCTCCTACCTGTCCTCCAAGGCTTGACTAAAATAAAACCTGGCCTCTAATCAGAATTAATTACTCCCACATTTGTGCTGCAGTTCCTTTGTTTATATCTCTAGTGCATGAATAACATCGCCATTAATTTCTGTCTGAGCTTGGTTGTTATAACAAAATACCACAGACTGGGTGGCTTAAACAACAGACATTTATTTTCTCACAGTTCCGGAGGCAAGGAAGTCCGAGATCAGTGTTTCAGTATGGTCGGTTCCGATGAGGACCCTCTTCTTAATCTCACCAAAGGCTGCCTCCTGGCTATGTCCTCACATAGCGAAGAAAGAGAGAGTGCTCTGGTGTCCCCTCTTCTTCTAAGGGCCCTACCCTCAGGACCTCATCTAAACCCTAAGTACCTCCCTAAGGCCCTGCCTCCTAATACCAGCTCGAGGGTCAGGGCTTCTGCAAGTGAATGAAGGAGGGGGTTACAAACATTCAGCTCATCATAATTGATTATGTGGTTTTCCACCAGAAGTCTGTGGATTCTGTAGGTTGCCTCTTTGTAAACCCTAGGATCTGCTGCCAAGCTCTGCCTGAAGAGGGCACTTAAATGTTTGTTGAATTGCATTTACTGACTTAATGTGCATCATGCAGTCCAGCCCTTGGGAAATGCAGATCGGCTATGCCCTTCTGTTCTCCGCCTTGTCGGTCCTGGGGTGGCTGGCGCGGTTGGAATCACCATGCCCAGGCACTGTCTGTTGGGAGACACTGAACATACTGTGTTTCATCAACAGACTTCAGGTAAGGGGAAGATTTTTCTAGAAGGCAGCAGCACAGACCTAGCTTTGAATTTTACTGGCTGTCAGATTTGGGGGCCTGGTTTTATCACCAGTGAAATGGGAATGGTGATAATATTGCCCTCGAAGGGTAGATGTGGGGATTAAATGTGAACATGTATATGAGGTGCTTCACCAGTTGCCCTACTGATCAGACGAGCTCATAGATTTTATTATTATTTTTAAAAGATTTCCTTTGCAGCAAAATTCAACCTTGACAGGCCCTCACCCCCTAGGCCATTGCTGACTATCCATTTACGCTTACCAGCAAAGCCCAAGGAAGCCAAGATTTCATCTATAATGAGGCCTTCCCTTCACTGAGGCTGCTCCTGCCTAATTGCACTTTGGCTAAGAACAAAACTTTCAGTCAACAAGCAAGGGAGACCGAGTTGTCTGTGCAGAGGGCACACTTCATGGGCAGCCGTTCCTCCTCTGTGACTCCCACAGGGCAAAGGAGAACAAACCACTTTCTGGTTGAAAGGCAAAAAAGGCTTCACTATTCCACTCCCCGACTTTACTGAGGAAGAAGCTAAAGTCCCAGAGAACTTCTGAGGTATTTTCTTTAAAGATGTTTGTGGGGTCCCATAAAAGTCTGAGGACCATTTGGTTAGACGCATTAAATATCCCATGCAGGGGGTGTAGATCTGGGGTATTGAGTTAATCTACCAGTAGGGGGAGCCATCTAGCTGGCCTCCTCTTCCCGCCCCAGAGCTCTGTGAGGTTGGGATGAGCTGGATAGGGTGAACTCATTTCCTGGGGGACCAGGGCTGGGTTGTTGCTCCCAGACCTGCCAGTGAACTTGCTCTAGCTGCCAGATATTTCCGGCCCATTAGCTTGTGAATTTGCAGTGAACCCAATTTCATTCTGGAAGAGAGGAAACCCGGAGGACAAAACTTGGGGCTGCTGGCCCCACCCTGCCTGCCTTCTTTTTTCCAGGGGCTGCTCCCTAACCTTTAGTTATCAGAAGGCATCTCAGCAATGTTTCCCAGGGATAAAGATCTATCTAAGGTGTGAACAGTCACTGAAATCCAACAGGATCAGGCCATTCCAGGTAGACTGGATCGGGGCAGTCAGTCCCTGAAAGGCCTGGTCCTGAGCTCTGACTTCCTGTGAGCGCTGCAGTTTCCAAATGGAAATGTCCCACTCTCAATTTATTGCTTAATTTCTTTCCTATCCAAAGCAAAGGAATGAAGATAGGCTTTGCTTTCAATCAAGGCTTGAATTTTAAGTGGACTTTTTCATTGATTT
Source organism: Mirounga angustirostris (assembly GCF_029215605.1). Classification (NCBI taxonomy): domain Eukaryota; kingdom Metazoa; phylum Chordata; class Mammalia; order Carnivora; family Phocidae; genus Mirounga; species Mirounga angustirostris. The sequence goes on along the minus strand of NW_026991714.1, from coordinate 137,037,965 downwards.
ATGAAATGCTAAATTTTTTGCAACCTCCAGCAGACGAAGATGAACCCATCCATTCTGCTATGACTATTTTCCCCTTTACACAGAGAATAGGATTCCATCATGTCTGTCAGTGGTTCTTGTAGCAGACTGACTAAACCACTAATGCACTTAACAGTACTTCTCTCTCTCTCTCTTTTTTTTTTTATCCCTTGTAACTCATCACATCCCGATTATCCTCCTCATGGCTGCTCCTGAATATGGGAGAGCAGTTTGGATGATGTATTGTGTTTGAGACACTTTCCTGGTGAATTCCCTAAGACTGAAGAAGTGAAAAGCAATGAGATCGGGAATGTTTTCTTTTTTCACTTGACCTGTGAGCTGCTTTTGTAGAGATATTTTTGAACTCTGTATAGGAGAATAATTTGGGTGAGTTGAGAGCCTTTAATACCAAATCTTACAAAAGGTTTGGTGCAATTCTTGCCTTTCTTCAGGAAGAGGTCCACTAAATAGGGGCCAAGGGATGTGCCTTACAAACAGTCCCATCTCCATGGAGCTACTGTGTGTTTCCATTGGCAAGACTTTTCTTCTGTCCAGAGGTGGACGACTGAACTCTAGGACCTTCACAGACTCCATTTTCTCTGACATGATACCATTTTTATTGGGGGAGGCTCTGCTCCTCCCCATAGGCCTTTAGCATCAAGGCTTGAAAGCATTAGTCAAAAGAAGGCATTTATCTGAGAGGGACAGGGGAGCTACCCCTGCTGCCTCAGCATGGAGACAATGGGACAACATTTATCTTCTTATATTTCAGAATTTCTTCCCTTGTTTGGGAGCAGAGTGTCTGGATTCCAAATACTTTGTTTTCCCATGGAAGGGAACAGAACAACCTCTGCTCTGAGGTCTTTCAGAGAGATAGGCCATTCCCTATCCATCCATCTATCCATCCATCCATCCACCCATCCATCCA